>NC_138774.1:168826375-169543286 GCF_965119305.1 Pelophylax lessonae | reverse complement strand
CTCTCCTGCCGGCTGCTGCAGGGGATGTGTCACAATAGAGAACCGGGAGGGGGTCGGTAAATATGTAATTTACCAGCTCCTTCCTTTTCTGAATGGACAGAGTCATAGTCAGTGACACTGTAAAAAATAAAATTAAAATGATGAAAAATAATACAATTAAAGTTCCAAAAAAAATAAATAAAAACTACTGACAACAGTGGGTGAACTTCCAGGATCGCAAAAGTCACACTTGCGACTGGTCCCTGGTATTCCACCACCGTGGGGAGGCCCCAAGATGGCAGGAAGGGGGCCCACTGCAGAACTTGTGAAAGTGTCCCGCTGTGGGACCGTAATAAAGGGCCCGAAACGAGAGTAAAGAACTCCATGATCAGTGGAAAGAGCCCTAGGCTTGAAGGGAAGGGCCCCGGGCAGGGGTCCGGGGGCCCTTCATGGTTTCTTGCACCCTGAAGGTTCTAGTTATGCCTCTGACCTCATGTATTTCTTGACCATCCCTCTTAGACTGAAAGCTCTAATGAGCAGGGCCCTCTGATTCCTACTGTTTTAAAGTGTATCGTATTGTACTGTCTACTCTAAAGTTGTAAAGCGTTGCATAAACTGTCGGCTCTATTTAAATCCTGTATAATATTAATAATAATTAATTATGGGACATTTTACTAATCATATTGCCTGCTTCACATATTTAAATCGGAGTTCCGGCCACAAAAATCAACATAATCGATTTTGGGCCATCCGCTTGCTCTTGGTCACCTGAAAAACAAATGGATAGTTAAGATTTTTTTTTTTTTGTTTACTTACCTGGTTATTGAAGAAAAATATACTCACCGTTCTTCCACTTCCTCCCTCTGCGGCCGCGGCCTGCGCCGTCACTTCCTCTTTGCATTGATTCCTGGGAGCTGAACGTTATCGCTCCCAGGAATCAATGCGCCTGCACCAGCCCCGCTCGTCACTTCCGGTGCGGGTGCCTCATTCCCTGCTAAACAGCTTCTGGGCATGCCCAGAAGCTGTGGAGGGATAACGCGCTCGCACTGGAAGTGACAATCGGGGCCGGTGCAGGCACATTCTAGGAGAAGAGGACACGGAAGAGGACGCAGAAGAGGACGCGCTGGCTTCAGCTGCCCACATCCGAGATGGCAGCGCTGGAGAAGAAATTTTCAAGGTAAGTATTTCTTCTAAAAGGTAAGTACAACCCGGGACAGTACAGAGGCTATCCATCGTGGAATGTACTAGCCCTGACTGTCCCGGGGGTATTTTTATCTAAATTTCATCCCCGTGTCCGGAACTCCGCTTTAAATGTTGGTAAGGCCTGTGCGTTCTTCAAGTATGAAGAGGTCTACCACAGACAGCACGATCTTTACTGTCATTGCTGTCTATCCAGATTCATTGAGGTTGCAGTGGCATTAGGGTCCTGCATTTTTTTATTTTGGTTTATGCCCCATTGTCACTATGTAAGCTGCTATGAATGCAGTTCAGCTAATGATTTTGTCCACCTGAAAGACATGCTGCTACTTCTGTAGAAGTGTAACTGAATGTGACACCTGGGAGGTGGAAAAGAATGACCCTTGTGGAGCGAACACACAGCCATAGGGCTAACCCAATTGAACACAATAGGCATTATACACACCACCTCTATTGACAGTTTTTTTTTAAAGTCATCCCTCAGGAAATGCCATAAAAAGATGTCCTGCAGCATATCTTAATCCTACATTGTATGACAAAGTCTGTAAAAGCCTTGGGGTGCTAATTTACAGAAGGCATCAAGATGCGTTTTCTTAGTAGAAGAATAATGGACTGCATTGTTTCCCAAGAACAGAAAACAAATGGAACACTGTCTACTCTAAGCAGTGATTAATACACATTTAATGGGTTACAAATTTATGTTATAGATCTTGATGTGCTTCCAATTTTGTTGCATAGAGAAGCATACATGGTATATATAGCAGTTAAAATAAATGTCTCTGAAATTAGGGTACCCATAAACAGGCAAGTGTTTCACCAAGAATGGCTCTAATTCCTGGATCTGTAAAATACTGTATTTTAATCTGACCCTAAAGAATTCTGCATAGCCCTACCTTTATCCACCCATCACAGAGAATGCTGGAAATAGGCCAGAATTGGGCTGTATAGAGCAAGCCTTCTTCAGTTAAAGAATATGTAAACCCAGCATTTCATATTTCTGATATGTGCCTGCTGTACCATGTACTTGTATGAGAAAGTATATTGTTCTCTTTGTATTACTTCATTTTTGTAAAATCCCTAGGGTTCCTGACAGTCTCTCTGCTTTCCTATTAAAAACTGACCACACTCAGCATGAGAACACAGTGTGGTCAGTTCTCTAGCTGTGCTGGAAATGCAGTCATCTCTCCTCTAATGATCAGACTTCTGCTGACACCCCCCCCCCTCCCCCTGCACAGCCTTTCACTAGGAAGATCAGTGTACTGCTGTTTCTTCTTCCCTAGCTCTTATGCCGCTGAGAACAGAGAGAATGTAATAACTTATAAAAAAGGGATAAAAATATATTTATAATGTTTTTTTATACCTATACACAAATATTTGGCCTTTCATTTCTTTTTTGAACTGAATGGGTTGTTTTACAAGATGATTGTTTACAATCACTTTATTATACAACCCGCACCCAGCAGTGCCCACATGTAAATATAAAAAGGTAGAACAATAGTGTAATACCATTAAAATGAAATGTATTTCAAAAAT
The DNA here is from genome assembly GCF_965119305.1 of Pelophylax lessonae. NCBI lineage: Eukaryota > Metazoa > Chordata > Amphibia > Anura > Ranidae > Pelophylax > Pelophylax lessonae. The sequence continues at coordinate 169,540,577 of NC_138774.1, read as the reverse complement.
AATAAAAACACTCACAGTTTTGTGAATACAAACAGCACTCATCAATCCAGCAAACTGGCCAAAAAATAGCATAGCAGCAAAGCTAACATGCATGATGACATCACCGTGTTCGGCCCACGCACTTGAAAACGTCAACATCTGACGAAATGTGTAGTGGCGGAGAAGCTGGATGAGAACCTATCCTGGATGGCCTATATACAGTTAGTTCCATATATACTTGGACACAGGCACAATTTTCATACTTTTGGCTCTGTATGCCACCAGAATAAAATTAAAACGAAACAATCCAAATTAATTTGAAGTGCAGACTTTCAGCTTTATTTCAAGGGGTTGAACATAAATATCAAGTACAAATTTTAGAAACTACATCCATATTTATACACATTCCCCCTATTTTCAGGGGCTCAAATGTACAGTAATTGAACAATAAATATAATCATAAATAAAATGTTAATTTTTAATATTTTGTTGAGAATCCTTTACTGGCAATGATTGCCTGAAGTCTGGAACCCATGGACATTACCAAAGACTGGGTTTCCTCCTTTGTGATGATTTGCCAGGCTCTAACTGCAGCTGTCTTCAGTTGTTCTTTGTTTGTGGGTCTTTCTGCCTTTAGTTTTTCCTTCAGCACTTCTTTTCCTTCAAAAGCTCCTGGGTTGCTTTTGCAGTGTGTTTTGGATCATTGTCCATCTGTACTGTGAAGTGCTGTCCAAACAATCTTGCAGAATTTGGCTGAATCTGGGCTGACAGTATATCCCTAAACACTGCAGAATTCATCCAGCTGCTTCTGTCTTCTGTTACATCAATGAACACCAATGACCCTGGAAGCCATGCATGCCCATGCCATCACACTGCCACCACCATGTTTTACAGATGACGTTGTGTGCTTTGGATCATGAGCTGTTCCAAGCCTTCTCCACAATTTTATCTTCCCATCATTCTGGTACAGATTAATCTTAGTTTTATCCGTCCAAAGAATGCTTTTCCAGAATTGGTCTGGCATTTTTAGGTGATTTTTGGCAAAGTCTAATCTGACTTTTTTTGTCTTCAGGCTTATGAATGGTTTGCACTTTGTGGTGAACCCTCTGTTTTTGCTCTCATGAAGTCTTCTCTTGATTGTAGACTTTGACAATGATACGTCGACTTCCTGGAGAGTGTCCTTCACTTGTCTGGATGTTGTGAATAGGTTTTTCTTTACCATAGAGAGGATCCTTCGATCATCCACCACTGTTGTCTTCTGTGGACTTCCAGGCCTTTTTTATGTTGTTGAGCTCACCAGTGCATTCCTCCTTTCTCAGAATGTACTAAACTGTTAATTTGGCCACTCCTAATGTTGCTGCTTTCTCTCTGATGGATTTGTTTCCTTTTTGAAGCCTTACAATGGCCTGTTTCACTTGCATGGACATCTCCTTTGAATGCATGATGTAGGTTCACAGCAATGGATTCCAAATACAAATTCCACACTTAGAATCAACTCCAGACCTTTTATCTGCTTAACTAATGAAGAAATAAGTAAGGTAAACCTTCTCCATTAATGAATTGTATACGGTTTCACACTATGGGAGTTTCTTTATTTCATCTTACATGCATAATTTGCTGGTGAACCATTGATTATTCCCCATGTAAGTCTTCCCATTGGACACCACAGAAAAGCCATAAAGGGCTCCCGTTTCACTGCAAAGGAAACAGGGTTGATGACTCCTGTCTTAAGGATATTCAATCATACTGCGCTAATAATGCTTATAATCTACAGTCCATTTCCTCTGGTAAGTGACCTTCTCATGAAATGTGGTGGAGGCGCGCCTAGGTGTTTCACCTTTTTTTACGATATTCACTTTCAAGGTGTTTTTTTTCATATATGTTGAACACTTAATCTTTCACAGAAGGAAAAAAAAAAAGCTTCTAGTCTCTAAAAGTGATCATACTCACCAACTATCTAATGTTTATCTCATTTGATACATACAGTATTATCTGGCATGATAAGCCTAAACTTTATATAATCACCTAGTGAGTGGTGAGAAAGTGACACCTTGTCCAAATCTACTCAAATGTGAAATAGTTAGAACTTTAAATTCTTTTCAACAATGGCCAAGAGGCAATTAATAAAGCAGTAGTATGGCCTGGCCTCGGATAAACCTTTCCTTTTAAAAATCCTCTAGTCTAGAACCCAAAATAGCACAGCTGTGTGCTATGCAGATGTGTTATGCTCTTTGCCTACTTCTACTCTGTTAAAAACAGGGCTTATGGTCTGATATACAGTATATGCAGTTCATTTCTTCAATGTGTTCCACAATGAAGTTTGGGCTGAAAATCTTTGCTACCCACAGCCCCCACCCTTGCAACTTAGATTTAATATGCATGATCAGCTAAAGTCCCATGTCCTTATAAGGTGAACTACTGCACAGTTCTAGAAATCACACTTCTGGGCAGACATATGTTGCATTGGGTAGTACTTTGAGACAGGAGTGATATAAAGACCCTCTGTTTTCCTTCTCCTTTTTAGACTTGTCTTACGACTGTAGGTGTGCAAACAATATATTTCTCTGTAAACCTCTAGGTCAGATATGGCTTTCCCTATTTTTGGCCTATAATAATATATGTGTAGCTTTTAATGCATTTATGTTTCTTCTTAGAAACCATATTCTGTTCTTGCCTGGGCAATGCTGACTCTGCAGTTACTAATGCTTAACAAAATAAATTCCAAATTGGGCTATAGACACGATAACAATTTTGGGCATGCCTACAAACTTTGATGAGATGAGAAAGAGGGACATCTTTTAGCACAAAGTATGCAAAAGAACAGCTGATCCCAGTGGTAATGCCTTTAGTGAATTAAAAGTGCAGTTTAAATTGTCAGGGTCATACATGCTAAATTGTCAGGGTCATTCACGCTAAAGAGTAGTAAGCTAATCATACCATGCATGAAAAAAAAGTTTTAGTTTAGAAATACTGTTTTTGCACTCTAAATTTCCCATTTTCTTGGCAATCATTTCAGTGCTATTCTCACATTTTCAGATTTTAACTAAACTTGAAGAGGACTCGATATACTACTGGTGAAATATTTAATTAAAGCCTCTGTGTGGAAAAGTTTAATTTTATGGATAAAATCAGCTATTGTACAACGACTTACTATGCTGAAAGGCAAGGGATGTCACCAAGATTACAGCAATGGCGTTGTTTTCTGAAAAATATGGTGACTTTACACATTACATTCTCTTGGCGAGTTTGGGTGGATGAAGATGATGCTGCATAAACTGCTAAAAGCTTAAACATGTCTGATCAGACACACATCACAAACAATTGCTCAGAGGATGCCTCAATCTTAAAGTCTATGGTCAGCTTTAAGATACCAGACAAATAGGATGGTCTGCATGTAATCAGCCCTGTTATTAGGAAGTGATCATACATCCATAGGCAGACTTCTCCAGACTTCCCCTGGCCAACACATCTAACAGAAAGAATCAACATTTCCCCACCAAGCCACTACTGTTTTCTCCTGAAATAAACTGGCACCAGAACCATTTATAGAAAGTTGGTCATTTTACAGGTTTGTGTTGGACAGCAAGCGGTACACATGTATTGAAAGTCAGTTGGTTCCTGCTGAATCGGCCGATTTTTAGCCAGGGTGTACTGGGTTTAAGGTTCATCTTACATTTAATGGATTTACCATATCATATTGATTAAACAGAAGCCCTCAGGCTAAAAAAATGTATTGTCATTTAGCTATAACAAGTTCTTTTTTTTTTAAGGAATGACACATAGATCACACCTTCATGTTATCAGTTTGTCAACAGACAGCTGGAAAACATAAGATTATAATCTGCCATAATGTCATAGATCTTTAACTCAGAATTATCTATAACTGGATAAGCATTAGAATTATTGGCAAACTCAGTTTGGAAAATTATTGTAGCCTCTCCTTTCCTTTAAAGCACAAGTTCGAAGAGATACATTATGTAGGCTGTGATGGCATTCTATGATTGTTACAAGTTTATCTTGAAGGGCTATTACCCGTTTCAGTACAATGAATTTCTGCCTGTGTTTCCAGTTTTTAAAGCTGTTGTTGGCACTCATAATTCACAGAGTGAGAGGCAGTGGATTCAATGTCTGTGTAGTCTAGTGGCAGACTATAATATAGGCACAAACCCTTATAAAGGCCTTTGGCTGCTCCTAAATTGCCTTTGTTTATAATCCAACTTTGGGCCTGCATCAAAACTGTGCTCTGGTGTGAGCATTTATTCTCAGGTGTTGGTTGGCTTGTAACCTTATGTCAGTGGTTGCTGCTAACCATACATGGAAGCTCAGGCCCACGCAAAGGCAAGCGTCAATACGTGCTGCTGTTGTTGGAACCAAGGGGACTATTTAAACCGGATAACTACACAGGGGCAATGCTGACATGTCTTTAGTAGTACCTGTTAACCTATGTCCAGCATTTCCTGATTGACTTCTTGATTTCGATGCAGCTTGTCTTGATCTGCTCCTACTTTTTGCTTGTACTGACCCTGGCTTACACCATGACTTTACTTCTACCTGCTCCTCTTGCTCTTATTCTGATACCGATTCCAGAACCCGACCTTGTGCCTGCTACTGACTTGGTATCTGATACGCCCCCAGTTGCTGACCAGGCTTGCCCAACCTTGAACCAATCCTGAGCTCCTACATCTCTTCTACCCACCCGCTTGTAGATCCACATACTACACACCTGTCTGTGCACCCGTCTGCTGATCCTGTGTTTGGCCATCACATCTGCTGCATTGTTCCAGTCTACCACTTCAGTAATTGGTTTTCTCTGTTATCCTCCAAGAGAATTCCACACATCATGGACTTGAATAGTGGCTCCCATCCTTCGGCACCAGCAAGCCACTCATGTCACTCAGTGCTCTTGGCTACCTATCCACTCTACTCAGAGCCCTGGGATGAAGTTGTAAAATAGGCCATGCTTGTCTCATCCGGTTCCCCTTTCAGGTACAGAATGGTTGCTTGGTACCATTAAAAAGCCAGCAACCAATCTTTACACTTGTGGGAATATATCTACAGCAACGCAGACCTTGTAGTGGATCTCGAGATTGTACCAGGTCCACAGACTTTAGGAGAAGTGTGAAGTAGTATGGTCTCAGTAATAACATCTCAAATGATGCAAAAATCCTATAAATCTCTTGGGAATTTCAGCTAAGGTGCTACTATTGACAAATTGTCTCAAACACAGTGTTGGATTTTAGTATTCAACAGTAAATTCAACATTGCTGTTTCAATACTGTGTTTGAGACAGTTGTCAGAAGGATCACCTTGGTCAAAATACTAGAAGTATATGGGTTGAAAACTACATAGCAGAGGAAATGATTTTGTGGACTAAACCAAAGAAACATATTCATGAATCTATAATTTCCACTCCACTCATCTATCTACATTTTCATTAACTTTGTAAGGGATTAATTACCTAACATGAGACTTGGAAAATGTTGCCTATTCAATATACTGTACCTATCTTTTTCTCTGTATAATGTTGGCTATAAAAATGGCAATTTCAACTACTTTCAACAAGCTTTTGATCCCAAAAATGACTGAACAGATCAAGGAAACCCTCCAGCAACAGTAATAAAATGGTAAAAATGTTTAAAACTGTTGGACATAGGTCATAGGTCATAGGTCCATTTGGTTATTTTATTGTTTGAAGGGTTGTAGAAAGTCATTGAGGTTGTCTGTTTGTCCTGTATATGGCTAGCTTTAGGCTGGCCATACATGGCGCAAATTTCTTTCTGCAACCACATGTTGTAGGAAACAAATTTGAACGATTCCCCCATCAACACAGTGTTGACAGGGGAATTCCCCCTGCTGAGCAAGCTGTCCCCGTCGATAATCATAAGACAATCCGGCAGGCTGGTTGTACCCAAGTTGATCAGTCAACTTGGTACATTCAGCCTGCCCAATAACGGTTAGAATCTCTGCCGGTTCAGCAGGTTCTGGCCGAGATTTGAACCGTGTATGGCCAGCCTAAGGCTCTGTATACAGGTATGCTGTTGGTACTCAGTGTTTGAGAATTTTATTGTGCTAACTGGCTCTGTGGCTAAACACAAAAAAGCACAGAATAAAGAGTATGTGTGATATGACATCAACGTAAGCAGCTTCTGTATGCATTGAAGCTTCAGCCCATGTTACTATTTTTTAATACCAAGGGAGTCACACATGTCTTGCACTAATTGTCCATTAAAATGTACTTTATTTGTAGTTTTAGGATCCATAAAATAGCAAGTCATAAAGGTAAATCACCTTATCCTATAATTGTTTTACACTTCCTTGACAATACACACATTTACACTTTTACTGTGAAATTGTTGTTCAATTAGGCAATATACTTGTCTGACTTTCTGTTTTATGGATCACGGAACTGCAAATAAAACACAGTTTTATGGACAACTAGTGCAGGACTTTTATAATTCCCTTTGTATAGGGATTGTCTGAACACTGTGGAGAAACCAAAAAGTCAAAAAGAGTAATTCAAGATAGTTATTATAATGAATCTTAACACACCTGCATGAATGTAAAATTCCATGTTTGTGAACCTTCCCTTTTTTCACTATTTCCTAATACACTTAGCACCATGTAGTGGCCAAATGATGTATCTTCTATTTAAATAACTGAAAAACATTTATCTAGCACAGGAAATAGCCTAATAACATTTGTTTTTTGCCCCATTCACTCAGAATGCATAAAAGTGCACTTTCGCTGGGTGACTTGCTATGTACTTTTTTGTTTTTCTATAAATACACCCTATAGTGTATTAGGCTGACCATATGCTCTGAGATTGTCTTTAGTCAACTTGGGAGTAAACAAAATAAATCTAACAGATTCCTACTTTAACGCTAAACAGCACAGATGGACAATTTTTTTCTGCTAGCCGGCTGTCTCCTGACAGCCAGCAACTGTAACTTCCAGACTATCTAAAAAGCGGCTGCAACTAATTGGATGCAGCTCCTGTTCAGCCAACAATTTCCTGTCCATCTCTTTTAACAAAAGTCAGTAGAACAATCGACTTCTGCCGAGCTTGGGGTGCCAACAGCAGCACCTATGGCTCAAAATTTGGCTGATTCTGCAGGAATTGTATCGCAATCTTAACCCCTTCTGCTGTGACAAATCATAACTGTTTGATTTGAAATTTGTTGTAGTGCTACCCATGTAGGAGCCCCTGATTTATCTGGTTCTTTCCCAGGCAGTGCAGAGGCCACCAGTCACACAAGCAACAGTCCATTCACTCAACAGTCTAGGGATTGTCTTTTTGTAGTTTATTGCTTGTAGAACTTGAGATGAGAGAGGGGTACCCAAAGCACACTGATTAGTAGTAACAAGAGGACACTCTTAACTAGGCTAGGCTTCTCTGAACAGTCTTTCCTCAAGGGTTAATAGGAATGGCCAGGGCAGAGACCCTGTAAGAGCTGTCTCAGAAAGAGCTACTGCTGGAACTTCTGCAAAAAATAGCACACAGTCACTTGGATCTTGTGCTTAGGTCTATTGTCAGTGTCTCTCCAGGACAGCCTAACGCCCCCATTTTCCTTCAGACATCTCTGTGCTTCGTGACAACTACTCCTAGTTCCTAGCTTCCACCAGACACTCTTCGGTGAGGGACAGGGTTAATACTCACAATGCCACAGAGCACTTCACAACTTCCAGCTTCCTCTCTTCAGTGAGTCCCCTAGAACAGATTCTAAAAGCCTAGTACACACAGGCCGAATGTCGGGCAACATCGGCCAGCTCAATAAAAAACAGCTCAAATTTGGCCCTTGTGTAAGGCAGCCAGTCTGACAGAAGCCAGCACGCTTTTATCGGACGAACATGCTGGAACACCAGCAGTCGACCGACTCCCGATCAGAACTCTCAGCCAATGGCTAAGAGCGCTGACGGGAGTGGTCTGGCGGGGGCGGGGGCACCCCCCAGTCAGAACACAATAGCTCAGCGGCAGAGATCGCTGTACTAATGGCAAATAGTATAACGGCTCCGATCAGAGTGTCAGTTTTTTTTCCATTCAATTTGCAGGGTTGAATGAAAAAAAACATGATAGTGTGTACTAGGCTTTAGCCTAGTATATCACAACATAGAGAAAGTATGGGTTTTAAGGGTCAGTTGTAAAAAGGAAAACCATGGATCCATAATAATAAATTAAAACATGTTTTAATTTATTATTATGGATCCTTGGTTTTCCTTTTTACAACTGACCCTTAAAACCCATACTTTCTCTATGTTGTGATATATTTGCTTCTTGGGGTTTGGGCCAACCTCATGGTATTTTTTGCTTTATGCCCCATACACACGTGCAGATTATCTGCAGACTTTTGTCTGCAGACTTACCTTTTCTATGTAGTGCAAGGGCCTGCCGGATTGCATACAAATTGAAAGTGTTTAGGTTTGACCTCATATTATATGGTTTTGGTAAGTCTGCAGACAAAAGTCTGCAGATAATCTGCACGTGTGTAGGGGGCATTAGCCTAGTACATATGGCCTGAATGTCTCATGGTATCAGCTAGTTCAATAGAAACCGTCCGATATTTGGTCTGTGCAATCGGTTGGCTGGCTTCTGTCAAAGGGGTATGACCAAAAAAGGTCTGCCGATTGGCTGACCAGAGTGTCCTGGCAGGGGGCCATCCCCCTGTCAGAGCACAATAGAACAGCAGGAGTGATGGCTGTACTAACATCAGGTAGTTAGTACAGCGGCTCCTCCTAAACGGAGCTGGGTTGAAGGAAAAAAAAAAACTACTAGTGTGTACTAGGCTTAAGGTAAGACTGCTTGGTTAGCTCCAAAAAATGATTAGGATTAGGCCCTCCAGCTCTGCCACAGCTGGGATCTCAATGAACATCAGCGATCTCCAGCGACTTTGCCTCAGAAGGGCAGAGCCCATGAGGCTGGGGAATTCTCCAAGACCAGGGCTGCTCCAGGCCTCAGACTATTTATGTCCCTCTCCAGCCACCTACAGGGCACACCTCCCCAGGGATTGACTGCAGCATAGGCTGCCCACCTGAATCTTCCAGTCCTCTGTGTTCTAGAAACCTCTACAATTGTAAGCTAGGTGAGGGCAGGGACCAATGTGATTGCACAATATATATATATATATATATATATATATATATATATATATATATATATATATATATATTATGGAAAAAAATATATATATATGAAGCACTGCATAACATTAACAACGCTATATAAGTACCTGTAACACATAAATAAAATTATAAAAAAGCAAAGGAAAGCAATCAAACCTGCAGCCTGTGAGATCCAGAACAGCCCAAAGAAATCAAAAGCTGCTCCAATGATTATGAGAGCCGAAAATAACTAAAGTTACCTAACATCCTAGCAGCCTATCTAGGAGGGTGCTACATTCTCATCCTGCATTCATTTATTCTTCATTGCCAGTACACATACAAAACCTGGAAACATAGTTTACAGTAAGGGGACCAGATTTTTAAAATTAAATTCTGGGCCTTTTTTTTTTTTTTTTTTTTTTACTAGTAATGGTGACAATCAGCAGCTCATAAGGGAGTTGACACTTTGTGGGAACCAGTGACACTAATACGGTGATCAGTGATTAAAATATGCACTGTCACTGTACTAATGCCACAGGCTGGGAAGGGGATAACATCTAGGGCAATCAAAGGGTTAAATATGTACCTAACAAGTGTTTTCTCACTGTGGGGGAGGTGCTTTTACTAAGAGAAGGCATAGACTTCTGTCCCTGCTTTGCAGGAACACAGGATCAATGTCTTCCATTGTTTACATAGGCAGACCGCCATTCTGTCTGTATCCAGAATGATTGATGGATACCGGCGGACATCGAGTCTGCCAGACTTGCTGATCTGCTCTGATACCAAGAAATGCAGGATCACGTATATATATACACATGATCCTGCTTAGGGCGACCACCCTGTAGCAGGAAATCTGCTATTGGGTGGTCGGCAGCTGGTTAAGATCATTAGCATTATGATAACTTTCAGGCAGCAGGCACTCTATCATGGCTCTGGCTGGCTCTGTCACATAACATGGCTGCTGGTTGCTGATTTTGTTAACTTATGACCAGCTAGAGCCATGATGCCAGAGAGACAGACACAGTGCAATGTAGTCTATTCACAGACACTCCCAAAGCACACCTGTGTTGAAGCCTTAATTGCACTGGTAGCCCCATGATCAGAACCGCTTCCCCTCTGTTCTTGCTGCTGAACACTGTCAGCTGAGCTCAGCTGCACCTCTCTGCCTATCGCCACCACCACCGCCCGCCTCACAGCCTCTCAAGTCTCACTCTCTGGGCCCCAGCTACTACTGGGTGGAGAGCGGAGCTGAGTGGAGGAAGATCACTCCACCGGAGAAGGCAAAGAGATAGGCAGGCAGGCGGTGGGCCGGGACTTGAGCCAAGGCAGAACATGCGAGCGGGATGGGCATGCGCCCGAAACTGAAGAAATAGTCCCTCCTCTCTGACCAGCACATGATCATCAGAAAGGGGCACAGATAATGAAACAAAATACACCCTATTCAGTAAGTAAGTGGGGGTGTGCAATTCAGAACTTTTTTTTCTAATTCTGCACTGACTGGCAAATCCAATCCAGGGACAAAACTGGGGACAGACTTGGTCCGGAGACAGTGTCCTCAGTCCGGGGACTGTACCCCAGAAACCGGGGACATCTAGTCACCCTAGGTTACAGGCTTTAATCAAATGCATGCTAATAGAACGCAAGTGTACATGTATACTAGTGTCAGCAGTAAACGGCTTAGGGAGTGAAGAAGCCCATCGTATCAGAACAAATCATGGTACAAAGAAATTAGATTTTTTATAGCTTTATTGTAAAATATTTTCCTGCAAAAAAGAGCAGCCTTGAGTGCCCCATCCTCCTTGTTTTTACAAAGGAGCACAATACTGGGCCTTTGCACCCAGCAGATAACCTACTGAGGTCAGGTCAGAATGGAGCAGATTCCTCCTCTCCCCATGTGGCTGCTGGTGCATTGAGTGCATTAAAATGCCACTGATATCTTCTTTTAAAAAATAGTACAGAGAACGATGTATAGATGATTCAAAATAGTTAGCCAACTGTGGTTATTTTTTTCCCCTGGAAATTTGTAAAGTAAAATATGTTAAAGTATGGTTTATGCTGGACAGTTTTTTACAGGGCCTATTTGTAGTGGAGAGCAGATTCCACTATCCACTCTTCATGTAAAGGCCCGTACACACGTACCGATTGTCGGCCGAAAAGATTCGGCCGCCGAACGATCGGCCGATTTTCGGCTTGTTAGTATGATGCTTCCGACAGCAGACAGCGCACTTTCGGCCGAAAAGAATCTGTCGTGCAGGCATTAAAATTTTTGTTATCCAACACCAGGACGGCCGATTGTTCGCCAGTCAGTACAGAATTCGGCCAACAGACAGCAGATTAGCAAGACTGGGCATGCTCAGAAAAGAAAAAAAACCAGGAAAGTTAACCATCACATGACATCACTTCTGCAGTCGGCTGTTGTTGGCCGACAAAATTCGTGTGCAGTCTTTTGCACTTTTCAACAGACAAGACAGCCCTCAGACAAAATACGGCCGATCGTTCGGCCGACGATCGGTACGTTTGTACGGGGCTTAACACCACAGCATTAAAGCCTCGTACACACGCAACGATTGTTGGCCGACCGATCGGCCGTCTTTTGTCCAGTGTTGTTGTGTTGGTTGAAATGTGCTCAAGACTGCACACAAATTTTATCGGCCAACAAAAACCAACTTCAGAAGTGATGTCATGTGCTGGTTTACTTTCCGTGTGTTTTTTCTTCTCTGAGCATGCCCAGTCTTGCTCATCACATTTTTGTCTGCCGAAATCTGTACTGACTGACGACCAATCGGCCGTTCTGTTGACGGCCAGCAAAAATTTTATAGCATGCACACCAGATTTTGTTCGGCCGAAAAGTCGCAGTCGGTTGTCGGAAGCATCATACTAACAAGCCGAAAATCGGCCGATTGGACGTTGGCCGAAAATTCATGGCCAACAATCGTTGCGTGTGTACGAGGCTTTACTCCACTCCAAGGTGTGCCTGATTTTTACCACCTATTATTCCTTCACAACTGGAGGAATGGCCTGCCATATGACTTATGACCAGGCTCTCCCCCTCCAGACATTTATTTTCTTTGCTTGCTATGGAGTCCGAAGTGCGGACAAAGTGGGAAACATCTTTGTAAATCACGTTTTTGTTCTTTATAAATGCATGTTCTTTTTTTAACCAGTTCTGGACCGGAAAGATTTGCCCCCTTAATGACCAGGCCATTTTTTGCGATTCGGCACTGCGTTACTTTAACAGACAATTGCACGGTCATGTGACATTGTCCTTTTTTCCTACCAATAGAGTTTTCTTTTGGTGGTATTTGATCACCTGTGCGATATTTAGTTTTTGCGCTATAAACAAAAAAAGAGTGACAAAAAAAAAAAATATATATATTTTTCACTTTCTGCTATATAACGATCCCCAAAAAAATGTAAAAATCCACTTTTTTCATCATTTTAGGCCAATTTGTATTCTGCTACATATTTTTAGTAAGAAAAAAAAAAATCGCAAAAAGCGTATTTTGATTGGTTTGCGCAAAAGTTATCGCGTCTTCAAAGTAGCGGCGATTTGCGATCTGCGATTTTTAGTGGGACTGCCACATTGTGGCAGACAGATTGGACCCCTAACTGACATTTTTGACACTTTTTGGGGGACCAGTGACATTGCTACAGTAATCAATGCTAAAAATATGCACTGTTACTGTAATAATGACACTGGCAGGGAAGGGGTTAACTTAGGGGTGATCAAAGGGTTGGTTGAGCCTAGGGGAGTGTTTACTAACTGTGGGGGGAGGGACTTGTGAAATGATCATAGAGACCTGTGATCCTATATAGAAGGATCACAGGCGCTCTGTGATCATTTCAGAGAGAAGAACGGTCGGCTGTGTTTACAAGAGCTGACCGGTGTTCTCTCTCAGCAGGGAGCGATCGCAGGTGCCAGGCGGCAATCGGTGCCGCCGGCCCCATGGATCGGCATCCCCGCTGCCTAGTGGTGGCGGGAGCGCGGCCGGTGGCGCACACTTGCCCCCAGAAGCGATCTTAAGGATCGCCGTACAGGTACGGTGATTCGCCCAGCTGAGCCAGCCTGCCGCAGTATATATGCAGCGGGCGGTCAGCAAGTGGTAAGCAGTGGTATGGCTGTAATAAGGCCATACTTCTGCATTAAAAATGGACCCCTACGTGTACATGCTATGAACATTGACAATTCACTGCTGAATTACCTAGAGATTGCAATACACAGGCATTATTCCCCCAAGGAATAACAAGAGGGGGTGAAATCTGCTTCTTTTCATACAAGTCTTTGAATCCCTGTCCAGTGCTGACAGTGGTGCACATGTGGGACTTTGAGTTCTTTTCTCTGTAGAACTGTGAAAAAATAGGCTCCACTCAGCAGCAAACTGTAAAAGGGTCTGAGTTTATGAGTATTGCCCACTACCACATCAGAAACAGGAAACAATGCATTCAAGCAGTATTACCACTTGTCGACTTATACGGCAGCAGGTCGACTCTGTCCCGCGAAAAGAAGTATGTGTATGTCATTTCACAGGACAGCTAATGGGGGCAATTGCGCAGGCGCTGATTGGCCACAGGGGGAGCCAATACGCTGGTTCGGCAGCCACGATGTCCACTGGGCACCCGTGATCGCTCCCTGTGGAGACAGAACAGCGGTGAGCCGATGTAAACACGGCAGACCGCTGTTCTGTCAGTAATGAACACAGGGATCCTGGGTTCCTCTTGTTTAGGAACACAGGCCTCTGTGTTCATCCAGCAAGCCCATCCCCCACACTGTTAGAAAGCACCCCCTAGGGACACATTTAACCCTTTGATCTCCCCTGGTGTTAACCCCTTCCCTGCCAGTGTCATTAGTACAGTAACAGTGCATATTTTTAGGACTGATTACTGTAGTAATGTCACTGGTCCCCCCAAAGGTGTCAAAAATGTTAGTTAGGTATCCGATCTGTCTGCCTCAATGTCGCAGTCCCACTAAAAATCGCTGATTGCCGCCATTACTAATAGAAAAATAAATAAATAAATAAATAAAAATGACATAAATCTTTCCCCTAGTTTGTAGACGCGATAACTTTTGCACAAACCAATCAATATACACTTACTGGGATTTTTATTTTACCCAAATTATGTAACAGAATACATTTTGCCCTAAAATTATGATAAAATTAGATTTCTTTTTTTTTTATTGTGAATGTTTTATAGCAGAAAGAAAAAAATATATATATTTTTTTTTCAGAATTGTTGCTCTTTTTTTGTTTATAGCGCAAAAATAAAAATCACACAGGTGATCAAATACCACCAAAAGAAAGCTCTATTTGTGAGAAAAAGGGACATCAATTTGTATTTGGGTACAGTGTTGAATGACTGCGCAATTATCAGTGAAAGTAACGCACTGTCGGATCGCAAAAAATGGCCTAGTCATTAAGGGGTGTAAAACTTTCTGGTCCAGAAGAGGTTAAACTCCAAAACAAATATGTTATATATTGCAACTTACCAATCCTTAGAAGTGGTGGCTACATCAGTTTTCTTGTTTCCCTTTATTTCACCTGGTGATCCAGCCAGTAAATTACGGTGTCTTTATTCTGGATGAAGTGCCTTTGGAGAACAGCATTGTCAGTCTGGATGGAGGGTAGTGTTAAAATAATACACTGGCGCTAAAGTTCAGCTTAAAGCGAAGTTCCAGACATTTCTGTGGTTATTAAAAGTCAGCAGCTACAAAAAGTGTAGCTGCGGACTTTTAATAAACACACACTCACCAGTCACACGGTCCAGCAATGTGGTTGCCCAAAGCCTCGCTCCTCTCCCTCTCCTCTCGGTGGCGCCGGCATCACAAGTGTGGGCACCCGGCTATGACAGCTTGCGGCTTGATAGCCGAGTGCGCACTGCACATGCACATGTCGCGCTGTGCCTCCTGAATGGCCGGGCAATCTTCTGGGACCTGTGACAAGTCCCAGAAGATTGCAGGGAGGGAGGGAGAGAAGAGAACTTCCGCTTGAGCCACCTAGTGGGAGCGGGTACCTGTCAAAACTATGTACCCGCTCCACCCCAAAAAAATGACATGCCAAATCTGGCATGTCAAGGGGTCAGGAGTACTTAAAGCGGAAGTTCCACTTTTGGGTGGAACGCCGCTTTAAGCTTGGTACACACTATGAGTTTTTTTGTTTTTGTTCAACCCAGCGTGTTCAACTAAAATAATGAGTCCTGATCGGGAGCCAGTCACTGTCACTGTTCTATTGACACTTGCTGGGAAAGGGTTAAACATCTAGGGCAATCAAAGAGTTAACTGGGTGCCTAACCAGTGTTTGTGTGTACTGTATGTGTTGCTTTTACTAAGGGAAGTGATGGATTTTTTCCCTGCTTCACTGGGAAAGAAAATCCATTACTTTCCCCCTTTGTTAGAATGGAGCTCTGCCCTGTTTGCCCACTTGCCGACCATATACAGTAAATATATATGGCGGCAAGGTGGCTCTCCTGTGCAAAATCACGTACCTGTATGTGATTTTGCACGTCCGGGTCTGGGGCACGCACGCGACCTGCTCCCAGTGTAACTGGACACAGCAGGAGCCAATCAGAGGGTCCTGTTGACTCGATGTCCACTGGGACCCGCCGATTGCTCCCAATAGAAGCAGAACGGCAGTCTGCCTATGTAAATAAGGCAGATTGCCGTTCTGTGAGACGGAAATGTAGTGAACCTGTGTTTCTGCTAAGCACAAGCACCTCCCCTACAGTTAGCAAGCACTCCATAGAAACGCATTTAACCCTTTGATCAACCCGATGTTAACCCCTTCCCTGCCTGTGTCATTAGGACTGATCACTGTATTAGTGTCCCCAAAAAGTGTCAAAAGTGTCACTTGGTGTCCGATTTGTCCATCGCAATGTTGCAGTCCCGTTATAAGTCACTGATCGTCACCATTACAAATATAAAAAAAAAAAGAATTCCATAAAAATATCCCACAGTTTATAGACGCTATAACTTATGCGTAAACCAATCAATATACGCTTATTGGGATTTTTTTTTTACCAAAAATATGTAGCAAAAATATGTACACATTTGCCAAAATTAATGAAGAAATTTCATTTTTTAAATGTTTTTATTGGATGTGTTTTATAGCAGAATTGTAAAAATGTTTTTTTTTTTTTTTTAATTGTCAGGCCTTTTTGTGTATAGCGCAGAAAAAAAAACACACTGGTGATCAAATACCACCAAAAGAAAGCTCTATTTGTGGGGAAAAAAGGACATCAATTTTATTTGGGTACAGCATCGCATGACCGCGCAATTGTCCGTTAAAGTAATGCAGTGCCGAATCGCAAAAAATGGCCTGGTCATTAAGGGGGCAAATCCTTCAAGTCCAGAAGTGGTTAAGATAAATTGAAAAATAACAGACTTGCTAAATGGACCACCAGTTGAAAATAAGAGGAAAAAGTCTAAAAAAAAGAAAAGAGAACTAATGCAGCCAAAATCTAGGAATTAGTAAGCTATAATTTAATACATTTTTGTTTCTGGGTTTTATTCTTTATTGGGCTTACTTCTATAGAGCCGTTTACGGGCAGCCTAAATTTGGGCAAAGTCCAAAGAGACCTTTCTATTCTCCTAGCACTAGGAGCTGTTTTGTTAAGGCCCGTACACACGTAGCGATTGTCAGCCGTAAATATTCGGCCGACGACCGATCGGCCGATTGTAGGCTTGTTAGTATGATGCTTCCGACAGCCGACAGTGCACTTTCGGCCGAAAAGAATCTGATGTGCATGCTTTAAAATTTTTGTAGGCCAACACCAGAACGGCCGATTTTTCCTCAGTCAGTACAGAATTCGGCCGACAAACAGCAGATTTGCAAGACTGGGCATGCTCAGAAAAGACATAACACACGGAAAGTTATCCATCACATGACATCACTTCTGCAGTCGGCTGTTGTTGGCCGACACAATTTATGTGCAGTCTTTTGCAGTTTTCAACAGACACGACAGCCCTGGACAAAAGACGGCCGATCGTTCGGCCGACGATCAGTACGTGTGTACGGGGCTTCTGTCAAAACCTTTTCTTCTGAATGTCAAGGAAAGAAGAGCTCCTTCAGAACCTGGATCATTATCCACCATCCAAGCCCTGTCCCTTATGTATAGGCAGCTTTTAGGGCTCAAGTACATGGCATTGTTTCCCTGTGTTTCACATGCAAGCACATCATGTCAAGCACAGGTCAGCAAATCAGCAATGACTTTACTATGCCGTACACATTTGGCTATGTTTGAACTGCTTTTCATTGTGCTGAGTTTATTTGGACACAGCATGTCCTTATGAGGTTTGCTTAACCACTTTACCACCGCCCACAGTAATATTACTGCGGCAGAGTGGCTCGTTATCGTCTGACGACGTAGTACTACGTCGTCAGACACTCCCCCTTCTGGGCGGCGCTTGCGCGCCGCCGGAGGCTCGCTCCCACTGTTTTCAGTCACAGCGGGAGTCGGGCCAGGGGAGGAGCAGCGTCGATCGCCGCCGCTCTTCCCCCGATCGTCGGGGATCTAGTGTGGAGATCCGCCCGCCTGTGTAAACACAAGCGGGCGGATCTCCATAGTGACAGGGAGTGACAGATCGGACTGTTCAGCATAGCTGGACATCCGATCTGTCCATGACTCACTCAGTCACCTCCCCTCCCACACGTTAGTAAGCACCAGGCATACATTAACCCCTCCCTCTCCAATAAAATTAACCCCTTCCCTGCCAGTGTCATTTTTACAGTAACAGTGCATATATATAGCACTGATTACTGCAGTAATGTCACTGGTACCCCCAAAAGTGTCAAAAATGTCAGTCAAGGGTCCGATCTGTCCGCCGCAATGTCGCAGTCCCGCAAAAAAAAAAAAATCGCAGATCGCCGCCATTACGCGTTAAGAAAAAAAACACCAAAAATGACAGAAATCTTTCCCTTTGTTAGTAAACGCAATAACTTTTGCGCAAACCAATCAAAATACGCTTATTGTGATTTTTTTTACCAAACATATGTAGCAGAAAACAAATTGGCCAAAAATTTGGTTTTTACATCTTTTTTGGGGGGAATTTCATATAAAAAATGTTAAAAATATTGTTATTTTTTCAAAATAAACGCTCTTTTTTTGTTTATAGCGCAAAAAGTAAAAATCGCACAGGTGATCAAATACCACCAAAAGAAAGCTCTGTTTGTGGGAAAAAAAGAACGTAAATTTCGTTTGGGTATGGCGTCGCACGACCGCGCAATTGTCAGTTAAATTCGCACAGCGCCGAATCGCAAAAAGTGGCCTGGACGTAAGACAGCAAAATCCTCCGATGGTAAAGTGGTTAAGCTGCAAGTAAAGCAGGTATGGGCAGCCTTTTATTATCAAACTCTGCCTTTTCCATTTCCCGTTTCCATTGGAATGCATGCAGCCAAACACCTGTCAACATAAGCCCTAAACTGACATAGAATGAAAAACATAATCATTTTCTAAAACGCTTTATTCTATATGCAAGGTGGCTATTTCAGACAAGAGCTAAATAAAGTAAACGATTAAAGTGACAAAGTGATTAAATTGTTATTAATCATTCAATCACCTTGGATGTCACTTGGATGGGGTTTTTTGAAACTGCTGATCTGGCAGATAAGCAGCAGCAAGGGCTACATCAGAGTGTATACATGTAGCACTACTCCATTGGGAGCTGCTGATTATGGGTTCCCCTGGGTTACCATTAACAACAACATGACAGTTTGACATTTTCCCAAGTGTTTTAGCTCAGTCAGGAAACAGTCCAGTAGCTTTGGTTTTTGTGTTTTTATGTGGAACTTGGATAGGAGAAGGGAATGAGTGTTATACTCCACCTTTATACAACTATACACAATTGGCTGGGACGACTTGAAAATGCTGAGTAACGTTAGTCACAGTTAGGCCACTGCTTCACTTTGCTCTTTGCTGTGAAGTATAAGTGAATGAGCTTTCTGAGGTAATCTGTACTGTACTGCAGAACAACTTCAGGGTACTTCCTGGCACCCCCTTTATTCCTAATCTTCAAGGTCAACTACACGGCACCCCCTTTACTGATACACTTCATGTGTGAGCTAGCTCCTTGATCCCCCTGACTCTTCTGGAGTGCTCCCCTCTCTCAGGCAGACCCTTAGGCAAATCCTCTGGTACTCACGATACTGTTTTTCCCACAAGACTCTGCCAGCAGCTCCACTTGTCAGCACTCTGGATCCTTCTGCAGCTCAGCTCCACACCTGGTTCACTAGGCCGACCGCCTGAACCACCTCCCTCATACTTGCATGAGGAGAGACAGCCATCCACCTCCTCCTGGGACTTTGCTCCTGCCAAAAGATGCCCTGTCCCATGCTCCCTCTGGATTTAATGCCAATCCCAGGATGCATTGCAGCAATGCCCACCCACTGAGACAGCCATAACCCCTGATGTGCTACTGGTTAGGTTTCCTCCACTGTCCAACAAGCAGTGGCGTAGCGTGGGGGGTGCAGGGGGGGCCGGCCGCACCGGGCGCAACATCTGGGGGGGGGGGGCGCATCCACAGTGTCACTCTGACATACGCAGTTCACACACTGTCTGCGGCTGCCTCCATCTTTAGGCTGGGAGATGTCCAGCGTGGCCGCCCTATGGCTGAAAATGGCGGGTCAGGGTGGGGCTGGACTGTGCCTCACTTGTCCATTGGTGTAGGGTGGGGTGGTGTTGCAAGCCAAGCCCCGCCTATGCCGCCTCTCCTCACTGCTCAGTCAATTTAGCAGCGAGTGATTCCACAGCCTGGCGCTGTCACAGAGTGGGTTTTCTTTTTTTTTAATCACCTGATTAGAGCCAGGACAACTACATGTCACAGTTGGTGGATTCTCCTACTAGAGAAAATGCAGTGCTGGATCTATTGATCACTAATGACCCAGACCTAATCTCGGAGGTAGGAGTCCAGGACAACCTGGGCTCTAGCAATCACAGGATGATCACATTTAGCGTAAATAACAATATAACAAGCCAAGAGGGGAACATAAGAGCCCTAAATTTCAAAAGGGCAAACTTTCACAAATTGTGCTCAATGATGGAAAGGGTAAACTGGGACCAAACCTTTAGGAACACTGACCACAGAGGAAAAATGGGAATGCTTTAGGAACATATTAAACAAATGCATCTCACAGTGCATTCCTATGGGAAATAAATTTAGAAGAGACAAAGCCAAACCTGGCTGGCTAAACCGTAATGTTAAAAACTTATTAGGGGTAAAAAAAATGGCCTTCAAGAAATATAAATCAGAGGGCGCAGTATCGGCTTTCAAGCAATACAAGGAGGCAAATAAGAAAAGTAAACGCTGGGCACGCTGGTCTCTCTGCATTGAATGGGGGCATGCTGGTCTCTCTGCATTGAAAGGGGGCACGCTGGTCTCTCTGCATTGAAAGGGGGCACGCTGGTCATTCTGCATTGAAAGGGGGCACGCTGGTCTCTCTGCTTTGATAGGGGGCATGCTGGTCTCTCTGCATTGAAAGGGTTCGCGCTGGTCTCTCTGCATTGAAAGGGGGCACACTGGTCTCTCTGCATTGAAAGGGGGCACACTGGTCATTCTGCATTGAAAGGGGGCACGCTGGTCTCTCTGCATTGAAAGGGGGCACGCTGGTCATTCTGCATTGAAAGGGGGCACACTGGTCATTCAAACTTGTATTTAGATGCATTTTACTTTAAATACATCAGTATTTTCATAACAAACAATACATGTGGTTAGGGGGTAAGGGTTTCTTTAACCAATCTAGTGGAAGAGACTCGAGTGCTAAAATCCCGCGGGTTAGGGGGCGCAAATTACTTGCCTTGCCCCGGGTGCTTACAACCCACGCTACGCCACTGCCAACAAGCTCCCTCATTGGACACAGTGGGGACACTCCCCCAGACCCAGTAAATCACACCTGGAAACATGTGACAGGCAAAACTAATAAATCTGGCTCCCCTGATAAGCAGAAGGAACCACTTGATGCTTTTTCCTAGCACTGACCTACATACATCAATGCGGTTGACATTGGCATGCTTTGACACTATGATGAGTTTTCAAGAGACTTGAAAGGCAAAGTGCAGGTAAACACACCCAAAATGCATACCATTTTTCCATTTGTAGGTGTGTACAGACTGTTGTAAACAATGCATTTTCATATCCATGCATTTGGTCTGTGCTTGAAAATACAGCAAACTGCATGAGAATGCATCTGGTTTAAACAAGCTGTAATGGAACTGCAAAGCTCCCAACTGTCCCTGATTTCGAGGGACTGTCCCTGATTTGGAACAAAGTCCCTCTGTCCCTCCTTTGTCCCTCATTTTGGTCTGATCTATATAGTTGTATGATCTAAAATGCATTACTTATCTATCAAAAAGTGTTTCCCAGTGCTAAACCTCTCATCCAATTTCTAAAAGGCAGCATTTGTAAATTCCAAAAGCCAGTATAAAGGAATAGTAATGGTAAAAAAAAAGCACTTGTGGGTTTAACAAATCTTTTTTTTTGTATAATTTCCCTGTAAGGGGACGTGGGAGGGTGTGTGTCCTATGCCTACATACATTTGCTGTATGTGAACAGTACATTAAAAATATTGCTTTTTAACATGACATGCAAATCTATGCTTTTTGAATAACATCTGATTCGCATAGAACTCACAAAATTGTGAACCAGGTATAAGAGATTGATAAAAACTGACCTGGCTGTATATAAAACAGGGGTTATTTCGCAGGGGCGTAACTACAGGGGTTGCAGGGGTTGCAATCGCTACCGGGCCCCATGCTCCAGGGGGCCGGGTAGCAAACCAGTGGGTGAACTTCTAGGATCTCAAAGGTCACACTTGCGACCGGGCCCTGGCATTTCACCACTGTGGGGAGGCCCCAAGATTGCAGGAAGGGGGCCCACTGCAGAACTTGTGAAAGGATCCTGATGCGGGACTATAATAAAAGGCCATGCAATGAGATTAAAGAGCCCCAGGATTAGTGGGAAGAGCCCCGGGCTTGAAGGGAAGGGCCCCGGCCAGGGGTCTGGGGGGCCCTTCATGGTTTCTTGCATCGGGGCCCTGAAGGTTCTAGTTACGCCTCTAAGACAAAGACAAAGAGTTTGTCTAGTTTGTATTTGTATAATTGTTTTACACTCCAATGCCATCTACTCCAACTTTCTCCCATGGTATTTGATTTCTAAATGTATTTGACGTTACTAAATATAAACAATTGGTATTGAATTCCTAAATGTATTTGACGTTACTAAATATAAACAGTTGGTATTGAATTCCTAAGGCCCCGTTCACATTGCCGCGATCCGACTTCCCGGGGCGACCTCCGAGGTCGCGGTGCGAGCAGCGCGCCGCGGACTTCATAACATTGAAGTCTATGACGGTCGCTCCGGGTCGCCCCAAAGAAGCTCCGGACCCTTTTTCTAAGTCGGAGCGACTTGTGTCGCTCCTATTAGAACGGGTCCGCAGCTTCCCTATGGAAGGCGACCTGTGAGACGACCAGGTCGCCTCACAGGTCGCCCCAGTGTGAACGGGGACTAAATGTATTTGACGTTACTAAATATAAACAGTAAAAAATATATTGACAGTGGCTGAAATTACTGTTTCTTTTGGCTGCATTTGCACACAGCTTTGCCAATACCTAAGCAATATTAAAGCTAAACTCCAAGTATAATTATACAGATTAAATACATATTAGGGAGCTGCCTTGTTTGCCAATGGATTGTCATTTCAGTCCATTCAGTCCTAAAGGGATAAAAAGCACAGCCTGGGGGCTGACACCACTCTCTTGATTACAATTAAGGAATACAGTGGTGTCAGTTGTCTGCCCCAGCCTCCTTGCAGCTTGTGCTAATTCAGCACATTGTCCTGCAGTTTCTAGTCCTGATAGTTGGGAGAAAAGTAGTGTGTCCTCCTATGAATCATTTAGCTGTGTTTGTAATTTGAGCATCTCCTGTTTTGGTCTGTTTGTAATACTGATTCAAGCAAAGAAGTACAGTCAATCTGGTTAAATAAAAATAAATAGGTAGAACTCCATTGGATGGCTCCAAGTGCAGTTTTTCTTTTGTCTACAGGAAAGGAAAGAGAAATGAAGAGAAGGGAAGGGAGGGGAAAAAGGGAAGGAGAAAACCCAATATATTATAATATACATGCCTTTAAAGAGGCTCAGCTCAGTAATTTTGTTAAAATATTTAATCAGTTATATAGTCAGATAATTATGGTCAGATAGACCAATAGAAACCAAAAATACCCCCCAATTACTGTAGCTGCTGACTTTCAATATTAGGACACTTGCCTGTCTTCACTCTAACCAATTTTCCAATGAGTTCTCGGGTGTAGGGTTGCCACCTCACCCCTTTAAATCGGGACACACATTAATTACACAGGTTCTGAGGGTAAAATAATGCACATAAGGCACTAAGTGAGTTTAATTACCACCTTAATCAGCCACAGAACCTGTGTAATTATTGTGTATCAATGTAATTGTACAATATATATCTACAGCGCTGTGTAAAATTGACGGTGCTATATAAGTACCTGTAATAAATAAATGAATATTACCTATACTTATATAGCACCGTCACTTCATGAAGTGCTTTACATATATATTGTACATTCACATCAGCCCCTGCCCTTAAGGAGCTTACAATTTAAGGTCCCTAATAGTGATGAGCTGAACACCCCCCTGTTCGGTTCACACCAGAACACCGCCAACAGGGGAAACGTTTGTTCGAACAATCGAACTCCATAGAAGTCTATGGGACTCGAATGCCAAAAATCAAAAGTCCTAATTTTAAAGGCTTAAATGCAAGTTATTGCCCAAAAAAAAGTGTATGGGTGTCCGGGTACTGACCTGGGGAACATGTACCAATGCAAAAAACTTTTTTAACAACAATCGTTTTCAAAGGAGCAGTGATTTTAATGATGCTTAATGTGAAACTATAAAAAAAAAATGTCCTTTATATATCGTGCCTGAGGGGTCCTCTTAATGTTCCTGTAAATTGGCTCATTTGTACGATGTAACCTTTTGCAGCAATACTGACATTTCTAAAGGAAAAAATGTCATTTAAATTTGCTCTCGGCTGTAATGTATTGTCGGCTCCCAGCAATACAGATAAAAAAAATGAAAAAAAAAAAAAATGAAAAAAAAAAATGGTGTGGGGTCCCCCCCTAGTCCATACCAGCCCCTTTGGGCCAAAATAAAAAAATGTGGCCTAAGAGCTGTCCAGTGCGCGGAGGCGAGTGGCGCAACATACGCGATGACATCACGAAAACATCGGAAAAACAACAGGCCGATTAAGATATATCATGGAAGGTGCATATAGGCCCCCGTTATAGCGGTGTTGCCGATAATCGGTCGATCTCTAATACATATAGATACAGTGCATTGCGAAATTATTCGGCCCCCTTGAACTTTTCGGCCTTTTGCCACATTTCAGGCTTCAAACATAAAGATATAAAACTGTAATTTTTTTTGAAGAATCATAAGCAAGTGGGACACAATCATGAAGTGGAATGAAATTTATTGGATATTTCAAACTTTTTTAACAAATAAAAAACGGAAAAATTGGGCGTGCAAAATTATTCAGCCCCCTTAAGTTAATATTTTGTAGCGCCACCTTTTGCTGCGATTACAGCTGTAAGTCGCTTGGAGTATGTCTCTATCAGTTTTGCACATCAAGAGACTGAAATTTTTGCCCATTCCTCCTTGCAAAACAGCTCGAGCTCAGTGAGGTTGGATGGAGAGCGTTTGTGAACAGCAGTTTTCAGTTCTTTCCACAGATTCTCGATTGGATTCAGGTCTGGACTTTGACTTGGCCATTCTAACACCTGGATATGTTTATTTGTGAACCATTCCATTGTAGATTTTGCTTTATGTTTTGGATCATTGTCTTGTTGGAAGACAAATCTCCGTCCCAGTCTCAGGTCTTTTGCAGACTCCATCAGGTTTTCTTCCAGAATGGTCCTGTATTTGGCTCCATCCATCTTCCCATCAATTTTAACCATCTTCCCTGTCCTTGCTGAAGAAAAGCAGGCCCAAACCATGATGCTGCCACCACCATGTTTGACAGTGGGGATGGTGTGTTCAGGGTGATGAGCTGTGTTGCTTTTACGCCAAACATAACCTTTTGCTTTGTTGCCAAAAAGTTCGATTTTGGTTTCATCTGACCAGAGCACCTTCTTCCACATGTTTGGTGTGTCTCCCAGGTGGCTTGTGGCAAACTTTAAACGACACTTTTTATGGATATCTTTAAGAAATGGCTTTCTTCTTGCCACTCTTCCATAAAGGGCAGATATTTGTGCAGTATACAACTGATTGTTGTCCTATGGACAGAGTCTCCCACCTTAGTGAAGATCTCTGCAGTTCATCCAGAGTGATCATGGACCTCTTGGCTGCATCTCTGATCAGTCTTCTCCTTGTATGAGCTGAAAGTTTAGAGGGACGGCCAGGTCTTCCTAGATTTGCAGTGGTCTGATACTCCTTCCAATTCAATATTATCGCTTGCACAGTGCTCCTTGGGATGTTTAAAGCTTGGGAAATCTTTTTGTATCCAAATCCAGCTTTAAACTTCTCCACAACAGTATCTCGGACCTGCCTGGTGTGTTCCTTGTTCCTTATGATGCTCTCTGCGCTTTAAATGGACCTCTGAGACTATCACAGTGCAGGTGCATTTATACAGAGACTTGATTACACACAGGTGGCAGACCACCGTTCTGTCTCCATGGGGAGCGATCACGGGTGCCCGGCGGACATTGTGGCCGCCGGACTCACTGATTGGCTCCCCCTGTGGCCAATTGGCGTGTGCGCGCGCCCCCACTAGCGGTCCCGCAAAGCGACATACAGGTACATTGTTTCGCGGGACAGAGCTGACCTGCTGCCGTAAAACTATGGGGGCTGGTCGGCAAGTAGTTAAAGTGGATGTAAACCCCATACATGAAATTTGACCTGTAGTTTTTACTTATCTCTCTCCAAAGCCCTAAGTCCTGCGTCTTTCTGCTGCTCCATTCCTCTATTATCAGAATGATAACTTCTGACAAGTTCTCTGACACAGGAGATAAATTTGTGTCGGGGTGGGTGCATAGAGATAGATCAGCAGAGAGCTGGTCTATTCACAACACACCTCTGCAAGTTTCTTACTTCCTCTGCCTATGTGGAGGGGGGTGTGTGCCTTTCTTCCAATCAGCTGTCACACAGTGTATGCCAAGACTCCACACCCAGTGCTGGAACAGGAAGAAAAAATTCTAACACAATGTTCACATTCTAAACTGTGTAGAAAGCTGAAGACAGCAGGTATACAAATAAAATGTATGTAGGTAGATATGTTTCATCTCTGTGTATCATCTGAGGCTGTTCACTTCACTGGGTATATGTGAGGGTTTACATCCACTTTAACAGTGTGCATGCTCTGCCCTGCCTTGATAACTCACAACCTGGGTATCATTATCTTCTGATCTTGTTGGTTCTTCATGAGGAGCCCAATATTTATACTTGGATATGGAAATTGCATACTGTATATTGTACAATGGGCTTCTAAGGTAAACTGTGCACCTCTTTTTTCAACATAGCAACTGCACCCTGATGACATTTATCAACACATCCCTCAAGGTAATATAAGGACTGCATTATGTACAACCATATATACTGTAGATCTCTGAATATAGCACAGTTGCCAACATTTGAAAAACATTTCCAGGGACATTTTGCAGCACAGCTATCAATTACTTACCACACCCACTTCCCTGAAGCTCCGCCCACTGCACATAAACAGAAAATGATCATCCCCTGCAAGGGGCAAGTGGTGTCCAGCAGCACTCCCGGGTGGCAGTCCTTCTCTGCAGCTGACTGTGGCGGCTTGCGCCGGCGAGGCGCTGCTGAGAACAAGTGCTTTTGATTTAAAAATGGCGCCATTCCGTAACTGCACACGCGCCCGCCCAGCCGAACTTGTACGAGCTTTACCAAGCCCGGCACATGCGCAGTTACGATGTCGGGCCGCAACCATTTTTTTTTTTTACGGGCACCGGCTACCCGTAATGGGCATTTACAGACAGCTGGGACAAATTAAATTACCCGGGACAGGGACTGTCCCTGCAAAAATGGGACAGTTGGCAGGTATGATATAGACCGCCGCTAACAGGGTTCATAGGCATCTATGGTTTTATCTCAAGGACTGTTCTATATCATAGGGTCCTAGGGTTACCATGTGGATGGAATATTACTGGCCTGGCTGGTACAAATAGGACTTGTTTTCAGTGTTATTTATTAAGAGGAAGGAAATCTTTTTTTTTTTTTTTCAAGAAATGTGGGCACATGTGTGACATTTGTATCCTAAATACCTACCCTGATGTCTTTAGGTACCTTTGATCTACACTAACAAAAACTTTTCACTTTGATAGCCTTAGTGTTAAAGCAAGAAATTAAATGAATCAAAGGTGCAGACACAGCAACACTAGCATGAGTGCTTCAAAGTGAGCACTATAATGAAGTCTGCTATGGAAATAAAGTTAATTATCAGATGTCAGATATCAGAGCCAGCGTTATAGGGGTCATAGGGCTGTAATACCTTCCCAAAATATATAATGTACTCCATTAAACAAACCGTACCTATCATTTCTTCAGCAGTGTGCTGCCCGTGGTTATTAAAACAGAACTTCAGGTAAATAAAAAAAAAAAATCTGCAGTTTAAATAAGTTAAAATGGATCTTCACTTAAAAGTGAAAGTTTTGCTCATCCTCCTTCTCCCTATGCCAGTAGGCACCATTTTCTGACAGGTACTCACTCCCACTTTCCACCTCAGCTTGGCTGAGCCCCCCTCCACCTGGTCATAACCTCCTGCGACACACATCCTCTGGGACCAATCTGACAGCGCTGTGCAATCTCACACATGCGCAGTGAGGAGCCACCTGTGAGACATCGGGAGCTAATACTCATCTCCCACATCCAAGAGGGCAGTGCCAAGGATCTGAAGCCCAGTGAAGAATCGGCTGGACTCTTGGCCTGGTAATTGCCTGATTGTTAAAAGTCAGCAGCTACAGTTTGTAACTGATAATGTTTAGTTTTTGAAAACAAGGCTGAAGTTCCTTTTTAAGTGTTGTGAGGTGTATCCCACTTTAAAGTAAAACTATAGGAAAAAACGTTTTCCCCTGTCAGGTTTTTTTTTTTTTTTTTCACCATCTGTGTCCCATTGGGGAGATTTCCCTTCACTTCCTGTCCCATAGCCAAACAGGAAGTGAGAAGAAATCCCTGCAAATTAAAGGAATTCCTTGGGGACCCCAGGTCACTAGAACTAGTGTCCCCATTGGAAGATTTCCCCTCTATTACTTTACTGGGCACAATCCAAAATTTGGGATCTTCTTTTACTGTCACTTTTAATGATAATGGTAAAGGGGACAAACAGGGAGGAGGGATCTCACTAACAGGGGCACAGACAGCAATAAAATGGACAAGCATTCTAATCCCTCTCCACTCTGTCCAAAACTACAAAAAAAGTTATGCCTTTAGTTATACTTTAAGTATTATAGTACTTGCTTTAACATTAAGACCCCGTTCACACTGGGCGACCTGGTCGCCTGCCATAGAGAAGCTGTGGACCCGTTCTAATAGGAGCGACACAAGTCGCTCCGACTTAGAAAAAGGGTCCGGAGCTTCTTTGGGGCGACCTGCATTGACTTCAATGTTATGAAGTCCGAGCAGAGCACCGCAACTTGTGAGGTCGCCCCGGCAAGTCGGATCGCTCTAATGTGAACCGGCTCTAACACTTTCATTGAGGCTGGATAGTAAAGCTCTTGCTATATTTCCAGTGCTGCCCATCCCCTTTATTTTCCCATTCACAAAACACCTTGTAGTCTGGTAACCATTCACAGAAAGCCTTGTACTGTACATTGGGAACCATTTACAGAATTCTGGTAATGAGGGATGTGCCAAACACCCCCCAGGTCAGTTCGCAGCAGAACTCCCGAACAGGGAAAATGTTCTAACCTGAACAGTGAACCCCATTAAAGTCTATGGGAGCCGAACAGGAAAAATCAATAGTGCCTATTTTGAAGGCTTATATGCAAGTAATTGGTCATAAAAAGGGTATGGGGGTCTGGGTACCGCCTTGAGGACATGTATCAATATATATATATATATATATATATATATATATATATATATATATATGTGTATGTATATATATGTATATATATATATATATATATATATATACAGTAAAACCTTGGATTGCGAGCATAATTCGTTCCGGAAGCATGCTTGTAATCCAAAGCACTCTTATATCAAAGCGAATTTCCCCATAAGAAATAATGGAAACTCAAATGATTCGTTCCACAATCATTTATTCATAAGTCCTTCAGTTTATAGTCCATATAAAAAGATTATAGCATTGCGATAGGTTGCATAAAATGTCCATCCACAAATAGCCACTTCCATAAGGGGATTAGAAGCAAAATCCAGCAGGAGCTATAGAGTATCAAAGAGAAGAGAGGCGCCTCTCAGTGTAGCAATATGGTTCCATTTAATGAAGGTACAACAAGTAGCAACTCACATGGTTGATGAATAAAACAGGCACATCTAAGTATGCAGGCATCCAGGGTAAAGCTGTCCACATAGACTATTTTCTGCACCGCCAGCTGGCAGTCTGTAATCCTGACCGGGAAGACCACCCTGCAGTAAAGAGATCTGAAAGCGAGGGGCAGCATGGAAGGGATGACGTAGATGGCGGTGCGGAGGATGGTCCTATGTGGACAGCTTTACCCCGGATGCCTGAATCCTTAGATGTGCCTGTTCCATTCATCAACCATGTGAATTGCTAAAAGTTGTACCTTCATTAAATGTAACCATATTGCTACACTTAGAGGCGCCTCTCTTCTCTTTTATACTTAGCTGTGACTTGAGGCTACTTGTATATCAAGACATCGCTTGTATATCAAGTCAAAATTTATTCGAAAATTTTGCTTGTCTTGCAAAGCGCTCTTAAACCAAGTTACTCTCAAACCAAGGTTTTACTGTATATATATATATATATATATATATATATGTATATATATATATATATATATATATATATATATATTTTTTTTTTTTTTTTTTAAACCATCGTTTTTTTTCAGGAGCAGTAATTTTAATGATGCTTAAAGTGCAACAATGGAAATGAAAAATTCCTTTAAATATAGATTTTGGGTGGTCCTCTTAATGTGCCTGAATAGTGGCGCATTTGTAGCATATACGGAACATGCTACAGCAAAAATGATATTTATAATGAAAAAATCCCACTTAAATTGACTTGTGGTTACAATTGCTGACACCCGGCCTTAAAAAAAAAAAAAGAAAAAAAATATAACGCCCCCGCCCTGCAATGTCCCTCTGGTTAGACAGCAGGAACTACTGACACACACAAATGGAGCTGCACTGGGGGGGGGTCAGGGGGGTAGTGCAGGTGTCAGACGATAGGTGGAGCCGTGCACCAATGAAGTGTGTCATTAAATACACATAGATAATACAATTATCTGACCACTATGACATGTTTATGAATTAAACCCATTATGTGTGGAGAAAAAGGAAAAACAATTACTGGTAAAAGACAGTCTGTGCCATGTAAAGTGTATTGCATGCTGACTTAGGGATCGTTAAAGGCAAAAAATATTACAAGTCTGCTTGAATTTAACCTAATCAATAACAGAGATTGCCTTGCATTACACTGAACACTGTAATTTGTCTTTTTAAAGTGCATGTGTGGCCCAAACTGTTTAATCTATGAATAGAGAAATGGAAGAGTTGAAAACCCTGCCAGTTTATTTATTTATTGCTGTCCATGTACCCTTTGGAGATTTTCCTACACTTCCTACCCCAAAGACACAACAAGAAAATAAAGGAAATCGCCCAAAGTAAGAGGAATTCCATTTATATTTATTTTACAATATGGTTGAGCTGTCCCCCATGTTATATAGAGGACATGGTATCTATAGGACATGGTACGTGTAGGATGTGTTATGTAATAGCAGTAGTTTATTTTGAACATGTACAAAAGAAATAGCAAAGTAATCATACAGTAATAGTCAGACACAAAGAAACAAAAAAAACAAAACAATCAAACATAGAACTGTAAACAAAAAATTTGGTTTACATATCCGCAAAGGAGTGGGAAGAAGCACCAGTTTATTTAATCCCACCTCATTTCTTCAGTGTTGTCACATGAAAAGTTAAAATAAAATATGTAAAAAAATGTGAGGGATGTACTCATTTTTGTGAGATACTGTACAAATACATACATACAACCCTCACATTTTTGTGAAAATTTTATTATATCTTTTCATGTGACAACACTGAAGAGATGACACTTTGCTACAATGTAAAGTAGTGAGTGTACAGCTTGTATAAGGGTCCTTTCACACGGCCGCTCCGTGTTTCCGCAAATCATCCTATTTTTTTGCGGATGATTTGCGGACATAATGTAAGTCAATGGCATTGCGGATGTCAGCGGAATACCATCCGCTGACATCCGATTTTCCTCCTTTCAGTTCTGTTCCATTTTTTGGAACGAAACAGAACCCTATTTTTTCATCCGTGTAAAAAACGGAAAGGAAGGAAAATCGGATGTCAGCGGTGTCATCCGCTGACATCCGCAATGCCATATACTTACATTGTCCGCATATCATCCGCAGACGCATGGGATGATATGCGGGCACACGGAGCGGATGACACAAATGTCATCCGCTCCGTGAAAAAAAAAAAAAAAAAAAGTCCCCCAGCGGACTAAAGCAGCGGAGCGGCCGTGTGAAAGAAGCCTTACAGTGTAAATTTGCTGTCCCCTCAAAATAACTCAACACAGTCATTAATGTCTAAACCGCTGGCAACAAACGTGAGAACACCCCAGTGAAAATGTCCAAATTGGGCCCAAAAGTGTCAATATTTTGTATGGCCACCATTATTTTCCAGCACTGCCTTAACCCTCTTGGGCATGGAGTTCACCAGAGCGTCACAGGTTGCCACTGGAGTCCTCTTCCACTCCTCCATGACGACATCACGGAGCTGGTGGATGTTAGAGACCTTGCGCTCCTCCACCTTCCATTTGAGGATGCCCCACAAATGCTAAATAGGGAGACATGCTTGGCCAGTCCATCACCTTTACCCTCAGCTTCTTTAGCAAGGCAGTGATCATGATCATGTTGGAATACTGCTCTGCGGCCCAGTCTCCGAAGGGAGGGGATCATGCCCTGCTTCAGTATGTCACAGTACATGTTGGCATTCATGGTTCCCTCAATGAACTGTAGCTCCCCAGTGCCGGCAGCACTCATGCAGCCCCAGACCATGACACTCTCACTACCATGCTTGACTGTAGGCAAGACACACTTGTCTTTGTACTCCTCACCTGATTGCCACCACATGCTTGACACCATCTGAACCAAATAGGTTTATCTTGGTCTCATCAGGACATGGTTCCAGTGATCCATGTCCTTAGTCTGCTTGTCTTCAGAAAACTGTTTAAGGGCTTTCTTGTGCATCATCTTTAGAAGAGGCTTCCTTCTGAGATGACAGCCATGCAGACCAATTTGATGCAGTATGCAGCGTATGGTCTGAGCACTGACAGGCTGACCCCCCCCCCCCCCCTATCAACCTCTGCAGCAATGCTGGCAGCACTCATACATCTATTTCCCAAAGACAACCTCTGGATATGACGCTGAGCACATGCACTCAACCTCTTTGGTCGACCATGGCGCGGCCTGTTCTGAGTGGAACCTGTCCTGTTAAACTGCTGTATGGCCTTGGCCACCATGCTGCAGCTCAGTTTCAGGGTCTTGGCAATCTTCTTATAGCCTAGGCGAACCTTGGCACCCCAGATGTTTTGGAACTACATTTCCCATGATTCTCAACTTCACTGCAGAGTGCATGAGCATCATGGGAAGTGTAGTTCCAAAACATCTGGGGTGCCAAGGTTCACCATCATTGGCCTAGGCCATCTTTATGTAGAGCAACAATTATTTTATTCAGATCCTCAGAGAGTTCTTTGCCATGAGGTGCCATGTTGAACTTCCAGTGACCTGTTTGAGAGAGTGAGAGCGATAACACCAAATTTAACACACCTTCTCCCCATTCACACCTGGGGCCTTGTAACACTAACTAGTCACATGACACCGGGGAAGGGAAAATGGATAATTGGCCCAATTTGGACATTTTTATTTAGGGGTGTACTCACTTTTGTTGCCAGCAGTTTACACATAAATGGTTGTTTGTTGAGTTATTTTGAGGGGACAGCAAATTTTCACTGTTATACAATCTGTACACTCACTACTTTACATTGTAGCAAAGTGTCATTTCTTCAGTGTTGTCACATGAAAAGTTATAACAAAATATTTACAAAAATGTGTGGGGTGTACTCACTTTTGTGAGCTACTGTATACATATGCACATACAAACCCAGACAAAATTAAAGAAAACAAAAAAATAACTGACATACTATGTATGGGTCATGCTATGTTGTAGGGCATGCTAAATGTAGGACATGCTATGTGTATGTCATGTTATGTGGAGGATATGCAATGTACTATATACCATGTGAGGTGTAGGACATGCTATGTATAAGTCATGCTGTGTATATATCATGCTATGTGTATGTCATGCTATATGTATGTCATGCTATGTGTAGGACATGCTATGTATATGTCATGTTATATGGAGGACATGCTATGTATATGACATGTTATGTGGAGGACATGTTATGTATATGTCATGCTATGTGGATGGCATGGTATATGTGGAGGACATGCTATGCATTTGTCATGTTATATGGAGGACATGCTATGTATATAACATGCTATGTGGAGGACATGCTATGTGAAGGACATGCTATGTATATGACATGTTATGTGGGAGACATTCTATGTATTGGATATGACATGTTATGTGGAGGACATGCTATGTATTTGACATGTTATGTGGAGAACATGCTATGTATATGTCATGCTAAGTGGAGACCATGCTATGTGTATGTCATGCTATGTGGAGGACATGCTATTTGTATGTCATGCTATGTGGAGGACATGCTATGTGTATGTCATGCTAAGTGGAGGACATGCTATGTGTATGTCATGCTAAGTGGAGGACATGCTATGTGTATATAATATGTTAAGTGGAGAAAATGCTATTTGTATGCCATGCTATGTGGGGGACATGCTATTTGTATGTCATGCTATGTGGAAGACATGCTATTTGTATGACTTGCTAGTTTTATGTCATGCTATGTGGAGGAAATGCTATTTTTTTTTGCCATGCTATGTGGAGGACATGCTATTTGTATGCCATGCTATGTGGAGGACATGCTATGTGTATGTCATGCTATGTGAAGGACATGATATTTGTATGTCATGCTATGTGGAGGACATTCTATTTGTATGCCATGCTATGTGGAGGACATGCTATGTGTATGTCATGCTATGTGAAGGACATGATATTTGTATGTCATGCTATGTGGAGGACATGCTATGTATATGACATGTTGGAGGACATGCTATGTATATGACATGTTGGAGGACATGCTATGTATATGACATGTTGGAGGACATGCTATGTATATGACATGTTGGAGGACATGCTATGTATATGACATGTTGGAGGACATGCTATGTATATGACATGCTGTATGGAGGACATGCTATGTATATGACATGTTGGAGGACATGCTATGTATATGACACGTGGGATTGCAGCCACTTGTTGATGTCATTATGGGATGGGGAGGGATTCCCATTAGGTGATCAGACACTCACTGGAAGGAAGGATGGCTTTAATTTGAGTGGTGGGGGAGGGGAGGGAGGTCATTAGAGCAGCTGATAAAACTCATCACCTTCCCCAGCCATCATCATCATTCATTATCCGCTTCCTCCGTCCAGCATGTTCCCAGTGTTGGTGTTCGGGCTTCTGCTGGTGTCCTGTGCCGGTCAGGAGTTTGGAGAATACTGCCATGGATGGAGGGATCACTATAGAGGATGGCACCCCGGATTCCAGTGCCCGGAGCGCTATGACCCCCCGGAGGCCACCTACTGCTGCGGATCGTGTACTCTCCGCTATTGCTGTACGGCCAGCGAGTCCAGGCTGGAGCAGGGACTGTGTCCTAGCGAGGAAATGGACGAGGAGCCCGGGGAGCGATCCCCGCCACTACCCGCCACAGGTAAGTCCCTGCTTCTCCTACATGGACTTCTCCCGGACTTCATATACTGAAGCCTGCAGGCAAGGAGTTCAGCCGGGCTCCATAGACTCGGGGTTCTCCGGGCACACATGGGGGGCCTCAGCCTATGGAGAACCCCAAGTCTATGGAGCTCAGCTGGACTCCTTGTCTGCAGGGAAAGTTCTTAGTAGTGAGAAGTACATGCGGGATGTAACATTGTGCCATCTGATCCATGGAGGGAGGATCTGCCAGAAAAGTGGAAGTATTCCTTGCTGGTATTGAGCAGAGACGATGCTTCACTCAGATTAGGATGGGTGAGAGTTTAGTAGCTATTTCAGGGATTTCCCAGCATGCTCAGAAATCTAAGAGTTAATTTTGTTTTTGTCCCTTCAGAAAATGTGAACCCCATTCACACCTGAGCGTTTTCATGTGATTTAGAAGGGTTTCTTTGACCCTGTAGACCTGGGGTCTCCAAACTGTCTAAACAAAGGTGCCCTTCAGACTTTTGGGGGGCTGACTGTGGACAGTGGGAGCAGAGAATGCCCCATCATTGGTTTTGGTGGAAGGATTAGTGCCCTATTTTTGATCAATGGGAGGAATAGTTCCCCTATCCTTGGTGTCAGTTGTGGATGGAATAGTTCTCCGAGGGCTGGATCGAGGTCAGTTGTGGATGGAATAGGGCTCCAAGGGCTGGATTGAGGTCAGTTGTGGATGGAATAGTGCTCCAAGGGCTGGATCGAGGTCAGTTGTGGATGGAATAGTTCTCCAAGGGCTGGATTGAGGTCAGTTGTGGATGGAATAGTGCTCCAAGGGCTGGATTGAGGTCAGTTGTGGATGGAATAGTGCTCCAAGGGCTGGATCGAGGTCAGTTGTGGATGGAATAGTTCTCCAAGGGCTGGATTGAGGTTAGTTGTGGATGGAATAGTGCTCCAAGGGCTGGATTGAGGTTAGTTGTGGATGGAATAGGGCTCCAAGGGCTGGATTGAGGTCAGTTGTGGATGGAATAGTGCTCCAAGGGCTGGATCGAGGTCAGTTGTGGATGGAATAGTGCTCCAAGGGCTGGATCGAGGTCAGTTGTGGATGGAATAGTGCTCCAAGGGCTGGATCGAGGTCAGTTGTGGATGGAATAGTGCTCCAAGGGCTGGATTGAGGTCAGTTGTGGATGGAATAGTGCTCCAAGGGCTGGATTGAGGTCAGTTGTGGATGGAATAGTGCTCCAAGGGCTGGATTGAGGTCAGTTGTGGATGGAATAGTTCTCCAAGGGCTGGATTGAGGTCAGTTGTGGATGGAATAGTTCTCCAAGGGCTGGATCGAGGTCAGTTGTGGATGGAATAGTGCTCCAAGGGCTGGATTGAGGTCAGTTGTGGATGGAATAGTTCTCCAAGGGCTGGATTGAGGTTAGTTGTGGATGGAATAGTTCTCCAAGGGCTGGATTGAGGTCAGTTGTGGATGGAATAGTGCTCCAAGGGCTGGATCAAGGTTAGTTGTGGATGGAATAGTGCTCCAAGGGCTGAATCGAGGAAAGCAAAGGGCTGCAGTTTGAAGATCACTGCGGTACACTTTTTAAATGGTAGCACATAGGGAACACCTGTTTAAATGCTTTATTTCTTTTTTTTTTTTTTCAGGCGCTCCTAAAGTCTATGGGGCCAAAAAAATGTTCCGTATAAGCTGACCCGAATATAAGCCGAGGCCTCTAATTTTACCAAAAAAAAAATGGGAAAACGTATTGACTTGAGTATAAGCCTAGGGTGGGAAATGCAGCCGCTACTGGACCCAACTAGACCACCACAAGACACAAAACAGGGGCTGCAGGCATGGTACAGGAGATGCAGGGCAGTGGGCATGGTATAGGCATGGCACAGGTGATTGTATAGGCATGGTACAGGTATGGCACAGGTCATGGCACAGTAGGAACGGGAAAGGCACAGGAGATGCAGTGCTGCGGGCATGGTACTGGAGAATGTCCTGTACCATGCCCGCAGCACTGCATGAGGAAATGCAGGGGCTGCAGAGGAGTCTCACTTACCTGTCGGTGAGACGCCTTACATTTAAAAATGGTGCCAACACGTCACCGCGCATGCGCCGCCGATACTCGGGAAAGCCCGTACACGTTCGGCTATTCCCGGGCAGACAGTGCATGCACGATGACATGTTTGCGCCGGGCAGCGCCATTTTTAAAAGTAAGTGAGCCAGTGACTCGAGTATAATCCGAGGGGGGCTTTTTCAGCATAAAAAAAAACCTGCTGAAAAACTCGGCTTGTACTCGAGTATATATGGTAATTCTACCCCAAAGAAGCTTCATGAAACAGGCTACAAGGGTCGCAGCGCTCAGGCGTGAACAGGCCATCCAAGAATAATGGAATTCTTCATTTTGAGTGTGGTTGCACTTTGAGAATCGCACACATTTAAACTTGCCACGTGTGAATCTGGGCTGATGCTGGCATTCGATCCATCTACAGGCACACTGCTTGTACAAAAGTTGATCACTCGATCGGCTTCTGTACAACCAGCCTGTTGGAAAATGTTTGCTCGATTGGTGCTGTCTGCTATTCTGTTTGAGGGGGGAAGTCTCCCCGCTGTCAGAATATCATACCTCCATGGGGGAATCAGTTTTTGTTCTTTTTATTTTAACCTGCTTGCTGAATGAAAGAAAATGAATCCTGTATAGTCAGCCTAATAGATTTCACTGTATAATCCTGTATGGTTAGTATTGGATGAGGCTGGACCATTACTGGGGGATCTGCTTGTCCTATAGCAGGCTTACTATTCCCATTGTTGCCATCACTATTCTTATTTAGAAATGTCTGTTAACCTGTTTTTACTTGTACAAACACTTAGTTAAAAGTTTTTTTTAATCTTATTTCTTATATATTTTTTTTTTTTTTTTTTAGTGCCCATCTACCTCCCCTTTCTCCTGGTTGGCAGTCTGTTCGTGACCTTTGTCATTGTGGGCTCACTTGTGGGGGTATGTTGCTGCAGATGTCTGAAACCTGAGGAAGGGACACCAATTGGTGCTCCTGCCCAACAAAGCCGACTCCTGGACACCGAAGCATCTACTGACACATCGAGACATTCCAGTTCTAGCTCCGCCTCTGCACCTCGTGGCTCCCTCGGCAACGGCCCTCCAAATCTTTGCTCTATGGGCACTGAAAATATGAATTTGTATATGAATATGTCCCAAGCTTTTCCCATCATGGCTTGTCCACCAAATGCTCAATTTATGCATCATGCAAGTACAGCACCACCTTTTCTACAACCGCCATTTATCAATTATGCTGTGCCAGCAGATCATGCTATACTAATGACCCCAGCTACTTACATTGATGCCAGGAACTGCTACCCACAGTCTACCAATAACTACCTTCCACTGAACCAGCATATTGACCCACCTGTGACAGATGAGGCAGCTAAGTGCTGAGCCTATATAGAGCATCTAGTCTCTGGTAGTAGACCAAAAACTACAGACAGTAGACTGGCTCTCCTTTAATATTTCAAAGACAGTTAGTTTTTGAGTATGAAATACCCAATTTTTTGGTCTGTTTTTCTCCAAAGACCATGACCTGAATGTCTCCCAGGTTTTTTATTTTTTTTATTATGTTTTTTTATGGCTTTTACACATTTATCTGACGTCTGAACTAGAAACTGACTTTCTGTTCGGGAGAATCGGCAATCAAGAGTAACTGTTTACATTTAAGCCAAGATTCCTCTTGGAATATTGACCAAAGGGCATCGTCCAAAGAAACCACTAAGCTTTATTTGAGAAACTTGCAAATAACATTTTTCTAAAGTATATCTAGAAAATTTTTAGGTTCTAAAACATATGTGGTGCTTTTTTAAGGGGGTTTTTATATTAAAAAATTGTTTTGGGTGGGATTGACTTACTGGAATGAAGGCAAATGAGAAGCTGGTCTGTTGCTGCTTGGGTGACTTTTTATGATGTACTTAGATTTCACTTTCTAATGGTTAACAGAACCCAGCAGGGAGATGCCAAGGTGCAGATGTGGTCCATAATTCATCTCCTCGCTAGTTCTTCACTTGAACAGTTTCCAAAAAACTGATAATAGCAACCAGTCAGTTTCTCTGTATTGTCTAACCTGCACTAGAAACCTGGAAAACAGTTTCACCCAAGGAGGGGTTCAGCCAGGTTTGGAGAATTTGTGTGTTTATTTTTTTTGTAAACCTTTAAGGGATATGGGAGCTGCCATTGAAAATGCTAGTTCCATATATATATATATATATATATATATATATATATATATATATATATATATATATATATATATATATATATATATATATATATATATAATTATTTTTTTTTTTTTTTTTTTTTTTTTATTTTCTATGCCACTCAATACTTGGACTAGCAGACCTTGGAATAAGAATGCAATCTTGGCTCCTTATCTTTACTGATAGTGTACTTTGAACATTAAGCCATTTTGCCTAGCACAACCTTAGGCAATTAGCATGAGAATGAAATTGGTTGACCAAAGTTTCCCCAAACCTGGCAGGGTTATTTAAATGTAACAGTCGTGTTTTGAAATGTTGATGTTTGAAATTGGTGCTTGTTAATGTTTTTAGAGTTCTATTTTACTTTGTAGGAAATAAAAGATGTCCTGCAGGGTACAGCAGGCCCCTCGGTGGATCTGGGGGCTACCTTAGTGCAGTAGTTTGCCTGTTTAAGGGGGTGCTCCAGTACTGAACCTGTACTACTTGGACAGAAGTCTGTAAAAGCCATAGAATCCAAACCAAAGTGCACTAATATAACTTTTTCCCCCTCTAGCGAATAGTTAAAACTACTGTCAGTTTAGTCCCGTCCACCCATTTTAGTGATGCAATAAGCAAGGGGAAATCCATTTTTTTTAAGCAGCCCAAAAGATTAGTTGTTTAGTCAGGAGGTTGAACAAAAACTGACTATTCCCTCCTACACACACACACACACACACACACACACACACACACACACACACACACACACACACACACACACACACACACACACACACACACACACACACACACACACACACACAGTGGATGGAGGAATCCTCCCTGCTGAGCTATAGTACGGACAGTGAGGAGACTTCCTTGCTGTCACAAAACACTGATCAGCATTGCAGGCTCTGGCCTGCAGCACTGACCGAGCAGGGAAAACTTGACATGGTGGTTGTATATATGTCGCTAGGTAGATGACTTCTGTGCCCATACATGGATCAGTCCCTGCTTAATTATGATCCAGTTGTCCCAAACCGTTCTCTATTGGATTTCTTAGAGTAGAACTACACTGGCTGTGAGCACCACAAACCAAAAATACTTTTGACTTTTTTAATATTCAAACTCCCACCCAATCCATCAATGTCTCCCATGCTTAATTTTGCTGAGAAATCACTTTGAGAAACAACCCCCCCCTCCTCCTAGTGTCTGGCTGTGGCCATCTTGATTAAGGGCAAATTCATGTAGCATTTTCCCATGGAATATATCTGCCCTTAGCTCAATGATGCTGGCAGGAAGCGTGCTTAACTGAGATCCCCCTACAACTTGGTGATTGGACATATTTTAATGCAGCTGAAAATGTCCTTACAGAACATGTTGGAGGGGGTTGGCCTCGGTTTTCCGCACCATCCGTTATAAGGATTAGTCTACACATAGATTGGGGAGGCAGGTGAAGGCAGCACGTGTATCTCAATGGTAGTGCAGCCATGCTGGATGTTGTATGTGGGTTTTTTTTTTTTTCTTATTTGCTTCTGGAAAAGGAGCGTGCTGTTTAACTTTCAATGTTGATTGCAATTTATTCTTGCTGTAAAAATAAACAGATTTTTGTCTGGTGGATTGTGTACACGTTATTTAATCTATTCAGGCTAATTTTGGGGTATTTTAAAAAGCAAAACCCAAATGGTCTCAGAAGGTAGTATTCGTGCCCTGTTGTGTTTTTTTTTTTTTACATTTCTTTGGGCCCATACACATGATCTAAAAAAATCATACAACAAAATTTTTTTTTTTTTTTTACTTGCACGTTGAAAATGGAGAGGTTATGAAAATGCCCATACTACAGAATAAAACCTCAGAAGTGGTGTATTTGTTTTGTATTTATGAACAACTGTAGTAAATAAACGAGAATCGTATGAGAAATATTTATGCTTGTCCTATCCAAAAATATCAAATGAACTGTTGTGATCGGCTCTGTACTAATGATCCAATTATCATACGATTGCTTTGAAAGTGGTAGTTTTTATTATGTCCAATTTTTGGATCGTGTGTATTGGGCAGGGGGATATAAGGGTGCATTAGAGTTTGTAATCTTGACCCCTTTTTAAAGAGGAATTTATATGCTAGTTGATAGGACTTCATAACTGTATACAGCCCATGTATTTTCTGTCTAATAGGACATGCCTCACTATATAATCCACCACTGGTAATGGCTCTGTTTCTGTATGGAGCTTTCATGTACCCTCTGTAACATAAGCATCTATATCAAAACCTTATGAGTTTGACTTGCAGAGTTCCATTAAAAAAAAAAGTATATGCATACTTTTTTTTAAATATTTGGTCATGTGGGTTTTTTTTTTTTTTTTCCTAATACATGAAACCAATAACTCCTTTTGTTGCCAGAGTGAGGTAAGGTGAAAATGAGCTTGTTCAACCCAGGTGCTTCCAAATTAAACCAGAGCCTACTTGTAGCCCCAAGGTTTACATGGAAGCAGCAGTCTTGTCCTGGGAGAACAATACAAATTGCTTGAGGTGCTAATGAACATTGGCTTTGCATTCTAAGGGATTATGCACAAGCTAATAGAAACTATTGAATGTGAGTGTACTACTTTCCAGGTACAATGGATGGTATTGTTGCATAAACCTAAAGCTGTAGAGAAGTAAATCTTCTTTAAATTCTAAAGATGGCTTTGTATGCTGTACACTACTAAAATGCAAATTGATCTCTCCAGATGGAGAGATTTTTTTTTTTCCCCCTAAAAGTCTGAGCTGCTGCCATAAAAATGCAGGGGTTTTTCAGATGGGTCATGTACATAAGGCCTAATGCCCCGTACACACGTGTAGATTATCTGAAGACTTTTGTCTTCAGATTTACCTTTTCTATGTAGTGCAAGGGCCTGCCTGATTGCATACAAATTGAAAGTGTTCAGGTTTGAACTTATATATGGTTTTGGTAAATCTAAAGGAAAGTTGAACAAGAAAATTGTATAGTGTATGGCCAGCCTACGTCTGCAGACAAGTCTTCAGATAATCTGCACGTGTGTATGGGGCATTAGTGGAGTAAATGATGGGCAACCAAGGGCCATTTTGAGAATGAAGGGAGAAAAACATTTTGTCAAAAGATATTAAAGAAAAAGGTATTTAAAGTGGAGTTCCGGCCTCAAATACCTTTTTTTAAGTAACAATATCGCTATAATACTAATCCATCGCCCTTTACAGAACCGCTATTCTCATACTTACAAGGTGTACAGTATTGGATTTTAGTCAAAATCTTACTTTTAAAAATGCTGCCTGGGCGTGGGCATCTGAAGCCGCAGTGTAATCTGCTGTGTCCTTCTTCCTGATTCCAGGGAGTGTTCTGGGAGTTTTGTTATTCCAGCCTCCTGTGAGTGATGACAAACAGCTCCCAGTAGGCAATGCAAAGGTGAAGTGATGTTGGCGGTCGTGGCCACAAAGGGGGGAGAAGGAGGAAGTACAATCAAAAATGCCCTGAAAATAAGGTAAGGGACCCCCGAAAAAAATTGAAAATGCCCAATTGTTGATCAGCATAGCGAGCACTCCAGGAATCACTAAAGTTGCAAAATAGGCCGGAACTCCGCTTTAATTATCATATTCCCTCTGCTCACAGCTGCAGAGCTGGGGGTGGAGAAGCAGCACACAGTAAATGGGTGTGTAGGGGAAGGGTCATCAGGACAAGTCTGATCATAGGAGGCGAGCAGGCAGGGAACTGACCATGGTGTGTGTGCCCTATGGGGTCAGTATTTTAATAGGAAAGCAGAGGGACTGGCAGGAAGGCCTGGGAATTCACACAAAGGAAACAATACAAAGAGCTCAGGATAGTTTTTCATCCAAGTACATGGTACAGCAGGCACATATCAGAAATGTTGGGTTTATATATCCTTTAAAGTAGAAGTCCACCGTAACACAAAAATCCCTGCATCTTTTTAGACCTCCACAAGCTAACACTGACCTATCTAGCCCTGTAAAGAAAAAACTTTTTTTGAAGCCAATCCGACCTGATCCCACGCTGAGCTGTCAGAGGTGGCTTTGCTGTGGAGGCGAGTGCAGAGGACACAGCCGACAACGGAAGCCCCATAGTAAGTCTATGGGTGATGTCACTCCCCATTCTTTTCACAGCTGTTGTTGGCTGTGTCCTCTGCAGAGCTTCCGCCGCTGAAGACCGGATAGGATT
Organism: Pelophylax lessonae; assembly: GCF_965119305.1. NCBI lineage: Eukaryota > Metazoa > Chordata > Amphibia > Anura > Ranidae > Pelophylax > Pelophylax lessonae. The sequence continues at coordinate 169,496,994 of NC_138774.1, read as the reverse complement.
GGCTTAAAAAAGGTATGTATATGTATTTCTTCTTTACAGGGCTGGATAGGTTATATAGTGTTCGATCGTGGAGGTCTATAGATGAAGGGAGGTTAGATTTAGGGTGGACCAGGGCTTTTTTTTCAGCTGGAACTGGAACCTCTGGCTCAGGCTCTCTGCTCCCTGCTCACCACTATCACTTGTAAATCCAGAAGTCCAGCTTCTGGGTTTACAAGTGACAGCTTGTCTCCCAATGGCTCCCACAGGTACGATCTCCTGAGCGGCTCTTACTGAGTGCAGGATGGGGACAAGGGGAATTCAGGTGCCATGCAGATGCCGACACCCCCACTGGATAATCTCCCTGCAAGTGAGAGAGTCCGAGCCACCTACAGTGTGGTTGTGGTTGAGTTCCTGCACCTATTTTCTGAGAAAAAAAGCCCTGGGGTGGACTAACACTTTAAAGGACATCTGTACTAAGAGCCATGTAAGGCTGCTGTCCTTGGCGGTGTCTGGCTTCAGTACTAGATGCTGTTATACAGTAGAACAAGCATGCAGAGAAAATACAGACTAGCTAATCTGTATACTTGTTCAAAGTCAGTCCTGACAGTCGGGGTACTAAAGCAGGCCATAGAGGGTGGGGATTTCTTTTCTGCAACCACGGTTTACAGGAAAGAAAGTTGCACGATTCCACCATCAACCCAGACAGTGCTGACAAGGGAATTCCCCCCCCCCCCCCCCCACAGGAGGAAGCTGTCTCCACCAGGAGAAGACTGTGATTTTTGCCAGCGGCTATTGCAGCCGCTATCAATAATTGCAAGTGAATCCGGCAGGCTGGTTGTACCTAAGTTGATCTATCAACTTGGTATATTCAGCCTGTCTACACTGTTCAAATCTCGTCCCATTCCTGCTGGACCGGCCAAAATTCAACCAGTTTATGGCTGGCCTAAGTAACTTCAGATGGTGAGGTCAGCAATAACTGTCCTTATATCCTTGGGGCAACACCCTTTTATTTATTATTGGGCTCTGGTTCTGGTATGATTCTCTGTAGCTGTAGAAAAGCAGCAGAAAAGAGTTTGACAGCAATGTGTGGTGTTTGCCTAGAAGTACATACAGCGCAACAAATTTTACTTTCTTTTAAAGTATTACCACTTTCTACATCTCATCTAATCTGCTTATCATATAACTGCTGTACATGAATAGTGGTGGATTACTTGGTCTGTGACTGTGAAATGGTTCATGGTATTGCTGAATTATGACACTTGTAGGCATCTTAGAAATTTGATAGGTAGAAAATACACTTAAAGCTGAACTTTAAGCAGATAAAATGGCACACATTAAAGTGTTATTAAAGCCTTTTTTAAAATATTAAAATAAACATATTTAGATGCTGTGTGCAGTGGGTTCACACAGGGCAGCCCCCATCATCCTCCTCTGCGGTCTCCCCTGGTGCTCCTAGCACCTCCTTTTTGGTGAGTGCCTCCATAAAAAGGTGCTTTTTTTTAAGGTGGTGCTCGTGCGGGCTTGCTCCCAAGCCACCCTGTCTGCTCAGTCCCACACCCTTGTCTCGTGGTCTGCAGTTGTGAGGCCAGTTGGATGTACTGCCAAGTTCCAAATTCTCTGAAACGCCTTTGGAGACCGCTTATGGTAGAGAAATTCACAGGCAACAGCTCTGGTGGACATTCCTGCAGTCAGCATGCCAATTGCACACACACACTCAAAACTTGTGACATCTGTGGCATTGTGCTGTGTGATAAAACTGCGCATTTTAGAGTGGCCTTTTATAGTGGCCAGCCTAAAGGCCCGTACACACGATCCGAAAATCGGACAAAAAATAACGCTTGTGAAAAGATCGGAAGATAATCTGATCGTTAGTACACAGGTTACGAGAGGTGATCACGACAGTTCGCCCGATATTATCCGGTCGTGCAAGCATAAAAATTTTGATCGTGTTATAACACATCGTACGATAATCGTATTATCAGTATGTTGTTCGTCCGAAAAAAATGGTGAGCAGTAGACATCATTTCCCCTCACACGCTACAGCATGGTTACGCATACCGGAAGCTTTTGAATCATCGTCCGAGAAAATTCGTATCGTAAGTAACCTCTCCCATTTGCGAATATAATTGAGAGTTTCTAGCAACCAAACAAAAATGGACGGAGCATCGTCCGATTTTCGGATCGTGTGTACTGGGCATAAGGCACACCTGTGCAATAATCATGCTGTCTAATCAGCATCCTGATATGCCATACCTGTGAGGTGGATGGATTATCTCAGCAAAGGAGAAGTGCTCCCTAATGCCTCGTACACACGCATCGATAGTTGGCCGTGAATTTTCGGCCAACGTCCGATCGGCCGATTTTCGGCTTGTTAGTATGATGCTTTCGACAACCGACTCCGACTTTTCGGCCGAATAAAATCTGGTGTGCAGGCTATAAAATTTTTGTTGGCCGTCAGCAGAACGGCCGATTTTCCGTCAGTCAGTACAGATTTCGGCAGACAAAAATCTGATGAGCAAGACTGGGCATGCTCAGAGAAGAAAAAACACACGGAAAATCAACCATCACTTCTGAAGTTGATTTTTGTTGGCCGAGAAAATTCGTGTGCAGTCTAGAGCACATTCCAACCAACACAACAACACTGGACGAAAGACGGCCGATCGGTCAGCCGATAATCGTTGCGTGTGTACGAGGCATAACACAGATTTAGACAGATTTTTGAACAATATTTGAGAGAATTAGGTCTTTTGTGTAAATAGAAAAAGTCTTAGACCTTTGAGTTCAGCTCATGAAAAATTAGGGGATAAAACAAAAGTGTTGCCTTTATAATTTTATTCAGTGTATAATGCTGATGTGGCCCGCAATGAAATTGAGTATGACACCGCTGGTCTAGTGCTAGCAGCATACATTGATAACTTGGTGCAATGTTCTAACAGAATAGCTTCTAGAGTTGCATGAACATTGTTGTCTTAATTCTTAAAGTAAATACTTCACAGGGGATTTTGTTTCTAGAGCTAACCCCAGGTGCTGCCTGGAAAAGCAGAAGGAAATCCCTGGGATTTACCAGCCAACTGTGTAAACATCAGCCTTTCTCACTGCACTCACTGTCCTGGCACAGTGCAGCAAATCTCCCCTTAAAATGACTACCAGGTGTATGCAGATCAGCCTGTGTAAACATTCAATGCACAAAGTGACACATTTTACATATCTATTTTGGGACTCCATCGCCGCCTTTCAGTAACTTGTGTAATAAATGTAATTAAGAGGTATGGTCTATGAACAGCATGTGTGATATGGTTTCCTGAGACCTGCATAGCGCAAGGTCCCTGTAGATGCTACTGGAGGGTAGATAGTAACCAGCTGCAGAAATCAAGAGTACATTACTGTACATTCACGGAAGCAAAAATTTTCCCCAATACAAACAGTTATGGAGCTATCGTATGACGGTCTCCCTTGCGCTGTTAACCTTACAGTTTTTATGCAGTTTCTTACACAAAGATTACCAAATAGATCAAGCCAACCAAGCTTTTGTGATCAAAAATGAATTGAAAAGGCTTGAAATTAGCTGTGTGTATGAACAGCTTTACTTTGGCTGATTTACTTGCTTCCAATTCACAGAGCCAGGAATGGCTGCCCATATTGATGAGCATAATACAAACCCGATTCCAAAAAAGTTGGGACACTGTACAAATTGTGAGTAAAAAAGGTATGGACTAATTTACAAATCTCATAAACTTATATTTTATTCACAATATAATAAAGATAACATATCAAATGTTGAAAGTGAGACATTTTGAAATGTCATGCCAAATATTGGCTCATTTTGGATTTCACGAGAGCTACACATTCCAAAAAAGTTGGGGCAGGTAGCAATAAGAGGCAGGAAAAGTTAAATGTTCATATAAGGAACCACTGGAGGAACAATTTGCAACCTATTAGGTCAATTGGCAACATGATTGGGTATAAAAAGAGCCTCTCAGAGTGGCAGTGTCTCTCAGAAGTCAAGATGGGCAGAGGATCACCAATTCCCCCAATGCTGCGGCGAAAAATAGTGGAGCAATATCAGAAAGGAGTTTCTCAGAGAAAAATTGCAAAGAGTTTGAATCATCTACAGTGCATAATATCATTCAAAGATTCAGAGAATTTGGAACAATCTCTGTGCGTAAGGGTCAAGGCCGGAAAACCATACTGGATGCCCATGATCTTCAGGCCCTTAGACGGCACTGCATCACATACAGGAATGCTACTGTAATGGAAATCACAACATGGGCTCAGGAATACTTCCAGAAAACATTATCGGTGAACACAATTCACCGTCCATTCGCCGTTGCCGGCTAAAACTCTATAGGCCAAAAAAGAAGCCATATCTAAACATGATCCAGAAGCGCAGGCGTTTTCTCTGGGCCAAGGCTCATATAAAATGGACTGTGGCAAAGTGGAAAACGGTTCTGTGATCAGAGGAATCAAAATTATAAGTTCTTTTTAAAAAACTGGGACGCCATGTCATCCTGACTAAAGAGGACAAGGACAACCCAAGTTGTTATCAGTGCTCAGTTCAGAAGCCTGCATCTCTGATGGTATGGGGTTGCATGAGTGTGTGTGGCATGGGCAGCTTACACATCTGGAAAGGCACCATCAATGCTGAAAGGTATATCCAAGTTCTAGAACAACCTATGCTCCCATCCAGGCGTCGTCTCCTTCAGGGAAGACCTTGCATTTTCCAACATGACAATGCCAGACCACATACTGCATCAATTACAACATCATGGCTGCATAGAAGAAGGATCCGGGTACTGAAATGGCCAGCCTGCAGTCCAGATTTTTTACCCATAGAAAACATTTGGCGCATCATAAAGAGGAAGATGCGACAAAGAAGACCTAAGACAGTTGAGCAACTAGAAGCCTGTATTTAGACAAGAATGGGACAACATTCCTATTCCTAAACTTGAGCAAATTGTCTCCTCAGTCCCCAGATGTTTGCAGACTGTTATAAAAATAAGAGGGGATGCTACACAGTGGTAAACATGGCCTTGTCCCAACTTTTTTGAGATGTGTTGATGCCATGAAATTTAAAATCAACTTATTTTCCCCTTAAAATGATACATTTACTCAGTTTAAACATTTGATATGTCATCTATGTTGTATTCTGAATAAAATATTGAAATTCGAAACTTCCACATCATTGCATTCTGTTTTTATTCACAATTTGTACAGTGTCCCAACTTTTTTGGAATCGAGTTTGTATATTACTAACATCTGCAAAAGTGATCTTTACATCAGCCCCCAGCACACAGACAAGGTAAATTGCTTTATATCCTATTGTTTCAGTTCACACCAATGCACTTGCATAGTGAGCAATAAACAAGTGGGGAAGGTTGCATTTTTACGTGGCACTATGCAGTTCTCTATACCTCATCGCTATGCACGGTAAATAGAGTTTAATGAAACATGTCATTTTGAGACATTTTATTAAAGTAAAAGAAAAAGGTAAACAGGCAATACAATGCCCTACACATCACACACTAATGGGTGCATGTTAAACAGAGTATATTGTGCCCACTGATTTGAATAAGTCCTAATACACATAAATGGGAGCACAGCATCAGACTGGTGTACACATTAAACAGTACACACTTCTACCTTTATGCAGGAGAGGAAGCTTGAACTACCTTCAAATTTTCACTTAAAGAGGTTGTAAACTCGTATAAATTTTTTTTTTTTTTTTTACACCCTGCAAAAGAAAGACATAATGAGCTAGTATGCATCGCATATTAGCTCATTATGCAATACTTACCTCAGAACGAGCCCCCGCCGTGCCGCTCACTCACCTCTATGACGGGCGACATGTCTAGTCGCCCGTCTTCCGGGATCGCGGCATCCGGCCATCTGATTGGCCGGAGCCGCGGTGACGTCACTCCCGCGCACGCGCGCGGGAGCCGACAGTCACGGCACGGGGCTCTGAAGGAACGGCACGATCGGCCGTTCCTTCAGAGCGCATGCCCCAGTGACGTCACTGGCGACATGTAAGGTAAATATCTCCTAAACGGTACATGTTTAGGAGATATTTACAGTACCTATAGGTAAGCCTTATCATAGGCTTGCCTATAGGTACAAGTTGTAGAGGAGGGTTTACTTCCTCTTTAAAGCTGCAATATGGCTATCTTTTAAAGGGTTAGCCCCCCAAATGTGATATTTTAGATATAGGTGGAACCTGGTGGATTGAATAAGCCCCTGGCTTATTATGTATCAGCAATCAGATCTTCTTCCCATGAATTCCAACTCTGTACTATTCCATCCTTGGCATGTTCCAGCATCGCCTGTTGCATTTCCAAAAATAAAAAAATGGAAACCCAACCAGTATAACGGAAACCTCTCATAATGGCCACAGTAGGTGTGAGTATCCTGAAACTCAAGTGCAGAGATCTCATTTATAGAGTCCACAAGAGAATAAATTATAACTAAAGGCAAAACTTTTTTTTTTTATAGTTTTTGATAGAGGGGTGATGGACACTTGTCAGTTTTCATTGCTGTCTGTGCTCCTGCTAAGGAGTTTCACCCCTCTATTTGTCCTGTTTACCATTATCGTTGATGTAAAAGAAAAATCCCAAATTTTGGGTCCCCAGAAAAGTAATAGATGGGAAATCTTCTGATGGGGACACTAGTTCTGGTGACCTGAGGGTCTCCAAGAAATTCCACTAATTGTCAGGGATTTCCTCTCACTTCCTGTTTGGCTATGGGACAGGAAGTGAAGGTAAATCTCCGTAATAGGACACAGATGACGTACAAAAATCTGACAGGGGTTATAATCCTTCCTTACTCTATCCGAAATGAAAATAAAAGTTTTGCCCATAGTTCTACTTTAAATAAACTGTCAGGTAGTTTAATGAATAAGTTCACTTTAAAAAAAAAAAAAAAAAAATGCAAATATTTTTGCAGGGAAAAAAAATGTGTATTTATTATTATTTTTTTTCTCCTTAGGACCCTATAAAGTATCGCACCAGTGATCATCAGCTCATGGGTGTGTAGCACTCTTCTAGGTAGGTGCTAGAGAGAGAGTATAGTTTTCTGCTTTCAAGAAAGATTGCCAGGTAAATCTATATTGTTCTCTGCCTAGCAGAGAGCAGGGTCTGCTAGTGAGGTCTGCTCATGATGATCAGGTGCAACTCAGTTTGTCTGAAGTGTTTCACACTGGTCCAATAGGTAGGCATATTGGACAGTGAGAGGAAACCTGACAAATGAGTGCACAGGCATTTAGTACAGCCCTTGTGATTGACAGAGGAAAGTTCCTCTGTGCATGCTGGGATACTGTATAAATGCCAAGGGCACATGTGCTTGGGGTCTTTCAGCTGGAGAGTGGGGTCCCAGAGGGAGGGGGCCTCTGTCCCTCCTCTGTAGAAGTTGCCATAGGGCCTCAGGTGGTTGACCTGAGGGCCTGAGAGTCAGAGAGGAGCTGAACCCAGATGTCCTGCAGAGCTGACTGGAAGGGAGACACTGGAAAGGATCTAAATCTGCATATAGTGAGTACAGATCTGTGTCATGGGGCCTGTCATGTGAGGGCCATCCCTCCAGCTAGAAGAGTCAGTTGACGGGTGTCAGTCAAGGGGATGCTAGAGAGTGTCCTGAAGATAATGTGTTGCATCAAGTCTGCTGCTAGAGAAAGCAAGAAGACTTAACCCTTCCATACAAGTGGCAGTATGGTTAAAACAGTGTGACTGTTTCCACAAGTAACCTGGTGAGGCCAAGTGAGGGTTGTCCTTATCAACTGTAAATAGTTCAAGTTGTAGTATCCTACTATTCCCTTCTCCCATCAAAGTTCCACAATAAATACCAAAAACCCAAACCCCTGGACTGTTTTTTGAGTAACGAGCAACTGGGAGTTAGGATGGATTGGAGTGAACTGTCCATAACTGACTGTCTGCAGGTAATCAGAGGAGGCCCAACAAGTCATCACACAGCAAGCCCTACGGGGATAGTGCTACAGGTGCAATGCCAGTCTCCTACACACTGGCAGTAGAGCACCAAGATAAACCTAATTGGTTAAGATGGTGTCAAGCGTGTGTGGCAGCAACCAGGTAAGGAGTACAAAGAAAGTGTGTCTTGCCTACAGTCAAGCATGGTGGTGGGAGTGTCATGGTCTGGGGCTGCATGAATTCTGCCGACACTGGGGAGCTACAGTTCATTGAGGGAACCATGAATGCCAACATGTACTGTGACATTCTGAAGCAGAGCATGATCCCCTCCCTTCAGAGACTGGGCCGAAGGGCAGTATTCCAACATGATAACGACCCCAAACACACGTCCAAGATGACCACTGCCTTGCTAAAAACGCTGAGGGTAAAGGTTATGGACTGGCCAAGTACTGTATGTCTCCAGACCTAAACCCTATTGAACATCTATGGGGCATCCTCAAACAGAAGGTGGAGGAGGTCTCTAACATCCACCAGCTCCATGATGTCTTCATGGAGGAGTGGAAGAGGACTCCAGTGGCAACTTGTGAAGCTCTGGTGAACTCCATGCCCAAGAGGGTTAAGGCAGTGCTGGAAAATAATGGTGGCAACAAAAAATATTGGCACATTGGGCCCAATTTGGACATTGTCACCTAGGGGTGTACTTACATTTGTTGCCAGCCGTTTAGACATTAATGGCTGTGTGTTGCGTTATTTTCAGGGGACAGCAAATTTACACTCTAAGGCTCCATGTACACCGGACGCTGGAAATGGCCGTTTAGGAGCAGTTGGGCGTTTTTTTCAGAAGCCCCTGAACGCAGCTCCATGTTATCTTATCTGTCCATGTACACATGGTCGTTTACAGTCATTTGCAGGCAGTTGCGTTCAGGGATGTTTTTTAGAACGCAATTATTTGCGTTCAAACGTGTGTTTCCCGGCGTTTCAAACGCAAAAACGCGACCGAACGCGTCCGAACGCGATGACCCGCGTTTAGCGTTCGCGTTTTTCCATTTTAAAGGGGAATCATTTTTTTTGACCTCTAGGAACGGTTCTAAACGCAAACGCCCGCTAAACGCGGGTACAAACGCGACCGAACGGACGTTTCAAACGTCCTAAAAATTCCAGCATTCAAAGGGACTTTTAACAACAAGCTGTACACTCACTACTTTACAAAGTGTCATTTCTTCAGTGTTTTTACATGAAAAGATATAATAAAACATTTACAAAAATGTGAGGGGTGTACTCACTTTGTGAGATACTGTATATGTAAACCCAGCCCCAGTCAGAACATTTCATAGTTTTGAACAGAGTGGGTAAAGCCCCGTACACACGTACCGATCGTCGGCCGAAAAGCTTCGGCCGACGACCGATCTGCCGATTGTAGGCTTGTTAGTATGATGCCTCCGACAGCCGACAGCGCACATTCGGCCGAAAAGAATCTGTCATGCAAGCATTAAAATTTTTGTATGCCGACACCAGAGCGGCTGATTGTTCGCCAGTCAGTACAGATTTCGGCCGACAGACCGCAGATTTGCAAGACTGGGCATGCTCAGAAAAGAAAAACACAGGGAAAGTTAACCATCACATGACATCACTTCTGCACTCGGCTGTAGTCGGCAGACAAAATTCGTGTGCAGTCTTTTGCACTTTTCAACAGACACGACAGCCCGGGGACAAAAGACGGCCGATCTGTCGGCCGACGATCGGTACGTGTGTACGGGGCTTAAGGGTTAGAGCATCTTGACAGAGAAGTCTCCTCATTGGGGACATAGACAGCAATAAGGAAATTCTCACTTCTGTTGGATAATATTTTTTTAACTATTTGATCAGTCTTTTCCACCAAGGTTGCTCATAGTCAGGCATACATGATTTGAATTTAACCAATCATCACATAGAAGCATGAGTTATAGCCTAATCTAGCTAGAAATAAAAGCTGCCATTGCAGTCTTTCTCAAAGTGCATGCTTCAGGGCTGTCATCTTGATCCTTTTCTTAACTAATTAGCAAGTCACTGACTGATAACAAGCATGCAACCAGATCATTTTGTGATACTAATAAAAACCTGACATCCGTTTTGTCCCTTTTCCAGTTTATCCAACAGTATAATGCCTGGTACACAATATGAGGAACTCATGAGGAGATCTCTGTACTAACAATGTGATGTTAGTACAGCAATCTCCCCACTGAGCTATTATGTTCTGCTAGGGGGACTGCCCCCCACCAAAACATACCGGTCAGCGCTCGCAGCAATTGACTGCAATCGATGATTGGATGCTGATCGGCAGATGTTTTTCTGGCATGCACATTGTACAGAAGTTGGAAAGGCTACCATACCCATAGACCGAATATCTGCCAGTTTTATATTTGGCTCGAGTGTACCAGGCATTAAACCTGCTGTAACAACTTAACTATGTACCCAGTGTACACTACATATTACCTTTCACCACTTGCTGACCTCCCGCCGCAGATATACTAGGGCAGGCTGGCTCGGCTCCACAAACCGCTACGACGGTTCACAGGAGTGTTCCTGGGGGCGTGCGCCCGCCCCCATTAGGAGGCCAATCAATGGGGCAGGTGACCACGATTGCTGCCGGGCATCCGCAATCGCTCCCCGTGGAGAGAGAACGCCAGTCTGCTGTTGTAAACACAGCACACCGTTGTTCTCTCTGGAATGAACACAGCGCCTGTGATCCTCCTATTTAGGATCATAGGTCTCTATGTTGATTCCACAAGTCCCTCTCCCATAAAGTCAGAAATCACTCCCCTAGGCTCACACTTAACCCTTTGATTACCCCTGGGTTAACCCCTTCCCTGCTAGCGTCAATATTACAGTAACAGTGCATATGTATAGCACTGATTACTGTAGTAATGTCACTGGTCCCCCCAAAAGTGTCAAAAATGTCAGTTAGGGGTCCAATCTGTCCGCCGCAATGTCGCAGTCCCGCTAAAAATCACAGATCCCCGCCATTACTAGTAAAAAATAAATAAATAAAAATTACATAAATCTTTCCCCTAGGTTGTAGATGCGATAACTTTTGCACAAAACAATCAAAATACGCTTATTGGGATTTTTTTCCCCCAAAAATATGTAGCAGAATACGAATTGGCCTAAAAGGATTAAAAAATTTGATTTTTACATTTTTTTTGGGGATTATTATGTAGCAGAAAGTGAAAAGTATTGTTTGTTTGTTTTTTTCTAGAATTGTCACTCTTTTTATGTTTATAGTGCAAAAAAATAAAAAAATCGCAGAGGTGATCAAATACCACCAAAAGAAAGCTCTATTTGTTGGAAGAAGAGGACAGCAATTTTATTTAGGTACAGCGTCGCACGACGATTGTCAGTTAAAGTAAGACAGTGCCGAATCGCAAACAATGGCCTGGTCATTAAGGGGGCAAGTCCTTCCGGTCCAGAAGTGGTTAAAAAAAATGGCAGTTATAACATTGTATAGGCTAATTGATGAAGTGTGCTTGATGTAGTTAGCTACACTTTGCAAGTCATATTTGTTCTCTGCACTTCTTTATTAAATAAACCCTTATGTCTAGTTTAAGCTTGAGACAAGAGAGGGTTAATTCTAAACTGATAGACCAGCAGGGTGCTCTAAACTGTCTGTGCTGCAATTTTGATTTCAGGCACTCTAATGACTCACTGTAATCTTTTTTATGAGCTCAAGCTGGGTTATCATCCATTTTCATGCAGTAATGCCCTGTGCCTGAGTGCCAGAAAATCGGAATGTGTACAGCATAATGTAAGCTTTTTTCAGTCATTGTAAATGTGCAATAGAAAACAATACATATTTATGCCGGAATAAATGTATTCAACAAAATACACACATTTACATATATTGACAAATACAGTATATACATTGTGTGTGTATATATATATACACACACACACACACAGTATCTCACAAAAGTGAGTACACCCCTCACATTTTTGTAAATATTTTATTATACCTTTTCATGTGACAACACTTAAGAAATGACACTTTGCTACAATGTAAAGTAGTGAGTGTACAGATTGTATAACAGTGTAAGTTTGCTGTCTCCTCAAAATAACTCAACACACAGCCATTAATGTCTAAACTGCTGGCAACAAAAGTAAGTACACCACTAAGTAAAAAATGTCAAAATTGGGCCCAATTAGCCATTTTCCCTCCCCACTGTCATGTGAATTGTTAGTGTTACAAGGTCTCAGGTCAGGCCCGGACTGGCCATAGGGCAGACCGGGCATATTCCCGGTGGGCCGCGGCTCTCACTCATCACAAAGATACAGACTGTCAGACATGGCACTGTCAGCCAGGCAGCGGGCTGATGCTAAGCCCAGCTCCGTGGTGCGGCCAATCAATCCTGCACAGCCAGGCCTCAGGGGGTGGTAACGAAGAGGGTGGAGCAGAGCAGAGGAACCCCCTTCTGCCTGATATCGTGACGTGAAGAAGCGGGGAACACTTACTTGACTGTGGACTTGACTTCCCTCACTGCGGCGGGCTCCGCGGCCAATCAGCCTTTTGCTCAGGGGGGGTGTGAGTCACACCCCCCTGAGCAGAAGGCTAATTGGCTGCAGAGCCGAACAAGTCAATTGTCAAATGTTCCCGTTTCTTCAAGAGCTCACCCAGAGGCTGGCCACTGTCATCACCCATGTCGGTAAGAAGAGCAGGAGACAGACACAGATGTGAGGTAAGTGCACTGGTCTTGCGCGGGGGGGGGGACACATGCATATGCTGGTCACTCTGCATTGAAAGGGGGCATGCTGGCATCTCTGCATTGAAAGGGGGCATGATGGCATCTCTGCATTGAAAGGGGGCATGATGGCATCTCTGCATTGAAAGGGGGCATGCTGGCATCTCTGCATTGAAAGGGAGCATGATGGCATCTCTGCATTGAAAGGGGGCATGATGGCATCTCTGCATTGAAAGGGGGCATGCTGGCATCTCTGCATTGAAAGGGGGCATGATGGCATCTCTTCATTGAAAGGGGGCATGCTGGAATCTCTACATTGAAAGGGAGCATGATGGCATCTCTGCATTGAAAGGGGGCATGATGGCATCTCTGCATTGAAAGGGAGCATGATGGCATCTCTGCATTGAAAGGGGGCATGATGGCATCTCTGCATTGAAAGGGAGCATGATGGCATCTCTGCATTGAAAGGGGGCATGCTGGCATCTCTGCATTGAAAGGGGCACGCTGGCATCTCTGCATTGGAAGGGGGCACGCTGGTCACTGCATTGAAAGGGGGCACGCTGGTCTCAGTGCATTGAAAGGGGGCACACTATACCTTAATTACTGAAGGCCCCTTTCACACTTTTGTCTGTCAGATTAAACTAAAAAAGGCACCGTAATCAAATCCACACATCCTGGAACATTAAATCCTGTCATCAACCATCCTGACAAACGCCACGCCCCGCCACGCCCCACCCCCAGATCGCTGTTCTGTCAGTAATGAACACAGGGATCCTGTGTTCCTCTTATTTAGGAACACAGGTATTTGTGTTCAACCAGCAAGCCCATCTCCCAAACAGTTAGAAAGCACCCCCTAGGGACACATTTAACCCTTTGATTGCCCCCTGTGTTAACCCCTTCCCTGTCAGTGTCATTAGTACAGTAACAGTGCATATTTTTAGCACTGATTACTGTAGTAATTTCACTGGTTCCCCCAAAAGTGTCAAAAATGTCAGTTAGGTGTCTGATCCGTATGCCCCAATATCACAGTACTGCTCAAAACCGCAGATCGCCTCCATTACTAGTAAAAAAAATAAATAATAAAAAATGACATAAATCTTTCCCCTAGTTTGTAGATGCGATAACTTTTGAGCAAATCAATCAATATACACTTATTGAAAAATATGTATGAGACTACATATGGGCCTAAAATTATGAAAAAATTTTGATTTTTACATTTTTTTTTATTGGCAATGTTTTTATAGCATAAAGTAAAAATTATTGTTTTTTGTTTTTGTTTTTTTTAGAATTGTCGCCCTTTTTTTGTTTTAGCGCAAAAATAAAAAATCGCACAGGTGATCAAATACCACCAAAAGAAAGCTCTATTTGTGGGTAGAAAAAGGACATCAATTTTATTTGGGTACAGTGTCACACGGCCGCACAATTGTCAGGTAAAGTAATGTAGTGCCATATTGCAAAAAAAAAAGGCCTGGTCATTAAGGGGGTAAATCCTTCCGGTCCAGAAATAGTTAGTAATTATAAAATCACTACCATAAATTCACTTCTACATGGATACAGACAAACAAACAGCTATTTCTTCAGAAAGACAAATGGTAGGAATCGGCAACAAAGTTTGTTAAAACCCTTGCAATGTACATTGATCACCCAGAGGGGAATGTTTTTTTTTTCTCAACGAAAGTGGAGTGGAGCACCAAATGCTGTCACATGGGGGCAAGAAAGAGTTGTCAGCCTTATACTGGTTCTAAGTCGTGACAATCTATCATGTACGCATTTGTCAGTATACATCCCATATAAACATTTTCTGCAAACAAAATGATTGCATGTTAGAACAATTTGCACAACCTCAACTGTGTTCACTGGCACTTGTATGTGTTTGTGACTGATCGGCTCCCCCTCTCTCCTCCATTGCCTTATGCCTCGTACACACGCATCGATTATTGGCCGGGAATTTTCGGCCAACGTCCGATTGGCCGATTTTCGGCTTGTTAGTATGATGCTTCCGACAACCGACTCCGACTTTTCGGCCGAAAAAAATCTGGTGAGCAGGCTATAAAATTTTTGTTGGCTGTCAACACAACGGCCGATTTTCCATCAGTCAGTACAGATTTCGGCAGACAAAAATCTGATGAGCAAGACTGGGCATGCTCAGAGAAGAAAAAACACACGAAAAGTAAACCAGCACATGCCATCACTTCTGAAGTAGATTTTTGTTGGCCGAGAAAATTTGTGTGCAGTCTAGGCACATTCCAACCATCAAAACACCACTCTGGACAAAAGTCGGACGATCGGTCGGCCGATAATCATTGCGTGTGTACGAGGCATTACACAGGAGCTGTTGTGTTACTAGTGCATTTAGAAATTGGGAAAAGGTCAGATTGTACATGCCTATCTGCGTGCTCTAGAAAATCTATGGCCAGCTTCAACAGAGAGTGCAGATTTTTGTTTGAAACAAGTACATGGAACATAGGGCGTTCTGTTAGGGAGATCAATCCTCAATGGTAAAAAGGTGATATCCTCCAAGGACATGTGGGGGGGGGGGGGTGCTATACTGACAACGAGGCAGCTCTTCTGGAGAGTAGACGCAACTCCAACTGATAGGAAAAGAAGGGGGGAAGACGCCTCTAAGTGCAGCATTGACAAAGTTTATTTGCACACAAAAACATAACACTTACAGGATAGTAGTGTATAATGGGCATATCAGGATATCACTGGGGTTCCGTTCCTGTCCCTGTGGCTCCGTCTCCGGGATGGTGGAAGTGGAGAGCCTAAACAGGGAGGTCCTTCCATCCCTGGCCTGAGGTGGAGCGCACGCCTCACTCGTGGACCTCACTCTTGGACCTCACTCGTGGACCGTACGAGGGGGAGTGACGTCACCATGCCCCGTGCGGTCCACGAGTGAGGCGTGCATTCCACTGAGGCCTCAGATGGAATGACCTCCCTGTTTATTCTCTCCACTTCCACCATCCCGGAGATGGAGCCACAGGGACAGGAACGGAACCCCAGTGATGTCCTGATATGCCCGCTATACACTACTATCCTGTAAGTGTCCATTCACACTGGTACGACTTGTCAGGCGACTTGGTAAGCCTGACAAGTCGTGCACCATCGCTCCCATAGCGTAGTACAGAAACCATTCTAATAGGAGTGACACAAGTCTCTCCGACTTAGAAAAAGGGTCCTGTACTACTTCGGGGCGACCTGGAGGCAACTTGCATAGACATTCATGTTATGAAGTCCATGCAAGTCGCGCCGAAGTCGCGCTACACGCGACTTCACAGGTCGCCCCCGAAGTCGGAGCGACCTAATGTGAACGGGGGCTAAGTGTTATGTTTTATGTTTTTATGTGCAAATAAACATTGTCAATGCTGCACTTAGAGGCGCCTTTTCCCCTTCTTATCAGATTTTTGTTTACTTTCTGTCAAGTCAAAAGCCAAATTTTAGGTATATTTCTCTGCTTTTTTCACAAAAGCAGAGAAAACTTTTTTTTTAAAACCCTTACAATCTAGCTACGGGCCTACATTTGTCTAAATCCAAAGAACTGTGATTAACAAGCCATTAAATCCTTCTTGTTTTCATGCTAATGTCTATACTACCAAATATCCCTTTTAATGCAAAGCAAACAGCAAGTAGTTAGCAGGAATGAATTGTCTGTTTTCCTTCCATTGTGTTAATTTATTTACAGTTGTTTGAATAATGGTAATCCCTATGCTTAATCAAGAAGTCATTTAATGACTCCTGCCTGTCTTTAGCCCATGTGTTTACAATTAGACTGAGCTCAAAATGAAGTACAAATAGTAAATCTAGTCTAGTCAGTAAAGCTGGCCAACGACTTCCATTTACTATTCTACACTGATAAAATGATCAATGATAAATGATCAGATGATCTCACTGAAGCCTATCATACTGTGTGACAAAATGACTGGGCCCTGTATAATGGGGTGGGCCATGTAGTTTATATGGCCCAGTTCAAAAACATACTACGTGTTTAATTGTCTTGCAGCGTTTGCAACCAAAGTTTTCATCAATATCTTATTTTTTCCAAACCATGGCTCAGTTCACACTGGTACGATGCAGGAAAACCTGCAAATTAAGTGCGGGTTCCCGCATTGCACCTGAATCGCAGGCAGTTCACACTGCCCTCTGCGAACCGCTGCGGTTGTCAATACAAAGTTAATGACACCGGCAGATGAGTTCGCAGATCACAGTGCGAACTGTGAATTCGGACAGGAATAGGATCGCATGGGTGTAAACACCCACGTGATCCGATTCTGGTGTGGACAAAAAAAAAGGGTCCTGCACGAGTTTGGTCCGAATGTGATGCAAATTCAGCCATACAGTTTGTATGGCTGAATTCGGATCGCACAGACATCACAGCAATGCGGTTCGAATCACATGCAATGTCTGGCATTGCACCAGTGTGAACCGGCCCTAAATCAGCTCATTTTTTACCTTTTCTCTACATTGGGACCTCCAAATACCTTTGATTTGGTTGTCTGCTTTTGTACACTCTTCCAAATTTCCATGTTCTTCTTTCAGTATTAGAGTAGAACTATAGGCAAAACATTTAATTTAATTTTGGGTAGAGTAAGGGAGGGCTATAAGGTTTATTTTTACCATCTGTGTTCCATTGCAGAAATTTCCCTTCACTTCCTGTCCGATAGCCAAACAGGATGTGGGAAGAAATCCCTTCAGATTTAGGCCCCTTTCACACGGGCTTTCCGATCAGGTCCACCAGGCCAGTTTTGCAGGCGGACCTGATTGGATGCTCCATTCAACCCCATGGGGCAGCAGATGTCAGCTGTGACATGTCCACTGACACCCGCTGCTATCCGATCCAATGCTGTCCGTGAAATCCAGATGGATGGTAACCCTATTTTCCATCCATCTGGCGAATAAGATGAAAACGGACAGGCGGTCTGTTTTCAGCCGATCTCCCCATAGAGGAGAGCGGGGCTCTGACAGGTCCGTCTTTGCACAGTGAGCGGAGACGGACCTGTCATCCGTCTGCTCAGCGGGGATCGGTGGATCCATCCCCTGCTGAGTAAAATGGAGTCCCCTAGGCGGAACGCCCATGTAAAAGGACCCTAGGGGAATTCCTTGGGGACCCCCAAGTCACCCCAACTAGTGTCCCCATCAATGGCAGCTGGTGCTCAATTTTCTTGGGGGGGGGGGGTGGCCCGCACCACCCCCCAGCCAGCCAACAACATAAGCCCCCCTCGCTCAATCGATCGCCCGTCAGGCCCCCTGCCAGCCCCTGCACTTTCCCCATGCAAGTGGCGGCTTCTCCCCCTGCATCTCCTCCGAAGTCCTGGAGGTCGATTTTCCTCCCGGCCAATCAGGAGTTATGACTCCTGGCCAATCAGGACCCACTTCCTGATTGGCCGTGAGGAAAAATAGGAAGAAATTAGCGAATATTAATTCACTAATGTCACACAACTGGGTGAGCTTTGGGCACATTGCTGTGCGCCCCGAGCCCACCCTTTTTAATTTAGAGCCTCCTTGACATGCAATGCCCCTTCTGCAGTAAAATACAACTTCCCACCTGCTCGCAGCTTTCTGCCGCATGCCTAATCCCTGGCTCACGCTGCTGCGACTTATCATGCAACTTGCGACACATAAAGTCACATGACAAGTCAAAACTCATTAATTTCAATAGGTGCTGTCTTAATCGATGAGACTAAAGGCACACCGACAAAAAAAGGTTCCTGCACTACTTTTCTGAGGCTTTATGGTGACTTGAGTGCCATAGAGCACAATGTTAAATCAAATAAGTTGCAAGCAAATCACACAACGTTGAGGTCACAGCAGCCTGAACTGAGCCTTATGCTGGCCATGCACTAGCTGAAAAATCGTTTGAAAATCTGTCATTCGGACCTTTTGTTCGTTTTTCATCCAGTTAATGGGCACAAAAAGAAAATCAATTTGAGCCGAAAAATTAAAGGAACAGGTTGGAAAATTCTGCCAAACTAACGATAAATTGAAATATTAATGTGTTTCTCGCCCAAACTGTTTGCAATAGGCACAGGGCCGCTGATAGGGGGGGGACCACCAGCCCTCTTGTAGGGGGCCCGAGCACACAGGGGGGCCCACACAGAGAGGGGGATTAGTGATGGACAACAAATACAGAAATCTTCCTCCAACACCTGAATCTGATCTGTCCCTCTCCCTGCTATCAGCTTTTATCTATTGAGAAAGAGACAGTTGTCCCTCACTAATCCCCCTCCCTGTGTGGGCCCCCCCCCTCCCAGCACTTATCTCTGCTCAGGAGTTTATTTGTAAATTGTAACTTTGTTTCTCTCTCTCTGTCTCTCTGATCACTGAGCTCCAACTGCCCAGCCTGTATATTTTTCTCATCTCATCTTCTTTTTTATTTAACATAGTTTTTACTTTAGATTTAGCAGGAATTATGCGAGTTATGTTATATTTGTGTCTGCTGATAGTGATTTTGTTGTAATTTTAGCTAAATATATCTTTTAATATTTTCTTCGGGGCCCTCCCAGGTAGTCTGTATGGAGCCCCGCAATTTCTAACAGCAGCCCTGAATAGGCATATAAGACAAAACGAAGGAAAAAACGATTCATTAATGTCGATTGAACAACTTATCGATCAAAATTCTGTCATTACATGATGGCAAAATCATTTGCTCTCACGGCCGGGTGTTCGTCATACGAACTCGAGTTGGAACGATTTTTCATAAAGTGTATGGCCAGCATAAAAAATGGGGCCTTTGCAGTTTTTAACTATGCATACACATTTCTAACATAAAACAGCTCCTGCTGCGTTTTCCCACCTTCTGATTGATTTGCTACAAAGTTCCAATGCTGAAATAAGATCTCTGGGGAAGAAATTCACCTCAGCCTAGGCAAAGTCACCTAATTGAAAGTCAAGGTCTGTGTTTCAATGATAAAAGCTATGGCACTTAAAAAAAAAAAAAGTATCAGGAATTTTTCATGTGGACTTGTACTGAGTTGCTGAAAGGTCAACTTTATTTCCTCTTTGAGAATGAAAATATCTTGCTCATATCTAAAAAGCATTGACATATATAACATATATAGGGCACTACATGGATGTTAAGAGGGGGTTATTACTATTAGAACACAGGATTTACACAACTTTCGCCTAGTATTCACAGTTTTCCAATTAAATACAGTTAGAAAAATGGGTAAATCTTGAAAGTTGGATCAAAACATTTATAAATGGACCCAGGGGAGGATTGGGTCAGTGGGGCAATTGCCCCTCGGGCAGCTCTGATGCCCCATAAAAAGGCTGCACCGCTTCTGCCACAGACATGCCTAAAGGATTCCTGGTGAATAGCAGTAAAAAGTCCCCACTGCTGACCTACTGAGTGCGAGATGAAGACAAGGACAGAGAGCCGGCCTCCCCCCAGCATGGATGGTGTAAACTGTGTCTGAGTAGAGGCCGGTTTCATGGCCCACTGTAGACTCTCCTCCCCCAGGCCAAGCTGTCCCAGCTCCCCCCAACTGCCCCCTGCTGGCCAGGTCAGGAACCCTGATTCGGCCGGTGAGTAGAGAGTACCAGGAGCGGGGCTTTAGCTTGGAATGGGGGTCAGGAGGAGGCTGGGAAAATGGAGAGAGGGAGGGGGCCCGATTTGCTGCACCATGGGCCTCTGGTTTTTTCCTCCCCCCCCCCCCCCCCCCGGGCCAAAAGTTGCCAGTCAGCCCCTGAATAGACCCATTTTATTTATTTTTTCATATCATTTATCAGTTACATGGTGATGACAACAGTGAAGCATGGCTGTACAATGTATGTTAGCACAGCAGCTTGTAGTCTCCATTATAAGAGCGTGTGGCAGGGTAACAACACAGGAGAACAAATGGAAGACAGGGACAGAGCATGTTCACCTCTTAACAGGAAGTGTCTGAATGAGATATCTAATGGCCGGATCAACAGATATTAAAGCTGAGCTCCAGGGGTTTAGCCACTTTCTAAAATGTGCAGGCTTACTATGGGTTAAGTCCAACAAGATGCCAAGTGCCAGCTAATGCTATACCCCCTGTACCCCTCCTCATCAGTTCTGATACAGCAGTAAGAGCCCTTGGCGCCTGCTGCTGTCAATCACAGTCAGTGAGGAGAGAGCAGGGGGCGGGGTAGAGATAGACTCTTATGGATACATAGTGCTGGCTCAGGAGTGAGCACGAGTGCCCCCATAGCAAGCGGCTTACTATGTGGACACTCAGCAGGAGGGGGGAGAAGTGAGGAGTGTTCTCGTAGGACCTGAGAAGAGGAGGATTGGGGCTGCTCTGTGCAAAACCATTGCACAGAGCATGTAAGTATAACATGTTTGTTATTTTTTTATTTTGCCTTTAGAATCACTTTAAAGTATAAAAGTAAGGTTTTTTTTTTAAATTAAATACTGTATAAAGGTGTGGGAAATATAGTGTATGGTATGACTATGGTTTACGAAGGGAAGCAAAACTTTCTCTACTAGGGAGAGACCGATTATCAGCAAGGCCGATATATCGAGGGCCAATGTGCACTTTCCCTAATATATCGGTGTCGGCCCTGGAACTGGCCGTTATTGCCGATATTTTTGTGATGTAATTCTGCCTTCTTAGGCCGCCTCCCTCGCCTTGGATAGCCTCGTCTGGAGTCGGGACTAGTCTCGCGGGAGTGTATCACAGCCATACACCCACTCACAGCAGCCCGGTGCCAGCCAGCCACCCACATCCACATGCACTGTACCAGCGAGCCAGCCAGCCACCTACAGGCCCTGTACCAGCCAGCCAACAGC
Source organism: Pelophylax lessonae (assembly GCF_965119305.1). Lineage (NCBI taxonomy): Eukaryota > Metazoa > Chordata > Amphibia > Anura > Ranidae > Pelophylax > Pelophylax lessonae. Next base: position 169,475,641 of record NC_138774.1, on the reverse strand, counting down.
CCTCAGGCCCTGTACCAGCCAGCCACCCACAACCCCTGTGCCAGCCACCCACCTACCACAGGGTGCCAGCCAGCCATCCACCACAGGGTGCCAGACAGCCAGCCACCCACCACAGGGTGCCAGCAAGCCACCCACCCACCACAGGATGCCAGCCAGCCATCCACCACAGGGTGCCAGCCAGCCATCTACCACAGGGTGCAAGCCAGCCAGCCATCCACCACAGTGTGCCAGACAGACAGCCACCCACCCACCCACCAAAGGGTGCCAACCAGCCAGTCACCCACCCACCACAGGGTGCCAGCAAGCCAGCTACCCACCACAGGGTGCCAGACAGCCAGCCACCCACCCACCACAGGGTGCCAGCCACCCACCCACCACAGGGTGCCAGCCAGCCACCCACCACAGGGTGCATGCCTGCCACCCACCACAGGGTGCCAGCCAGCCATTAAGCATTAAACAAAAAATAACATGTTCTGTACCAGATTTGTGTCAAAAATTGTCTTTATTTTTCAAAACTTTAAATGTACAAAATATCGGCCCATATTGGCCGATACCGATACGTTGTGACCAAAATATCGGTATTGGCCCTAAAAAAAACATATCGGTCTATCCCTACTCTCTACTAGAGATTTCTAAATATATGCTTTGTATCTTGAAATATCTTAGTTACTGTCAAAATCAATTATATTTAATAATCAAGGAGAGCATTAGCTGGCCTTTTAACCCTACTAAGCTGAGATGAAAGACAAGGGTCAAAGTAAGTTTTGATAAGAGCAGTGTCTAGTTACACACCTCATCTGGTCAGATTTTTTCCATCACATAGAAAGAAACTCTACCTTCTGAAGGTCTTCAGCTTCTGTCTGTCTGTCTGCACCGCCAGCACTTTGTGATGCTGGCTGCCTTTAGGGATTACAGCAACAAGGTTTCCTCTATAAAGATGGAGCAGGACACGCTCAAGCAGATCTGAGATTTATTTTTACTTTCTGTTCCTTCATCCTGAGAGGTGAAGGAAGGTCAAGTTTTCTTTTTCCTTGCAATTCCCTAGTGATATTCTGCTGGGTAGACTGACAGATCTGGAAAATTCTTCAATATAAAGAACCTGTTATTTTACCTTTACCTTTACTGAAATGTTCAGCTCAGGCCTTCTGATAATAAGCACTATGACCCATTCACATGTAGGTTTATGTAATGCTTCCTAATGAAAAAGGCTGAGAAAAAAAAGAAAAGAATATTTATTAGATGCTCGTAAAATGGAACCCCATGAAAGCATAATCTACAGCATATTGGAAGTTCATTTATTCTCTGTGGTATACTTCACTGGATATATTGCTGTAAAAAAAAAAAAACATTGTTAGCAGTATTCCTACCATAGAACACAGCTTACAGCCCTGGTGTATTGTTTGAATTGCACTGTGGGACCATATGCAGCTGTGTACAGCAATTCCAACCATTCCCTGGCTTGAAAGCTGCATGAAACCCAGCAGGGCAGACAGCTGGGTAGTCACAGTGGGATATCTGACAAAGGATGGCACAGGGAGAAGTGTAAAATGGATAATATACTTGCTGTAGGTTACACCTTCTTGGAGTTCTTCAATATATTTATAGCTACAGTAAAATGTCATTATGTTCTAACATAACCATACAGTAAGTGATCTTCAGAAAATTTTCAAAGTATAATCAGACAAGTTTTGATAAGGTGGACTTCTTAACCACTTAAGCCCCGGAAGATTTTACCCCCTTCCTGACCAGGGGGTATTTTGCGATTCGGCACTGCGTGACTTTAACGGACAATTGCGCGGTCGTGCGACGCTGTACCTAAACGAATTTGGCGTCCTTTTTTTCCCACAAACAGAGCTTTCTTTTGGTGGTATTTGATCACCTGTGCGATTTTTTGATCATGCGCTATAAACAAAAAAAGAGCGTCAATTTTGCAAAAATAGCAATATTTTTCACATTTTTTTCTATGAAATTCCCCCCCAAAAAAATGTAAAAATCAAAATGTTTTAACATTCTGGCCAATTTGTTTGATGCTACCTATGTTTGGTAAAAAAAAAATCGCAAAAAGCATATTTTGATTGGTTTGCGCAAAAGTTATCGCGTTTACTAACAAAGGGAAAGATTTTTGTCATTTTTGTTGTTTTTTTTAACGCGTAATGGCGGCGATCTGCGATTTTTTTTGCGGTACTGCGACATTGCGGCGGACAGATCGGACCCTTGACTGACATTTTTGACACTTTTGGGGTTACCAGTGACATTTCTACAGAAATCAGTGCTATACATATGCACTGTTACTGTAAAAATACACTGGCAGTGAAGGGGTTAACTTTTTTTGAGAGGGAGGGGCTGTGTGTGTCCCTAGGGGCGTGATTCTAACTGTGATTGGCTGTGGCTTGAGATGTATGAACAGTGATCAACGGTTCTACATAGTAGAACCGTATGATCATCATTCATACACCGGGGAGAATGACAGGCGGCTTGTTTACACAAGCTGCCTAACTTTCTCCCTCTCCCCCGCCGATTGCAGAGTGACCGGCGGACATCGGGTCCGCCGGTCACACGGGCGGGGGGGTCCGTGACCACGTGGGAGCGGGAGCGCGCCTCCGGCGGCGCGCGCTCGCTCCCTAGACCCTCACAGGCTAGCGACGTAGCCCTACGTCACTTTGCCTGTGAGGGGCTGACCGCCGACGTTGATAGTCATGCGGCGGTCGGCAAGTGGTTAAAACAGGAATGAATGGCATATTTTTCTTCCAACACAAACCAAATAAAAAAAAGACATTCCCTAAATTCATAAAGACTGTTGCAGACAGATATTGCGAAAGTCTAAAAGTTGTCTAAAAGTGGTGCAGCACGCGCCAAATTCATATACCTGTCTAGAACTTGTACTTGAATTTGGTGCACACTCCACCACTTTTAGGACGCATGCGAGAGACTTTTGCAAAATCTGTCTGTACCAAGGTCTTTCTCTATACCTCAAAAGAGAGTTGGTCTTAATTTGCTCCACTTTCGTAAAAAACTGTGGGGTTGATTTACGAAAACTGGAGAATGTTAAATCTGGTGCCGCTGCGCATGATAGCCAATCAGCTTCTAACTTCAGCTTGTACAATTATAGTGATAATAAACCCATACTGTTTAATTTACATTGTCTCTTCTATTTCTGTATGTGGAATACAGCTGTCACAAGGCCCAGCTCTTTCCCAATATTTCTGCTGAAAAACATAAGCAGGAGGAGCTTAGTCCTATGCTGCTGGTTCAAAATAAAAATAAAAAACAGCCTTTGGAATACAGAGTGAGACCCCGTTCACACTGGGGCGACCCGACTTGCCGGGGCGACCTGTGAAGTCGCGGTGCGCAGCTCGCACCGCGACCTCGGAGCGGCCAGCACGGACTTCATATCATTGAAGTCAATGCAGGTCGCCCCAAAGAAGCTCAGGACCCTTTTTCTAAGTCGGAGCGACTTGTGTCGCTCCTATTAGAACAAGTCCTGTGCTGCTCTATGGCAGGCGACCCACGGCGACTTGTCAGGCGACCAGGTCGCCTGACAGGTCGCCCCAGTGTGAACGGGGTCTTAAAATAACTATTTATTTATTATTTATTTTTTTTAAACGAGACTTTACAGTCACTTAACACTCAAACACTTGATGCGCCTAAAACACGTGTCTAAACACATGTTTTTAAGCAGCTTTTCTCCTTACAAAACATACTATGTGCTTACAAACATGCTATGTGCATAAGGCCTTACTGTCACTTTAAGAACAAAAATAAAAAAATACTCTAAATAATCAGTCTATTTTAACTTATTTTTTTTTCTGTTTAAATGGGATAAGTAGCATTTGCAAAATAAACCTTTTATATCTAATTCCAATTATACCTATTACAATTAACTTACCTACAACCCAGATTCCACCCAATAGATGTGCTTACTGAACCCCTTCCTGTATGATATATAAATGATCATGATATACATGTAGAATGGTGACTCATTCTCACGCTGTTTAACAATGTCGCTACAATTTGAGCCCCCAGATTCCCTCTAATTGATGCCACCCTCATCATTCTCTTAATTTATCTTGCTGAAATTAAAATGTGAATGCTGACAGCAGGGAACAGATGTATCAGAGAAAAAGATGGTTCAGTAATGAAGCTGGGAGCTTAACCCCTTTGAGGCCAACAAAATACTGTAGTATTTTAATAGCATTGTAAGAGCACAAGCTAAAGAATGTTAGAAATGTTGGCAAAGGAGCTAGAAATATGTTTAAATATGTTTGGCACAAACCCGTAACATAAGAACACACCCTCCACTTCAATAAAGGATATGTTAGCTATGTACATAGCAGGAAAAGTGTTGTTATTGAATTATTTAGGCAAATATATGCACAAATTGTGTAGATGAATGGTTAAACACAAGGACAACATGTTCTAATCCAGTGGTTCTTAACCTTGTTGGAGGTACTGAACCCCACCAGTTTCATATGCGCCTTTACCGAACCCTTCTTAATTGGAAAAATAAAATATGACTTTTTCAAATTCAAAACATAGGTATATATTATTTTAGGTATATATTTATACATAGGTGCACAAAATGAACAAAACCATTAAGAACAAAGAACAAAACCATTAAAACATGATTTTCACACAAAAACATAATGAATATTTACTGCAAATTAGTGTGACTTCTGCTGTTGTCTTTCAGAGACCAGTTCAGAAATGCGCTGCTTTATCTTGGCAAGTGCCACTCTCATGTCATTATCATGTCACCTCACCCTGGCCTGCTGTAAGGGGGGATCTATATGGGGGACGGGACCTGACCTCACCCTGGCCTGCTGTAAGGGGGGAGATCTATATGGGGGACGGGACCTCACCTCACCCTGGCCTGCTGTAAGGGGGGATCTATATGGGGAACCTGGTCCTCCATATAGATCCCCCTTTAAAGCAGGCCAGGGTGAGGTCCCCATATAGATCCCCCTTACAGCAGGCCAGGGTGAGGTGAGGTCCCGTCCCCCATATAGATCTCCCCCCTAACAGCAGGACAGTTTGAGGTGAGGTCCTGGCCTGCTGTAGGGGGGGATCTATATGGGGGACCCCAGAGTGACCTAACCTCACCCTGGATTGCTGTAAGGGGGGATCTATATGGGGGACCCCAGAGTGACCTAACCTCACCCTGGCCTGCTGTAGGGGGGGATCTATATGGGGGACCTCATCTCACCCTGGCCTACTGTAAGAAGGGATCTATATGGGGGATCATGTCCCCCATGTAGATCCCCCCTTACAGCAGGCCAGGGTGAGGTGAGGTCCCGTCCCCCATTTAGATCTCCCCCCTTACAGCAGGCCAGGTTCCCCATAAAATAGATCCCCTTTACATAGTCTTCTCAGTGTTCTCACACAGTCAGTCACTAGATTAGTACAGCCAGTACTACTCTAGTCCTACCTTTTTTTCACCTGTGTCCCGACTCCCGATCACAGGCTAGGTTTTCCTCCTGCAGACTGCAGCACCACTGTCACCACTGGCTCTCTGGCCTCTCACCTGCCGGCTTCTTCTGCTGCTGCGGCTGCCTGGCCTGGTGGTTCTCTCCCACGCTGCGCTGGGCGGCCGCTGCACGGGTTAGTCCCTCCCCCAGACAGTCCCTCTTGCACCGCACATCTGGCCTGTCTCCAAAAACCCCCCCTCACCACCACTCCACAGTGGGCGACGCTGGCTCTGGCTGGATCGGATTCGGCCAGGAGCCGAGCTGCACAGCCAGCAGTGAGAGTGAGCCAGGGGTAGAGAGAGCTGCGAGTGTGAGCAGAGCGGGAGCGGAAGGACATGCCCAAAACTAAAGAAATAGTCCCTGACAGCGAAGTGGTACTAGCGGAGGGTGTGCCGAACCCTCGAGACTGACCCACCGAACCCCTGGGGTTCGATCGAACCCAGGTTAAGAACCACTGTTCTAATCCTTACATGACGCAAACACATTTTTCATTTCTATGATGAAATCAGGAATTCATTTAGTTGTAAAGCCGCCAGATGACACAAGCACAAGCGAAATGCATTGTGGTCTCTGCTAAACCCGGAAGTAGGAAGTAAGGGCATTTGAAACGCAGGCTGGGACGCAAGCTGACCGCCGCATGCTAGCAGGGAAAAGGAGATACAAGAGGGATACTGCAGATCCTTGGAGGATTTTCCTGATACCCGCAAGCAATCAATACAAATTGCCCAGTGCCAGGAGGGCACAAATATAATGTAAGAAGCCAACTATTGTTATTTTGTGTATTTCCATTAAAACCAACAGTATTACACTATTTTTTGGCTATCTTATGTGTCTTTATACATGCGGACCGTATCTTCATATGTACGAGTAACGCACGAATAGGAGTAAGGAGCAGGATACTCTGGAGAAAGGAGTCGATTAAAGGTTTGATCCACCTAAATAAAGGGATCACAGGCGTTGGGGGTCCTTGCGACCTGCTCTTATCTGGTAAGAGGCAACGAGTGACACACCCCATCACCTGGAGCACTAAAGATCCAAGTGATTGAATTTATATAATTTTCTCTGCATGAATTGACTTGGACTATTATTTAATTATTTATAAGCATGTTTTACCACTTTAAACACTATAATAGTGGGCACAATATTTATTGATCTAATATATTTATCATTTTTGCTACTTTATTTATCTTTGCGGATGCACACGTAAGCACTGTAAAAAATCCTTTTGCAAATATTTTGCACGATTGTAGGATAGCACTTGCACTTTACTAATTATTTAAGTTATATTGCACTATTGATATTTCTATTTTTGTGAAATATACACTTTAAACTATTTTACAAGTACATATATACAGCACTTTAAAGATTACCAGCGCCTTTTTACCATATATATATTTACCTAGTTGTAAAGCCTACCTTGGTCCAAAATGTTTTATTTTGTTTAGTATTTAGAGCTTCTGTAAGATTTTTTTTTCCTATATTGGGGAGATTTCACATCACTTAATGGCAGAAAAGGAATTGATGACAAATCTCTCCAATGAGGAAAAATACGAAAACAAACATATTTTAGTATTTAGCGTAAGGGAAAGAAGATTTGACAGTAATTTTTATTGCTGTCCATGCTTGTCTTGCTAGTTGCTTGGTTGTCTCTCGATTCATTACATTTGAGTCATTGACCTGGAACAAGCAGGAAATGAAAGTCATAGAAAAGTAAAAAAAAAATGAATGTATAATGTCACAGATATAGGAAGTATTGAGTCATGAAAAAACGGTCATGACAGCCAGGAAACTAGCACTTCAGAAGATGCAAACAATTACAGGTTTCCTCAAAGAGGGTCTATACTAGCCTTTCTCAACCTTTTCAACACAGAGGAACCCTTGAAATAAGTTTCTGGTCTTGGGGAACCCCTGCTAAAAATTTAAAATCTCCAACTTATGACACATTAGTGTGGCTGTCAGTTGGAAGAATGCTCCTTACTCTTGTCATCATTGGAAAGAATTACCCCCTTACAGATAGCGAAAAGGATTAATGGTGTCATTGGAAACTTATCTGAGAGGCAGAAATTGCCCATTTCTCAAGGGACCCCTAGCAACCTCAGGAGGAACCCTAGGGTTCCACGGAACCCTGGTTGAGAAACCCTGGTCTATAAAAAGGAGGATGGATCCACTTTGGTTTGTTTTTAGCAGACTGGATCAGATCAGAGGTAGGCAAGTGTAAAAAGGTAGGTAGGTGACCTACATTGACCGCATTCCATCAGAGACCTACTCTTTCCATCCTATACAGGCTCTTTGTTATTTCTCCCTTCTGGGATGTATTTCTATTCATGACTCCTCTATATTTGATTTTATTAATATTATACTATGCTATGTTGTTTGTGTTAACATGTGCTAATACGCCCATGTTTTTTAAGAGGTAAATTTAATAAAATGTAAAATATTTTTAGCAATTGGTTTGTGAGTGATCCTTCTACTCCCACTGGCCCGCAAAGCCCCACTTTTCTCTATCTTTTGTGTTCTTATACCCCTGTACCATTTGTTTGCTGTCTGTGCCCCTGTTCAGAAGATTTCACCTCACTTTCTGTCTCTATGACAACTGGCTTTTGAAAAATTTGGGTTGTTGTGGAAACAAGGATTCGTGATAAAGCTTCAGTGGAAAACCATTTTCCCATGAGAACTCTTACAGGAGAGAATTTCCCTTTCTAGGTGGGAGATTTCTTCTTACTTCCTGTTGTCTCTCTCCATTTGTAAGTAGGAGTCGTTTGTATGTCGAATGTTTGTAACCGCCTGTAAATAGGAAACTGAATTCTCTCCAACACCTTGGAACACCTGGCACCTGTAAGCAGTCCCCTATATATATTTCTTCCCACCTGTACAGTCCTGTTTGTCTAGTAGAAGTCTTCTGAAGCAGTTTTCTCCTTGATACATACATTATTCAATGGCTAGCTAATGAATGTCTCCACATGTCTCTAGTAACATTCTGCCTTTCAAGAACTAAACTAAGTTAGGATAGTCATAAATACAGCCACAAAGGAGGCCTTATATTTTATATTCTCTGTAGGACATTTATCACGTTGAGATGCTCATACTATACCTTCCATTATATTAACTGGTTATAAAGGGCCTCACTTTCATTTTTGCCCAGGCCTCATTTTATCATATGCCAATCCCGGATATAAAAATGCTATACAACAAAAACACATTGAACACAAAGAAAAATGAAAAAACACAAACAAAAATATCTCAAGGTCCTAGTGTAAACTAAAAACGAGTGGTGGAGTGGTGCTTAAGGTATAAACCAATCAAAAAGAAAATACCTGATTTATGGACTCAATTATCCACTACTTGTAGTATAAGAAAAATATATTACATATCAAAATGTTAAAAAGACAAAAAAAAACTAAAATCTGCTTCCTGCATCATATACAATATTTACTGCACACACAAAATATATAAAAATACTTGGTCAAGATACCCTAAAGTACCCCGTTTTTCCTGACATACTATAAATGCAGTTATTAGATATATAACTATAATGATGGGTTGTAAATTATAGGTTAGAAATAAATACAACAAAATCCATTGTGCCATATACAAATAAGAACTGATCGTCCATGCACAGTGATCAAGCAAGTCAAACAGATGCATAAAAAAGATCATCAGTCAAAGTAGCCATCAATCATATATAGTGGATGGATATCCAATTTTTGTCCACTTATGTGTATCCACTCTAGAATTCTAACAACCCCAAAATGCAGTATTAAAGGGATATACCACAGCAGATTGAATAGTCAAACATACTTCGTAAGAGACACAGCAGGCTGAGCATTATTTTGATGGTGAATAGACGTCTCCAGTACATGGACTCAAAAGCCCAAAGTGGTCATTGGTCATGTGTAATAGATAAATATAGGATTTTCCACTTATATGTGTCCACACACTGTGTAATAACTCATATTGTGTATGAGTCATGACAGACATGCTGGGTATTGGTGCGCTGGTAAGTAAACCTAACCTCTCAAATACAAGAGCTTGAAAAACCAGCATCTGCCAAAGTGTGTCCCATTAATGTTGCAAACTCAATCATTATATAAAAGTGTAAGTATAGTGTCACTCGCGCCTCTGGGATATTACATATGTGAAGGAAAGCCGCTAGTTCAAACTATAGGTGTAGTTGATAAAAAGTTGGTGATACAAAACTGCGCTAACCTCTGAAAATGGAGGGCTGTAAAATCCTATTGCATATGTAGTGGGACTAGAAAATATATAGTGTTTATATAGAGGTATTGCTACCTTGTGCCCATATAATATGATAAAATTGTCACAATAAAACAAATACTTATAAAAATCTATAAATATAATGCAACAAAAATGTTACCATTGGTGATCAAAAATGTGTTAGTATAAATCAACAGTGATCTCTGAATGAGTGGATGATATCCTTTAAAGTGCAATATATGTGCTAGTAATTATTCTTATATTATCCCAAAAAAACATCCATAAAGTGCAATAATATTAACAATGTAGAACAAAAATTATATGTAGTCCATGATAGGAAAGTGCTTGAAGAAGGAAAGTTCAAATTGTGCAATAGAGTCCTTTCAGTGCAAATATAGCAGGTGCAAATGAAAGTGCTTATGCTGGTACAGTAGTGGTGTGACCCTCCACTTCACCTCGGGTGCCGAATGGTAAGACGGCTCACTTACCAGATCCCATGGATTCCTGTTGGCATGCGCCAGCAGAAATCAATACAGGCTTGATCTCATGAACTCCGAGTCCTGGCTGGTATGTGGGGGTCCTCGAGTTGCACCTTTTTAGCTCAAGGTATAAAAGAAAAAAGGCTCCTCATCGTATAGACCGTAAAAAATCCTTTTATTGTAAAAAACTTCTCTCAAATAGAAAACACTACAATAACACAGCAATAAAAGTCGCTCACTATGGGAGATTATACTGGTGCCCTTACAGACCTTTCCAGCCTGTTTCTCCGGTGTCTGTATGTGAGGCTCGCGCCGTACACGCCGTACCCGGGAGTGGGGAAATGGCGTGCGGTTCACCAAAGGGCCCAGAGCGAGGCAGCGTGCGTTACAGTGAGTGACTTTATTGATCACCAATGGTGAAATTTTTGTTGCATTATATTTATAGATTTTTATAAGTATTTGTTTTATTGTGACAATTTTATCATATTATATGGGCACAAGGTAGCAATACCTCAACACTATATATTTTCTAGTCACACTACATATGCAATAGGGTTTTACAGCCCTCCATTTTCAGAGGTTAGCGCAGTTTTATATCACCAACATTATATAAAAGTGCCTCAAAAGTGTTTTAAATCTGATGAGGGATATAGTGCAACCAATCCAAAAAATAACATTTTTCATACAGCTTGCATGCTATGTGGCATCAGACTTCTATTAGGCTATACAAATATGGCCACTGGCACACGTATCCCACCAAGAGCATAGTCCATAAATATGTCCCAGTCAAAAAATATATTGGATGTAGGTATAATTATTGTGACCCAGAAGAACCCACATAATTCCAAGGGGGAGCAGGTTTAGGGAGAATTACAAGTCACAGCCTGACTGGTTAAGCTGGTATTCTGCTGGCTCCATCACAGAAACAGCTTTTTTGTGTTCCCACAGTGACTCCTTTAGGGGTAGTGCAGGGCTGATGGCTCTACCAGCCTCTCACACCAAGCAGAAACCGATGTGATGACGTAACGCACATAGGATCTTTGCGCATATACATCCTCCCTAGTGTGCCTGCCTCCCTAAGATCCAATATACACAAAGGGTGAACTAATTAACAGCATTCCAATACAATGGACACAAGATACTATTCTACTTAGAGGGGTATAGTCTAAAAATTCACTTACAGATTTAGATTTTAAAACACAGATTTGAAATCTAAAATACTTTTTCAAAATGATTTCTTCTTACAGAAAAAAAAAAACACTTATTCCAAAAAAGAACTAAAGCTAAAGCTATCACCTAACCCAGGAGCATTGGTTGCTTCCAATTCCCAGATCCACCTAGTTTTCTACTCTTGGATTTTTATACACTGTTCATGCACCCAACATTTCAACATGCTGGTATTCTTGTTATGTACTACAGTGAAATGTCTGGCTACAGAGATCTAAGATTAAAGTGATATTAAACCTAAAACCAAAAATGTACTATATTGCAGCTTTCTAATCATTAGATGTGGTGGCTGCATCTATTTTCTTTTCTTTGGCTGTTTTCACCTGGTGATCTGGCCTGTAACACATCTCCTTTATTTATAAATTAAGGTGTGTCTGAAAATAATTTAGAAAATTCAAGAATTTAGCACCATAGTACCAACGTCCCCAGATTGCATTTTAAATGGAGCATGTCTCTGAAATCACAGAGCTCCCGCCATAGGCGAGATGGATGAGGGCAGGGGGTGGGACTTTAACGGTACCGATAAACATTAGATATTCACAAAGGTATATAAAATTAAAGCTTTATTTAGTTTATATATAAAATCATCCGCTTTACATAAGCTGGATGAGGGAGGTAGAAAATACAGACATCTAAACAAAAAACAACAAAATCAAAAAGCAGCCGTAATTGGTAGGATAGATCACATAAGTACATATAACAGTGTAGACAAGACCATATATAGGTTATATGCAAATGGCCACTCTAGTGAACAATCTGGTTCTAGTCCACAGAGTGGCGCCCAACATGTTTCGCCGGAGGCTTCTTCAGGGGCGTTAATATGTTAGATCAATGGTCGTGATACTACATCAAAACATGAAAAAAGAAAAAAAATGAATAATACATACAATTAATACAACCACAGCATTGATTGGATAAACAGAGTGCCATGCAGGTCCAAAGGGGGAGGCCACACCAATCGGACAGATAGCCCGAAAGTCTGGAAAATAAACATAGGGTAACATGCACGCATAGAATAGTGGAAAGCGCAAAGAATAGAATTACCTGGTATCTTGGGATTTGCATATAACCTATATATGGTCTTGTCTACACTGTTATGTACTTATGTGATCTATCCTACCAATTACGTCTGCTTTTTGGTTTTGTTGTTTTTTGTTTAGATGTCTGTATTTTCTACCTCCCTCATCCAGCTTATGTAAAGCGGATGATTTTATATATAAACTAAATAAAGCTTTAATTTTATATACCTTTGTGAATATCTAATGTTTATCGGTACCGTTAAAGTCCCACCCCCTGCCCTCATCCATCTCGCCTATGGCGGGAGCTCTGTGACATCTCCTTTATTGGTGAGACACCACTCTGGATGAATGGGAACAGGAGGCACAGCAAGCAGCAGCTTTGTCAGTCTGGGGGTAGAATAATGTTAAATGTATTAGCAAATATAAATACACTAACAAATCGAAGACAAACTCTAGCTCACACTTTTTATCAGTTACAACAAACAGTGATTTTCCTTTTGGGATAAAGGTTTTTCATAAATAAATAAAATCAGATAATTCTAACCACCCCTGCCAGTGTTAAATGGTGTATCTCATCCAAATAAACTGATAGATTCTGATTGAAAGATTGTGCTTTTGAAAATCGACAGACTTGCTGGTTGGATCACAAGGTGAAAAAAGAAGAAAGAAAGCCTAAAAAAGAAAAAAAAATGCAGTCATCACATCTAAGAATTGCTAAGCTGCAATATAATAAAAGATTGCTTTTGGGTTTAATCCCACCTTAAATTTGGTAATATAAATATGAGCATTTAAATGCATTTTAATAGGTCTATTTGTTTTCCTAATGTAGAACACTCCGCATGCACAGGTCAACACATAGACTAATCTTTCTGTACCCAAGGAGCCTTCCTGTAGACTGGTGAAGAGTCACTACCTGATCATATATGAACAAAAATCACAATGGCAACATTTAAAGTCCTAATTCATATTTTCTCATTACATTTAATGAAAAGTCTAAATACAAGCTACACTGTGTATGAATTTTGTGCATGCTCGCAAGTGGGTTTTGAAGTTTTGCTGACAGATGGAAGTCTATATTTGAGCATCTGTTGCTTATGGTGACAATCCAGGAGCACCAGAAACATTTAGCTTGAGAAAGCATATGGACAGAGACATTTGGTGCCAAGCAAACTCCCCCATTATTTATGGAACTCAGAGTAAACCGCAAAGTATAGTAATGACTACCAAAGGAGAAGCAATTGCTCCATTTAAAATGCTTGTACTAAGGATTTTCTCATTACTGTATTTATTGTGCAATGAATCCCTGTTTATTTGCTTTCCTGAAAATATTAAAGCAGACCAGCCATGCAGCACTCAAAATGCTGTTATTAAAAATAAATACACCCTCATTTAGGCTTGAATTCTCATACAATGTGAATGATTAGTATAGAATTGTTTTAAATATGTGGCCATGTATAAATGCAGAACATGAACCCTCCATATATTACATATGACACATTTGGCCTTAGGTGAGGTGAAATAGGTAATACAGTGCTGAGAAGACATGGTAACTGGTTGAAGGTAACAAAAATGTTGACTAACTTAACAAAATGATGTTCTTCTTCCCGGACCAAGCACTGTTAGCCAAGTGCATGGCACTTCTGGGGAGCAGCACTTTGGCCAGACTTAGTGAATATCTTTTACTGTCTATTGGGTCAGCTTGTTAAGTGATGATACAGCAGGGTGGAAATGGTCACACCATCCTAGGCCAGTTGTTAGTCATTCTTAGCAACATGCTTGCAGTAGTATCCAAAAGCTGCATAGTCAAGCTTTGATTCTCACCTCCATCATGAAGTAGAGAGTGCTGCTATGCCATATTGTACCTCGTAAGACAGGGGCACAGTAACCCTGCAGCAGGTGGATTGCTAGCAGTGGAGCCACTAGGCCAAGCTGGATCCCTGCTCTATGACATCTCCTTTGGCACTGTAGTGATCTAACAACAAAGTTGATGGTAATCAAAGAGCTCCCTCACCAATGATTGTATGTTGTTATGTTCCAGCTTACCCTGGCTCTGAATCCATGATCGCATTATGCAGAACACATAGGACACAAGATCAAACATATAGAAACTCAGTACACTGTGATAATAAGCAGATCTGAGAAGCAAAACAGGTCTTTGATTACCCTCACCATAATATTAAGACAAAAATGTTCAATTCTTTTAAGACACACTTTCTGGCTTTAGAAGGTAAATCTGTTCTAAGAAGTTCAATACAGCAATTATTTTAGCATGTACAGTAATATGCCAAGACTGTTATGCTTAAAAGGATTGGCAAAAGGCACTTCTTTCCACAGCAGTGTCATACAAAAGTAATCCTTTTATACCGAGCTACTGCTGTGGTAACACGTGACCCCTTGTCAAGGCAGAGCTGCCATGTAGCACTTACATCCATATCTTTTTGCCGTATATACTCATGTATAAGCAGAAGTTTTCAGCACATTTTTTATGCTGAAAAAGCCCGCCTCGGCTTATCCTCGAGTGAGGGTCCCCAGCCGCTCACACAGTGGTTCCGCAGTGGGCGTCAGGCACGCGTCTCCTCCTCTCCTCACCTCTCCCGTCCAGCCCCACCTCTCTCAGGGGATACGGAGCCGCGCCCGAAGACCTTTTATGACCCCAGGTGTGCTAGATAATCAGGGGTGAGGGGGGGGTAGCCGCTGGAAAGGGGTGGATGATCGGCAGGGTCTCTTCATATCAAATGATCTCCCAGAGCACCTCAGCAGCTCCTTGCCGGTGTTCTAAAATTTCGTCGGACCCATGAAAATTCCGGACCCTCGTCACTTCCGGGGACGATACGTCATAACCCAGCTGATGCGAGCCCCAGTGCGCATGCGGACAAGGCATTTTCAAGGTCCGATGAAATTCTAAGACTTACGAACAGCTGGCTGTGAGGAGGAGGGGCTGAGGTGGTACGCACACACCGCTGCGGGAAAATGTTACAACACCGCCGCCTCATCGAGCAAGGAACATGTTGCAGAGCTGACTTAGAGGAGGCGGGAAGGAAGTGAATACTCATACTAAATAGTAATGATAAAAAAAATATTAAGAAATACTAAACATTTTTTATCATTACTATTTAGTATGAGTATTCACTTCCTTCCCGCCTCCTCTAAGTCAGCTCTGCAACATGTTCCTTGCTCGATGACGCGGCGGTGTTGTAACATTATCCCGCAGCGGTGTGCGTCCCACCTCAGCCCCTCCTCCTATCAGTCAGCTGTTCGTAAGTCTTAGAATTTCATCGGGGCTCGCAGCAGCTGGTGGTGACAGAGCGTCCCCGGAAGTGACGAGGGTCCGGAATTTTCACGGGTCAGACTAAATTTTAGAACACCGGCACCATCGTCAGGCCCCTCCCTCCCCAGTGTGTCATTGACACTTTTGATAGTTAGGCACTGCAGTTTATATAGAGGTCTGTACATCAGATCAAAAAAGGGACAACTGAGGAGGAAAAGGAAAAATATGGATTTGGTCCTAAAAAAGGTTGTAGTAGGAACTAGCCACAGCTTGGTTGCTAAAAAAAGTTAAGAAGCCTGGAACAAAACAAAAAATTTACCAATAGCTGCTGCATTTCCCACCCTAGGCTTATACTCAAGTCAATAAGTTTTCCCAGTTTTTTGTGTTAAAATTAGATGCCTCGGCTTATATTCGGGTCGGCTTATACTCAAATATATACAGTATATGGCAACTCCAGCTTGATAAAGGACCATGTGAGACTTAAACATAGAAGGAGCGCTATTTTGCATATGAAGTTGATGAAGATGGTATAAAAGAAGAGGTGCATTTACGTTTGAAGACCCTCATGCTGATAATTTTGACTTATAACATTATGCATCCCAAAAGTACCTACTGGGGTGGATTGCTGTAAAGGATAATTGCTTACAGAGGTGTGTAGACGTTCAATATTCAGTAAAGTCCTTTCTCAGCAGATTTAAAAATAGACCACTTTGTAAAAAATACATCTAATTTGAGCATTGCTTCATGTTCTTCAGGCTAAGGGTATGTTCACACTACATGTGGTAGAACTGTGTTGGGCAGCTATTCCATCACAGTTCCACAGCATGAAATAGGAAAAATGCCTTGTTTCCTATGTACCTGGTTCCCACCAGTGCATTGCGGTGGTTTGCAGGCACGGGCGCCTTAAAAAAATACTGATTGCAGTACTTTTTTCCAGCACAGTGCAGTGCAAGGCAATCCAGTGCCTCACACCGCATGGCTGGCAATGGAACTATATGAGATGTATGTATGACATCTCAATAAAGTTTATTGAAAAAAAAAAAGGAAACCGTTTGATGCGCTGAGCTCAGCACATCACTGGGCTGATCATGGTCCCATTGCACTGCACAAGCCCTACGGTTTGTGTAGATCATGATCAACTATTACAGGTGAAAATGAATCAAAGAAATACATAACTGCTTTGCTTCTAATGTTACAGTGCTGTACAGCACATTCCACACCTTGCCTTTACCACCAGATTCAGGGAGTAGAGGCAAATATTACAATACATTTGTTCTTGGCACTGGGAGTCTGGAAACAACTTAAAAATCATCCCTTACACTAAGTGACTCTCCTAACAATTAACCCCCCCCCCCCTCCATATCAGCACACACATATTTTTCCTTTGCTCCTCCAGCAATCAACTCGGATAAGAAGAGAATTACCTGGTATCTTGGGATTTGGTGAAGCATATAACTCACTCCATTCCTTCCCATGTAACAAGGTTGGTGCTTGGTAATTAGCATTTAGTCACCCCATACTGTCCTATGTGGTATAACAAGTCTTCAGCCCTATGTAAGCAAAATAGAATTGATTGGAAGCTTACAGGCCTTCTTCTTTTCACTCACAACTGATAACGGAATCATGTGGGACTGAAGAGCAAGTCGGTGTAACATGCTATGGTAGTCAACATGGGCAAACCACAGGTTTACTTTAAAGTAGAGCTAAAAATCCAGGTCAAATCATCTTGAAACTTCCTGAGACTGGTCAAACTGTTCTTGAGACCCACATCATGAGACTTCCAGATGCCAAACCACTAAACCCCACCATGTGAATGAATAGGGAGTACATAGATCCAAGCTTCTCTATTTTTTACGTTAGTATTCCTAGCCCTCTTACTACAAGAAGACATAACTTCAACACTGAATACAGAGTCTGTAAATAGTGTCTCCATTAGAAAGAGGAGAATTACACCAAATACCAGAAGTGACAGCAAAAAAAGGGGAAAAGACACAAACTTCTAGTGTCTTATTCACAACAAAGCACACATATCAGCTGGGTATTTAAAGGCCAGAGACTCCTCAACCAGAATGAAGGTAGATTTATTTAACCTGGTGGGACCGTCCACCTTTAACGCAGTTAATTCTCATAAGGACACTGTAAGCAAAAAAAGAACCCCACTGTTTTGTGACTACGTTGTCAAAGTAAGCGGAAAAGGGAATAACCTCGCTGCTTTGGAGGGCCTGTGGGTGGGGGCCTGTGGGTGCCAAAAGGGATCGCATCAGTCGCAACCTCCATTTTTAAAGTGTCATGCACTGACACAAACAGTGCATCCACCAGCACCTTTTCATGTGTGGCTAGAGGAGCAGAGGAATTATCCTCACTATCTGAGCACTCAGGGTGCGTGGACGTAGACCCAGTAGGGTCGCTATATACTATGCTCACCTGGAAAACATAACAATCAGGGGGGGCCTGCAACTGCGATCCCGCAAAGGGGTCGCCAACCAAGGGCCCACGAATGGACCACCTACTGGACCCTGCAAAAAAACAAGGGGGTCGCCATCTGAGCCCTCCATAGAGGCCATAATAGGAAATAGCCCCGCGGACACGCAGGCAGGGTACCCTGATGGTCCCGCAGTGCTAAAAAGGGCAGCTGCCCAATACAATAATGATGGCTCTGCTGTCATTAAAAAATGAAGCGCCCCCACAGCGCCACCCCTTCCAAAGCTGACCACATGGCCTAGTAGGCTGCATGCTGCAGCCTACATGTTTGTGGAGGCTCAACCACAAGTGCATGGATCACAGCCTGGCAGATGCCCAAAGAAAGAGTGGGGGCTTCAGCTAAACACACTGGGATCACTTGTGGGTGCCCAGCCGCTTGGACGCGAGCCCCAGCGGAGCCGACCACCCAGGGGCAGTGGAGGGGAGGGCGGATGCCCAAACGGGAGGTAGTGGCTTCAGCCACCCTCACAGGGGCCGCCTCACGTAGTTCTCGACTAGTAGGCCACAAAGTTGTGGCCTACATTTTTGGCTGGATCAGGTCACGTGAGGCGCATACCCGAGGACGCTAAATTACCTAATTTAACCGAGGACGCTAAAACCTGCCCCTCAGCCCAACAACCGCTGCAGGGAGCCCAGAGGACATCTCTGCCCCAGTCACCAACACCCAGGGTGGCAGGGAACCCTGCTCAACCCCACCTTGCGCGTCAGGAAAAACCTGGTCCAAACAACCCCCCTTAAGAGCATGTGGCAACAGCCAGCTCATAACCTCACCCAGGGAGGGAGGGGGGCTGAATGACCCACAGTGACCACTAAAATTTTAGAGGGGCTGGGGAAAGAAGGAGCGGCCCACGTCCACCCCAAAACCCTCCAGAAGTGGGGGGGGGGGACAGCTACTTACCATACCAGAAACAGGGTGGGCACTGCTCCGGTCAAACCACCACCCCATCGTAATGTGGGTGCTGTCGGTTATGAGAAACGGTGCGACTCAGGCCGAGGCAAGGTGGTATGCATCCTAGCGAGATGTTTAACTCGCAGGCCAGCCCCCGTCAGGCAGGGCTATGCCGCAGGCCGACCTAGCGCAGATCTGTGGGCTGCATGCGCTCGCTGGCCAGACTGGGGGGACCCTCTGGATCTAGATTATCCAGTCCATCGCCCGTGTCTGGCAATTGATTGTAGATTCTCACAGGAACAAAATAACAAAGATAGGAAAAAAATTCAACTTAAAATTAAAAAAAGTCACCAGGACCAGAGATCCCAACAAGAAACTAGGTCCTTACTCCTGACTAGGCAGAAAAAGAAAAGTAGTGCCTATAGCTGAGAGTGGGTAACCCCTGGGACTGCCCATAGGCGTAGTCAAGCTTTTTCCTGCCTAGTGTCCTACTCCTGTAGGGGGCATTATAACCCAATGTTTAAGAAGAATCAAAGAGCGAAAGAGAAAAATAGGCTATTGCTTGATTTCACTGATTAGAGGAGCTGACACATATCGGATCTTTAAGTGTTTTCAATGATAAAATCTGACTATAATGTAGTACTGATTAAACTTATTTATTAGAAACTGATCATGCTGACACTTGATCCAAAATTTTTTATAACAGTCTTCCTCAGAAAAGACTGTTTACATTAAACTACTCTTGCAAAATCAAAGAAAGAACCTGGTTTGGCTTTCTGCTCTGAGCTGATAACACAGTAATTCTCAGGCTCCCAGTTTCCTGATAAGCATATGGGCATTTTTCTAAAATAAGGTCAAATCCAGACATATTCTTCAATATCAGACACAATTTGTGCAGTTAGAGTGTATAGACAGTGTTTGGTGCGGATATAAAGCTCGATGCACAGCTAAGAAAGGAAGTCTTGGGGATGCTGCCTTATTGGTCAAAAGTGGAGTTAATATTCATAGCAAACTAAAAACAATCTTTACTCTACAGAAGAATAAAACAAGCAAAGTGATTAGTTGGTATAGGCAACTATACCAGTAGTGCTTCTTCTTCTTTGTCTCCAATTTTCTTTTTTAGCAGCCCCTATACGTATGTTTGGAGCTCTCTTTTCTAACAGTACATCAAATACTAAAGCTGGCTATACTCTAATAGATTTCTTCCATTCATCCCGCGGGACACAAATGTGTGTGTGGATGAATCACTCTTGCCGAAATATTGTATTCTGACAGCCACTAGGGCAGCTGTCAGAGTACCCAAACAGTGCTTACAGGCTACAGGTGCTATTCAGCCAACAGTTTTCTGTCCGGTCCTTTTGGCATAAGTCGACTAAGTAATACTCTGTTATTGTCTAACAGAGTATGGCCTGCTCTAGACAAGTAGAGGACCAGTGAGGAGACTCAAACAGATTAAAATTGAAACTTGTCTATGTGCCCTGGCTGTTACTGGCACAGGGATCCCCACACATTTTTTTTTCTTTTCTGTGATTTATTTTATCCCTATGATTGTGTACAATATTATCTATGCTATTCTTTACAGACAGATACTGAGCTTTATTACCACTCCTAGGTATACATTTCCTAACCCTAATCCCCTTTCCTAAAGTGGACCTGTAGCCCCCCCCACCACTAAAAAAATTAAGTCAGCAGCTACAAATACTGTAGCTACTGACTTTTGTTATTAGGACACTTACCTGTCCAGGGATTCCGTGATGTTGGCACCCCAGCTGATTTTTCTGTTGGCTCTCGGGTGCTGCCGCCACCACCATTCTTTATAAGAGGAACCGCCAGTGAAACCTTGTGGCTTCACAGCTGGTTCCCTACTATGCATGCGCTGTGCTTGTGGGGGAAAGGAGGAGGGGGATGAACTTCCAGGGGACTTCACCCGGAAGTGGGGACGGGTACCTGTCAAAAACAGGTACCCGCTCCCTCCAAAAGCTGCCAAATGTGGCAGCAGAGGGGGGGGGGGGGAAGAAAACAAGCAGAGCTTCCTCTTTTAGGTGGAGCTTGCTTTAACGCAACATTAAACCCAAAAACAAAAATGTAATGGATTGTAACTTACGAATCCTTAGGTGGGGTGGCTGCATTTGTTTTCTTTTTTAGGCTTTTTTCCCCTTTATTTCCCCTGGGGATATGGCCAATAACACCTCCTGTCTTATGGTATCTGCATTCTGGATAAAGTGGTAAAAGCAAACGGCTTTGGACAGCTGCATTATCAATTTGGGAAGAGGGTAGTGTAATGCCCCGTACACACGCGTCGAAAATTGGCAGGGAATTTTCGGCCAACATCCGATCTGCCGATTTTTGGCTTGTTAGTATGATGCTTCCGACAACCAACTCCGACTTTTCGGCCGAAAAAAATCTGGTGTGCAGGCTATAAAATTTTTGTTGGCCGTCAACACAACGGCCGATTTTCGTGCAGTCAGTACAGATTTCGACAGGGAAAAATCTGATGAGCAAGTCTGGTCATGCTCAGTGAAGAAAGAACACATAGAAAGCAAACCAACACATGACATAACTTCTGAAGTAGAATTTTGTTGGCCGAGAAAATTCGTGTGCAGTCTAGGCACATTCCAACCAACAAAACACAACTTGGACAAAAGTCGGACGATCGGTCGGCCGATAATCGTTGCGTGTGTATGAGGCTTTAGACTAGTAGATTTTGATGGATTTAACTAACAAATTGAAGCTAAACTCCAGTTAGCACTTTATAAGCATTTACAGCAAACAGTTGTTTTTTCTAGGGATATTGGTTTTACATAAATTAATAAATGCTGACCATTGTAAACACCCCTGTCAGTGGTAAATAGGTTGTCTCAACCCTCTAACTGCTACTTTGCCTGGACAGCTGGGTGTGGTAAAGTAAGGACAAATAACAGATTTTCTGGCTTGATCACCATGTGAAAATAAAAAGCCTAAAAAAGAAAACAAATGCAGCTACCACATCCAGGATTTGTAAGATGCAACTGATTTTTTTTTTGATTTTTTTTTTGTGGAGGGGGTGTTAATACCACTTTAAACATTTTTTTTTTATGGCTTATGTATTTGCATTAAAGCATAGGATGATCAAAATGTGACCAGACACTCTGTAAAGATTTTGCTGGCCTGGTCCTCCTAATCCTTGTCAAGCATAATTAAATTCACAATTTTAATTTAGCAATATATGTTGTATTGGGACTACTATACTACAGGCCTTTTAGCTAATTGAAGTGGCCAGCAGGATCATTTTCTGCTTCCCCTTTCAAAAAAGAATAGATGTAACAAAATGCCATTTTTTAATCTCATTTTTTTGTTATTCGATCTTTCTGCCTCTGCTCTTTTCCTCCAGAGCATAAAATGTGAGCACTTCCAGCACAGACAGCCTGAAGGAGCCTGAAGCATCAATTACTCTAATTCATGTTCCACGAATTTGGGCTAGAAGATATACTTCAACACCAATTCCATTCAGATCATGAACATTTCTCCAGTAGGTACTGTAGTTAGTAAGGACAGACAAAAAGTATTCCTTTTGTATTTGTTCTCTTGACAAATACATTTTGAAGGTTAAAGACAAGTTCATTTAACCACTTCCGGACCGCCCACTGTATATATACGTTGGTACTTTGACGGTAAATACCGGGGTTATGGCAGCAGATAGCTGCCATAATCCTGGTATTTTTTGAAATTGCGGGCGATCCACTTTAACATAAAATGGTCCCAGTGGCTGATTCGCCACAGGATCACCTTTATGGGCAGCGGGAGAGGTGCCCCCCTCCCTCCACTTCCCGGTCGTTTTCCCGGCTTACCGGACCCATCGGTAGCGGGGAAAACGATCTGGTCCCCTCTCCCCTCAAGCAGGAAGTTGAGTGAGGGCAAGATGGCCCCCACTCGACTCTATGGCCTTGGAGGAGCAAAGCGACGTCATACGTCGCTTCCTTCCAACGGCCTTAAAGGGCCAGTTTTTTTCATCATGAAAAAAAAAATGACTTTTTTTTTGCTTTTTAGTGTTGATGTGAGATCTGAGGTTTTTTTGACCCCAGATCTCACATTAAAGACGTCCTGTCCTGCTTACCTATAATACTAAGGGATTTTACAAACCTTGTAATAGGAATAAAAGTGATCAAAACATTTTTTAAAGGGACAGTGTAAAATTAAAAAATAAAAGATAAAAAAAAAAATGAAAGCGCCCCCTATCTGTTAGCTTGCATGCAGAAGTGAACAGCCTTTATACATTATTGATGTCACTGCATTGTTTTTATGGACCCCATGTCTGGTCATGGCCCTACATACTTTGAGGTTGTTTATATATGACTGTGGATACTAAATAAATGCATTTTTGTACTTTTCTAATAAAAGTTATTAATATGGTTGTTCTTTCGTTTGGGAGTCACCATTTAAAAGCCCAATATATGTGGGGTTATATTAACCTCTTCCTTTTTTTTTTTTTTTTTTGTTATTCAAAATCACCTTTCTTTTTCAATCTTCAGCCACTGTCATTTTTTGGAAATGCAATGCAACATGGCATGGGTTGTATAGGGTTGTACTGAGCTCATTCCATGTCATTGCGCCTGTTGGATTTCATTTGTGATCACATATTCAATGTTTCTATTTAAACCGCCTGTAATATCAGATTTGATGTAAGTTTTCTACTTTTTTAATAAAGCTTTTATGAGATGGTTTTACACTATAAGGAGACTTTTTTGTTTTTTATGGATATTCGAGTTCATGACCCAATAGAAAGAACCAGTGGAAAAGGATGGTGACAGCTTTCCAGAGACTACTATCTCAATCGTTGTGTTATTATTTCCATGCATGATTGACTCTTTGCTGCTGGCAGTTGAGTCCATAGATTCTGGTAAGCGTATTTTCTCTCCCTCTTGGGTGGTGGATGCACGTGTCCTGGTGACTCTCTAGTTGGATAATGGAATATTCTTACTGAAATGGATTCTATTCCCAATTCTTCCATCTGGACTGTCTTGATACACAATGGCAGCTCTATACTCACATTTTTTGTGGACTTTTTTGGAATTTCGGTTTTGCACTTATTCATCCATTTGTATATTGCACATTTTTTATGGTCACAAGTTACCATTATTATGGCGCTTTTCCACTGCATGGAACCGAACGGTTCGGCACGCTTTTGTGCTTTTCCACTGCTGGTACCGCATGGTATAGTGTCGGAACGGTTCGGTACGGTACGGCGGCGCTTTTCCACTGCATGGAACCGAACGGTACGGTACGGTATGGCTCTGAAAAAACAGTACCTACTCGATTGTGGTTCCAATAGGTACCATAACTGGTACCATATCCCACAATCCTTTGCATGCAGTCACTTCTAGCCACTGATTGGTCAGAGAATCCCACCCACCCCGTTGTTATCCCACCCACTTAACTTTAGTACTACTTTAGTGGAAAAGCAAACCTATACCGTACCGTACCGAACCGTTCCAACACCGTACCATGTAGTACCAGCAGTGGAAAAGCAAACCGGCCAAGCAGGGCCAAGCAGGGCCGAGTAGAGCCGAGCCGGTACTTGCAGTGGAAAAGTGCCATTATTCACATATGTATTGAGCACATACTATGTTCTTTGCACATTGTACTTTACTGTGTAATATATTTTGCATTTATGCAGATTGGTTTTCACGTTGGTTACACTTTATATTGAGCGCAGCACTTTTTAATTTCCTGATGCAATGTGGCTACCTGGAGCTGTTCTGTATACAGAATGTGTACTGGACACCCCCCAGGAACATCATTTCCTGCTTGTATGATTGGCTCACCAATTTTCCCAGATATCTTCCTAAGATACATTTTAGATTTCAGACATCCCCTGGAACAGAAATTTCATTTTTGGTGAGATACTCGCAATAGGAACATGTCTAAAGGGATGCAGGCCCAGCAGCTTTCTTTATTACTGCTCTGCAAGTGCTGCAGCTGATTGATAATTATGAAACCACTCCCATTGGACCCACTCAGCCGCGGGACACAGAGGAACAATCAGTGATTTCTGAACAAAAGGTAGGTATCTGCAACAAAGATTGTTACAATCCTTGCAATGTACATAGATCACCCAGAGGGGAATGTTTTTTTCACAAGTAAAGTGGAGTTACACTTTAAATCTGGTTTCTATGGGTTACTGACCTCTGTACACCCTTCTCGCTATTTATACTCTTTATATAATAAGCTTGAAATGTGCATCAAACTCAGTTTTATCTGCAGAAGATAATGAAGCATTCTATGACTATCTGTTGGTTGCTATGGCAATGGCGATGTTATTTCAGTGTAGGGAAGGCTGCAGGAAGATGCCAAATCCTAGGGGGAGAGAGGCAACACAGAGTATTCAAAAATAAGTGGAAAATATTTGTATGTTTTTTTTGCATTCTTCATTTATCAATTAAAGCGTTAAACAAACACTCAAAGTTACAGATGTCAAAGAAGTTAGGCATGGCATAACTTCAATGTCACGATCATTACTAAATCATTGGATGCAAAAAAGCGAGTAGGCAATTATTGGACAACAAGCTATACCCAAAGCAGAACTCCGGGATAGGCAAAAAAATCCCCCATTAGTACACCACCTACACAAAACACTAATCAGTTATTACATTTTTTAAATTCTTTACCGTTGAAGAGAAATGTCTAACTGAATTTTCTGGAAGTCACCTTTGTAATTCAAAATATACCAGCATCTGTTCTGCCAAGTAGGGGGTGTTACAGCAGGGATTGCATCATATCCTCTCCTCTCTACTAGGGATGGGCCGAACACCCCCTATTCGGTTCACACCAGAACATCTTGAACAGGGAAAAAGTTCTAGCGAACATGCAAACTCTATTTAAATCTATAGAACACGAACATGAAAAATCAAAAGTCCTTATTTTAAAGGCTTATATGCAAGTTATTGCCATAAAAAGTGGCACATCTGTACAATGTATAGAGCCAGTTGCATCAATACTGACAATTCTAAAGTAAAAAATTTTATTAAAACTTGCTCGTGGCTGTAATGTTTTGCCGACTCCCGCCAATACAGATAAAAAAATAAATAAAAAAACTACGTGGAGTTCCCCCCAGACCCTTCAGGTCGGGTATGGATTTTAAGAGGATCCGCACACCAAATTTTTTTTTAAAAATGGCGCAGGGTACCCCCAAAATCCATACCAGATCCTTATCTGAGCATGCAGCCTGGCAGGTCAGGAAGGAAGGAGGAAGAGTAAGCAGCTCCCTACTTCCTGAACCATACCAGGCCACATGCCCTCAACAGGGGGGGGTGGGTGCTTTGGGGCAGGGGGAGCTCTTCCCCACAACCCAGGGCTGTGGTTGTCGGGGTCTGCGGGTGGGGGGCTCATCAGAATCTGGAAGCCCCCTTTAACAAAGGGGGGCCAGATCCCGGCCCCTCACCCATGTGAATAGGTATCAGGTTAATCGTACCCCTACCCATTCACCCAAAAAAGTGTCAAAAAGTAAGAACCACAGGAAACAGTTTTTGACAAGTCCTTTATTAAGAAATAAAAAATAGTGTCCCTCGATGTAAATCCATCGTCAATCACAACGCCAGCTGAACCTGAAAAAAAAATGATTTTGCCTCTTGGAAGGCATCCTGCCATCTGCCTTCTCTCTGCTTTAGGCAAGGGGTGGGGCCACCAGGCTCTGTTACATGGTGGCACCGCCCCCTGCTGACATCTTGTGACATCATGTGATGTCTAAAGGGGAAGTGCTACCGTGTGACTTACCTGGGTGGCCCCGCCCCTTGCCTAAAAAGGAGGCAGAAGCATTTTTTCGGGCTCAGCGGGCGTCGTGATTGCTGATGGATTTACATGGAGGGACACTATTTTTATTTTTCCTAATAAAGAACTTGGCAAAAACTGTTTCCTGTGATTCTTACTTTTTGACACTTTTTGGTGAATGGGTAGGGGTACTTTGTACCCAATACCC
Organism: Pelophylax lessonae; assembly: GCF_965119305.1. Lineage (NCBI taxonomy): Eukaryota > Metazoa > Chordata > Amphibia > Anura > Ranidae > Pelophylax > Pelophylax lessonae. The sequence goes on along the minus strand of NC_138774.1, from coordinate 169,448,647 downwards.
ATTCCCATGGGGGGGGGGGGAGATCTTGGGGTCGCCTTGTTAAAGAGGGCTTCCAGAGCCCACAAATCTCCCCACCTGCAGACCCCCACAACCACAGCCCTGGGTTGTCAGGAAGAAGCCCTTGTCCCCATCAACATGGGGACAAGGTGCTTTGGGGGCCAGCCATAGCACCCTCCCCATGTTGAGGGCAAGCGGTATGGTTCAGGAGGGGCGCTCACTCATCTCCCCCCTTTCCTGGCCTGCCAGGCTACCCAGCGGGGAAGCGATTGCCGCCAGGCACCCGCGATCGCTCCACGTAAAGAGAGAATGGCGGTCTGCTGTTTTAAGCACAGCAGACCGTTGTTCTATCTGGAATCAATACAGAGCTCCTGTGTTCCTCCTATTTTGGAACACAAGTCTCTGTGATTTCACAAGCCCATCCCCCCACAGTTAGAAAACACTCCCCTAGGCTCACACTTAACACTTTGATTGCCCCTGGGTTAACCCCTTTCCTGTCAGTGTCATTATTACAGTAACAGTGCATATTTTTCAGCACTGATTACTGTAGTAATGTCACTGGTCCCCCCAAGAGTGTAAAAAAAGTCAGTTAGGGGTCCGATCTGTCCGCCGCAATGTTGCAGTCCTGCTAAAAAATCACAGATCACTGCCATTACTAGTAAAAAATAAAAAAAAAAAAAAAAAAAAAAAATTACATAAATCTTTCCCCTAGTTTATAAACACGATAACTTTTGCGCAAACCAATTTTTTACCCAAAATATGTAGCAGAATACAAATTGGCCTAAAATGATGAAAAAGATTTGGTTTTTACATTTGTTTTTGTTTTTGGGATTGTTATGTAGCAGAAAGTGAAAAATATGTTTTTTTTTTTCAGAATTGTTGCTCTTTTTTTTTTTTTTTTAATAGCACAAAAGGTAAAAATCACACAGGTGATCAAATACCACCAAAAGAAAGCTCTATTTGTGGGGAAAAAAAGGACATGATTTTATTTGGGTACAGCGTTGCACGACTGTGCAATTGCTTGTTAAACTAACACAGTGCCGAATCGCAAAAAATGGCCTGGTCATTAGGGGGGCAAATCCTTCCGATCCAGAAGTGGTTAAGGTAAAAACTTTTTGCCTTTAGAACCACTTTAAGTTGGTGACAGGGTCTCTTTAATCTTTAAAGAGGGCTGGGTTGTTGTAAACGTTCATACTAATATAAAAAATCTATGGCAAATGTGCTTTCATTTGTAAGACAGGTCAGCATTGCATAGAAGATTAATAAAACTCAGCAGATTCAGCCCGAACAAATCCTACAGAACGCTTCTCACTAGGAACTATAATTCCCTGATCTTGTTGTAGCAGGGGCCCTTTTCACGGGTGCACACTGTAACTAGGGAGACGGTGGATTGTTGCAGGAGGAGAGGAGACTTAGTACAGCAGCACTGGTGTGTAGATTACTTGATTGTAAGTAGTCATGATTTTCTAAGTCACATTTGTGTCGGTGTAGTTGAACTGTAACACACATTTAGATAAGGAAAACACACAGAGTCCCCAGAGTCCAGCCTGGCATAGCTCTGTGCCTTCTGAGTAAAGTGTATATCCTCAGCCTTTTGTTCAGTGTAGTAAGCAGTGCTGAGTGAATGAATCTCCATTCTTACATAAGGTTGAAGTGTAACCAAACCTATTTACTAATATTTAATTTAAGTGTATGTTACCCCTAAATGTATTATATCTTAAACATGTCTGTTTCCATGGTGATGTGTGAAGCTGTGGCCTGTACACAATGTGTTGCTTCCGTTTATTAGAAATATCTGGTGATTAGTGATGGGCTCTGGCGTGTTCGGGATCCTAGTCCCAACCCAGCTTCCCGATCCTGCCAAGAAGCCAGCACTGCACACCGCCAATCACAGGCAGTACAACATTTCTGGTCCGCAGCTGCACAGACCGAGAACTGTCTCACTGCCTGTGATTGGCAGGGTGTGCACTGTGCAGTATTGGCTTCTTGGCAGGATCGGGAATGTGGGTTGGGACTAGGATCCCAAGCCCATCTCTACTGGTGATTAGTGATGGGCTCTGGCGTGTTCGGGATCCTAGTCCCAACCCACCTTCCCGATCCTGCCAAGAAGCTGACATTGCACACTGCCAATCACAGGCAGTACAACATTTCCTGGTCCGTAGCTGCACAGACCGGTAACTGTCTCACTGCCTGTGATTGGCAGGGTGTGCACTGTGCAGTATCGGCTTCCTGGCAGGATCGGGAAGGTGGGTTGGGACTAGGATCCCAAGCCCATCTCTACTGGTGATTATTGATGAGCATGGGGTTTGGTCTGGATTTAGGTATGGACAGAACCCTGAAGCAACCTGTCACTTTCACCCAATCAGCTGCAACTAGGACATTCCCAAATCTATGTTCAGACCTAACCTGTGAACATCCATACTGGTGGTCCTGACACTACATCTTTTCTGCTTCAGTATGACCACACTGAGCACTGAAAAGTCGGTCTAAAGGCAAAAGTTTTTTTTTTTTTTTTACCTTAATGCATTTATTGCATTAAAGTCGTTGTAAACCCCATTCATGAAAGTTGACCTAAAGGCCCGTACACACTTGACGAAGATCGGACGAAATATCCTCCGATTTTTCTCTCTCTTATGCTCAGCGGTCATAACCGTTTTTAGTTGACAGTGCATAATGTTCACAAAATTTCTCGTCCGATTTTTTTTTTTTTTTTTTAATGGGACGTTTGTTCCTAGACTTCCGGGTCGTCAGCAACTTTAGATCATGCGCAGTCTTTCATATCCGATTTTTCACGGACGTACTGCATACACATTAAACGAAAATTGGTTGTGCTGGGGACGGACAATAAAAATGTTGGTGTTTGTCCCTCTGTTTTTTTTCATTGTCGGCATCGGCTGCTGAAAGTTGTGTACACACTAGCCGAAAATCGTACGATTTTACCTCAGACGGGAATTTTCGGCAGATTTTCTACTAGTGTGTACCCCACTTTAGCACATATATCTGTAGTGTTTACTTATCTCTCTCCAAAGCTCTAAGTGCCATTTATGTCTGTTTCCTTGTTCCTCTGTTATCACCATGAGTCTCTTCTGACAAGTTCTTCGACACACGAGATAGCAGCTAAAAATTTGTGTCGGGGAGGGAGCTTAGAGGTAGATAAGTGTTGATCTTGTCTTTTTAAACTACAGCTCTGCATGTTCCTTCGTTCCTCTGCCTATGTGCAGTGTGGGGGGGGGGTGCCTTTCCTCCAATCAGCTCCCACACAGTGTAAGCTCAGACTCCCCACCCACTGCTGAAAGAAGAAGAAGGATTTCTAACACAATCTGCACTTTCCAAAAAGTGTAGAGTGGGGAAGACAGCAAATATACAAGTAAAACTGTAGGGAGATTTGTTTTGTCTCTGTGTATCATCTGAGGCTGTTCACTTCACTTCACTGGGTATAGGAGAGGGTTTACATCCACTTTAAATTTAAAAAAAACCTTCCAGTTTAAAAATGGTTCTAAAGCCTTAAGGTTTTGCAGCTATAACAGCTCCAACTCTTCTGGGAAGGCTGTCTACAAGGTTTAGTACTGTGTCTATGGGAATATTTGAAAATTCTTCCAGAAGTGCATTTATGAGGTTAGCCACTGGATGTTGGACGAGAAGACCTGGCTCGAAGTGTCCACTCTTATTCCTCCCAAAGGTATTCTATAAGGTTAAGGACTCCATGCAGGCCAGTCTAGTTCCTCCACCCCAAACTCGCTCATCCATGTCTTTGTGGACCTTGCTTTGCGCACTGGTCCAAATAATTTGGTGGAGGGGGATTATTGTGTGTGGTTGTTCTTTTAGGAGTTGGGCTTGGCCCTTTTAGTTCCAGTTAAGAGAATTCTTAAGGCGGCAGCATACCAAGACAATTTGGACAATTTCATGCTCCCAAATTTGTGGGAACAGTTTGTGGTTGGCCCTTGCTGTTCCAACATGACGGCGCATCAGTGCAGAAAGCAAGGTCCATAAAGACATGGATGAGCGGGTTTGGGGTAGAGGAACTTGACTGGCCTGCACAGAGTCCTGTCCTCATCCCAATAGAACACCTTTGGGAGGAATTAGAGCGGAGACTGTGAGCCAGGCCTTCTTGTCCAACATCAGTGCCTGACTTCACAAATGCCCTTCTGGAAGAATGGTCAAACATTCCCATAGACACGCTCCTAAACCTTATAGACAGCCTTGCCAGAAGAGTTGAAGCTGTTACAGCTGCAAAGGGTGAGCCAACTCAATGCTTAACCTACAGACTAAAGCTGGGATGCCATTAAAGTTCATGTGCGTGTAAAGGCAGGCGTCCCAATACTTTTGGTAATATAGTGTATCTGTTGTGCTAATGAAATCTACACGATCATAAAAAGTCAGCAAAATAAATATGTATTACACTGGTGAATTTTACATAAAAAAGGGGAAAAAAGTCCACCATTAATAATAAAGTGAGTCCATTATATATGGTAAAGTCCACGTGAGAAATCAAATCCACTGTAAGTAGGGAAGCTCATATTGTCTAACACTGGAACTTCCAAAAGAGTCCATGTGACATCACCACCACCAAGGTTAGATGTACGCGTACCAGCTGGTTTTTACCCTCCGAACAGAGAAGTAAAAAAAAACACATGTATATAATGTGCTCCCAAGAGGACTCCTTTTACTTCTGGCATCAGGAATAATTCAACTATTTGTAAAAACTATACTCCACATAGTATAAATCTGAATTAAAAGCCACTTTATGTTTTAATGTATTTATTGGATTTTTGTAAGATAAAGATTTAACAGCGCACAAGGAGCCAACATGGCTCAACCATTGTCTTTGAGGGCATTAAATTTCACAGAATACATGAAATACAATGGTGCCAATCAGAAAATTACAATAGCAAAAATGAGAAACCAATAAATCAGTAACAGGAACGGTAAGCTCAGGTTGGGCATCCAGCAAATGAAGCAAAAAAAACATAGAGACAGTGCCCCCTCCATTGCATGCTGAAGGGCAGGCAGTCCGGGCCCGACCCCCCCCCCCCGGCGCCCCTACGGGAACATACTGCGCCCTTGGGAGAGGACGGCCTCCAACCCCCGACCCCATACGAAGCCCTCTACTAGTGGGGGGCGTATCCTGTCATCCGTGCACTGTCAGATAGTACCAGAGGAAAAGGAAGAAAAGAAGAAATAGGGGGAAAAGGGCAAGACAGGGAAGAAAGGAGACAACAGCAGAGGAGTGTTGCAGGAGTGGGAAGATGGGAAAGAGGAAAGAAACATCAGCGGCTAGTGAAAAAATAGAGGGTCAACACCCAGATCCCGCTCACTCCCTAAGGGGGAGACTTCCCCAACATCTCGTCCAAGGCGACCAAGGCTCCCGACCGCCCCTATGAGGGGCTCGCCAGGTACCTTATCCAGGGGTCCCATGTTTTGTCAAACATACGCATCCTGTCATTCAATAACGCCACCATCCATTCGTTTATCATGATCCAGGTCAGTTTGGCTTTTAAAAGCTCAAAACGCACTACTGGGGCTCGCCACGAGCGGGCTATAGCTATTTTGGCGGCCGTGAACACAAAGGCGATAAGGCGCTTGGCAGGTCTAGTTGCCCCCTCCACCGGTTTACCCAAAAGGGCATTTTGGGGATCCTTTATCAAATTGACTTGGGTCAAGGAGTAAACAAAATTGTAGACTTAAAAGCCACTTTAATAGAAAAAATGTTGCACTTACATGTACGCAAATGTGGTTTGCGCATAAAATACAATCTGGCCGGCATAAAAAATAAAACTATGTCGCATCTGGTTTTGTGGTGACGTCAGCATGCAGCTCCACCCTTCGCTTTTTGTCATAAATTACTTCTTCCGGGGCCTGGAGCGCTATGTTGCGCCCACCGCTCAAATATTCTCTAACAAGAAACCAAGCCTCATTCTCATGTATACATCCCCATCTCAGCTTCAATCTGGATTGCTTCATGACAGTTCATCACTGTGTGCCGAGTAGTTAAAAATGCAAAGCCTCAACCTAAGAAGTGATCCCATGGATAGAATAAAAAGAACAAAAAAAAAGGGAGGGCAACCACATGGTCTCCCCCATGAGGGTAAACACTCATGGAGCAAGCCAATGGGATGGATGAACAAAGGCAATACAAATATTAATTGAAAGCAACAAACATATAGAACCTATTAGCTCAAAAATAAATATAATAAAAAAATTATAAAAGATATTAAAATAAAATAAAAAATCTCAATAAAGCTAATCCAAAAAAAAAGACTGACCAACAAAACAACAGATTCTTAAAAATTTACATCCCAATCTATGTTTAGGCCAATCTATGTTTTTCCATTTTTGAAATTCCCCTTATTAGGGCACCCCCTCTTTAATGGGGAGTATATTTGTCAATACCAAGAAAAATTGTACCTGATCCCTATTGTGGACGTTCATGTAGTGTCTAGGTACGCTATGCCCACTATATCCCCTCTTGATGTTACCCACATGCTCTCCAAAATGATCACTTAAGGCTCAGGTGGTATGTCCCATACATTGGAGTCCACATTTACGTTGTAGAAAATAAACTACCGCTGTGGTTGTGCAGGTAATGAACAGTTAATGGGGAAAATCCTAGAGGTAGCAGTAGATGTAAAAGAGTAAACCCCTCTTAACCCTACATCCATTAAGGGCACATTTGGAACACCTACGGCATTGATGAAAACCCGTTAGGTTGTAAAAAAAAAAGGTGGTCTACTGGGAGGGTCACAGATATTGGGGGAAATAAGACTATTAAGGGAAGGAACCACTCTATAAACAACCTAGGTCTAGAGGTTAATGCAGAGCTGTAAAATGTGCCAATGTTTGGAGACCATTTTTATCACATGGTATTGGGTGAAAAAATTGGTTGTAAAGGGACAGAGAAAATCTTCCCCTCTACCATCAGAACTTTTAGGTTTCTCTACTACAAGAGGATCTCTATGCATATCCTGTTCTAACCGAATTACAGCTCTCAAAGAGTCAATATCATACCCCTTTTCAATAAATCTATTCCTTAAGATTCCTGCGTCTTTTAAAAATGTTTCCTGTTTGGAGCAATTGCGCCGAATGCGCATAAATTGACTGCACAGTACTGACTTTAACCAGGCCTGATGGAGACTGTGGGAATAAAAGAATTACGATCCTTTGGTTGGAAATAAGTAGAGGTAATAATTTGACTGTCCTCTATGGAGATCTTTAAATCTAAGAAATGGATAGTAGATTGACTGGCTTCAAAACTCAACTGAATACTTCGATCATTTTTATTCAAAGTCTCCAAAAAAAAACCTGAAGGGATTCCCGACAGCCACCCCATACAATGCCTTCTATGAAAAACCTTCTGCCTCTAAAACCAATTGAATGCCTTGTGCTTGCAGCAGTTAGGGGAATGTGTTTGTTTAGGAGTATCAAGGGGTGGATAACAAGCGGGTTTTATGCCCCTTACTGCACCCATCACAGTACGAGCTACAGGAGGTGTCATTCATTGAATTTGGGCATGACTGAGCAGGTAGAAAGGAAGCTTACTTTGAAACATGTAATGCCCACTAGCTACCTGAATAAAAAAAATACATTGCCAATATAGTTTGAAAACGTACATGGCAGTGTTAAAAAGACAGGCAGAAGAGACACCGAATTGCTGTATGATGCTGCCTCTCACATAGCTCTAAATTGGAATAAAGTGCAGAACAGAATGGGATTTTAAAATGAAAAGCACTGGCACAATGAAACAATAAAGGGCAAGGCAAGTGTGAAAACCATGTGTTATACAAACAAAAAGTATTTATGTTGCAGTTAGAGTTCTGCTTTAATTGTGGCACAGTTGTAGTTGTTCGTAATTACCAAAAGAAGTTTGAAGTCAACTTTGCTGAAGCTAACACCATCTACATGACCAGTAAAGCTGGTCATGTAGACCAGTGGTCCTCGGGGCCCACTAACAGGCCAGATTTCAAGTATTACCTTGGGGAAATGCAGACTAGAATACTGCAATCACTGAGCAGCAAATGAGATCACCTGTGATTTATTTCAGTTTTCTTGCAAACCTGTTGAAAAGAAAATTAATGCTGCGCTACGGTGATACGTGAAGTATATCCAAAAGTGCTGCTGTGCATAAAAATCAAAATGATTTTAAAAGTGTAAGTGTAAAAAAAGACAGCGCAGATTTGAGTGTGTAATACTTATAAAGTGCTCAATGTGCTAATAAATTTGTTATAAATGATAATATTGATTAGTGCGTGTGTAGGTATAAACCACAAATAATCTTGAATAAACAAGAAAAATAAATATATAAATAAATATAAATATAAAAGTCTCTTAACATATATATTAAAAGTGCAAATCACCACCTAATATATAGTGCAATTCATGAATAGAAAGAATAAATAGCATATAAAAGTCAGAATAGCAAAAAAAAGGCCCAAGATGCTATAGCCAGCAAGTGGCAATTGAAGGTCGTTTGATTGAAAAAACAACCCGAAAAGGTGCTCAGGTGCTGGAAATTATATGCATGCGGCAATGGTGCGATGTTGGTGATCCTCTCCCCTAGGTAGTTGACACTTACCGGACAATGTGGACCCTCAAACCTTATAGCATAAGGGTCTCACAGGCAAAGTCCGGCATATAATCCGGGTAAAGTGCTGTAGATGGAAATGACAGCCAGTACGGGCTCCCTATGCAGTCTCACCGGATGGTCACCATATGCAAAGGAAAGAAGGAATCCCAATAGCGTAATATTGCTTAAACAGTAGATTTATTGGTCTCAACAGAAGAAAAAAACTCACATTTTAAGTAGTTAAAACAGGCACTGTATGGAACGGTAGATCCCTGGGATGACGATGCGCAGCGGGGCTTGGCTCTGGCGTGCGTTCCACCGCTACCGGAAGTGACGTTTCCAAAGGGCTCGTAGCCGGAAATTGCGTCGACGTGTTTCGCCTCCCACTGGGCGTCTTTGATAACGCCCAGTGGGAGGCGAAACGCGTCGACGCAATTTCCGGCTACGAGCCCTTTGGAAACATCATTTCCGGTAGCGGTGGAACGCACACCGGAGCCAACATCGCACCATTGCCGCATGCATATAATTTCCAGCACCTGAGCACCTTTTCGGGTTGTTTTTTCAATCAAACGACCTTCAATTGCCACTTGCTGGCTATAGCATCTTGGGCCTTTTTTTTGCTATTCTGACTTTTATATGCTATTTATTCTTTCTATTCATGAATTGCACTATATATTAGGTGGCGATTTGCACTTTTAATATATATGTTAAGAGACTTTTATATTTATATTTATTTATATATTTATTTTTCTTGTTTATTCAAGATTATTTGTGGTTTATACCTACACACGCACTAATCAATATTATCATTTATAACAAATTTATTAGCACATTGAGCACTTTATAAGTATTACACACTCAAATCTGCGCTGTCTTTTCTTGCAAACCTGGCCTGTTAGTGGGCCCCGAGTACCGGCATTGAGGACCACTGATGTAGACCAGTGTAGCTTTACTGGTCATGTAGATGGTGTTAGCTTCAATCAAAGTTGACTTCAAACTTCTTTTGGTAATTAGCTCACCCATTATGACGTCAGTTGACTTGATTTATTCTTTAGCATGTGAGAAGCTCAGATGGTAAATGCTTGCTGTTCAGTGTATCTCAGATCACAAAATATACAAAAGGATGACATACAGACATGTCACATAGTTCATATAGAGAATGATCAGCAATCTATATTTGATGGTAACTCCCTCATAGTTTCTTTATATGTTTGGGAACTTCTCTCTTTCCCCCTGATGTTATAACAAAGGCTGAAGATAAGATCCCTGACCTTTAGAGATTCTCAAAATAGAGAATTTAGAGAGAAGCCTCTTCTTACAGAGATATAGGTACTCACTTTAAATTAGGTTTACAAGTTACAGGGTGGAGTATTTAGAATAATTATAAAAAATAAATCTCAAAGTAATAACCAATGTCAGAAGTGCTAGTATCTACCAACAATTCCCCCTTGTTCGTTTGTTTGTTCATTCATTCATTCATTCATCTAACACATTTTGTAACTATAATTTATCATCCAAATAAGAAATGTTTCTTAACCATTCTTTTGATTTTACAATAAAGACAGGGGAAATGTTTACTTTGCATAGTGATTCTCCCAAGAGCTTAGTGAATGAGGTGTTGCCCTGATGACTTCTGTCATCCAATCACGTGCAAGAAAAAATGCTGTTTTTTTATTTTTCTTGCAAGTGATTGGATATTCTTAGCAAAGTGAAATTGCACCACATTCTGTAGTAATCCCAAGGCAAAGTGCCTTTTGTAAGTGTAAAACTAAATATAATAAACAAATAACCATAAAACTAGGTCTGTCAGAGTGCATTATCATTCTTCAGAGTCGGAATCTCAACTAATTCATTCCACCAAAAACATTTTAAGCATAATATTATTTCTTGATTCTTGTCAATTCTTTATTCCAATGAAGTAAAGACCTCAAATACGTTCTTCCTTGATTATCATAAATTCCTATTGTTTCCTTAACCACATCCCCCCAGCCTATAGTAAAATGACGACGGGGCGGTGGATCAATTATCCTAATTGGTCGTCATATGACGTCCTTCAGGAGTCGCCGCTAGTGCACGCCCCTGGGGGCACACAACGTGGCAATAGGTGGTGCGGTGTGTAACTCTAACGCATTGCATCTCTGATCTTCGTAAAGAGTCTATGACGTAGGCTCTCAACCATGTGATCAGCTGTGTCCAATAACAGCTGATCACGCTGTCTCTAGGAAGTGCCAGTTATCGGCATTCCTCTTTTCGCGCTGACATAGAATAGAGGAGAGCCGATAAGCGTCTCTCCTGACAGGGGGGGATCTGCACTGATAATCAGTGCAGCCCCCTCAGCAATGCCCACCAGTGCCCATCTGTGATGCACACCAGTGATGCCCATCAGTGATGCTTATCTGTGCCCATCAGTGATGCTTATCTGTGCCCATCAGTGATGCTAATCCGTGCCCATCAATGATGCCTTTCGGTCCCCATCAGCGATGCCTGTCAGTGTCTCCTCATCAGTGCCGCCCATCAGTGTGGCCTTTCAGTGCCCATAAAAGCTGCCCATCAGTGATGCAAATCAGTGCTGCCTATTGATGCTTATTAGTTTTGCATAGAAGTGCCACCTCATCAGTGCCCGTCAGTGCAGTCCCATCAGCGCACATCAGTGAAGGAAAAAACATACCTATTTACAACAAAATATTTTTTTTTTCGATATTTTTTCATTTGCTTAGCAAAAAATAAAAACCACCAAAAAAAAGCTCTAACAGTCTAAAAAAAAAAGGTAAACATTTTGTTTGGGTACTTCATAGCATGACTGTGCAATTGTCATTCAAAGTGCGGCAGCGCTGAAAGCTGTAAATTGGCCTGGGCAGGAAGGGGGTGAAAGTGCCCGGCATTGAAGTGGTTAAAAAACTCTTCCATATTTTACTAAACCATACAACTGTTTCCAATTCAGTATTTGAATGAGATAAATGATATCTTTGGTGTGTCAGATTAAAGTACTGTGTGATCTAAACTGTCAGTTGGCATTTAATATCCCTTTCATCCCAGGATATTTCAATAACTTGATTGTTATACAATAAGCCATTGTACACAATTCTTGACACTGAATCGTTGCAAATAAGTAACGCAATTATCCCTAAATATACAAATTTAGTTTTCCATTGTTCAGTTGTCTTATTAATTACTTACCGTATATATTCTTACTGTGACCAAAAGGTAACGTTTCTTGAGTGTGTGTTTTCTCAACACTCTGTAAGGACAAATCAAATCATCCTTCTCTTCGGCACAAGCCTGTATGTACTTTAAAGTGTTACTAAACCCATAACAGTAAAATCACTCTGTATATGCAGTAAATGGCAGGGATCCCCAAACTACGGCCCTCCAGCTGTTGCGGAACTACACATCACCTGAGACATTGTAAAACCCTGACATTCACATACATGACTAGGCATGATGGGAATTGTAGTTCCTGAACAACTGGAGGGCCATAGTTTGAAGACCCCTGCAGTAAAGCATGCTTGTTCTACTCACCTTGGAACCTAAGGGGTTAATCCTCCACATTGTGTAAAAAGGCTGTTTGATCCTGTCTTTTCAGATCCTCCCCTTCTTTTACTGTTCCCAATCCATTTGCTGATGGTACAGAGCCCCAGGGGGCACTATGCAGATGCTCTTCTTTTTTTTTTTTATTGGGAGGGTGCATGTGATCTGCACAGGGCCAATCAACACTGTCCAGACAGAGAGTCAGGGGTCATGCAGCCTCATAGGACAGTCAGAGGAGAATGAAAACTCCTCCTACAAGCTTTAACCAGACACTGATAGAAGTCACAAGACTGCTATATACTGCTGGTGAGAAAAGGTATTTAGCAGTCTTTATTTACTAAAATAATTGCATTTCTATGTACTATGGGAGACCAGATATAGTGACTGCAGGGTTCTGGGTTTAGTAACACTTTGACTATAAAATCTTTTCTCGTAAGAATTGTGTATCCATAAATTATTACAATGTTCCCAAATCTATGCTGTTTGAAAGAGAATATGTATGACCTCTTAAAAGTAACATTTTGTATATTCTTCTGCTTCTAGAACAGGGGTGGGGAACCTTTTTTCTGCCAAGGGCCATTTGGGTATTTATAAAACCATTCGGGGGCCGTACAAAATTATCACCTTAAAAATGTGCCTGTTATATTTGGTCAAACATTTAATTAACTCACCCCTAATGTGATGGCTGCAACTGCTTCTCTTTGGTGAGGTGTGTGATGTTAGCTGAAATTGATGATGTTGCTACTCGCAACTGGTTTTCCAGGTTTGCGTCAGTCAGTCTGGAGCGCAGTCAACTTTTTTGTGGTGGTAAGTTTTGAAAGTACTGCTGGTGGGTACAGCTGGCTGGTACTGCTGGTGGGTACAGCTGGCTGGTACTGCTGTGTGTACTGCTGGCTCAGGCTGGTACTGCTGGCTTGTACTGTGCTGTGAGTACTGCTGGATGGTACTGCTGGCTCAGGCTGATACTGCTGTGGGTACTGCTGGCTGGTACTGCTGTGGGTACTGCTGGCTTAGGCTGGTACTGATGGCTGGTACTGTGCTGTGGGTACTGCTGGCTGGTACTGCTGGCTCAGGCGGGTACTGCTGGCTCAGGCTGGTACTGCTGGCATGTACTGCTGGCTGGTATTGCTGTGGGTACTGCTGGCTCTGGCTGGTACTGCTGGCTCTGGATGGTACTGCTGGCTCTGGCCAGTACTTCTGGTTCTGCTGTGGGTACTGCTGGTTCTGGCTGGTACTGCTGGTACTGCTGTGAGTACTGCTGGCTCTGGATGGTACTGCTGGTTCTGGCTGGTACTGCTGGTACTGCTGGCTCTGGCTGGTACTGCTGTGTGTGCTGCTGGTGGGAAATGCTGGCTAGGAGAAGTGTAGCAGCGCCACGCTGGAGGAAGAGGCGATGTTTCCTGTATCGGTCACAGGTGGAGTGCATTTGATATCACTCCGCCTGTGACTCACTCAGACTGTCAGAATGGAGCAGGAACTATACAGGAAGCATCGGCTCCGTTCTGACAGATCAGCTGAGAGACACAAACTCAGCTGCATGGGGGGCCGGACCAGATGACTTTGGGGGCCGCATACGGCCCCCGAACCGTAGGTTCCCCACCCCTGTTCTAGAACATCTCATTCATCTGACTTTTCACCACATTGGATGTAATCCAGTAAGATTCATAAATCCTGGTCATCTATTTCCTAATTCCTATGAGCAATGACCACCCTTTTCTATTTAAAGGCAGGGTCTACACATCTGGAGCCCACAGTTCCAATGATTGCTTTATTAACCACTTAAGGACCGAGCCCATTTTTGACACATTTTGTTCACAAGTTAAAATCAGTATTTTTTGCTAGGAAACAACTTAGAACCCCCAAACATTATATATAGTTTGTTAGCAAAGACTCTGGAGAATAAAATGGCGGTCATTGCAATATTTTTTGTCACGCGGTATTTGCGCAGCGGTCTTTCAAACTCCATTTTTTTGGGAAAAATTACGAAAAATTAAATTTCACTGCATTTAAAAAAAACTAAACAGCAGTAGCAAGCCTATTTATTTTTGTATTTTGTGAAAGATGATGTCACGCCGAGTAAAAAGATACCCAACATGTTATAGTTTTAAATTGCGCACACCCGCGGAATGGCGACAAACTACGGTCAATAAAAATCTCCATGCGCGACGCTTTAAAAAATTTTTAACAGTTACCAGATTAGATTTTTTTTTTTTTATTATTGCTCTCGCTCTGGCAATCGCAGCGATACCTCATGTGTGGTTTGAACAGCGATTTAATTTGCGCCGCAACTTCCATATACGTTTTCTTTTGTGCGCAAGTTCACGGCAACGGGGGCGGCTAAAAATTTTTTATTTTATTTATTTCTTTTTTTTAACTTTAGCACAGGTTTTTTTAAAAAAAAAAAATCTGATCACTTTTATTGCTGTCACAAGCAATGTAAACATCCCTTGTGACAGTAATAGGCAGTGACAGGTACTATTTACTACATGGTCTTCTTCCGTCTGTCCTACAGAGAATTCATATGCCTGGTATGTATTATTATTAGCAAACAAGTGAAAGCTTCCCCTTTTGGGTGGAGCTTTGCTTTAAGGCAGCTTTTAAAGACCCAGTATGGAAAACCTACATATCAGTTGTATTCAAAATTCCATTGTACCAGGCTATCTTTACTCTGGAACTCTTATTTTAATTAAATAAGGTAAAACTAATCTGATATTGCTTAGATTATAGTATGAGAACTAATAATAACGAATTATATGCCATGATGACATATTTAAATAACAATAATAATAATCCTTATAAATTTAGAGTTGTGCAGAAGTAAGTACCAGACCTCATTGTCAATCTGGAGTCATTTGCATTACTTTCCACCTTGTCGCCACACGTTTTTCTCACATATCGTCAGAAGTATGTATATTCATATGAATATACAGATGATAAGAATGAAAAAATAAATGTTTATAGAAGAAGACTTTGCAAGAATCAGAAAATCTTTCAGGGAATTTTCGAGAGACAGTATTAAGTATTAATGGGTAGCAACATTAGAAAGTATTATCCTGTCATATCATGGTCATAGCAGCAGTCAAATAACCAAAAATAATAGAAATTTCTAAGACTATCAACATGTTCTGAAAAGAGAAAAATAACAAGTTTGAAATTACTATATAATAATGTCTTTTTCAGTATTAAGCAATGATCCAAGTGAGTTGATCTAAGCTACATTTCTTTTCCAGTTCCCCCGAATAAAGAGAATCATGGTCCTAATTACGTTAAGAATAAAGAGCAAACCTTCTCAGTTGGCTTTAGATTTACCTGCAGATCTCCCATCAGCTGATGTTAGCGAAACTATAACTTGATGTATAGTCTGAATATAAGAAGCCTGTCCTTTAGAGACTCCGAATCTTGAGATAGGGAGAGAGATAGACCTTCCCTTACAGAGCTATATGTATATGTACAAGATTAAAGGATAAGTTCTCTTAAAAAAATAAATGCCCATTTTGCAGGTAAAAAAATGTGCATTTACAATATATATATATATATATATATATATATTTTTTTTTTTTTTTAAAGCCTGGAAAGCACTGCACCAGCAATCAGCAGATCGCTGCTCCCATCCAGGACTCCAACAGACTGTGAGTGTAAGCTTTCTGCCCCGTACATCGTAAGGCCTGGCAGTTTTACACTGGTTGGAAGACTCCATGAACTACCACAACGCTCAACAGCACTGTGGCAGTTCATTGAGAACTACAAGCCGACATCTGCAAAGGAAGTTGGTACTTGTAGTTCACTCATTCACAGAACTGTGTGAATTAATTACGCAGCCATGTGAGCGAACCCCCGCACGACCGCCCAAAAGTGACAGTATAGGGAACTTCCCCCGTACTGCTATCACAGGGAGGTGGGCCAGCAGGCGGGGGCTGCTGCTGCAGTGGGAACATGTTACATGTTCCACCCTTAAAACGGGTGTAACGTTCCCAAAGGAAAACTTATCCTTTAAAATAGAGTTTAAAATTGTCTAGATTATTCACAAAACAAAATCTTAAGCTTATTATCAATGTCAGAAGTACTACAAGTGCTAATAGTTCCAAACAGATGGCATTGCTTGACAAATATTATATTGGTTCTATTATTATTCACCTTTGCAGTTTGGGCCAGTAAATTGGTTGAATAATGTGAATCCATTTGTCTTCTGACTTTTAACACAGTTTTTTTGGCAAAGCATGACTTTATTAGAACACATTAAAGCCTTTGAAATGCAAAGCTTTCAGGGCAGTTTATTCAAAGACATGCTGGTAGCTTAATTGGATTCTGTCTAAATTGGCTCTAATACAGTATGTGTAGCTATGCATGTGAGACAAGGACCTTATATTGTTCTTAAGGGAAGGGACTGTTGTGAACATATATTATGTAGGGACTGTTGTGAACATATATTATGTAAAGTGATTTTTAAATTGTTGGTACTATATACATACTTGTAATAAATAATGATCACACATTTTCCAGACAGAGCTAATCCCTGAGTATGGAAATGTTCTGCACTTTGCCCTCCTTCATTCATTCTTTAAAAGACACATTCAGCGGTACAAAAAACAGAAGTACTCCTGCTCATGTGGAAGCACATACACATCCAAATCAACTCCCACCTAATGCTTAGATGTTTGTTATAAAGTGTACCAACAACCCCAGTAACTTTCCTGATGAATGTAAACTGTAATGCACACACATTTCACAGTTCTTCCATTTTACTACATTGGTCATAGGGAATAACGTGAGCTGCTATTATTGACATCATTCTGCAATGGTAGTTGCATGGCTGTGTGTGACCTAAATAAGGATAAGTTCATCTTTCGTAACATGTTACGTGTTACACCCATATCCAGGGTGTAACCTGTTATGAACGGACAGGCCTCCACACCTCCCCGATCCCCGGTGTGAGAGCTAGCGGGATTCTTCTCCCTCCCCGCTAGCTGTCACAATTTTAAAACAAAATTGTGGCTGAGCGTGGCTCTGCCCACCCGGCAGTACCACTGATTGGCAGGGCTCTGTGCATGGAAAACTGCAAGATCTAGCAGCCTTTGCGGATATCGGCTTGTAGTTTTTAATAAACTACCACGGTGCTGTGGAGTTCATGCTTCCTGCCAGATTGTATTTGCTTACCCATACGGGCCATGGCAATAGCGATCTGCTGATCGCTAGTGCAATGCTTTCTAGGCTCCAAAAACAATAAATAAAACAAGAATGCACATTTTTTACTTAAATAAATGTGCATTTATTATTTTTTTCCAAAAAAGGGAACTTATTCTTTTAATAGTAACAGACTTGAAACAAGAATGTAGGAAAAGATAAAAAAACAAATTGTAATTATCTTTATATTTGCTTTACCATAACTGACCTCTTGAAATTTGTAGAAATTTGTAGTAGCTTGACTTACTTACTTTGATATTTCATATCACAGACCAAAAACATAACACTTGGAATTCCTCTATCTTTTAGTTTCTGGTTCTGTGACTCCGAAAGTATTTGCAAGCAAAGCCCTGGTATGACCGCCAAGAAAATGGATTTATAAGAGGAAATCTCAAGAGATGCAGACGGTTCGATAACTGTGACCCAAGGTTTACTTTTTATATACAAACTTTGTTGAAATTTCACTAAGTCACATTTCACTTGATTTTATTGGCTGCAGTGCAGTGGATTGCTCCGCACCATGTTGAGCTGGAAAAAGGTACTGCATGCCATTGCGTGGTATGAATTTGCCTTGTCTTCACAATGGGTGTGAGATAGCCCTTCAACAGTCAAGGATATTAATGAAAAAGGATATGATCCTCTCAGAAAAGTGGGTAATATGAGTTGGGTGTATTGGAGTAAGTTTGACATACTCTTACCTACCGCCTTCCTAAAAACAGGAAACATATCATCCACTATTATAAAAAAGAACAGCTTACCCAGGTGCCTCAGTTTTTTGTGTTTCCTCAGACCAAACAGAAGCATCACTAGTTTGTTCTGTCCAGCTCAGTAGTTTGCTTTAAAAAAGGACTGGATTATTTCCTAAATGTACATACCACAACTGGTTACTAACATTTATAGGTAAAGTTGATCCAGGAATAATCCGATTGCCTCTTGGGGGATCAGGAAATAATTTTTTCCCCTGCTGGAGCAAATTAGATCATGCTTTGCTGGGTTTTTTGCCTTCCTCTGGATCAACTGTGGTTATAGGATTGTAAAAAAATGTTTTTGTTTTCCCCTTTTTATTGGCTGAACTAGATGGACTTTGTGTCTTTTTTCAACCAGACTAACTATGTAACTATAAGTTATTTTGTACTTTTTCTTAGGCTATCGTGATAAGGGACCAGAGGTTGGCTTGGCCAGGCAAAAAAAAGATTTTGTCCTGTAGTTTTTATGTACCCATTTGTCGAACTTATTTTTCTGCCCAGAGGTTTCTCTCCCAATTGAATACAATGTCTCACTGGGGTTTAGTTAGGGGGGGGGGGGGTTAGGATTCCTACATACACCTTGTTTGTGAGGATAGAGGAATCTGTTAGTCTTTTTTTCATTCAGTCCTCTTGCTAAAAAGAATGAAAATAAAAACATAAATGTATGGCCAGCTTTAGTAAATTCCCCTCTCTGTCTATCTGTCCCCTAAACACACGCCGCATCGAGGAAGTAAGCTGATGGTTGGGTGAAGTCTGCTAGCAGTGTTGAGAGACTAGTTCCCGCTCAGGCCTGCCTCCCTTGTGACCGAACGAGGATCAGTGGGCAGATTCAATAGCTGCTACAGGGCTGTGTGGTGGCCATGGAACTGTCCACTGTCAATCAAAAGTACGGCAGAGCTGATGGGGAACCAATCTCTCAAAATCCACATCAGGCTGTTCACACTGTCAGTGCTCAGACCTACACTATTTGTTGTTAGGGCATTGGTGGCCTGCGTCCTAGCAACTAAGAAAGGCATTACACAGGACAGTAACAAGTACTATTAATATTATTATAGCTGCATAAAAGCTGATAACTCTGGTCTGACTCTATACACCAACTAAGTGATCAACTTCATTACCTCCAGTATGCTCATCTACAAACTGGCGGCAATTTATAATTTAATTCTATACTTTTATAGCAACATATTGTAAAGTGGCTCAAATAAGAACTACCTGATTCTGTCATACACTTTAGAACACTATGGAAAGTATCACAAATGCTTGAGTGAATTGAGTCCTAGCCTCAAACCAGTTGAAAAACTTTGGTTCAATTAGAAGCAGGCTGTTCAAAGGCACAAAATATACATTTATGGAACCAAATTTGTTTAGATTAGGGATCCTACGTACCTAACCCCTGCATGGGTCTGATCAGTAATTACAGGTAGAGTTTGGTTGAGGTTTTATCTTTTTTATTTAATACATTTTTATTTAATTTTCATAAGGACAAACTTGCACACATAAAAGAAAAAAGGAAATACAATTCTATTAGGTTCAATGCAAATAACATTTCCATAATCTTCCAATCAATTCCTTATATATACTGTACTAACTTAATTTCCAAAAAAAAATAAATAAAAATTATATATAAATTTTGCTGGCCATAGGCAGTGGACTCAAAGCTACCCATATTTTCAAACTCCAATGTGTTCCCTTACCTCCTAAAAGGAACCCCTCAATCCACAAAAAGTATGTTTTAGTCATAAGTACTGGGTTCAAATTTTACTCACGTCTGTAACACTCTCGCTATCATTCATTTGTAATCACAATTGCCCTGTAAATTAGAGTTGTTTTAAATGAATACCATCTGCTCCATATTGCTTTATGTCTATCCACATTTCTTCTAGATATATACAAGAGTTCTTCCAACAAACAAACATCATCTACTCTCTTCATCCATTGTTTTAGTGTTGGGGCTTCTGCCTCACCCCACATAGCTGGGATTGAAGCCTTTGCTGCATTCAAAAGATGTGGGACAAATGTTTTCCTATATGTATAAGGTGAATCCCTAGTACAGTGAAAAAGTTTTGTCCACGGGTCCATCTGTAATGTACAATTAGTTATTTTTTCAATATGTTTGACCACTTGTACCCAAAATTGACGAATCTTCGGACACTCCCACCAAATGTGGGCATGAGAGGTAGATTTTCCACATTCCCGCCAGCACAATAATGATTTAGAAGGGAACATTTTATGCAATTTGACTGGTATATAGTACCATCTAGCAAGTAATTTATAATTCATTTCTATCATTTTTAATGAAACTGAAGTGATACAGGCTAGAAGCAAAATTTTATCTTTCTGTTTATCCATTAATGGATGTTGTAAATCTACTTGCCATCTATCAAGGTAATCTGGGTATGAAGATGATCAAATGCCTATTAAGGCTTTATAGATTTTAGATATATGGGAGGGGATTACTTTATTTTGTAATATTTTCTCAAATGGATTTAAATCTTCCAAGACTCTTAAAGGTTGGGGTAAAGCTTGTATAAACCCCGCCAATTGATTATGTCTCCATTTATCTAAGTACCTAATTGGTTGGTTTTTCAAAATCTCCGTAAGGGGTTTAAGGGAACCTGCCATAAGTACCTGATGAAGCAGCAAAGGTCCTTCTAATGACCATCAATCAAATCCCTGGTCAATCATGCCTGGGGGAAAATAATTATGTTTAAGTAAAGGCATCAATGGGGAATTGTATGCCCAATTGAATCTTTTATATAACATATCCCATATATCTAATGTAGAGGTGGTTAGTGGTGAAACACAGATTGAAATATCTCTATAGGCTCTCGGAAGCCAAGGGATAACTGCTAAATCTACATTTCCCAACTGTGACTCCACTTGCACCCAAAGTTTTGTGTTTTCTGCATATTTCCAACCTTTAATCCGATTCAGAACTATAGCATAATAATACATTTTTATATCAGGATAAGCAAAACCTCCATTATTAGTAAATCGAGACAAAACCAGTTTAGAAATTCTTGGATGTTTCCTTCCCCAAACATACCGAGAAATTAATGTTTCTATCTTTGGGAAGAAACCAATTGGAACTCCCAATGGTATCATTTGAAATAGAAACAAAATTTGTGGTAGTATATTCATTTTTTTAATATTAATTCTTCCAACCCATGAATGGGCAATCGGTGACCATTTATTAAGATTGGCTTTAATTTCATTTAGTAAAGGAATATAGTTGGTTTGGAATAAAGATGATAGACGAGATGTTAAGTAAATCCTCAAATATTTAAGTTTGAGACTGCCATGTGAATGGAAATAGAGGTTTTAGGAGATTCGCTTCTTTTATTGGAACATTAATATTTAATAATTCCGAT
This sequence comes from Pelophylax lessonae, assembly GCF_965119305.1. Taxonomy (NCBI): domain Eukaryota; kingdom Metazoa; phylum Chordata; class Amphibia; order Anura; family Ranidae; genus Pelophylax; species Pelophylax lessonae. The sequence goes on along the minus strand of NC_138774.1, from coordinate 169,427,264 downwards.
TTTGTTAAGTTTATTTTAAAGTTAGACAGGCTTTGAAAGATTCGGAAGTGATGTGCGTGGGCTCTGAATAAAAAATAAAATATCATCTGCATATGCAGCTTATTTATGAACTACTGTATCCATCCTTACTACTTTAATATTCCTAACCATGGACAGAAAAGGTTCCAGAGCAATTGCAAACAATAAAGGTGATAATGGACAACCCTGCCTTGTAGAGGATGTAAGAATTAATGGCCCTAGGGGACGTATACAGGGCCAAAATCCGATCATACAGTTTATGCCCTACTCCAAAATGTCGCAATATCAACATAAGGTAGTCCCAGTCCACCCTATCGAATGCTTTTTCAACGTCTGTTGACAAAAATAGGGTGGGCTGGGACATCTCCCGAACATAATGCATAATGGATATAGCTCGCAAGGAATTATCTCTAGCTTCTCTACCGGGAATAAATCCCGTTTGATCCAACGAGACCCATTTAGGAAGTAAGTTCATCAATCTGGTGACCAAGACTTTTGAATACAATTTAACGTCGACATTTAATAGGGAAATTGGAGGGTAACTTCCACAGAAAGTAGGGTCCTTACCTGGTTTCGGGATGACAGTGATATTAGTGCTTAGGGTTTCTGGTCGTAGATTTCTAGGGCCTCCAATTGAATTGGCATAATTAGTCAAATTAGGAAGCAAGATTTCCCAAAATGTACTATAATATGCAGCAGTAAACCCATCTGGCCCTGGCGCCTTGCCAAGAGGGACCGCTGCCAATGCGCGTTTAAATTCATCAGTGGTGAAATCTGCCTCCAACTCCTCCAATTCTGCCCCAAGCAATTTTGGAAGATTAGCTTGTTCAAGGAAGTCCTGAATTCTTTTAAGTTTATTTTTAGAGTTGTTACCTAATGAATCGTCTTTAATGTTTAAAGAGCTGCATAGAATTCTTTGAAGGCATTATCTATATGGGGTGAAGAATGAGCTAATTCTCCCGAAGGGAGTTTAATTTTTGCGATTAAACCTACAGATTTTTTATCTTTTAATGATCTTGCTAGTTGTTTCCCCGGTTTATTACCCCACTCATACATTTTTTGTGTTATTGAATATGACTTCCTTTTTACTTCCAAATCTAAAATCCCCTTAAGTTCCTCCCTTTTCTCCGTTAAGGACTCCAAATGTGACCTGTGCATAGATTTTATGCGCCTTTTCCAACTCTGCCACTTGTCTCAGTATGTCTTTGAGTAATTGTTCCCTCTCCCTCTTCCTCCGTGCCCCTAGTTCCATCAGTCTGCCCCTTATAGTGGCTTAATGAGCCTCCTATAATAAAGATGGTGAGGTATCTGAAGAACTAGTATCTAAAAAATATTCCCGCATTCCTTTAGACAGTTTATTAACATCTATAGGATAAGCGAGAAGATACTCATTAAGTTTCCAATTATTGAAACGTGGAGAAAGAGATGGCAGTGCCAAACCAACAGATACCAATGCGTGGTCCGATATGGAAGCAGTACCTATAGAGGCTGAACGGAGAAATGGGAGACTAAAGTGGTCAATAAATATATGATCCAAACAGGAATATGCATTATGTACTTTAGAATAATAAGAATAGTCCCTACTTTTAGGATGGAGCAAACGCCATGTATCCATCAACTGTAATTCATTTAATTTTTTCTTTATCATTGAGATACGTTTAAAAGGAATGTGAGATCGGGATTGAGAAGTATCCATTAAATGATCTAATGTCATATTGATATCCCCTGCTAATATAATCATGCCCTCTGCGAACTCAGATATTTTCAATAGCATTTGAGACAAAAAGGCAGGTTGATTATAATTTAGTCCATACACATTAATTAAGGTACACTGTACATTATCGACATATCCTTTCAAAAACAAGAAGCGGCCACAGTCATCTGCTAACATTTTGCTGAGACGAAATGATACATATCTATTAAACCCAATAGCCACCCCTTTAGCTCTATTGGGGGTATTGGAATAAATAAAGTTTTACAGTGCTTGTATGGGTAAAGTAAGTCTCTTGTAAAAACACAATAGAGCTTGCTGTTTTTTTTTAGTTCTCGCATAACTTTATGCCGTTTAACTGCTAGATTCAAACCTCTGACATTATAGGAGGTTATTACTAAATTAGCCATTTAATCCAAGGATCACATATGAAACACTGAGTCCACCACCTATGCCAGCCAAAAAAAAAAAAAAAAAAGGACAAAAGACAAAATAAAAAAAAATAAAAAAACATGCCTAGTTAAGATCTTTCGAATTGGAATAATATCTATTGGGTATAAAATTATACTCACCCATCGAAATGCCGTGTTCCCCTTGGGGATGTGGGGGTTGCGACAATCCCAACCAATCCTGATTAACAACATCAGCCATATTGGGTGGGATCCGCGGCCCTCCTCCCCATCTAAGGGAAGGGGCAGCTGATTTAACTAAAAAAAAATGTGCGATAATAGTTGGCACAGTCCGGCATAGCCCCTATTATTTATTCCACTCTCCCACCTCTTCCCACCCATCAAGAATAAGGGGGGAGAAGGGGGGGGGGGGGGAAAGAAAAAAACGTATGTATCTCTGTCAACTCAAAGGTTATGAAATCAAATCCATCAATCTCAGGAGAAGTCCATTTCAACCTTCCTTCTTTTTGGATGAATCAAATATTATAGGGACTCCCTTTTTATTCAATGTTTTCCGCCATTGTGATTCTAAATTTACAGCAAAAGACGGTATTTGATCCTGCCATCCTGGTAGATCTGGAAAATGTATTCCTAAAGCCCCGTACACACGTACCGATCGTCGTCATACAAACGTTCGTCTTTTCTCCCCGGGATGTCGATGTCTGTTGAAAAGTGCAAAGACAGCACAAGAATTTTGTCCGCCGACTTCAGCTGACTGCAGAAGTGATGTCATGTAATGGTTAACTTTCCCTGTGTTTTTTTACATAGTTACATAGTAGGTGAGGTTGAATAAAGACAATAGTCCATCCAGTTCAACCTGTGTAGGTGTGTGTGACTGTAATCATCTAACATAGCCCTTTATCTCCTGATCCTTGAGATGTAAGTCTAAGAGTCTTTTGAAAGTCACCATACTACCCGCAGAAACCATCTCTTGTGGTAGACAATTCCACAATCTTGTAGCCCTAACAGTAAAGAACCCCCCACGTTGCCTGAGGTTAAAACGCTTCTCCTCTAATCGCATTGTATGTCCTCGAGTCCTCATGCAATTCCTTCGAATGAACAGCTTTTTTTGTAAGCTGAGATCCCCATTAAGATATTTATAAATTGCTATCATGTCCCCTCTCAGACGTCTCTTCTCCAGGGAAAATAAATCGAGCGATTGCAGCCGCTCTTCATAGGTAAGGTCCTCCAATCCCCTAATTAGTTTAGTTGCCCTTCTCTGGACTCTCTCCAGCTCCAACACATCCCTCCTGAGGACTGGCGACCAGAACTGGACAGAATACTCCAGATGCGGTCGGACCAGAGTTTTATAAAGTGGAAGGATTATAGTCTTATCTCTGGAATACATCCCTTTCTTTATGCATGCTAATATTCTGTTGGCTTTGGAAGCTGCCGCTTGGCATTGCATGCTGTTGCCTAATCTATCATCAACCAAGACTCCCAGATCTTTCTCCATTTTTGATTCCCCCAAGGGTTCCCCTCCTAACGTGTATTGTGTTTTTATGTTTTTGGTCCCCAAGTGCAAAACCTTACACTTCTCCACATTAAACCTCATTTGCCATGTCGTTGCCCACTCCGTAATTTTGTCCAGGTCATTCTGTAGGATATCTGCTTCATGCTGTGCAGTTATTGCCCTGGCCAATTTTGTGTCATCTGCAAAAACTGATAACGAACTACTGATCCCTTCCTCAATTCTTTTCTGAGCATGCCCAGTCTTGCAAATCTGCGGTCTGTCGGCTGATTTCTGTACTGACTGGCGAACAATCGTCCGTTCTGGTGTCCGCATACAAAAATTTTTATGTTTGCAAGAAAGACTCTTGTCCGCAGAATGTGCGCAGACAGCTGTCGGAGGCACCATACTAACACGCGTACAATCGGCAGATCTTTCGTCCGCCGACGTTTGTATGACGACGATCGGTACGTGTGTACGGGCCTTAATTCTTGCAAGAATGTCAGTAATTCTTCAGGGAAACGCAAAACAAATGAGCTACCATTTTTAAATGCAATTACACATGTGGGGAAGCCCCATCGATATGTAACCCCTTCACTTCTCAACACCGCCAATAAGGGTTTAAGGGCACGTCTTCTCCCCAAAGTCTCCTTAGAGAGATCCAAAAATATTTGTAGAGCTTCACCTTCAAATTCCAAATTTTTTACTTCATGAAGCTTAGATATAATGCTGTTTTTTTCCTCAAAATAAGGTTGAGGTTTTATCTAATAACTAAAGCAGGCCCACTTGTTATAAACTTTATGTAAACCCTTATATTATGATTTATCTTGATTGCTAAAACCATATTTTCAATAAAGATATAATAATTTAAAAGATGAAGTGTGTTGTTTGCTAAACATTTATTATCCTGAGGATCAGATCGCATATTTTAAGCTATTTATACTAAAAAATACAGAAAATTCCCAAGTCCCTTTATATTGTGTATTTCAGGTGCTGTTAAAGCAGACGTGTTCATTTTAGATGTGCTGTTTCAACCCCTACCCTGCCTCTTTTATAATCACCCTACCAAAAAAAAATTCTTCTACTTGACATATGTCTGCTCCATAGTGGACATAGTGTGTCCACGGATCTCCACGTCTGCTCCTGACATAGTGTGTCCACAGGTCTCCGCTTCAGTTATGGTTTGGAAGAGAATATGATAATGTGAGAGCTCTCACAATGCACGAATAGATAATAATTCAAAAGAACATATTAAAAACAATAATAAAAAAAAAAAAAAAACGAATGTGAATTTTACAGGTTTGCTTTTGAATATATGGTTTGCAAAGCAGACAACCCTAGAGAGGACTGTATTTCCTACACACTTGGTTCTCAGTATAAATTAAAAAATTCAAATTGGAAGAATGATAGAATACTTCAGCTGTGCTATGTATCTTCATTGTGGCATTGACAGGATATAAATTAAACCCTCTGAAATGATTCCCTAAGTGCTTTATCTCCTTATTTCACTTTTACCGTACAATAGATGGAGTAAATCTCTGCATAATATTAGGCAGTAAAAAGATGACTGAATGTTTGTGAATGTTTTCAAGTCATTTTATGTATGATGGGCATTCTTTTTTGTTATTACTTTTCAACTCCAAATAGGCTCTAGGAAGTCTGCAGCAATTCTCCTTTCACAACTAATTAAAATCCTAAAACTGCATACCATGTTACCTTTATTTATCTTTCATTTGTTCTTATTCTGCTGCATAACTTTCAAAATAGGAGGTGCATTGATGATTGTTGTGTGCATCTGTCTCTTCCTTTCAATTACATCAATGAACAGGTGCATTTAATGGTTCTTGCTGAGATTATGAGTTAGGGCTCTTTCACACGAGCGGTCCGATCAGATCCGCCTGTCAGTTTTTTCGGCAGATCTGATCGGATGCCCCATTCAGCCCTGTGGAGCAGCGGATGTCAGCGGTGACATGTCCGCTGACACCCGCTGCCATCCGCATCCCATCTTGTCCGTGAAATCCGGACGGATGGAAACCCTATTTTCCATCCGTCCTGGGGATCGGATCGGATGGGATCGGATGAGAGCGGACAGGCGGTCCGCTCTCATCCGATTCCCCATAGAGAGCAGCGGGGGCTGTGACACCTCCCTCTCCGCACTGCAAGCGGAGACGGAGCTGTCATCCGCCGACTCAGCGGGGTTCGGGGATCGATCCCCGCTGAGCAGCACGATCCGCCTACGGAGGCGGACCGTGTGAAAGAGCCCTTTGGCCCCTTTCACACATGCGGACCGTTCAGATCCGCCTGTCAGTTTTCAGATCAGGCGTATCTGAATAGGTGCCCCATGCATCTCTATGGGGCAGCAAATGTCAGCAGAGACATGTCCACGGACATCCGATCCGATCCTGTCTGTCAAATCCGGACGGATGTAAACCCTATTTTCCATCCGTCTGGCGGATCAGATCGGATGAGAATGGTCAGGCGGTCCATTCTCATCCGATTCCCCCATAGAGGACAGCAGGGATCTGACACCTCCGTCTCCTCACACAGAGCGGAGACAAAGCTGTCATCCGCCTGCTCAGCGGGGATCGGCGGATCGATCTCCCGCTGAGCAGAGCGGCTCCGTTGACGGAACGGAGCCGTGTGAAAGGGGCCTTACAGTTAGGCCCCTTTTCACATGGCTTTCTGATCAGGTCCGCTTGTAATTTTTTTTAGGCGGACCTGATAGGATGCTCCATGCTCCATGCATCCCTCTGGAGTGGCGGATGTCAGTCTTGATATCTCTGCTGGCACCCGCCACTGCCCAATCCGATCCTGTCCGTGAAATCCAGATGGATGGAAATATCCTATTTTCTATCCGCCTGGAGGATCGGATCAGGTATGATGGAATGAAAATGGACAGACGATCTCCCATAGAACAGAGCAAGGATCTGACAGCTACTTCTTTGCAAAGACAGACCTGTCATCCGCCTGCTTAGCGGGGATCGATCCCCACTGAGCAAGCCGGAGTCCGCCAGGCAGAAAGCCCGTGTGAAAGTGGCCTTAAACTACAATGTTCAATAGAATGTGAGGACTGTAATTGCTGACACTGTTCTGACAATGCTAGTGATTTGGGATTCTCTGCCTTCAGCTGTTCTGAGTTACTGACTCTAAACAAGCAAATGCAGCTCATGAGTGCAAGTAATATGGATTTGAATCCCCTAAAGTGGTTCTAAAGCCTAAACATTTTTTACTTTTAGGCCCCTTTCACACATACGGTCCGTTTGTCTGTTTTTCATCCATCCGTTGACGGATGAAAAACAGACATCAATGCATCTCTATGTAAAAATGGATGACAACGAATGATCATCCGTTAAAATCCGTTTTCATCCGCTTCCGTCAATGTCCATTTTTTGGAACGAATGAATGCCCTATTTTTCATCCGTCAAAAAAGTGGATTAGGCGAAAAGCGGATGTAAACGGACAAACGGACCGTTTTTCATCTGTTTTTTGCATTGGTAGTGGATGTAAAAAGAAAAACGGATGAAAAACTGATACATTTTGACGTGACTGAACTGATGAACTGAACGAACCGTATGTGTGAAAGGGGCCTATTGCATTCCTTATAATATGGTAAAAAATGGCTAGGCATCAGCATCCCCTCCCTTTTACTTACCTGAGCCCTTATTCGACCCAGCGCTGTGCATGTCTGTATGGTTGTTCTCCTTAGGAAATACAAGCAGAACAGTGATAAACCCTTCCCACCCCCCTCATCCCCAAGTTTAGACTGTTTCCTATGGTCTGGGAGCAGCAACATTTTATGATGTTTTCTTATCCTAAACTGATGGCCGTTGAGTCCCCCTCTGCTGGGCTTGCCCTGTCTTGGTCTTCCTGCTTTAATCAGAGGGTTCCCTTTTTATGGTCCCTGTGTGTTGTAGACATAAAACAGTTTTTTCACTTTTTTTGTTGTAATATCTTGTTTTTATTTTTCAGAGCAGTAATGGATCAGCCTCCTGGCGGCCAGGAAAGTCCTGATTATGAAGACACACTGGCACAGAGCAGGTCTGGGAGTAGCTCTGCAAACTACTCAAGTGATTCATTTGAATCCACTTCAGATGAATCTAGCTGGAATTATGAAAGTGATTCATTTGAATCTTTTACCAATGAACCCGTTCCTAACTATGAGAGCGATACATTTGAATCATATTCACTTGTGAAATCTCATGAAGTTTTGTTTTCTGAAAGCACCAGCATCACATCAGAAGCAGCAGAGGAGGTCTGGGACAGGACTGATACAGGTATTCTAACGCTTACATAAGTAAAAGCTGCTCCAAATCTAGTTTTGATAATAACTAGAGATTAAAGCAACCCAACTTTGCTTTCTTGATATTTTATAACTCAATTAATGACAGTTCACAAATATTACTAATTACCTAAAGGGAACTAACAGCAATATCGAAACCTGTTTTTGCTTTCCTTCTCAAAATACTAGTTGCCTGGGTGAAATGCTAATCCACTAAATCAAATGCTTTCTGAATCACTGACCCAGAAAGGATACAGATCCCAAAAAGAGTGAAGGTTGGACTCTTATCTACATACTTTTGAGTTGATTATTGAGAAAGTGCTGTTGCTGTTGATTCAGTGTGACAGCTATGTAAATGGTATTTTAAGAAAGAGGTCACCAAGAGAAGCCTACTGTACAGAATTCCTCAGTACAGGTTTCCAAATTCAAAATTAATCTTGTGGTTTCTCTATATAGGAAAAATTACCATGTGATTTCCCTGCGGGCCACGTTTTGAAGAAGGTGCATGCACCTTTTTCTGCGGGAAACGCGAGCACAGCAGCCCACTGAAATGAATGGGCTGCAGTGCCCGCACAACGCGCTCTGCAGAAACAAATAGATGTAAACCTAGGGTAAAATGTAAAATCTCATGTCAGTGTGTTCACGTGCCATTCATTTCAATGACATCCTAAAACGTGATGTGACGCGTGTCACTTAAAAAAAGATCCAAACTTTTTTGGGCAATGCGCGCATTGCGTGATTGCAGCACGATTTGTCGTGCGGCAGAATTGTACTGCGTGTTTAGGTGCCATTGAAATTAATAGCACCTGAACACGCTGATGTGTGATTTGACATTTTAACAGCGAGTTTTGAAATCATGGGCAGAATCGCCATTCCACCCGTCAAACAAAATGCCTATGTGTGAACGGAGCCTAAAGTACAGGTTAACTCTAATATAAATTTTCACCCAAACTCCCTATTGCTTCCTTGCCACAGACCTCAGTAGCAGAGTAGCAGAGTAGCTTTTCCTCTTGTAGGGGGCCCGAGCACACAGGGGGGCCCACACGGGGGGGGGGGAGGGAATTAGTGATGGCCCACAATTGCAGAACTCTACCTCCAGCAGCTGGTCTCTCCCCTTCTCCCTGCTGCCAGCTTTTATCTGCTGAGAAAAATAGTTTTCCCTCACTAATCCCCCCCCTCCCTTTGTGCCACCCCCCCTTCCAACCCTAATGTTAGCTCTGCTCCTAAGTTTGTTATCTCTGTAACTTTGTTTCTCTCCCTCTGTCTCTCTGATCCCGGAGCTCCAACTGCCCAGCCTGTATATTTTTTTTTCATCTCATCTTCATTTTTATTTACTAACTCAGTTTTTTCTTTTAGATTTAGAGCCCATTCACATTAGCGCGACTTGTCAGCCTGACAAGTCGCGCTCGGTCGCGGTCCATTGATTAGCACAGAACCCGTTCTAATAGGAGCGACACAAGTCGCTCCGACTTAGAAAAAGGGTCCTGTACTACTTTGGGGCGACCTGGAGGCGACTTGCATAGACTTCCATTATGTGAAGTCTCTGCAAGTCGCGCCGAAGTCGCGGTGTACAGCGGTGCACACGACTTCACAGGTCGCCCCCCAAAGTCGTGTCGCGCTAGTCTGAATGGGCTCTTAGCAGGAATTCTGTGAGTTATGTTGTATTTGTGTCTGCTAATAATGATTTTATTGTATTTTTAGTGAAATATAGCTTTAATATTTTCTTGGGGGGGGGGTTGGCAGGTAGTCTGTAGGCGCCCGCGATTTCTATCAGCAGCCCTGTTTACCTGTCTTAATATATGGCCCACTCATGCCTATGTAGGGTGACTACAGTTGTGTTAATTGATTATTCTAATTAAGAGCCCGAATCTACTAGCGGTTTTGTATGGTTACTGAGTCTTGTGATATGTTACATAATAAGACATGGGTCTGCCAGTTTTATTGCCTCGCAAATAAGATCACATATCCAAACATCTAACTGTATGTCCTTGTGGATTTCTGTAGAGAACGGCTTAATTGAGAAATGGATAACAATACTTGCAAAAAAAAAGCTTCAGTCAGCAAATTCTTCAAGACCTCCACTTCACACAGGTGAGTAATACTTTCACTGTGGGAGCCCTATATTTGAACATCTGTGCACATTTGTGTTGTTGCCACAAGAGAAAACAATTACTGAAGAATAAAGGTGATTAAAACTGGACTTTTAAAGTGGTAAAAAACAAAACAAAATGCAAACATTTATTATATTGAAACTTCTCATTTCTTAGATGTAGTGGCTGCATTAGTTTTCTTTTTTAGGCTTTCTATCCTCTACTTTTACCTGGTGATTTGGCCCGTAAAGTTAGGTACACACAGACCAGCAGGAACCACCTGACTTTAATGGCCCTTACACACGATCCGAAAATCGGATGAAAAATACCGCTTTCGTACGCTAATCTAATTGTTAGTATACAATTTTCGAGAGCCAATCACGACAATTCATCCAATGGGACAAGCAGGAAAAATATTCTTGTACAATACCAGATCGTACGATTTACGTTTAATCAGTGCAGTTGTCCTTCGAAAATACAATACAAATGCACTACAACACATGACATCACTTCTGAATTTTTATTCTCTCGTATGAGAATTTTCATCTCTTTAGTAAACGCTTCATTTTTGATATTGATATGAGACTAGCAACCAAAAAAAAAAACGGAAGATCTGTCATTTGATTTTCAGATCGTGTGTACAGGCCATTAGTCTGAGTGTACTACTGTCTGTTTAAGAGAAGCTACTCTAATGACCAGCTTCTGTCAAATGGTCATGTGGTAAAACCAGCTTTCTATCAGTGCATGCATCCTGTGGCTAAAATGCTGATTGGTGCGGTCAGAATACAATGTCATGTGTCAAGTCGCACAACAAGTCGCAATAGTGGAAACAGAGCCTAATACAAGAGGTGTGGTACTGGCCTGATCACCGGTGAAAACAAAGGGAAAAGGTTTAAAATAGAAAACTGATGCAGCCATTATATACAATGATTGGTAAGCTGCAATATATTATTACATATTTGGTTTTGGGTTTAATACTGCTTTAAGCCAGAGACTTATTTTTAAGAGTGTTGGCATCAAGGACACTACCTAATCAATAACATGTACGTTTATTACACTTTTACAGTGAATTATTTTTAATGAAGGTCATTGGATTCTGCTCAATATTTAAAACAAAAGCTTAAATATGACAACATGAATGGTTAAGTATTCTTTGTAAAGCATTGCTGAATATATTAATGTTCTAGCATTGCAAAACATGAAAAGCTATTATGTACTGTATTAAGCAGAGGTCTTATCCTTTTCTGAATACATCTTAATTGCTGCATTGTGTATGCTGTGTATAAGTTACTCTTGTGTGTATGTTCATTTTATTTTATATAACTTTTTATTTATGTACTGTGTGTATATATTATGTACTGAGAAAAGAGTATTATCCTAAATAACAATGGTGTACAATAATAGAGTTCAGAAAGTACCTTTCAGTACTGAAGTGTTTCTATTTCTTTTTCTCTCACCCTGCACTTTCTGTATAGTTTAATCATACCTCACCGTTTCAAAGTCTTCTTTGAACAGCTTTCCCAGTATTACAAAGCATCTGGCCAAGGTCTTCTGAATTCTTCCAAGTTGTACCCATACATGTGTGCGGTGGCCTCCATTCACATCAGCGGGAAAGCCAATTTGTCAGCCTTGCTAATTGATGAAGGCATCCGTTTCAAATTTTAATACCAGTGCTGTCAGTTACTTAGCACTTAAATGTTGCCATTGCGTACTTTTTGAAATATTTAATTTTGCAAAAATCGACTTCCAGGTAAAAATGCCTGCCCTGGCCTCTTTTTTTCTATAGACTGTTGTTCTTTGCAAAAGGCTTCTGAAACATTCAGCACAATGTAAATGAGTAAAATATTTTTCTATACCCTTTCTAGACAGAAATAGATCTAATACTGTAGTTTTACATCTACATCTGTGGTCAGTATCATGCCATGTACTTATTTTGTTTCAAATTTTAATTGGAACATAATCAGTTATGTGGGTAATCTTCAATCAGCAAGTGTATTAAGCACGTGCTTATGTAAATTTTCCTGGTGCTTTAATGGTCATCCCTTAGGGATTTGTTTTATTGTTTGATGCACAGCCTTGATTACATCCTAATTGTTTTTTCAATAAATTGAAGATGACCTTTGTTAATAAATTCAGCTACATAATTAAACTGGAGTTGTAAATAAGGGATGAAATAGGTGCATTAGGGCATTCATTGTTAATATAATGGGATGGCATTATTACTTTACCCATTACAAGTTTTGAAAGATGCTTTCATTGTTCTTACACTGATACAAGACTTTTGCATGTGTTCCTGTTGAAGGGATGTCTGCCACAGTTTCAGACATTTTTAACAGTACAGTATGGTTCCTTACTTTTTATGGCATACCTTTTTAAATAAAGAATTAAAAAAAAAAAAGCAGTACAGTATGCATAAACATGCTTTTTTCTTTTGGTGTATATATTGTATTTTTATATGTTTTCTTTCTTTTTTGTTTAATTCTAAAAAAAAGAAAAGATTCCAGTGTACTACTTTACACTGTATACAATCAACATTTCTATCCCTTGTGTTTCTACAACTTCCAATTCCAAAATAGTTGGAACGCTGTATAAAACCTACATAAAAACAGAGTGCAATGATTTGCAAATCTCATCAACCCAGATTTTCTTCACAATAGAAAATAAAAACATATAAAATGTTTAAACTGAAAAAATTGATGGCAGCAACATGTCTCAGCAAAGTTGGGACAGGGCACGAAAAAGCTGGCAAAGTAAGTGGCGCTAACCAGGAAAAGCTGGAAGAACATTTTCCAACTAATTAGGTTAATTGGCAACAGGTCAGTAAAATGACTGCATATAAAAAGAGCATCTTAGGGTCCTTAGCGGTGCGCCCGGCAGACTCCGTTTTGCTTAGCGGGTATCAATCCACCGATCCCCGCTGAGCAGGCAGATGACAACTCCGTCTCCACTTAATTTGCAGAGATGGAGCTGTAAGATCCCGGCTCTCCTCTATAGGAGATCGGATGAAAACGGATCGCCTGTCCGTTTTCATCCGATCCTCCAGACAGATGGATAAAAGGGTTTCCATCCGTCTGGATGTCATGGACCGGATCGGATACCAGCGGGTGTCAGTGGACATGTCTCCGCTGACATCTGCTGCTCCATAGGGGTGCATGGAGCATCCAATCAGGTCCACCTGAAAAACTGACAGTCGGACCTGATTGGAAAGCCTGTGTGAAAGGGGCCTTAGAAAGTCAGAGTGTCTCAGAAGTAAAGGTGGGTAGAGGTTTGCCAATCTGTGTGAAAATCTGTTTATGTTGAACAATTTCAGAATAATGCTCCTCAATGTAAAATTGCAAAGACTTTAAATATATCATCATCTATAGTATATATTAACATCAGCAGACTGAGAATCTGGGGAAATCTCTGTGCGCAAGAGACAAGGCCAAAATATAATATTGGAGGCCCCAGATCTTCTGGCCCACAGATGGCACTGCAATAAAAACAAGCATGATTTTGTGATGGACATCACTGCATGGGCTCAGGAATACTTTCAAAAATCAGTGTTCGTGAACACTGTTTGCTGTGCCATCCACAATTGCAAGTTAGAGCTCTGTCATGCAAAAATAAGCCATATCTGAACATAATCCAGAAATATCATCATCTTCTCTTGGCCAAAGCTCAGTTAAAATGGAAAGCTATTCTGTAGTCAGACTCATCAACATTTATTTTTGGCAGCCATTAACATTGAGTTCTGTGGAGTAAAGAGAAGATCTTCTGCATCTTACCAATGCTCAGTTCAAAAGTCTACATCTCTGATAGTATGGGGGTTCATTGGTCCCTCTGGAATGTAATGGAATATTTTTCAGGAAAGGCTTAGATACTGCTCTATGACAACTGCGTGGATTAGTAGTAATAGTGTCCGGGTGCAAAATCGGCATGCCTGCAGCCCAGACCTTTCACAACTAAAAATATTTGGCACATTTGGGAAATAAAATTACAACAAAGAAGACACAGACAGGACTGTTTTGCAGTTAGAATCCTATATCAGGCAAGAATGGGACAACATTCCTCTCCTAAAACTCTGGCAATTGGTCTCCTCGGTTCTCAGACATTTACAGAGTTTTAAAAGAAGAGGGGCTGCTACACGATGTTGCTGGCATTATTTTCAAAATTAGCTTTTTTTTTTTCTTGAAATGGTATATTTTCTCTGTTTAAATGTTTCTATTGTGAATAAAATTTGGGTCTCTGCAATTTGCAAATCATTGCATTCTGTTTTTTCATGTATATTTTACACAGTATCCCAGCTTTTTTGGAATTGATTTTGTACAATAGGATTATAACCACTGGACCAGGCTTGTGAGGAAGTGGCCTTTGTTCCATTCAACATGGGTAGGTACCTCCCCATTTTGTGGGCATGTGGCCTAGTATGGTTCAGGAAGCAAAGCATGGTCATTTCCACTCATTTCCTGGTCTGCCAGGCTCAGATAAGAACCTTGTATGGATTTTTAGGGGGTTTCTTTTTTTTTTTTTTTTTGCATAAGGTTTCACTTAAAATCCATACTCGCAATGTTTTAGTTTTTTTTTTGTGTAGCCCCCCCCCCTTTAAAATTCATAATTTAGCTTTAAGGGCCCATGCAATTTTTTTTAACACTGTCCCCTTTTCCTTTGTTTACATTCAACTGTCATTTGTGAATCTGGCTGTTAGCTGAATGGTTTTGGTAGTAATAAGTCACCAGTTGTTAAGATGCCGGTTGGTGCCAGCTTCCTGTCAACCAGTACCCCCAAACAGGAGCTGTCACATTATGAGTAGTAATATCGGTGCTTTTTCACTAAATGTTTAGTTCTCATTGCAACCTGGAGGTCTGGTCTACGATAACTGCTAAATGTTTTAATTCTAAATTTTGTACTCTCTTTAACCACTTCCCGACCACAGTAGACTACAGTTTGGGCCGGCTGAGCAGAATCGTGCGTGTGTGTGTATATATACAGTGTATATACATTATTTTATATATATATATATATATATATATATATATATGAATCTGCTTGTGATTCGTCACAGCACATGCCTTTCACCAACTCCCGGCCAATGATGGACTACGTGCACCCAGTGATCGGCTCTGAACGTCCTCGAACACAACTCTGTGAATGTAAACAACACAGAGCTGTGTTCAGTGACAGGGGATCTCATTGTTCTAAGCAGGGAATTAAAACACCTAAAACTCCAGTAAAAACAGCACACTGTACCCACACAAACACTTGTTAGGCACACATTTAACCCTTTGGTCGCCCTAGATGTTAATCCCTTCTGCCCAGTGTCATTAGTACAGTAATCACTGTACTTATGTCACTGGTGATGTCAGTGGCAGTTAGTTCCTCCCAGCGCCTGTTAGTGCCAGATTGTCTATCGCAATTTCGCGGTCCTGCTATAAGTCGCTGATCTCGCCGCCATTACTAGTATAACAAAATATAAACTATATATAGTATACTATATATCCCAGGGCTTTGAGATACTACAACTTTTACGCAAACCAATCAAATTACACTTATTGGGATTTTATTTTGCCAAAGTCATGTAGCAGAATACATTTTGGCCAATATTTATTGAGAATTTTTTTGTTTATTTTTTATGGAATATGTTTTATAGCACAAAGTAAAAAATATTTGTTATTTTTTTTTTGTTTTTTTTTAAATTGTCTGTTTTTTTTCGTTTATATAATTAAAAAATAGAAACCCAAAGGTAATCAAATACCACCAAAAAAAAGCTCTATTTTGTGTGAAAAAAATGATATAAAATTTTTTGAGTGCAGCATTGCATCACTGTGCAATTGTCAGTTAAAGTTGCACAGTGCCAAATAGCAATAAATTGCCTGGTCATAAGGGGGTAAAACCTTCCGGAGCTGAAGTGGTTAAATGCTGAGTGGCTAAACCATGACATAATTGACTTTAAGGTAATAGTGCATGTTTTTATGTCATGTTTTTATGCAGTTACCGCATTTGCTGTGTTTACCTGTAGTGAATTGACATTTCAAAGGTTGCATGCAAAATTTCATATAAAACACAAATATTTGCTATTTATATTATGTTATATGATATTTATAATGATAAACATTAGTGAATTGACCCCAGAGTCTCTCTAAGGAATGACGTCCTTATTGGATCTTTGAGATGCCAGCTTTACACTCCAGTAATGGAAAAAAAAAGTAGTTTACATTTAGCGGGGCTGGCTGTGATTAAGCCTGGCTTTGTTCAGTCAGTCTAAGAGCTTTTTCACACGGGGGGACTCCGCGGGCAAGTCCGCCTGCCTAGCGGAGGATCTGTATGCTAATGCCCGCTGAGCAAGCGGATGACAGGTCTGTGTCCCCTCTGTTTATGTAGAGCGGACATGGACACAGCCCGCTTTTCTCTATGGGCAGTTGGATGTCAATGGACCGCCTGTCCATTTTGAAATCTGACTGTCATCTGATCTGATCTGCCAGACGGATGGGGAATGGATCCCCCATCTGTCTGTTTTTAGTGGATCCGATGTCGGCTAGTTTAAACGGACACATGTCCATTTTACATCCGCCGCTCCAAAGAGAGCAATGAATGGTCCAGTCGGTTCTGCCTAAAAAAACTGACAGGTGGACACGATGGGTCCACCGGTGTGAAAGGGGCCATATTATTTTCTCATATTATTCTTTTACTCAAACTACTTTGATCATACATTTGCTCTAAAGTGGAACTGTACTGAGACATTAACGTAAAAAACTGTTTGAACAGTCTTGCTGGATATATATAAAAAAAAAAAAAAAATTACAGAGAAGAGATACTGTACAGTGCCTTGAAAAAGTATTTATACCCCTTGAAATTTTCCACATGTTGTCATGTTACAACCAAAAACATAAATGTATTTTATTGGGTTTTTATGTGATAGACCAACATAAAGTGGCACATAATTGTGACGTGGAAGGTAAATAATAAATGGTTTTAAAATTTTTTTACAAATAAATATTTGAAAAGTGTGTAATTAAAAAAAAAATTGTATTCAGCCCCCTTTACTCTGATACCCCTAACTAAAATCTAGTGAAACTAATTGCCTTTTAGAATTCACCCAATTAGTAAATAGAGTCCACCTGTGTGTAATTTAATCTCAGTATAAATACAGCTATTCTGTGAAGCTCTCAGATTTTTGTTAGGCCCCTTTCACACAATCCGGTCCGTCAGGCGGACTCCGTTTATCTCAGTGGGGGATCGATCCGCCGATCCCCCGCTGAGCAGGTGGATGGCAGCTGTGTCTCCGCGCTGTGTGCGTTGGCACAGCTGTCAGGTCCCGCTGTTCTCTATGGGGGAATCGGATGGGAACGGACCGTCTGTCCATTCCCATCCGATCCCATCCGCTGCATGGATGGAAAATAGGGTTTCCATCTGTCCAGATATGATGGATCGGATCGGGGCTGGCCGGTGCATGTTCAGTTGACTACGCCACGACCATGGCTTATGTCATTCACCAAGGGGGCACCAAGGGTGTCCTTGCGGCCTTGGATGTCTCAATTCTTCGTTGGGCAGTGCGCTTTGTTCCAGCTCTTCCGCTGTTTCCTTTTCAGGTATGGAAACCGTGGCGGGCGGATTGCCTCAGTCGACAGGCCTTGGATGCAGGGGAATGGTCCCTTCATCCGGAGGTGTTTCTGCAGTTGTGCCTTCATTGGGGGCACTCCAGACGTGGACCTGTTGGCGTCGCATCTTCAGGATAGTGCTGCAGTTTGTGGCCCGCTCCCAGGACCCTTTGGCGGGTGCAATGGTGGCACCATGGATTCTGTCATGGGCAAGGACATTCGCTAGGTTCAACTTGAACGATGCCATGGAGTTTAGCATGGTCACTTGTGCACGGCTGCCGCCGGCATGGTCGTGTGTGTGTGCTCACAGATGGGCCAAGGTCAGCCTCAGCTGCGGTCTGCCTTTCCTCCTCCCAAGTTGCTGCCAAGAATTTTTAGCAGGATCAAGGCGGAAGGTATTCCGGTCTTTCATGGCGCCGGACGGGCCTCGCCGAGCTTGGTACGCCGGCCTGGTCAGGCTGGCCGCAGACGCTCCTTGGAGAATTCCGCTCAGGGAGGAGTTATTGTCTCCAGGGCCCATCTTCCATTCCGACTTTGCGGTCGCTGACTTTGCAGACTTGGCTATTGAATGCCAGGTGCTTAAGGACAGGGGTTTGGCTGCTTCAGTGATTCCCACCCTGCTTGCAGCGTGGAAAGCGACTTCTAGGGTGATATATATTGTCGTATATTGCGTGGGCTCCCCCTCACTCTTACTCAGTGGCCCAGATCTTGGCTTCTTCAATGGGGAGTTGATCACAAGTTGGCCTTCAGTACTGTCAAGGGTTGGGTTTCGGTTGTGGCAAATTTTTTCCAAAGGCCGTTGGCTGCCTGTGCCCTGGTGCGTGACTTCTTCCAGGGGTGGGACACTTGGTGCTTCCGGTGCGACCTCCATCACCCACTGGGGACCTTGATTTGGTGCAGTTGGTTCTTTTAGACCCTCTGTTTGTGAGTATTCTAGGGTATCCCCTGTCTACCTTATTACAGAAGGTGGCCTTCTTGGTTGCTGTCACTCTGCGTGCAGGTGTCGGCACTGGTGACATTGCCGTTCTCCCTATATGTTGATCATGGAGCCAAGTGGTACTATGAATCAACGAGAACTGCGTCCGTCAATGAACGATAGAGAAAACTGGATTTTTGACTTGCCGTGAAATCCTTTTCTCTTAAGTTCATTGACAGACGCAGTACCCGCCCCTCTATTTTGAGTTGGGTTGGTGTTACTTTCCTGACACTGCTTTGATACAAAACTGGCATCCTATGCAGGAAGAGAGAGGGTGTACCCTCCGGGACTGCCCATAGGCGTAGCCAGAACTTTTTTCTGCATAGTGTCCTACTCCTGTAGGGGGCAGTATTACTCTACTGATATGAATCAGAGAGAACTGCGTCCGTCAATGAACTTAAGAGAAAAGGATTTTACTGTAAGTCAAAAATCCAGTTTTTGCGAAGATAAATGGGCAAAAATGTCACTCTAGATGTGATAGTCATACCTAAAAGAATTGCTGCTGTAATTGCAGCGAAAGGTGGTTCTATAAAGTATTAACTTAGGGGGGCTGAATGCAAATGCACGCCATGCTTTTCAGATATTTATTTTAAATTAAATTTGAATACCATTTATCATTTTACTTCCACTTCACAATTATGTGCCGCTTTGTGTTGGTCTATCGCATAATATGTCAATAAAATACATTTATGTTTTTGGTTGTAACATCACAAAATGTGGAAAATCTCAAGGGGTATAAATACTTTTTAAAGGCACTGTACCTTTCTTGGGAAATTCACTTCATTGCAGTTTTAAAACAAAAAACTGGCTGTCTGTTAAGGGAGAAGATCAGATTTCAGACTGACTGATATACGCCATTAGCAGAAATCATGTGGCCAAAGGTCAAGGCCTTTGGTTTTGTGAGAAGTACTGGAAAGAGTGTTGGTGTAGTTGTCTCATTTAGATCAAGGAAGTAGCCAGGTTAGTAAGTGTACTGGTCTAAAGGTATACTTAACCTTAAATTATATTCTAAATCAGTAATATGTAGAAGCTGATCTCATGTCCTTTAAAGAATATGGGCACCTTTAGTTACTTTAACCACTTCCAGCCCAAGGACATCATATGACGTTTTGGACTTTGAGTGGTGATATCTGAATGATGCCTTTTGAGTGGAGGTATCTGAATGATGCCTGCAACTGCACGCATCATTCAGATATCATCTTTTGCAGCTGGTGATTCCCTGCACTGTATGGACAATCATAGCGGCAGTTCAGCTGCTTGATTTTTCTTACAGGTGGCGGGAGGGGATGTCCCCCCCCCCCCCCTCCCGTCTCTCTCCGGTGCTTCTGCCAGGCCGCCCGTGCAATCGGTCAGTCGGAGAAGGAATCTACCGGTGGCAGAAGTTCACCATAGAAAATACAGAGGCCCCTGATGGTCCCCATCAGTCTCTATGACTCTTGGGCAGCCGGGCGCGACGTTATGACGTCACGTCCAGCCTGGCAATTGTAAATACTGTCGTGGACTCGGCTGGAAAGGCTGAGATGTGGGACCTCACATCTCTTCATAAAGAGGACTTGTCATGCCCTATTCTTATGACAAGGGATGTTTACATTCCTTATAATAAGAATAAAAAATGCAAGTAATATACTCGCGCCTAGGTGCTTGAATATAATTAGTTTGGAAGCAGCAAGTATTCAAATCACTATCTAACTGGGGATGGTGATCTCAAGAATGTATACAAATGGTAAAAATACTGCGCTGCCCTATATGAGTGATAATAAACTTATAGTATGCAACTAGTCAGTGTGTGTGCACGTGTGAACATGAAACCAATACTGCTGTGCTAGGTTGCCATACTTGCTGATATAAATAAAATTGTTGAATATATCAATAAATAAATAATGGTATATAATAAATGAATTCGTATTAATACCTAAAATGCACGTGCCAACGTGTATACTTATAAAGTGCTATAAAATGATTTCTTGCAATAAAACATGTGAAAATACATAGCATATAAACATACAATCCAGTAAAAAAGTCCATACAGTGAAAAAAAGATGAGAAAGTGCAAAGGCGTGCTCGGAAAAAAAGTCTCTTAATAGTGAAATTGGGATCGTGTGTGCCGGTGATCCTTGATTGCTATCACTCTGTGCCAGAAAGGTAAGGTAGCACACTTACCAGACGATGTGGATTCTTATGGCGTACGCCGATAAGAATCTAAAGCGCTTATTCTGCTGCTCCTTTGGTGTGGATGGACGGATGGGCGTCTCGTTATGGATACGGGTGTGTATTCGGCATAGGAGAAAGAAAGGAAGAAAGGCTCCTCATAGTGTAGAAGGTTTTTAACCTTTATTCAAAAAGCTTAAAAGCACATCAATCTTCATAAAAACATCCGTAAAATGTCCATAAAAACCCCCAAACGACACTGCAGCTAAAAACTTGGACACTCCAAATAAAATCACTCCAAATGCAAAAACATGCGTGACACAACAAAAGAACTTGACCAACAAAAACACTCGGGTCAAAAGGTATTTTTTGCCACCGCTAATGAGCTCCTGTATTGCCTCGCGGCTGTGAAGAAACAGGATGCTGGCTCTCTCCGCTCGTAAGCGCCGTACCCGGAAGTGTGGGTTCCGGCGTGCGGTCCAGCTGCTGATTAATATTAAGAAGGGATTCAAAAAACATAGTCTCTCAATGCACTTTAGAATTTACCATAACAGAGACCCCACACTAGCAACACTTTGTGGGATTGATACAGTCGAATCGCATTGGAGAGGGGGTAACAGAAAAATAGCCATATCCAAGAATGAAACGTTCTGGATATGTGAATTAGACACTATACAGCCGAAGGGAATGAATAAAGATTTGGATATAAACTGCTTCATATCCAACTACTAACTGTAGAATATGTTTTTAAGTCCTAAAGTTTGACGCAATTTTAAAGCGTGACATGTTAGGTATCCATTTACTCAGCGTAACAATTTTTCACATCATACAAAAAAACGACTGCTATTTTATTCCTTAGAGTCTCTGCTAAAAAAAAAAAAAAACATATATAACGTAAATAAATTTCTCAAAAAAAAAATTATGATTTCTCTTTCGTTCATTGACGGGTAGGACACTAGGCAGGAAAAAGCTTTACTATTGGCAGATAAAAACACAGCACATTTTACAAAATTCCTACTAAATATAATAGCTTAACCTCTATTGAGTTAAAAAATAACAAATATTTGTAACTTTTTTTAAATGTTGCCTTTTTGCAAAATGGTGAAAATCGAACGTACGCAAAAATGTAAATATACAAATTTCCTAAAAAATCTGAAGGTTTTAATTTTTCCCTTACAGCTTTAAGAATTTGTAAAACACCCCCAAGCCATACATTTTCTGAAAGCACATGACCAGTAGGATAAAATGATTTATAAGGCCCCGCAATATTTGCGTAAATGTTTATCAAAACGATATTCTCTCAAAAAGTATACTAAAATCATTATTAACAGATACCAACATAGCACATTTTACAACATTTCTGCTAGATTCCTACTAAATATAAAAGCTTAATCTGTATTGATTTAATAAATAACAAATATTTGTCAATTTTAAATTGTGCCTTTTAAGAGCCCGTTCACACTGAGGCGACATGACTTCGGGGGGCGACCTGTGAAGTCGCGTGCACCGCGACTTCGGCGCGACTTGCAGGGACTTCACATAATGGAAGTCTATGCAAGTCGCTCCGAGGTCGCCCCAAGGTAGTACAGGACCCTTTTTCTAAGTCGGAGCGACTTGTGTCGCTCCTATTAGAACGGGTCCTGTACTACTCTATGGACCGCGACCCACCGTGATTTGTCAGGCTGACAAGTCGCCTGACAAGTCGCGGCAGTGTGAATGGGCTCTAAATGGTGAAAATTAAACGTACGTTAAAATTTCTCTAAAATTTTGGAGGTTTTCATTTTTCACAAACACATTTAAGATTTTGAAAAAGACCCCCCAAACCATACATTTTCTAAAAACGCATGACCAGTAGAATAAAAAGAAGGTGCTGCTGATTTTTTTTTTTAGCCCCACATTAGTTGCTTAAATGTTTATCAGATCGCTATTTTCACTGAAAAAAACGCTAAAAAAATTATTTGCACGTAAAACTACAACATGAAAGACAAAATTCCTGCTAAATTCCTACAAAGGCCTCACCCAATGGGGTGTGCTACATCGAATGCCCAGGGAGGGCTGTGTTTACCCGCATGCAGATGCAAAGTTGTTCTGTGCATCCCTGTGCATGCTGTCCTATTCATGTCAACTGGGATTCAGAGGCTGTACAAGACAGATTTGACATTCAGGCGGGTATAGGTGCATGGCCCAAAATGCAGACAGGGTGAGTTCAGGAACATACACCCATATGGAAGTCAAGTTGGAAACAATGGCTGTCTCGATAAAGCAACTGCATCCCAATTGATATGAATGGGACTGCACGGAAAACCTCTGCATTCTTGTTCAGTCGCTGTGTCCTAGTTGACATCATTAGGATTGCCTGCATGGAACACCTGTGCATACCTGTGCAGCTAAACATGGCCTCGCTGTAGTATGCTCCACGTGAACAAGGCCTTTGGTCTTGTTTAGACTTGTGGCTGGGGGTGGAAATAATGTGCGGTTGAACTGCGTTTTTACTGCCTGCCAAATGCCCCCTGCCCCTAAAGAGGAGCTCCAGTCTCTCCCCCAAAAAATTGTCAACAGCTACAAATACTGTAGCTGCTGACCTTTCATACAAGAACACTTAGCTGTCCAGGGATCCAGTGATGTCAGCCTCTGAGCTGATTTTTTAATTGTCTTTGGGTGCAAGTGTCAGCATCTTTAATAAGGGAAACCGGCAATAAAGTCTTCCAGCTTCACAGGCTGTTTCCTACTGCGAATGAGTGAGTCACGCTGCTCCTTGTGAATTGTCCTGCATTCTTCTGTGTGTGTCTCAGAAGGCTGCATAGGGAAGTAGGAGGGGCCAAACAGCTTTGCAGATTGCTGCAGCGATCTTACCCGGAAGTTGAAGTGGGTACCCTGGAAGTGGGAGCAGGTACCTGTCAAAACCAGGTACCCGCCCCCCCTCCCCCCCAAAAAGTGCCAAGTGTGGCAGTGGAGAAGGGGAGGGTGCAAACAAATGTAGCTTTCCCTTTTGGGTGGTGCTCTGCTTTAAGTTGTAATAGGCAGTGGACAGGGTGCTGATGCCCCGATGCTTTGTGCCCACAGGAACCTTAACCCAACTTGTAGCAATGTCATCCACCAAACACTACACATTAATGTCAAGGGGAAGCACCGCAAACTTCCCACAACCTTGTGCAATGTATGTGGTTGCGGTGCATTTGTTGTAAAAATGCGGTTAAAGCTGGCAGCGGGGAGGCGTCGCATTGCTTTCTCACCCCCTGTCAGTAGTCTCTGAAGCTCAATCAGGAGGAGGATTGGGCTTCAGAGGCAATAGAAATTTAGACACATGTTTAAATCTACCCTTACTATTTATTCTTTGTTTTACATTTTTTTTTTTTACAACTTTATACAGGTACATTTTTATTCTGAATCTTTTTTTTTTTTTTCAGGTGGGGGAGGGGGGGGGAGTTGGTCGATCGCTCTGGAGAGACATCAGGGGTCTAAACAGAGACACGTTGCATGCCCCTAACCCAGAGAAGCTCAATTTTTAATGTGTGTGTGTGTGTGTGTGTGTGTGTGTGTGTGTATGTATGTATATAATATCTATATATATATATACATGTGACTAACTCTGTCCGTGCCCTGAACGGAATTATTTTGGGAAACTCCGCCCTCCGCAGTAATTGTATTGTGACAGGGCTTCAAGTGGTTAAAGTGGGACTAAACCCCTTATATTATATTTAGGGCATGTTGTGATTGATAACTGTCACAGTTGCTTGTGCTCTCAACTGTCAAGCCAATGAATGGCTGATGTCATAACTGATCACATGGGCAGCACCATGGCAAGAGTAGATCAAACAGAGGCTACGATGGCAGCTTCCTTGGCTATAAACAATAGGAGGGCCCAGTGAGTTGCTGTCAAAGAGTGGCTCTGTTGCTCCTGCATCCAAAGTGGAATCACCCTAAGACAGGAAGTGTATTACTATTGAAAAAGGGTTTAATACTGCTTTAAGGCTTCTGGTATTGCATCAATCAGAATAACACAATGCTCATCTTTTATTTTTATCAGAAAATACCACATCATTTCAAGTTGTATGGTAATAGATTTTTAGTTACATAAATTACATGTTATCTTTTCAGTTGGTCATCCAAATTATACAGAGACAGAGTGTTCCCCATTGCTGTCTTATTGTTCCAAGAAGATTCAGCATCTGCGTCAACAGCCAACAATAACTCAAGAGAAAAAGCCACATCCAGGACAACACTGGAGTTCAAAAGATAGGCATCCTTCATGTTACATCCCCAGTGTGATAATGAACAGACTACAAATTCAGAATCTCAATGAAACTATGAAACAGGTATATAATGATTGTGGGTGAGGCAAGACTGTCTTATGTTTAACAGAAGATATAAGGGTGATGAACAGGTGACTGAAACAAGTACAAGTGAACATTTAGTGTCACTTCATACAAATGCACTGCTTTAATGTATGAGCAATCAGTAATATACAGTACATATCTGTGCTGTGTGCAAGCATTTTAAAGTATTGCACACCCTGTTTATGAAAAAGAGAAAAAAAATGGCCATGAAAGGGGTTATTTACTGAAACTAGAGTGCAAAATCTGGTGCAGCTCTGCATAGAAAACACTGTGCAGCACACTTCCAACACAAACACAATTGGGCAGATATGCAGCCTCACAGATAAAGGCCCACTTAAGTGAGGCCACATATCTGCTTACAGTCAGCAGGAAGGGGTTAACCTTCTAAAAGAAAAGTCCTGCCTAAGAGCAGTCACTATTGGTGATGTCTCCTATTAGTTATGTTATGTAGAAAAGCCTCTTCTGTCCATTCTCTGATCAAGTTTTCACTTTATTACTAAGGACTTAGTCTTTAGTAACAAAGTGTGGGTCTTAAGGCCCGTACACACGTACCGATCGTCGGCCGAAAAGCTTCGGCCGACGACCGATCTGCCGATTGTAGGCTTGTTAGTATGATGCCTCCGACAGCCGTCAGCGCACATTCTGCCGACAAGAATCTGTCATGCAAGCATTAAAATTTTTGTATGCCGACACCAGAGCGGCCGATTGTTCGCCAGTCAGTACAGAATTCGGCCGACAGACCGCAGATTTGCAAGACTGGGCATGCTCAGAAAAGAAAAAACACAGGGAAAGTTAACCATTACATGACATCACTTCTGCAGTCGGCTGTAGTCGGCGGAGAAAATTCTTGTGCTGTCTTTGCACTTTTCAACAGACACCGACAGCCCGGGGACAAAAGACGGCCGATCGTTCGCCGACGATCGGTACGTGTGTACGGGGCTTTAGTCCCACACTGATTGTCCCCTTATCCAATTAGTGTTAGTTCAGTGGCCAACAAGGGCACTACCATTTCACAGGAGCATTGAGTAGCAATGTAACATCAGTCTGTTGCATATAAGATTTTTTTTTAGCTGTTGCAGGCACTTTACTATGGCTGATGAGTTCTCTTTTAGAAGGTTTTTATGTGATTCATGTGAAAGCCATCCTTGATACTTCTAGAAGAATCTTTTGTGGTCACGTTCAAATCATTGGTTTTACTTTTATGAATTTTGGTTTAATAACTCTTATCTACCTTTGAATAATTATTTCTAACGTTGTTTCAAGTAATAAAATATAGAGGTATCTACGACAATTATTGCAGTGTATAGAACTTTTCGTAAATCAAGCCTAGACAGCTTTCTCAAAAACTTGCCAGCAGTTTAACATTGAGCAATTGTTCACGCAGGGATTACCCATTAAATCTTCTGATTATTTTTCAAATATAACAGCATAAACAGGCATCAGTAACTTGTGTCAGTTACAAATTGATCAACAGATTTGATTGATACATTGACTGCAGCATAATATTAATATGCCGCTGACCACCAATAGCAAAGCAATAGGACTGGATTTCCTATCTGCACCCCTGGATTTAGCCTCCTGGACTATACGGTTAGCTTCCCGTTATGATAAGTTTAGGTTTCCTCAAAGGCCAGAAGTCAGGAGGTGGTGGGGCCTGAGATGTTAGTGATGTCCGGAAAACCCCAAACTGTGGAGAGAATGGGTGAGTTGGACTAAACACAGTGACACCCTCCTTTTCCCCAGCCTTTGCAAGTTGGTTATAGAAACATTAAGATTAAGTTTTTTCTCACTGCAATCCACTGTTTGGGTGACAAAGCTTGCATCCTGTGCCACCATTTTGATCCTTCTCAGCTGTCTCTTCCAAGTTTAGCAGCCAGCTCCCAATGACATGCTGGGCCTGTCCTCTGAATGCTTTGTTTATCTGGTCATGCAGTCTGCGGGGAATCATGACATCAGTATCCCACGAGGTTTCAGGACAAAGGACACATAATTTCGTTCTAGGCAAGAATAACGGCAGGGCACAGAACAGAGTAAGACTAAAAATAACAAAAAAAAAAAAACGCATTTGTGATCACAGAGATTAAAATGATGCATAAAAATTGCTAAGATTAATCTCAAAATGCTCCAATTAGAATTTAAAGAAATTTGTCTCTGTGAAGAGCTCCCAAAGTGTTTAAACATAGGGTGGCAGCTCCTACCTGTGTGTTTAAAGGGGTAATTACTTAATATACCTGCTCCAACAATCACTCTGAGTCTGCTGGCGCTTAAGCCCCGTGCACACGGGCCGAATGCCGGCTGACATTGGCCAGTTAATAAAAGAATGGCTGACATTCGGCCCGTGTGTATGGCACCCTGTTTGACAGAAGCCCGCCATTTGGTTGGCTTCTGTTGGACGAGCATGCTGGAAAATCAGCAGCCAACCGACTCCCGATCAGCACTCTCAGCAAATGGCGCTGATTGGGATCTTAGAACACCAATCTGAGTGTTCTGGCAGGGGTGCTGTCCCCCTGTGAGAACACAACAGCTCAGCGGGGGAGATGGATGTACTAATGTTGGATCGTTAATACAGTGGAGCCACTGTATTAACGATCCAACATTAGTACATCGATCTCCCCCACTGAGCTGTTGTGTTCTCACAGGGGGACAGCACCCCTGCCAGAACACTCAGATTGGTGTTCTCAGATCCCAATCAGCGCCATTTGCTGAGAGTGCTGATCAGTCTCTGACCGTTTTTTTTCGTTGAACCTGCTGGGTTGAAAGGAAAAAAAGAATATTGTGTACAAGGCTTTAGATTGTTGTCCTGGTAACTGGTAAATCTCTGTACAGGGTGAGGCTGACTGCAATATTCATCATAGTGCCAGGTTTATGACTGGGAAGACTTGGTCATATTGAAGAGTCTCTGGGATTCATGCCACCCTGTTGCCAGATAGCTTAGCTCTACTACTATTACTTTAGGCATTAAAGGAGGCCTGCTGTGTGATAGTAGTGGTAGATTAGAAATGCTGATTTCACTTCTGCTGACGTTTAATTTATATTACCCCTTACAACATCTGTCTCCTTATTCTGTGGATGCTTACTATTGCTTGGAGAAGAACCATGATCGAAAATGCTGGGTGTGGGAATCTATGGATTTACAGAATGAGCTTACTGAGCTTATTTTCTCAAAATGAATATGTGGAATTTCCCTGATTGCATATATTTTACTTTGATAAAGCTATCTAAGTAACCAGAGACCTGGCACATGCATCATTTTACTTTCCAGAGTTCCCTGAGAGCTCCTGATCCTGGATAATTCTGTAGACAGTAGGAGCCCTTATTTGTAATCCAAAAGGCACACATTTTGGAGCTGGGATGAGGGTTGACACAAGTTTTCTGACTGAAGTCTCTTAGCTACTTTGAGGTTTTCCAGTCATTTTTATAACAATGCCCCTCTTACTGATTTTATCCAATTGGTTCAGCATTCCTAAATTGGAGTCAAACTAGGAGAATTAATCTTTTCTTTGGAGAGATGACTTATTAGGGCATTCACTTTTTTTTTATTTATCTTTTTTTATTTAGGTCATACAGACTAAGATGCATGACCCAACCTCCTGTCCAGATTGTATCCATAAGCAGGCAGAGCTGACCCAAAGTCAGTTTGTCAGGATGAGGAGAACTAAACTGCAAGCTGATTTAATAAAAATGAAATTGGAGGAATACTCTTACAAAAAAGTAAGATTATATTTGTGTAAATGTGTGTATAGATTTAATAATGGCCATATTCTTGAAACACTTGAGCTTGAATTACTTCTTTCTCAATGCTTTTCTTTTTCTACTAGGTAGGGAGGTCATCAGCCAAACAAGATTAAATGTAATATAGAGAGTGATACTTATTGAATTATTTGTGTGTCACACATTAGTATAATGTCAGTGAAGAGAACTAAGTAAAGGTTTAAAAGGGTGTGAGACATATTTGAGTACAAAAGGATGCATTTATAATTTGTAAATCTCTGTGTACGTATCTGTGATTTACTCCTTACATATTGCTGTGCATTTCATCTATTCTAATGTTCTGTTTAACGTTGTGTTCTTCTTAGACATACTAATAGCGCTCTTTTAATACCCTCACAGGATCTGATGACTTGCATTGGAGAAATTCACCAAACCCTGCCCAAACCCTCAGATGGTTGCAGTGCCATCTGGCAGAGACTGTGCACAAGTGTTAGAACATAACATAATCTATGTCCTTTTGCTCTTCTCGTTTTTTTTCAGAACAGTTTTGTGTTTTTTCTATTTGTAAATTGGAATGTAAAAAGAAGTTACTGAAGTTTGTGTAGTAAGAGTTTGGTGAATAATCACAGAATTAAT
The DNA here is from genome assembly GCF_965119305.1 of Pelophylax lessonae. Lineage (NCBI taxonomy): Eukaryota > Metazoa > Chordata > Amphibia > Anura > Ranidae > Pelophylax > Pelophylax lessonae. The sequence goes on along the minus strand of NC_138774.1, from coordinate 169,397,882 downwards.
TCTGCTAAAATTCTTTGATGATTTGATGGGGCGACCAGTTATGAACCATAGCTACTAACCTTTCAGCATGCAGATCTAAAACCCCTGTTGATTTTTTTTGGCTTACACTTGTCCTGAAGGTGTTGACTCTACAGAACCGTGGTTTGCAGAATGCAGAACAATGTGACATTTTATCAACTGAAATTGTATTTGTCATATCCAAATATATACCCAGAAAAGTGTCATGGTAAAACAATGAAAAACTAACATACATATATAAAAACCAGTATTAAAGTACATGAGTTTAAGGGGCGTGGCCGGGATGTGAAGTCGAGAGGACGCACAGCTGGTGAGCTCCGTTCATTAATGATCCTGCAATGTTTCTACCAGCGTTTTGCACCCCCAATCTGAGCTCTAAACACTGGCATCCTTTGCTGTATCCCCGCTGGCATTTCTCTGGCTCCTCCTATGTACCCGGCTAAGCCTCGCTCTGGCAGCGAGCACTCCCGGAGTCAAGGCTGCGACGGCCATCTTCCCTGCCAGATCTCCATAGCACACCATGTTGGCGGGCACGCAGACAGCGGCTCCTGCTGAGGGGGCTGCTGAACCCTCTCCCCCTGACCTTGCGGCTATTACTACCTGCAAGGAAGCCCTCACTGCCAAAATTGACTTCCTGTCAACCGATAATAGCTTTATCCGGAATTACTTGGTTACGTTTCACTCCAGCATGACAGAGGCAGAAGACCGGATTGCTCAGGTAGAGGACGTGGTCTGTATGGACTCCACGGAGCTGCATGCCCTGCAGAGGCGGATGAGGGCTCTCCAGGAGAAGGCCGTTGACACAGAAAGTCGCATCACAACAACCACAGAATCCTGGGCCTTCCAGAAAAGGCAGAGAGCACAAAACCAGCTGAATTTGCTTAAACCTTCCTCGCTAACCTACTGGGCCTAAAGAATCTGCCGCCAACTTTTGTAGTCGAGCGGGCCTAACGGCTGCTAGAAATGCGCCCGAGATCCGCTATGAAAATGCAAAGATTTCCATCTTTCTGGATTATTTGCTAGAAGTGCAGCAGAGGAGGCACACCTTTACTGAAGTTCGCAAAAGGCTCAGTGACAAGGGTCTCAAGTACAGCATTGTATTACCCAGCAAGCTAAGAGTTGTTGATGGCACTTTGGTTTGCTTTTTTGACACAGCGGATGCTACAGTGGCCTGGCTGGACTACATTAGTCTCCCTTTGGCACTACCTACCATTAAGTTGCTTCATCGTCTGGATGCCTTTGTCCTTGGTATTTCTATGCATCCTTTGCCTTCAGTTTTTCAGTTCAGTTCAGCTTATGAGCTAATGCATATTATCACATCATCCTGCATTATGGAACTTTATAGAGCTCCCCTGCTCTCAGTTTTGACACACCAGTTCCTCTTGGTCAGAACTGTGACTCCACTGGGGTCCATCCGAACTCCCCCTTAGGACTTGGTTAGTTTGCACTAGACTTTTTACAGTTTTTGGGTCGATACCATAGCCCTCTTTGATCTGTTTCTTTGGTCCATGGGTACTCTGGTGGGGGTACTCTGGATGACCCTGGGAATAATTTTTATATATTTTGTTCCAAATGTGCTGTGCTTTAGTATTGTATATTATGTTCCTCTGTTTACAATGGTGTTGGCTCATGTGTTGTTTGCTGCTCCTCAGGTCCCCGTTCCTCCCGATACTATCTATTTTTGATCTATTTTTCCACCCTTTCTTCCCCCTGGACGTTAATGAATAGCTCCTCCCCAGGGATTTTTAGGGTCCTTTAACCTCCCTAGCGGTATTCCCGAGTGTGGCTCGGGGTTAATATAGTGTACCAAAAGCGGTAACCCTGAGCCACACTCGGGATTACCCCACAATAAAACTCACCTTCCCCTGCGATCCCCCGCCGTCCTCCAGCCATCCTCCCGCTGTGTGCTTGGCCGATGCCAGCACCTGTCTTCCGGTTCCCTTCCCTGCGAGCGTTGCGACGCAGGGGGGGTGGATTCGCCGTAAATTCAAAAATGTAAATACACTAAATGACACGATACAAAGTTGTGATCCTAACAGCGAAACAGAGTTACTTGAAGAACTGAGCGATAGCGATTCGTGGGAAAATTCGTCATCAGGTATGGAAAGTGACGACGGCGACGATTCTGATGTCTCTTTCTGGTACATAGCTCCGTTGGAAATTCTGAAGGATCATTTGATATACTTCTCAAATTATTTTTAGTTTTGGTGCAGAATGAGTAGTTTGAAAATAATGAAGAATTTGATGAAACTACTCATTCTGCACCAAAACTAAAAAAAATTTCGGAAGTATATGAAATGATTCTTCAGAATTTCCAACGGAGCTATGTGCCAGAAAGAGACATCGTCGCTGTTGTCAATTTTCCGTACCTGATGATGAATTTTCCCACTTATCGCTATCGCTCAGTTCTTCAAGTAACTCCGTTTCGCTGTCGCTGTTTTCCAGTTCGTCTAAAAGCGATTTTGCGCAAAAAGAACGCTTTATGGACGCCATGGTCGTTCTCAATTTTCCTGGCACAAAGAACTGGAAAAGCACAGGCAGGGCACTGGAAAAACCACCAGGTGAAATCCTGTGGTGAAATGGCATGATACAGTGTAATCCATTAGGATAACAACTTTGTATCATGTCATTTGGTTTATTTACATTTTTCAAATTGCCGCCGATTCCACCCCCCTGCATCGCAGCGCTCGCAGCGGGAGGATGGCTGGGGGACGTTGGGGGAGGACAGCAGGGGATACCATTGGAAGGTGAGTTTTATTGTGGGGTAATCTTGAGTGTGGCTTGGGGGTTACCGTTTTGGTACTCTATATTAACCCAGAGCCATTATAATTTATGATTTGTGTTTCAAACTTTATTATACCCGGGATGTCTACTAGACTCTTGTTAGGACAGATTTAAGTGGGTTATTCCTAAGAATTACAGGCCTAAAATATAAAACAACATATTTCCATGCAAAACAATGTACCACTTTTAGCACAGAAACTCTGACATAATCAGACTGCCAGGGAGGTTAATGGATGCCCGGCTTAATTCCAAATTCAAACGAACCCTTATGTTTGAATATATCAAGTCCTACCCCCCCCCCCCCCCAAAAAAAAATACTACTACTTCAGGAGATGTACTTCAAGGCAGAAAAATTATAGCCCTGGATACAGAAGGCATTCTAGTCCACATATTCCAACCTTGCCAGGGGTGTCTCTTTGCTAATTAGCAAATTACTTGCGTGTGTAGTAGACGCAGTGCACATGGATCCCTCTGGCAGATTTGCAATCGTGGTTTTGAAGATGTGGGGGTCAAAAATATGTCCTAGTCTCTGCTTATGTCCTGCCCTCCTTTTCTAAAGAAGTATTATACATTATTTTAGATCAAGTCTCTGGGTATTGTCCTGCTAAACTTTTTACGTTTGGGTGAATTCAACGCTACACTGTCTCTGAAGCTTGGAGTGTGTCCTCAATCGGCAGATCTGAAGTGTGTAGATGGAAGAATCACTCTGTCAGGGAGTACTTTTGCTTCTCCACTTCCCACAAAACTGTTTTCCGAATAGACTTGGCATTTGTCAACTCCGCTATGCTAGCAGACATTCACACAGCTCAATATCTACCCAGTGGGTTGACAGACCATAGTCCAATGGCCTTGACTTTTAAATCTCGGGGGTTCTGCCTCTCCAGGCCTCATCTGGGATGCATTTGAAGCCTATGTCAGAGGACATTACATCTTTCTTATTGCGGCTATTCGCCACAAGCAGAATTCTGAGGTTTCAGCCCTACAGAAGATGGTAGAGGAGAGGACTGCTATTTATTCAACTGTTAGCACCCCTGATAACTTTGACAGTCTGCAGGCAGCAAAAATGGATCTAAAATTACACATGACACTAGGTCACTAGGCTGGACCTGAAAGACAGTAAACAAGTGTTTTTTAAACAGGAGGCTAGAAATGGAAATTTTTTTGCCATGCTCGCTCAAAATTACAGACCCCTATCTCTGAAATTCGCACTTCAGAGAGGATCCTAGTCTCCACCACTGAAGAAATTATAGAAGAATTACTGCACCATTACTGCAGTTTTAGAACTGTACTGCACCAGACTGTACACGTCCTCCTTACCTCCTGACTTTGACCCTTCGCAACTCACGGTGCTACTTTACCCGCTGGTGTTAGGTTGGTTGTCAGACATTAAGTGGGATACACTTTTCCCCTGAATGGTGGGGATTAAAGGTAGGCATCTATTCACTGTATGGGGATTGCCCTGACATAATTTGAGTCAAATGAATAGTGATTGGACTAATTTATATACCAATATTATATTTGACAGATTTATTTACACACCTGGGTCCCATTTGACTATACCCCTTGTGATTCTGACAAACTTCTGGGCTGTTGGTTCTTCCCTCTCGGGGTGACCTCCTGGGGTGCATATCGCGGCTAACAACCAGGGCTACTTTTTTACTTATGCGGTTATGTTATTATACATTCCAAATCAGTCAGTATATATACCTTATATGTGAGTATCTGAATTGATGTGATATATTATCTGTATTTTGAATTTCTGACTGAATTGTGTTTTTCTTATACAACACAACCAATGTAATCTGTAGTTTAATACCCCTGAAGAAGATAAAACATTACGTTTTTCGAAATGCGTTGGGTAGTTGTCTCTCATCTACATTCACAACAGACTATGGTTGTACATTCAATTACTTTACCACATTGTTTTTAAATGTTTGTATATTGCTACTTTTATGTAAGATATTTGAAATAAAATGTATGTTTTTTAAACTGATTTTTGATTTATACCCTAAAAAGTCCCACCCTAGGGGAACCTGTACACACATTCCCTATCGATGATGACGCTATAACACATCCTCTGAAAGATCTCCCTTTGCAGTAGGTGGATAAATGTAGTTATCTGGTAGGGTTGAGCGGACACCTAGATGTCCGTGTTCGACGGGTTCGGCCGAACTTTAAAAAAAAGTCCGGGTCCGTGTCCCGGACTTTTACCGAACTTTTCCCGGACACCGAACCCCATTGAAGTCAATGGGGACCCGAACTTTAAGGCACTAAAATGGCTCTAAAACACCAAAGGAAAGGGCTAGAGTGCTGCAAATGGCAGCAAAACGTAATTAAGAGCATGGCAAGTGCTCTGCAAACAAATGTGGATAGGGAAATAACTTAAAACAACAAAAAAAAACAGAAAAATAAAACAATGTTCTTCTTCATCTCTGAAGGACGAGGCCCATATGGAGTAGGAGGGAGGTTGAGGTGGTGGTGGATGTGGCGGTGACATAGGCGTGCGCACAGGGTGTGCTGGGTGTGCCTGGGCACACCCTAATCACCTAGGGCACATAGCATTGCCAGTGAGGAGATGGGAAAGATCTCCCTGGGACCTGCTCTGCTCTATTTCTCCTTGCCTACAGGTACATGGCCCCGATACATTACTCTCCCTGCTGGCAAACACATGCATGTGTATTTCAACTTTGGGGTGCACACCTTAATGCAATAGGCTGCGCACACCTATGGGCGGTGTAGGTGGAAGCGGCGGTGGAGGAGGACCAGGGCCGGATTAACAGCATCATGGGCTTGGTGCTGAGGATTTTGAAGGGCCTTAAGGGCCGTGCCTTGCCATGCACCCAGAGGAGGAAGGGTGCAGCCATGCATGCCTAATTCAACATGGGATGCTGTCTCTGAAGCCCATAAACACATCCATGCATCGCCAACTGTCCCTCCTTGTCCGGCCTTCACGCTGTGTGGGGAGGTTCTGAGGGTGCTGCCTGGGGAAGCGAGCATAGAAGCCAGACTTCTGTGTTTACAAGTGACAGAAGAGCGGTAACAGTGAATATGGCCAACCCGGGGCCTATATAAAAGGTAGGGGCCTGGAGCTGCAGCTCCAATAGCCCCTACATTAATCTGGCCCTGAGGAGGAGGACGAGGTAGCCAACACTGCTTCTTTTCAAAAATTTTAAATGAGGGTACACCCCAAAAGAGTGAGAAAGAGCAAAAATGGAACAATGGGTGGGTAAGGTCGGTATCCATTGCTATTCTGCATAAGGTACGGAAAAGTCCCGTGGGATCCATGCCTGGTTCATTTTAATGAACGTGAGCTTGTCCACATTGTCTCTGGACAGGCGGCTGCGCTTGTCTGTTATAACGCCCCCAGCCGTGCTAAATACCCGTTCAGATAATACACTGGCTGCAGGGCACGCCAGCACCTCCAAGGCGTAAAGGGCAAGCTCAGGCCATGTGCCCAATTTGGAGACCCAGAAGTTGAAGGGGGCAGACCCGTCATTCACTACATGTAGGCGTGTGCACACATACTGCTCCACCATGTTGGTAAAATGCTGCCTCCTGCTAAGACGTTCCATCTGAGCTGCTGGTGCTGCTGTTTGTTGTGGCGTGCTGACAAAGCTTTTCCACATTTCGGCCATGCTAACCCTGCCTTCTGAGGTGCTGGCGGTGCCCTGGTTGCGTTGGCGACCTCCTCCTCCTCCTCCTCTGCCTTGTGCTTCCACTGTGGCCCCGCTGTCAGATGGGAATGCCAGCAGCATGGCGTCTACCAGCGTGCGCTTGTACTCGCGCATCTTGCGATCGCGCTCCAGTGAGTGAATTAAGGACGGTACGTTGTCCTTGTAACGGGGATCCAGCAGCGTGGCCACCCAGTAATCAGCACAAGTTAGAATGTGGGCAACTCGGCGGTCATTGTGGAGACACTGCAGCATGTAATCGCTCATGTGTGCCAGGCTGCCCAGAGGCAACGAAAGGCTGTCCTCTGTGGGAGGTGTATCGTCCGTGTCCTCTGTATCCCCCCAGCCACGCACCAGTGATGGCCATGAGCTGGCCTGGGTGCCACCCTGCTGTGAACATGGTTCCATCTCCTCCTCCAGCTCCTCCTCCTCATCCTCCTCATCCTCCAGAACTGTGCCCCTGCTGGACAATTGCGTCCCTGGCGTTTGCGTGTGCAGGAACCCACCCTCGGAGCCCCTTGCGAATGACTGCCCTGAAAGCCTTGGAAATGTTACCTCTTCATCCTCCTCCTCCTCCTCATCCTGTGCCACATCCTCTTCCATCATCGCCCGAATTGTTTTTTCAAGGAGGCATAGAAGTGGGATAGTTAAGCTGAGAACGGCGTCATTGCCACTGGCCATGTTGGTGGAGTACTCAAAACAGCGCAACAAGGCACACAGGTCTCGCATGGAGGCCCAGTTATTGGTGGTGAAGTGGTGCTGTTCCGCAGAGCGACTCACGCGTGCGTGCTGCAGCTGAAACTCCACTATGGCCTGCTGCTGCTCGCACAGTCTTTCCAGCATGTGCAAGGTGGAGTTCCACCTTGTGGGCACGTCACATATGAGGCGGTGAGCGGGAAGGCCGAAGTTACGCTGCAGCGCTGCCAGGCGAGCAGCAGCAGGGTGAGAACGCCGAAAGTGCGCACAAACGGCCCGCACTTTCTGCAGCAGCTCTGACATATCGGGGTAGTTTTTAAGGAACCTCTGCACCACCAAATTCAGCACATGCGCCAGGCAAGGGATGTGCGTCAAACCGGCTAGGCCCAGAGCTGCTATGAGATTTCGCCCGTTATCGCACACCACCAGGCCGGGCTTGAGGCTCGCTGGCAGCAACCACTCATTTGTCTGCTGTTCCATGCTCCTCCACAACTCCTGCGCGGTGTGTGGTTTGTCCCCCAAACAGGCAAGTTGTAAAACTGCCTGCTGTCGTTTACCCCTGGCCGTGCTGAAGTTGGTGGTGAAGGTGTTACGCTGTCCGGATGAGGAGGCGGTAGAGGATGAGGAAGCGGAGTAGGAGGAGTTAGGAACAGGAGGCAAACTGAAGCGCCCTGCAATCCTCGGTGGTGGAAGGACATGCGCCAAATTGCTATCCGCCTCAGGCCCATCCGCCACTGCATTTACCCAGTGTGCCGTTAGGGAGATATAACGCCCCTGACCGTGCTTACTGGTCCACGTATCCGTAGTTAGGTGGACCTTGGCACAGATGGCGTTGCGCAGTGCACACCTGATATTTTCCCCCACTTGGTTGTGCAGGGAAGGGATGGCTTGCCTGGAAAAGTAGTGGCGGCTGGGCACGACGTACTGTGGGACAGCCACCGACATAAGGTTTTTAAAACTGTGCGTCTCCACCAGACGGAATGACAGCATTTCAAAGGCCAATAATTTTGAAATGCTGGCATTCAGGGCCAGGGATCGCGGGTGGGTAGGGGGGTACTTCCTCTTCCTCTCAAGTGTTTGGGAGATGGAAAGCTGAACGCTTCCACGGGACATTGTGGAGATGGTTGTTGGTGACCCAGGTGGTGGTGTTGCTGACAGATCGTCTGTTTGCGGGGTGGCAGGTGCCGGTATCACTACAGATGTGGCTGGAGCGGCCGAGACTGCAGCAGAAGAGGAAGCAGGATGAGCCAGAGACGTTTCTTGGTTTTGAAGGTGTGTACTCCACTGCAGCTCGTGCTTTGCACTTAGATGCCTGATCATGCAGGTTGTGCTCAGGTTGAGAAGGTTTATGCCTCGCTTCAAGCTCTGATTGCACAGGGTGCAAACCACTCGTGTCCTGTCATCAGCACATTTTCTAAAGAACTTCCACGCTAGAGAACTCCTTTGAGCTGACTTTGGTGCGCTCGTTCCCTTGCTGCGTTGGGCAGTAGCGGGCGTAGTGTCTAGGGCACGGCCGCTCCGCTTCTGCACCCTGCTCCCTCTTCTGCTGTGCTGGTGGCTCTGTGCGACCACCGCCTCTTCCTCCAAACTACTCAGGTCACCTGCATGACGTTCATTCCATGTGGGGTCGAGGACCTCATCGTCCTCCACATCATCTTCCACCCAGTCTTCACCCCTGCCCTCCTTGTCGGTCTCCACAATGCTGAACGCCGCAGCAGTTGGCACCTGCGTTTCGTCATCATCGGAGACGTGCTGCGATGATCCTTGCATGTACTCATCTTGAGAAATAAGTGGTTGGGCATCGCTGCACTCAATCTCTTCCACTTCTGGGGCAGGGCTAGGTGGATGGCCCTGGGAAACCCTGCTGACAGAGTCCTCAAAAAGAATAAGAGACTGCTGTATGGCTTGGGGCTCAGACTGCTGGCCTGATTTGCAAGGGGGTGAGGTGAAAGACGGTTGGACATTGGCTGCAGGTGCCAACTCTGACCTTTCTGCAGTAGACTGGGTGGGAGACAATGTGAAGGAACTGGAGGCACTGTCAGCAGCAAACCAATCTACTATCGCCTCAACTTGTTCTGGCCTCATCACTTCTAGGGGCGTTTGATGCCCTACCAAATACTGATGCAGGTTCTGTCGCCTACTCACACTTGAGGAAGGTGTTTCACTTGTGCGTGTAGCTGGCACAGATCGACCACGTCCTCTCCTTGCAACAGGAGCTCTACCAGCAGCACCACGACCCAGGCCACGGCCCTTATTTGACGGTCTCCTCATATTTCTGTAATTTAAGATCTTGCCCTAGAAAGGTTTTTATTGAATAGCGGAATAGGAAATATGATCCAAAAAAGTGTATGTATCTCGCACGTACAAAACCACACTAGGCCCCAATTACTATTGTTTCTACCCCTAAAAGGATGGATGAGGAGTAGGAGGAGTATGGAACAGACAGCACCCTCAAATCTTCAGAAGTATGAGATGAACCCCAAAAACTTGGAAAGGTGGATCTCACACGTACCGACACAGACTATCCCGCAATTCAATTGATCCTCAAAGGTTTTTATTGAATAGCGGAATAGGAAATATGATCAAAAAAAGTGTATGTATCTCGCACGTACACAACCACACTAGGCCCCAATTACTATTGTTTGTACCCCTAAAAGGATGGATGAGGAGTAGGAGGAGGAGTATGGAACAGGCAGCACCCTCAAATCTTCAGAAGTATGAGATGAACCCCAAAAACTTGGAAAGGTGGATCTCACACGTACCGACACAGACTATCCCGCAATTCAATTGATCCTCAAAGGTTTTTATTGAATAGCGGAATAGGAAATATGATCAAAAAAAGTGTATGTATCTCGCACGTACACAACCACACTAGGCCCCAATTACTATTGTTTGTACCCCTAAAAGGATGGTTGAGCAGTAGGAGCAGGAGTATGGAACAGGCAGCACCCTCAAATCTTCAGAAGTATGAGATGAACCCCAACAACTTGGAAAGGTGGATCTCACACGTACCGACACAGACTATCTCGCAATTGAATTGATCCCCAAAGGTTTTAATTGAATAGCGGAATAGAAAATATGATCAAAAAGAAAGTGTATGTATCTCGCACGTACACCACCACACTAGGCCCCAACTACTATTGTTTGTACCCCTAAAAGGATGGTTGAGCAGTAGGAGGAGGAGTATGGAACAGGCAGCACCCTCAAATCTTCAGAAGTATGAGATGAACCCCAAAAACTTGGAAAGGTGGATCTCTCTCACACGTACCAACACAGACTATCCCCCAATTTAACTGATCCCCAAAGGTTTTTGATTAAATAGCGGAATAGAAAATATGATCCAAAAAAAGTGTATGTATATCACACGTACACAACCACACTAGGCCCCAATTACTATTGTTTGTACCCCTAAAAGGCTAGATGAGGAGTAGGGGGAGTATGGAACAGGCAGCACCCTCAAACCTTCAGAAGTATGAGATGAACCCCAACAACTTGGAAAGGTGGATCTCTCTCACACGTACCAACACAGACTATCCCCCAATTTAACTGATCCCCAAAGGTTTTTGATTAAATAGCGGAATAGAAAATATGATCCAAAAAAAGTGTATGTATATCACACGTACACAACCACACTAGGCCCCAATTACTATTGTTTGTACCCCTAAAAGGCTAGATGAGGAGTAGGGGGGGTATGGAACAGGCAGCACCCTCAAACCTTCAGAAGTATGAGATGAACCCCAACAACTTGGAAAGGTGGATCTCTCTCACACGTACCAACACAGACTATCCCCCAATTTAACTGATCCCCAAAGGTTTTTGATTAAATAGCGGAATAGAAAATATGATCCAAAAAAAGTGTATGTATATCACACGTACACAACCACACTAGGCCCCAATTACTATTGTTTGTACCCCTAAAAGGCTAGATGAGGAGTAGGGGGGGTATGGAACAGGCAGCACCCTCAAACCTTCAGAAGTATGAGATGAACCCCAACAACTTGGAAAGGTGGATCTCTCTCACACGTACCAACACAGACTATCCCCCAATTTAACTGATCCCCAAAGGTTTTTGATTAAATAGCGGAATAGAAAATATGATCCAAAAAAAGTGTATGTATATCACACGTACACAACCACACTAGGCCCCAATTACTATTGTTTGTACCCCTAAAAGGCTAGGAGTAGGGGGAGTATGGAACAGGCAGCACCCTTAAACCTTCAGAAGTATGAGATGAACCCCAACAACTTGGAAAGGTGGATCTCTCTCACACGTACCAACACAGACTATCCCCCAATTTAACTGATCCCCAAAGGTTTTTGATTAAATAGCGGAATAGAAAATATGATCCAAAAAAAGTGTATGTATATCACACGTACACAACCACACTGGGCCCCAATTACTATTGTTTGTACCCCTAAAAGGCTAGATGAGGAGTAGGGGGAGTATGGAACAGGCAGCACCCTCAAACCTTCAGAAGTATGAGATGAACCCCAACAACTTGGAAAGGTGGATCTCTCTCACACGTACCAACACAGACTATCCCCCAATTTAACTGATCCCCAAAGGTTTTTGATTAAATAGCGGAATAGAAAATATGATCCAAAAAAAGTGTATGTATATCACACGTACACAACCACACTAGGCCCCAATTACTATTGTTTGTACCCCTAAAAGGCTAGATGAGGAGTAGGGGGGGTATGGAACAGGCAGCACCCTCAAACCTTCAGAAGTATGAGATGAACCCCAACAACTTGGAAAGGTGGATCTCTCTCACACGTACCAACACAGACTATCCCCCAATTTAACTGATCCCCAAAGGTTTTTGATTAAATAGCGGAATAGAAAATATGATCCAAAAAAAGTGTATGTATATCACACGTACACAACCACACTAGGCCCCAATTACTATTGTTTGTACCCCTAAAAGGCTAGATGAGGAGTAGGGGGGGTATGGAACAGGCAGCACCCTCAAACCTTCAGAAGTATGAGATGAACCCCAACAACTTGGAAAGGTGGATCTCTCTCACACGTACCAACACAGACTATCCCCCAATTTAACTGATCCCCAAAGGTTTTTGATTAAATAGCGGAATAGAAAATATGATCCAAAAAAAGTGTATGTATATCACACGTACACAACCACACTAGGCCCCAATTACTATTGTTTGTACCCCTAAAAGGCTAGATGAGGAGTAGGGGGGGTATGGAACAGGCAGCACCCTCAAACCTTCAGAAGTATGAGATGAACCCCAACAACTTGGAAAGGTGGATCTCTCTCACACGTACCAACACAGACTATCCCCCAATTTAACTGATCCCCAAAGGTTTTTGATTAAATAGCGGAATAGAAAATATGATCCAAAAAAAGTGTATGTATATCACACGTACACAACCACACTAGGCCCCAATTACTATTGTTTGTACCCCTAAAAGGCTAGATGAGGAGTAGGGGGGGTATGGAACAGGCAGCACCCTCAAACCTTCAGAAGTATGAGATGAACCCCAACAACTTGGAAAGGTGGATCTCTCTCACACGTACCAACACAGACTATCCCCCAATTTAACTGATCCCCAAAGGTTTTTGATTAAATAGCGGAATAGAAAATATGATCCAAAAAAAGTGTATGTATATCACACGTACACAACCACACTAGGCCCCAATTACTATTGTTTGTACCCCTAAAAGGCTAGGAGTAGGGGGAGTATGGAACAGGCAGCACCCTCAAACCTTCAGAAGTATGAGATGAACCCCAACAACTTGGAAAGGTGGATCTCTCTCACACGTAGCAACACAGACTATCCCCCAATTTAACTGATCCCCAAAGGTTTTTGATTAAATAGCGGAATAGAAAATATGATCCAAAAAAAGTGTATGTATATCACACGTACACAACCACACTGGGCCCCAATTACTATTGTTTGTACCCCTAAAAGGCTAGATGAGGAGTAGGGGGAGTATGGAACAGGCAGCACCCTCAAACCTTCAGAAGTATGAGATGAACCCCAACAACTTGGAAAGGTGGATCTCTCTCACACGTACCAACACAGACTATCCCCCAATTTAACTGATCCCCAAAGGTTTTTGATTAAATAGCGGAATAGAAAATATGATCCAAAAAAAGTGTATGTATATCACACGTACACAACCACACTAGGCCCCAATTACTATTGTTTGTACCCCTAAAAGGCTAGATGAGGAGTAGGGGGGGTATGGAACAGGCAGCACCCTCAAACCTTCAGAAGTATGAGATGAACCCCAACAACTTGGAAAGGTGGATCTCTCTCACACGTACCAACACAGACTATCCCCCAATTTAACTGATCCCCAAAGGTTTTTGATTAAATAGCGGAATAGAAAATATGATCCAAAAAAAGTGTATGTATATCACACGTACACAACCACACTAGGCCCCAATTACTATTGTTTGTACCCCTAAAAGGCTAGATGAGGAGTAGGGGGGGTATGGAACAGGCAGCACCCTCAAACCTTCAGAAGTATGAGATGAACCCCAACAACTTGGAAAGGTGGATCTCTCTCACACGTACCAACACAGACTATCCCCCAATTTAACTGATCCCCAAAGGTTTTTGATTAAATAGCGGAATAGAAAATATGATCCAAAAAAAGTGTATGTATATCACACGTACACAACCACACTAGGCCCCAATTACTATTGTTTGTACCCCTAAAAGGCTAGATGAGGAGTAGGGGGGGTATGGAACAGGCAGCACCCTCAAACCTTCAGAAGTATGAGATGAACCCCAACAACTTGGAAAGGTGGATCTCTCTCACACGTACCAACACAGACTATCCCCCAATTTAACTGATCCCCAAAGGTTTTTGATTAAATAGCGGAATAGAAAATATGATCCAAAAAAAGTGTATGTATATCACACGTACACAACCACACTAGGCCCCAATTACTATTGTTTGTACCCCTAAAAGGCTAGGAGTAGGGGGAGTATGGAACAGGCAGCACCCTCAAACCTTCAGAAGTATGAGATGAACCCCAACAACTTGGAAAGGTGGATCTCTCTCACACGTACCAACACAGACTATCCCCCAATTTAACTGATCCCCAAAGGTTTTTGATTAAATAGCGGAATAGAAAATATGATCCAAAAAAAGTGTATGTATATCACACGTACACAACCACACTGGGCCCCAATTACTATTGTTTGTACCCCTAAAAGGCTAGATGAGGAGTAGGGGGAGTATGGAACAGGCAGCACCCTCAAACCTTCAGAAGTATGAGATGAACCCCAACAACTTGGAAAGGTGGATCTCTCTCACACGTACCAACACAGACTATCCCCCAATTTAACTGATCCCCAAAGGTTTTTGATTAAATAGCGGAATAGAAAATATGATCCAAAAAAAGTGTATGTATATCACACGTACACAACCACACTAGGCCCCAATTACTATTGTTTGTACCCCTAAAAGGCTAGATGAGGAGTAGGGGGGGTATGGAACAGGCAGCACCCTCAAACCTTCAGAAGTATGAGATGAACCCCAACAACTTGGAAAGGTGGATCTCTCTCACACGTACCAACACAGACTATCCCCCAATTTAACTGATCCCCAAAGGTTTTTGATTAAATAGCGGAATAGAAAATATGATCCAAAAAAAGTGTATGTATATCACACGTACACAACCACACTAGGCCCCAATTACTATTGTTTGTACCCCTAAAAGGCTAGATGAGGAGTAGGGGGGGTATGGAACAGGCAGCACCCTCAAACCTTCAGAAGTATGAGATGAACCCCAACAACTTGGAAAGGTGGATCTCTCTCACACGTACCAACACAGACTATCCCCCAATTTAACTGATCCCCAAAGGTTTTTGATTAAATAGCGGAATAGAAAATATGATCCAAAAAAAGTGTATGTATATCACACGTACACAACCACACTAGGCCCCAATTACTATTGTTTGTACCCCTAAAAGGCTAGATGAGGAGTAGGGGGGGTATGGAACAGGCAGCACCCTCAAACCTTCAGAAGTATGAGATGAACCCCAACAACTTGGAAAGGTGGATCTCTCTCACACGTACCAACACAGACTATCCCCCAATTTAACTGATCCCCAAAGGTTTTTGATTAAATAGCGGAATAGAAAATATGATCCAAAAAAAGTGTATGTATATCACACGTACACAACCACACTAGGCCCCAATTACTATTGTTTGTACCCCTAAAAGGCTAGGAGTAGGGGGAGTATGGAACAGGCAGCACCCTCAAACCTTCAGAAGTATGAGATGAACCCCAACAACTTGGAAAGGTGGATCTCTCTCACACGTACCAACACAGACTATCCCCCAATTTAACTGATCCCCAAAGGTTTTTGATTAAATAGCGGAATAGAAAATATGATCCAAAAAAAGTGTATGTATATCACACGTACACAACCACACTGGGCCCCAATTACTATTGTTTGTACCCCTAAAAGGCTAGATGAGGAGTAGGGGGAGTATGGAACAGGCAGCACCCTCAAACCTTCAGAAGTATGAGATGAACCCCAACAACTTGGAAAGGTGGATCTCTCTCACACGTACCAACACAGACTATCCCCCAATTTAACTGATCCCCAAAGGTTTTTGATTAAATAGCGGAATAGAAAATATGATCCAAAAAAAGTGTATGTATATCACACGTACACAACCACACTAGGCCCCAATTACTATTGTTTGTACCCCTAAAAGGCTAGATGAGGAGTAGGGGGGGTATGGAACAGGCAGCACCCTCAAACCTTCAGAAGTATGAGATGAACCCCAACAACTTGGAAAGGTGGATCTCTCTCACACGTACCAACACAGACTATCCCCCAATTTAACTGATCCCCAAAGGTTTTTGATTAAATAGCGGAATAGAAAATATGATCCAAAAAAAGTGTATGTATATCACACGTACACAACCACACTAGGCCCCAATTACTATTGTTTGTACCCCTAAAAGGCTAGATGAGGAGTAGGGGGGGTATGGAACAGGCAGCACCCTCAAACCTTCAGAAGTATGAGATGAACCCCAACAACTTGGAAAGGTGGATCTCTCTCACACGTACCAACACAGACTATCCCCCAATTTAACTGATCCCCAAAGGTTTTTGATTAAATAGCGGAATAGAAAATATGATCCAAAAAAAGTGTATGTATATCACACGTACACAACCACACTAGGCCCCAATTACTATTGTTTGTACCCCTAAAAGGCTAGATGAGGAGTAGGGGGGGTATGGAACAGGCAGCACCCTCAAACCTTCAGAAGTATGAGATGAACCCCAACAACTTGGAAAGGTGGATCTCTCTCACACGTACCAACACAGACTATCCCCCAATTTAACTGATCCCCAAAGGTTTTTGATTAAATAGCGGAATAGAAAATATGATCCAAAAAAAGTGTATGTATATCACACGTACACAACCACACTAGGCCCCAATTACTATTGTTTGTACCCCTAAAAGGCTAGGAGTAGGGGGAGTATGGAACAGGCAGCACCCTCAAACCTTCAGAAGTATGAGATGAACCCCAACAACTTGGAAAGGTGGATCTCTCTCACACGTACCAACACAGACTATCCCCCAATTTAACTGATCCCCAAAGGTTTTTGATTAAATAGCGGAATAGAAAATATGATCCAAAAAAAGTGTATGTATATCACACGTACACAACCACACTGGGCCCCAATTACTATTGTTTGTACCCCTAAAAGGCTAGATGAGGAGTAGGGGGAGTATGGAACAGGCAGCACCCTCAAACCTTCAGAAGTATGAGATGAACCCCAACAACTTGGAAAGGTGGATCTCTCTCACACGTACCAACACAGACTATCCCCCAATTTAACTGATCCCCAAAGGTTTTTGATTAAATAGCGGAATAGAAAATATGATCCAAAAAAAGTGTATGTATATCACACGTACACAACCACACTAGGCCCCAATTACTATTGTTTGTACCCCTAAAAGGCTAGATGAGGAGTAGGGGGGGGTATGGAACAGGCAGCACCCTCAAACCTTCAGAAGTATGAGATGAACCCCAACAACTTGGAAAGGTGGATCTCTCTCACACGTACCAACTCAGACTATCCCCCAATTTAACTGATCCCCAAAGGTTTTTGATTAAATAGCGGAATAGAAAATATGATCCAAAAAAAGTGTATGTATATCACACGTACACAACCACACTAGGCCCCAATTACTATTGTTTGTACCCCTAAAAGGCTAGATGAGGAGTAGGGGGGGTATGGAACAGGCAGCACCCTCAAACCTTCAGAAGTATGAGATGAACCCCAACAACTTGGAAAGGTGGATCTCTCTCACACGTACCAACACAGACTATCCCCCAATTTAACTGATCCCCAAAGGTTTTTGATTAAATAGCGGAATAGAAAATATGATCCAAAAAAAGTGTATGTATATCACACGTACACAACCACACTAGGCCCCAATTACTATTGTTTGTACCCCTAAAAGGCTAGATGAGGAGTAGGGGGGGTATGGAACAGGCAGCACCCTCAAACCTTCAGAAGTATGAGATGAACCCCAACAACTTGGAAAGGTGGATCTCTCTCACACGTACCAACACAGACTATCCCCCAATTTAACTGATCCCCAAAGGTTTTTGATTAAATAGCGGAATAGAAAATATGATCCAAAAAAAGTGTATGTATATCACACGTACACAACCACACTAGGCCCCAATTACTATTGTTTGTACCCCTAAAAGGCTAGGAGTAGGGGGAGTATGGAACAGGCAGCACCCTCAAACCTTCAGAAGTATGAGATGAACCCCAACAACTTGGAAAGGTGGATCTCTCTCACACGTACCAACACAGACTATCCCCCAATTTAACTGATCCCCAAAGGTTTTTGATTAAATAGCGGAATAGAAAATATGATCCAAAAAAAGTGTATGTATATCACACGTACACAACCACACTGGGCCCCAATTACTATTGTTTGTACCCCTAAAAGGCTAGATGAGGAGTAGGGGGAGTATGGAACAGGCAGCACCCTCAAACCTTCAGAAGTATGAGATGAACCCCAACAACTTGGAAAGGTGGATCTCTCTCACACGTACCAACACAGACTATCCCCCAATTTAACTGATCCCCAAAGGTTTTTGATTAAATAGCGGAATAGAAAATATGATCCAAAAAAAGTGTATGTATATCACACGTACACAACCACACTAGGCCCCAATTACTATTGTTTGTACCCCTAAAAGGCTAGATGAGGAGTAGGGGGGGTATGGAACAGGCAGCACCCTCAAACCTTCAGAAGTATGAGATGAACCCCAACAACTTGGAAAGGTGGATCTCTCTCACACGTACCAACACAGACTATCCCCCAATTTAACTGATCCCCAAAGGTTTTTGATTAAATAGCGGAATAGAAAATATGATCCAAAAAAAGTGTATGTATATCACACGTACACAACCACACTAGGCCCCAATTACTATTGTTTGTACCCCTAAAAGGCTAGATGAGGAGTAGGGGGGGTATGGAACAGGCAGCACCCTCAAACCTTCAGAAGTATGAGATGAACCCCAACAACTTGGAAAGGTGGATCTCTCTCACACGTACCAACACAGACTATCCCCCAATTTAACTGATCCCCAAAGGTTTTTGATTAAATAGCGGAATAGAAAATATGATCCAAAAAAAGTGTATGTATATCACACGTACACAACCACACTAGGCCCCAATTACTATTGTTTGTACCCCTAAAAGGCTAGATGAGGAGTAGGGGGGGTATGGAACAGGCAGCACCCTCAAACCTTCAGAAGTATGAGATGAACCCCAACAACTTGGAAAGGTGGATCTCTCTCACACGTACCAACACAGACTATCCCCCAATTTAACTGATCCCCAAAGGTTTTTGATTAAATAGCGGAATAGAAAATATGATCCAAAAAAAGTGTATGTATATCACACGTACACAACCACACTAGGCCCCAATTACTATTGTTTGTACCCCTAAAAGGCTAGATGAGGAGTAGGGGGGGTATGGAACAGGCAGCACCCTCAAACCTTCAGAAGTATGAGATGAACCCCAACAACTTGGAAAGGTGGATCTCTCTCACACGTACCAACACAGACTATCCCCCAATTTAACTGATCCCCAAAGGTTTTTGATTAAATAGCGGAATAGAAAATATGATCCAAAAAAAGTGTATGTATATCACACGTACACAACCACACTAGGCCCCAATTACTATTGTTTGTACCCCTAAAAGGCTAGGAGTAGGGGGAGTATGGAACAGGCAGCACCCTTAAACCTTCAGAAGTATGAGATGAACCCCAACAACTTGGAAAGGTGGATCTCTCTCACACGTACCAACACAGACTATCCCCCAATTTAACTGATCCCCAAAGGTTTTTGATTAAATAGCGGAATAGAAAATATGATCCAAAAAAAGTGTATGTATATCACACGTACACAACCACACTGGGCCCCAATTACTATTGTTTGTACCCCTAAAAGGCTAGATGAGGAGTAGGGGGAGTATGGAACAGGCAGCACCCTCAAACCTTCAGAAGTATGAGATGAACCCCAACAACTTGGAAAGGTGGATCTCTCTCACACGTACCAACACAGACTATCCCCCAATTTAACTGATCCCCAAAGGTTTTTGATTAAATAGCGGAATAGAAAATATGATCCAAAAAAAGTGTATGTATATCACACGTACACAACCACACTAGGCCCCAATTACTATTGTTTGTACCCCTAAAAGGCTAGATGAGGAGTAGGGGGGGTATGGAACAGGCAGCACCCTCAAACCTTCAGAAGTATGAGATGAACCCCAACAACTTGGAA
Source organism: Pelophylax lessonae (assembly GCF_965119305.1). Lineage (NCBI taxonomy): Eukaryota > Metazoa > Chordata > Amphibia > Anura > Ranidae > Pelophylax > Pelophylax lessonae. The sequence continues at coordinate 169,377,888 of NC_138774.1, read as the reverse complement.
AGGTGGATCTCTCTCACACGTACCAACACAGACTATCCCCCAATTTAACTGATCCCCAAAGGTTTTTGATTAAATAGCGGAATAGAAAATATGATCCAAAAAAAGTGTATGTATATCACACGTACACAACCACACTAGGCCCCAATTACTATTGTTTGTACCCCTAAAAGGCTAGATGAGGAGTAGGGGGGGTATGGAACAGGCAGCACCCTCAAACCTTCAGAAGTATGAGATGAACCCCAACAACTTGGAAAGGTGGATCTCTCTCACACGTACCAACACAGACTATCCCCCAATTTAACTGATCCCCAAAGGTTTTTGATTAAATAGCGGAATAGAAAATATGATCCAAAAAAAGTGTATGTATATCACACGTACACAACCACACTAGGCCCCAATTACTATTGTTTGTACCCCTAAAAGGCTAGATGAGGAGTAGGGGGGGTATGGAACAGGCAGCACCCTCAAACCTTCAGAAGTATGAGATGAACCCCAACAACTTGGAAAGGTGGATCTCTCTCACACGTACCAACACAGACTATCCCCCAATTTAACTGATCCCCAAAGGTTTTTGATTAAATAGCGGAATAGAAAATATGATCCAAAAAAAGTGTATGTATATCACACGTACACAACCACACTAGGCCCCAATTACTATTGTTTGTACCCCTAAAAGGCTAGATGAGGAGTAGGGGGGGTATGGAACAGGCAGCACCCTCAAACCTTCAGAAGTATGAGATGAACCCCAACAACTTGGAAAGGTGGATCTCTCTCACACGTACCAACACAGACTATCCCCCAATTTAACTGATCCCCAAAGGTTTTTGATTAAATAGCGGAATAGAAAATATGATCCAAAAAAAGTGTATGTATATCACACGTACACAACCACACTAGGCCCCAATTACTATTGTTTGTACCCCTAAAAGGCTAGGAGTAGGGGGAGTATGGAACAGGCAGCACCCTCAAACCTTCAGAAGTATGAGATGAACCCCAACAACTTGGAAAGGTGGATCTCTCTCACACGTAGCAACACAGACTATCCCCCAATTTAACTGATCCCCAAAGGTTTTTGATTAAATAGCGGAATAGAAAATATGATCCAAAAAAAGTGTATGTATATCACACGTACACAACCACACTGGGCCCCAATTACTATTGTTTGTACCCCTAAAAGGCTAGATGAGGAGTAGGGGGAGTATGGAACAGGCAGCACCCTCAAACCTTCAGAAGTATGAGATGAACCCCAACAACTTGGAAAGGTGGATCTCTCTCACACGTACCAACACAGACTATCCCCCAATTTAACTGATCCCCAAAGGTTTTTGATTAAATAGCGGAATAGAAAATATGATCCAAAAAAAGTGTATGTATATCACACGTACACAACCACACTAGGCCCCAATTACTATTGTTTGTACCCCTAAAAGGCTAGATGAGGAGTAGGGGGGGTATGGAACAGGCAGCACCCTCAAACCTTCAGAAGTATGAGATGAACCCCAACAACTTGGAAAGGTGGATCTCTCTCACACGTACCAACACAGACTATCCCCCAATTTAACTGATCCCCAAAGGTTTTTGATTAAATAGCGGAATAGAAAATATGATCCAAAAAAAGTGTATGTATATCACACGTACACAACCACACTAGGCCCCAATTACTATTGTTTGTACCCCTAAAAGGCTAGATGAGGAGTAGGGGGGGTATGGAACAGGCAGCACCCTCAAACCTTCAGAAGTATGAGATGAACCCCAACAACTTGGAAAGGTGGATCTCTCTCACACGTACCAACACAGACTATCCCCCAATTTAACTGATCCCCAAAGGTTTTTGATTAAATAGCGGAATAGAAAATATGATCCAAAAAAAGTGTATGTATATCACACGTACACAACCACACTAGGCCCCAATTACTATTGTTTGTACCCCTAAAAGGCTAGATGAGGAGTAGGGGGGGTATGGAACAGGCAGCACCCTCAAACCTTCAGAAGTATGAGATGAACCCCAACAACTTGGAAAGGTGGATCTCTCTCACACGTACCAACACAGACTATCCCCCAATTTAACTGATCCCCAAAGGTTTTTGATTAAATAGCGGAATAGAAAATATGATCCAAAAAAAGTGTATGTATATCACACGTACACAACCACACTAGGCCCCAATTACTATTGTTTGTACCCCTAAAAGGCTAGGAGTAGGGGGAGTATGGAACAGGCAGCACCCTCAAACCTTCAGAAGTATGAGATGAACCCCAACAACTTGGAAAGGTGGATCTCTCTCACACGTACCAACACAGACTATCCCCCAATTTAACTGATCCCCAAAGGTTTTTGATTAAATAGCGGAATAGAAAATATGATCCAAAAAAAGTGTATGTATATCACACGTACACAACCACACTGGGCCCCAATTACTATTGTTTGTACCCCTAAAAGGCTAGATGAGGAGTAGGGGGAGTATGGAACAGGCAGCACCCTCAAACCTTCAGAAGTATGAGATGAACCCCAACAACTTGGAAAGGTGGATCTCTCTCACACGTACCAACACAGACTATCCCCCAATTTAACTGATCCCCAAAGGTTTTTGATTAAATAGCGGAATAGAAAATATGATCCAAAAAAAGTGTATGTATATCACACGTACACAACCACACTAGGCCCCAATTACTATTGTTTGTACCCCTAAAAGGCTAGATGAGGAGTAGGGGGGGTATGGAACAGGCAGCACCCTCAAACCTTCAGAAGTATGAGATGAACCCCAACAACTTGGAAAGGTGGATCTCTCTCACACGTACCAACACAGACTATCCCCCAATTTAACTGATCCCCAAAGGTTTTTGATTAAATAGCGGAATAGAAAATATGATCCAAAAAAAGTGTATGTATATCACACGTACACAACCACACTAGGCCCCAATTACTATTGTTTGTACCCCTAAAAGGCTAGATGAGGAGTAGGGGGGGTATGGAACAGGCAGCACCCTCAAACCTTCAGAAGTATGAGATGAACCCCAACAACTTGGAAAGGTGGATCTCTCTCACACGTACCAACACAGACTATCCCCCAATTTAACTGATCCCCAAAGGTTTTTGATTAAATAGCGGAATAGAAAATATGATCCAAAAAAAGTGTATGTATATCACACGTACACAACCACACTAGGCCCCAATTACTATTGTTTGTACCCCTAAAAGGCTAGATGAGGAGTAGGGGGGGTATGGAACAGGCAGCACCCTCAAACCTTCAGAAGTATGAGATGAACCCCAACAACTTGGAAAGGTGGATCTCTCTCACACGTACCAACACAGACTATCCCCCAATTTAACTGATCCCCAAAGGTTTTTGATTAAATAGCGGAATAGAAAATATGATCCAAAAAAAGTGTATGTATATCACACGTACACAACCACACTAGGCCCCAATTACTATTGTTTGTACCCCTAAAAGGCTAGATGAGGAGTAGGGGGGGTATGGAACAGGCAGCACCCTCAAACCTTCAGAAGTATGAGATGAACCCCAACAACTTGGAAAGGTGGATCTCTCTCACACGTACCAACACAGACTATCCCCCAATTTAACTGATCCCCAAAGGTTTTTGATTAAATAGCGGAATAGAAAATATGATCCAAAAAAAGTGTATGTATATCACACGTACACAACCACACTAGGCCCCAATTACTATTGTTTGTACCCCTAAAAGGCTAGGAGTAGGGGGAGTATGGAACAGGCAGCACCCTCAAACCTTCAGAAGTATGAGATGAACCCCAACAACTTGGAAAGGTGGATCTCTCTCACACGTACCAACACAGACTATCCCCCAATTTAACTGATCCCCAAAGGTTTTTGATTAAATAGCGGAATAGAAAATATGATCCAAAAAAAGTGTATGTATATCACACGTACACAACCACACTGGGCCCCAATTACTATTGTTTGTACCCCTAAAAGGCTAGATGAGGAGTAGGGGGAGTATGGAACAGGCAGCACCCTCAAACCTTCAGAAGTATGAGATGAACCCCAACAACTTGGAAAGGTGGATCTCTCTCACACGTACCAACACAGACTATCCCCCAATTTAACTGATCCCCAAAGGTTTTTGATTAAATAGCGGAATAGAAAATATGATCCAAAAAAAGTGTATGTATATCACACGTACACAACCACACTAGGCCCCAATTACTATTGTTTGTACCCCTAAAAGGCTAGATGAGGAGTAGGGGGGGTATGGAACAGGCAGCACCCTCAAACCTTCAGAAGTATGAGATGAACCCCAACAACTTGGAAAGGTGGATCTCTCTCACACGTACCAACACAGACTATCCCCCAATTTAACTGATCCCCAAAGGTTTTTGATTAAATAGCGGAATAGAAAATATGATCCAAAAAAAGTGTATGTATATCACACGTACACAACCACACTAGGCCCCAATTACTATTGTTTGTACCCCTAAAAGGCTAGATGAGGAGTAGGGGGGGTATGGAACAGGCAGCACCCTCAAACCTTCAGAAGTATGAGATGAACCCCAACAACTTGGAAAGGTGGATCTCTCTCACACGTACCAACACAGACTATCCCCCAATTTAACTGATCCCCAAAGGTTTTTGATTAAATAGCGGAATAGAAAATATGATCCAAAAAAAGTGTATGTATATCACACGTACACAACCACACTAGGCCCCAATTACTATTGTTTGTACCCCTAAAAGGCTAGGAGTAGGGGGAGTATGGAACAGGCAGCACCCTCAAACCTTCAGAAGTATGAGATGAACCCCAACAACTTGGAAAGGTGGATCTCTCTCACACGTACCAACACAGACTATCCCCCAATTTAACTGATCCCCAAAGGTTTTTGATTAAATAGCGGAATAGAAAATATGATCCAAAAAAAGTGTATGTATATCACACGTACACAACCACACTGGGCCCCAATTACTATTGTTTGTACCCCTAAAAGGCTAGATGAGGAGTAGGGGGAGTATGGAACAGGCAGCACCCTCAAACCTTCAGAAGTATGAGATGAACCCCAACAACTTGGAAAGGTGGATCTCTCTCACACGTACCAACACAGACTATCCCCCAATTTAACTGATCCCCAAAGGTTTTTGATTAAATAGCGGAATAGAAAATATGATCCAAAAAAAGTGTATGTATATCACACGTACACAACCACACTAGGCCCCAATTACTATTGTTTGTACCCCTAAAAGGCTAGATGAGGAGTAGGGGGGGGTATGGAACAGGCAGCACCCTCAAACCTTCAGAAGTATGAGATGAACCCCAACAACTTGGAAAGGTGGATCTCTCTCACACGTACCAACTCAGACTATCCCCCAATTTAACTGATCCCCAAAGGTTTTTGATTAAATAGCGGAATAGAAAATATGATCCAAAAAAAGTGTATGTATATCACACGTACACAACCACACTAGGCCCCAATTACTATTGTTTGTACCCCTAAAAGGCTAGATGAGGAGTAGGGGGGGTATGGAACAGGCAGCACCCTCAAACCTTCAGAAGTATGAGATGAACCCCAACAACTTGGAAAGGTGGATCTCTCTCACACGTACCAACACAGACTATCCCCCAATTTAACTGATCCCCAAAGGTTTTTGATTAAATAGCGGAATAGAAAATATGATCCAAAAAAAGTGTATGTATATCACACGTACACAACCACACTAGGCCCCAATTACTATTGTTTGTACCCCTAAAAGGCTAGATGAGGAGTAGGGGGGGTATGGAACAGGCAGCACCCTCAAACCTTCAGAAGTATGAGATGAACCCCAACAACTTGGAAAGGTGGATCTCTCTCACACGTACCAACACAGACTATCCCCCAATTTAACTGATCCCCAAAGGTTTTTGATTAAATAGCGGAATAGAAAATATGATCCAAAAAAAGTGTATGTATATCACACGTACACAACCACACTAGGCCCCAATTACTATTGTTTGTACCCCTAAAAGGCTAGGAGTAGGGGGAGTATGGAACAGGCAGCACCCTCAAACCTTCAGAAGTATGAGATGAACCCCAACAACTTGGAAAGGTGGATCTCTCTCACACGTACCAACACAGACTATCCCCCAATTTAACTGATCCCCAAAGGTTTTTGATTAAATAGCGGAATAGAAAATATGATCCAAAAAAAGTGTATGTATATCACACGTACACAACCACACTGGGCCCCAATTACTATTGTTTGTACCCCTAAAAGGCTAGATGAGGAGTAGGGGGAGTATGGAACAGGCAGCACCCTCAAACCTTCAGAAGTATGAGATGAACCCCAACAACTTGGAAAGGTGGATCTCTCTCACACGTACCAACACAGACTATCCCCCAATTTAACTGATCCCCAAAGGTTTTTGATTAAATAGCGGAATAGAAAATATGATCCAAAAAAAGTGTATGTATATCACACGTACACAACCACACTAGGCCCCAATTACTATTGTTTGTACCCCTAAAAGGCTAGATGAGGAGTAGGGGGGGTATGGAACAGGCAGCACCCTCAAACCTTCAGAAGTATGAGATGAACCCCAACAACTTGGAAAGGTGGATCTCTCTCACACGTACCAACACAGACTATCCCCCAATTTAACTGATCCCCAAAGGTTTTTGATTAAATAGCGGAATAGAAAATATGATCCAAAAAAAGTGTATGTATATCACACGTACACAACCACACTAGGCCCCAATTACTATTGTTTGTACCCCTAAAAGACTAGATGAGGAGTAGGGGGGGTATGGAACAGGCAGCACCCTCAAACCTTCAGAAGTATGAGATGAACCCCAACAACTTGGAAAGGTGGATCTCTCTCACACGTACCAACACAGACTATCCCCCAATTTAACTGATCCCCAAAGGTTTTTGATTAAATAGCGGAATAGAAAATATGATCCAAAAAAAGTGTATGTATATCACACGTACACAACCACACTAGGCCCCAATTACTATTGTTTGTACCCCTAAAAGGCTAGATGAGGAGTAGGGGGGGTATGGAACAGGCAGCACCCTCAAACCTTCAGAAGTATGAGATGAACCCCAACAACTTGGAAAGGTGGATCTCTCTCACACGTACCAACACAGACTATCCCCCAATTTAACTGATCCCCAAAGGTTTTTGATTAAATAGCGGAATAGAAAATATGATCCAAAAAAAGTGTATGTATATCACACGTACACAACCACACTAGGCCCCAATTACTATTGTTTGTACCCCTAAAAGGCTAGGAGTAGGGGGAGTATGGAACAGGCAGCACCCTCAAACCTTCAGAAGTATGAGATGAACCCCAACAACTTGGAAAGGTGGATCTCTCTCACACGTACCAACACAGACTATCCCCCAATTTAACTGATCCCCAAAGGTTTTTGATTAAATAGCGGAATAGAAAATATGATCCAAAAAAAGTGTATGTATATCACACGTACACAACCACACTAGGCCCCAATTACTATTGTTTGTACCCCTAAAAGGCTAGGAGTAGGGGGAGTATGGAACAGGCAGCACCCTCAAACCTTCAGAAGTATGAGATGAACCCCAACAACTTGGAAAGGTGGATCTCTCTCACACGTACCAACACAGACTATCCCCCAATTTAACTGATCCCCAAAGGTTTTTGATTAAATAGCGGAATAGAAAATATGATCCAAAAAAAGTGTATGTATATCACACGTACACAACCACACTGGGCCCCAATTACTATTGTTTGTACCCCTAAAAGGCTAGATGAGGAGTAGGGGGAGTATGGAACAGGCAGCACCCTCAAATCTTCAGAAGTATGAGATTGTGTTCACTGTACCCCACAAAGATTGAGTTCACTGCACCCCACAATGATTGTGTTCACTGCACCCCACAAAGATTGTGTTCACTGCACCTCACAAAGATTGTGTTCACTGTACCCCCCAAAGATTGTGTTCACTGCACCCCACAAAGATTCTGTTCACTGTACCCCACAAAGATTGTGTTCACTGCACCCTAAAAGGATGTTGTTCACTGCACCCCACAAAGATTGTGTTCACTGCACCCTAAAAGGATGTTGTTCACTGCACCCCAAAAAGATTGTGTTCACTGTACCCCCCCAAAGATTGTGTTCACTGCACCCCACAAAGATTGTTTTCACTGCACCCCAAAAAGATTGTGTTCACTGTACCCCCCAAAGATTGTGTTCACTGCACCCCAAAAAGATTGTGTTCACTGTACCCCCCAAAGATTGTGTTCACTGCACCCCACAAAGATTCTGTTCACTGTACCCCACAAAGATTGTGTTCACTGCACCCCAAAAAGATTGTGTTCACTGTACCCCCCCAAAGATTGTGTTCACTGCACCCCACAAAGATTCTGTTCACTGCACCCCACAAAGGATTTTGTTCACTGCACCCCAAAAAGATTGTGTTCACTGCACCCCAAAAAGGATTTTGATCACTGCACCCCAAAAAGGATGTTGTTCACTGCACCCCAAAAATGATTTTGTTCACTCCACCCCAAAAAGATTGTGTTCACTGCACCCCACAAAGATTGTGTTCACTGCACCCCAAAAAGATTGTGTTCACTGTACCCCCCAAAGATTGTGTTCACTGCACCCCACAAATATTCTGTTCACTGTACCCCACAAAGATTGTGTTCACTGCACCCCAAAAAAGATTGTGTTCACTGCACCCCAAAAAGGATGTTGTTCACTGCACCCCAAAAAGGATGTTGTTCACTCCACCCCAAAAAGATTGTGTTCACTGCACCCCACAAAGATTGTGTTCACTGCACCCCAAAAAGATTGTGTTCACTGCACCCCAAAAATGATTTTGTTCACTGCACCCCAAAAAGGATTTTGTTCACTGCACCCCAAAAAGGATGTTGTTCACTCCACCCCAAAAAGATTGTGTTCACTGCACCCCAAAAAGATTGTGTTCACTGCACCCCACAAAGGATTTTGTTCACTGCACCCTAAAAAGATTGTGTTCACTGCACCCCAAAAAGGATGTTGTTCACTGCACCCCAAAAAGGATTTTGTTCACTGCACCCCAAAAAGATTGTGTTCACTGCACCCCACAAAGGATTTTGTTCACTGCACCCCACAAAGATTGTGTTCACTGCACACTAAAAAGGATTGTGTTCACTGCACCCCAAAAATATTTTGTTCACTGCACCCCAAAAAGATTGTGTTCACTGCAGCCCAAAAAGATTGTGTTCACTGCAGCCCAAAAAGATTGTGTTCACTGCAGCCCAAAAAGATTGTGTTCACTGCAGCTCACACACAGAAAAATGGATGTGGATCACTGACACCTGCCTATCTCCAATCCCACACCACACAGCAATATCGATTGTAGTTTGTAGAACACAGTTTCCCTAAAATTCAGCAGACTCTGTCCCTAACAGGATTGAGAAGAGATCGTAGATCAGGATTGAGTGCAGATTCACCCCACCCCCCACACAGCAATATCGATTGTAGTTTGTAGAAGACACTGACCCTATAATTCAGCAGACTCTATCCCTAAAATGCCTACAACTCGCCCTGCCTAAACACTCCGACCTGTCCCTCAATTCTATCCGGACACAAATGGTTTTTTCCTGCCTATCTGTCCCTAATCAGCAGCCAGCACATTGATGTGTGCTCTGTCCCTTAGCTAAGCAGCAGAATGACGCTGCTGCGGCGGCTGCCTCGAACTTATAAAGACTTGGTCACATGCTTCAGACGGCCAATCACAGCTACTAAGACATTTGCAGGCATGGCTGGGATGGCTTAAGGCACACCAGTTAAACGATTGTTGATTGGCTGTTGAAAGCCCGCCATGAAAAGAGCGCCAAAGCATGCAAAACCCGGAAATAAAACGACCGAACACGGATTTTTACCCGAACATACAGTAAAGTGTCCGTGTCCGTGTTCGGGTAAAAAAAATCCAATTATTCGGTACGAACACGAATAATACAGTCCGTGTTCGCTCAACACTATTATCTGGGGGTAGTTATCTCTCGTAAGGCTTCAGATTATGTTCCTTTGAACGTACTACCTGTGATGCAGAAGACAAGACAACATTAAGACAAGGCTGAAGCTGTGGAGCAAGCTACCCTTATCGCTGCTTGGCTGAATCAACCTTTTAAAGATGAAAATACTTCCCAAATTCACCTATCTTTTTCGCCATTCACCACAGTGGATCCTGAAATCCTTTTTTACACAATTGAACAAGCTTTTAAACTCTTTCCTTTATGGAAATCAGCCCCCCCCCCGTGACAAGCTTGCCACGCTCATGTGGCCCATATTGCAAGGGGGATTGGCTCTTCCTGATAGACAGAAATATTATTTGGCGACACAATTGGTGACTGCTCACTGGTGGCTGCTGTTAGAATCACTAGAGGCTTTAAACTTTTGCTATACAGGGGTCTCAAAGCTCCATACCCACTCACCTTTTTCTATGCTTACTGCAATTAAGGCTTGGAACGCAGGGATCAGCCTTGAACGTAGAGACCCACTTGTATTGTTCTCCCATAACCCCCTTTGGAATAATCCCCTTTTAGCGCATCTTTATGCACTTCTGATCCCCAGATATGGGCCAAATTTAGCACACATTCCATCTCACATATTGTGGAGATTGTAAAGTTACTGCCTTTTCTCCTTTTTCATACCAAGTACAATATTCCATCTCATTACTTCTTTAGACATGCAACTTGTGCACACCTTTGGCAGTAATTTCTCACATAATTTTATACAACTAGAGTGTTCAGACTTTGAACGCCTCCTCAGCTCAGACTGATTAGATAAACCAGCTTTGATGTTATACTCCCATCTTTTAATGGTGGCACTGCCAGATCTAACTACCCTCAGGAATAAATGGCTGCAAGATGTCTCTGAGTTAGATGACGAGAATTGGACTGATTTCTAGGATGTTCAATTTAAACAGCTGGTCTCCCTTAGGGACAGGCTAATTCAATTTAAAATACTCCACAGAGCCTACTTCACCCCAGTCAGGATGCATCAGGTTAACCCTAACCCTAGGACTGGTTGAGGACATTACAAACACCATCGCTAACAGGACACTGATTGGACTCCTGCTTTTTTACGCTAGAAAAGCGCTAACACTTTAGTGAAAAAAGCCACAGGCCCCAACAATAACCTTTTAGAGACAAATAGAGAACTCTCAACTTCTTTTCTTTAAAACTACCTAATGCAATAGGGGCTTTTTTCAGATATGGTCTAAATCATGGGTGTCCAACCTTTTGGCTTCTCTGGGCCACATTGAGTGTAAAGAAATTTTCCTGCGCTGCATATAAAATATATACTATAGTTAAGGTATATAAGTAATAAAACGCCGCCGCGACCCCCTCTTCCGCACTAATTTAACTAGAGGATGATCAAATGAAATGGAATCAGTATACAGAGGTTTACTTCTTCTGAGAGATATTAAATGAATATTCTAACCACTTCAGGGGTCATGGTTGTAGGAGTCAGAAACACTGCACATGCTGGGATATTTACAGTTATGTGCTGGGGGCTAGTTGTACCCCTATCACATATGACTTAGGCAACTAAAAAATGTCATGTCCTTATTATGAACAAGGACATGACATATTATGACAAAACACAACTAGTTATTAAAAAACATATTGCAACAATTTACACACGCTAATGCACATGCCTTTTCTACTTATTTTGCAGACTGCTGGCGCAGTTACTGCTGGTGGGTAATGCTGGCCGTTACAGCTGGGGTTACTGCTGGTAGGTAGTGCTGGCGGCTACTGCTGGTGGGTAGTGCTGGCGGTTACTGCTGGCAGGTAGTGCTGGCGGATACTGCTGGTGAGTACAGCTGGTGGGTACTGCCAGCGGTTACTGCTGGTGGGTAATGCTGGCAGTTACTGCTGGTGATTACTACTGGCGGGTAATGCTGGTGGATAATGTTGGTGGGTACTGCTGAGAGAGGGAGAGAGTTAAGAGAGAGAGAAGGCTGAAAGAGAGAGTGAGGGCTGAGCGAGGGGGGGCAGAGGGAGGGGGCTGCGAGAGGGAGGAGGGGGGCTGAGAGTGGGGGGGAGGGGGCTGAGAGTGGGGGGGAGGGGGCTGCGAGAGGGAGGAGGGGCTGAGAGTAGAGGGGAGGGGGGCTGATGCTGGGGGGAGAGGGGCTGGGAGAGTGAGGGCTGAGAGAGGGGAGTGAGGGGGGATATGAGAGAGATCCCTAGCCCTGTCCCTAGCTGCAGTCCCTCCCCATTGTCCCAGAGTGTCTGTTTGCAGATCTGCAGGCCAGGTCTGTGTATGATGACAGACAGTACCTTCCATGCCATGATCCAGTCTGTCTCCTTGATCTTCTTTCACTTCCAGCGGCTCCTGCAGTAGCCTGCTCCTCCTGCCCGTCTTGTGTCACACCTTTATGCCCCCAGTCAGCCTGTCCTCCGGCTCCAGACCTCACGTTAGACCAAAGAGAAAGTTGGAGCAGTCCATGCTCTGGAAGCGCAGGGTATGCTGCGCCTGCTCCTTCTTGCCTCTTCAGGGGGCGGGGTCAATGAGGAGGCGGAGCCACGGTGGAGCTCTTCTCCTGAGTCCCAGGCTCTCAGGCTGCCTGCACGGTGCTGATTGCTGCTGCGCCCCCACAGACAGCTAGACAGCCAGGTAGAGGAAGATGCGCACTGCCTAGCGGTAGTGCCGGCCCTGGGTGGGCCCCATTGCCTGTGCTTCTGGGCCGCATGTGGCCCATGGGCCGCAGGTTGGACTTGCCTGGTCTAAATGGTTGTAGAATGAATACCTGAGAGGAAAGGGGGGACTTCATTTATGTTTTAGTAATTTTTGTATGCATCCTTTGTTGACCGGAAGCTGATTTGTTTGCAACACTTCCCCTTGTTCTAATATAAAATGAGCTAACAAACTTTTGTACTGTACAGCACATTTAATTGCTTTGTAATCCTGTGTGAGTTGGAACCCCTGGTTTTGTTCTTGTTTGTCTTAAAAAAATAAACAGATTGTTTAAAAAAAAAAAAGGACATGAGTTCTGTGCGAACGAGGCAAAAAAAAAGAATTAATGGGCTATTTTTTGTGCTGGTGAAATGTTTTTCATTGATTTAAAACAGAAAATATCATATTTGGCCACTAGATGGCCCTAAGTATGATAGAAATTCTTATGATACTTATGGCCACCTATTGAGCAAATGCTGAATTTTTTTGCCCCATTTGCACATAATTTGCTACCCCCTTTAGTGAATACTGCCTCAGCAATTCTGTAATATCAGAAGAGAAATAGGCCTAGTTCAGGCGTTCATTATGTGGCAAATGATCTGAAGATCTTTTTGAATCATTTTGTAAACACCTACGCCTTGAATGCTTAGTGGTCCAACTTATATCACACTAGACTTCATAGTCTTTAACCACTTTACCTCCGCTCACTTTGCTGCTACTGCAGCAAAGTGGCTCGTTCCCATCCAGTGACGTAGACCTACGTCGCTGGACTCCGCCCCTTATGGGCGGCGCGTGCGCGCCGCTAGAGGCTCGCTCCCGCTGTATTCAGTCACAGCGGGAGTCGGGCCAGGGGAGGAGCAGCGGCGATCGCCGCTGCTCTTACCCGATCGTCCGGGATCGAGTCTGGAGATCCGCCCGCTGTGTGTAAACTGAATCTCTGAAGTGACAGGCAGGGTCAGATTGCAGGGCTCAGCATAGCTGAACCCTGGATCTGTCCTTGTGTCACACAGTCACCTCCCCCCCCCACACGTCAGTAAGCACCAGGCATACATTAACCCCTCCCTCTCCAATAAAATTAACCCCTTCCCTGCCAGTGTCATTTTTACAGTAACAGTGCATATATATAGCACTGATTACTGTAGTAATGTCACTGGAACCCATTAAAAGTGTCAAAAATGTCAGTCAAGGGTCCGATCTGTCCGCCCCAATGTCGCAGTCCCGCAAAAAAAATTGCAGATCGCCGCCATTACGCGTTAAAAAAACCACCAAAAATGACAGAAATCTTTCCCTTTGTTAGTAAACGCAATAACTTTTGCGCAAACCAATCAAAATATGCTTATTGTGATTTTTTTTACCAAACATAGGTAGCAGAAAACAAATTGGCCAAAAATTTAAAAAAAAATTGATTTTTACATTTTTTTGGGGGGGAATTTCATATAAAAAAATGTGAAAAATATTGTTATTTTTTCAAAATAAATGCTCTTTTTTTGTTTATAGCGCAAAAAGTAAAAATCGCACAGGTGATCAAATACCACCAAAAGAAAGCTCTGTTTGTTGGGAAAAAAGGACGTAAATTTCGTTTGGGTACGGCGTCGCACGACCGCGCAATTGTCAGTTAAAGTCGCACAGCGCCGAATCGCAAAAAGTGGCCTGGACGTAAGACAGCAAAATCCTCCGGTGGTAAAGTGGTTAAATGCCCATGAAGTATTGGACTGTACTCTGGGACTATATACTCTTTGAGTGTTTAGCATTTCAAGCTATACAGATGTTGCCTGATGTATACAATTCCGTGGATAGATCTTACAGTTCACTTGATGTATGTGATAATGAAGGAACATATTTCACCTATGGAGATACCCTTGAGCTGCTACAAGGGATTTTATTTAGAGCTGTTACCACGTTTGCAATACATGGAACAACATACAGTATACAGTAGGAGTTTCATCTGTTCATGTTTTCTTTCTTATTGTTTGTTGTTAGTGATGCTTATTTATTGTGGTCATAGTGATACATGGCTAACGTGTTTTAGGTTTTTTATTAATGATTTTATATGTTTTGGTGTGTCTGTGTGGGTTGGGATTTTTGTATAATTGTCCAGGGGTCAGTTGGCTAATAAATAAATATAAATATTCAGTTGGCTAATAAATATATGTATAAATTTAACATATTAGGTTAGTTTGGATATTTTTAGTTGATTGATTTTTTAATTTCATTCTTGGAGAGACACCTGAAACGCTTCTTTTTTTATTGCGTTTTTCATGGTTGCTCTGGAGTAAGGTTTTGTCTCACCCATTTTGTGTTTATTTTCTTCCTCAAGGTTTGCATTTTCCTCTACTTGGATACAGTTTAAGTGTAATCTGTAGGCGATAACTCACACTGATACCATTATATTACATAATTTACAAAAGACCAAACCAACATATTTCACTTGAGTCATTTTGTTCTTTTTATTTCTAATCAATCATAAGATAAATTGAAGGTTATGCTCATACCGTAGCTTTCAGCAAACCTTATTGTGAAGAACAAAAGAATTAACATAATTACTCAGCGCTGTATTTATTGAAACACTGTGTAATATTCTGACACTACAATGTCTAAAAATGACTGGCTGATTATTTTCTCGCTGACTTGTTAAAACATTCAGGGTTATTAGCCCTCATTTTCTTTGACTTAGCATGTTTTGTTCACACAAGAAAAACCTACAGTAAACAAAGCCTTTTAAATGAAAGCTGCATAATGCACTATTTATTAGAAAAGTATTTTTTAAGTCAAGTTGTTTCTGAAATATATTCTAAAACACCTACATTCAGAATACATTCAGTCATTTTATAGGCCGTTCCTATCTGTACAGCCTACACAAAGTAGGTATGTACTGCTAGTAAGAGGCAAAACTTACAAAAAATATGCATTTTCAATAAAATTTAATATTCACCCAAAACTGTTATTTAAAGAAACCTATCAGGCCCAGCATTGCTTAATTCATGAAAATGCTAATTGCTTGGCATTCTCTGCTTTAAAATCTTTCTGGGTCCATCACCTGAAACAGGTAGGTAATGGGTTTATCTTCATTTTTTATGTGATTGCTTGAAAAATGTAACCACAAGCCAATACCACAACATCTCCAGTGCACACAGCAAATAATTCATACCCTCAGCTCTATGTTTTTCTGAGCCTGTGTGTGTGTTGTCTTTTCCCTCCAATCAGCTAGCAGATTTCACCGAGCTCTGTGCTCTAGCTCTGCAGTGTGTGTGACACCAGATTTCCAACCTCTGCTTTCTGCTGAGAGAGGCTGTGTAAAATGTGTATTTTGGAACACTGTAGAGAAGAAAGGGCTGCAGATAAACAAGTACAACATTTTTAGAAGGCTTTTTCATCTATGTGTATCATTTGAGGATAATTACTTCACTGGGTCATAAGATTAACCACTTCCTGCCCGGCCTATAGCAAATGTTGGCCGGGCGGTGGTTTATCTGTTCTGACTGGACATCCTGTTCCTCCCTAACTGCTTGCCGACCAGCCGCCGTAGTTTTGCTGTGGCAGGTCGGCTCTGTCCCGCAAAATGACTTACCTGTACATCGCTTTGCGGGACCATGCGCACCCATTGGCCACAGGGGGAGACAATCAGAGGGTCCGGCGGCCGCGATTGCCGCCGGCACCCGCGATCGCCCCCCGTGGAGACAGAACGGCGGTCTTCCATTGTAAACACAGCAGACGTTCTGTCAGTTATGAACACAGGGATCCTGTGTTCATGCAGCAAGCTCACCCCCCCTCCCAATTAGAAAGTACCCCCTAGGGACACATTTAACCCTTAGATCGCCCCTGGTGTTAACCTCTTCCCTGTTAGTGTCGTTAGTACAGTAATAGTGGATATTGGTCCCCCCCAAAAAGTATCAAAAATGTCCGGTGTCTCATCTGTCCTAAAAATCACTGATCACCACCATTACTAGTAAAAAAAAAAAAAATAAAATAAAAATGACATAAATCTTTCTCCTAGTTTGTAGACACGATAACTTTATTGGGAATTTCTTCCCAAAAATATGTAGTATGTCCTGTCTAGTCAGGAGTAAGGACTTAAGTTATGCTGGATCTGGGCGAGGGGCTGGATGTTGAGATCCAGTGGTCACCCCAGCCGGCCTAAGATCGCGTGCAGGCCCTAGCTCCGCGCTGGGTCGGCCGTGACATAGTCCCACTGGACGGGGACTGGCCTGCGAGTTAAATGTCTCGCCAGGTTGCATACGACCGGTCTGCGGCTGAGTCGCAGCGTTCCTATTGGCTGACATCCCCCCATCCCCACGACGGCGGCGAAGGGGTTCTGTCAGGAGTTGGCGTCTGCCTGTTCCGGTATGGTGAGTAAATGTTCCCCCTTTTCCTCCTGTCGGGTCCTGGGGTGGACGTGGGCCCCTCCCAGGGACGGTTGGACCCTCACTTCCCGGGTTCCCCTCTGTTCCATTGTGCACCCCCACCTATTTGCCCTCCCTCCTGGGGGGTCTTTGTCGCTAATGGGGGGAGGCTGGATCTGCATTGCAGGCCGCTAATGGGGGTGGGGGGTGCCACCGGTGCGGACGGACGTTGTGTGGGGGGGTTCCTACCTGGCTCCCCAGGGCCCATCTGTCGGTCGCTGGTCTGTCAGTCAGGGGGGGCCCCTTTAATGCCGCAGGCCGCGAGGGGCCGCCATTTTCTTGAAGCCTCCATGTCCTCTGCATGGCGGTGGCCATCTTGGTACACCCGGCTCGTTTCTTTCTTCAGAGCTGGAACACTGGGAGTCCCTGGAGGCGTGTAAGGGGGTGGAGCTCCTCCTTAGACCCGGACACACCGCTCTGCAGACCATCCTTTTGAGAGGACGATCGCTGCTGAGAAGACATCCTGGGCTTTCTGGTGCTCTTTGTGATCACGGATGGCCCTAGAAAAGGGTTGCCTGCATCTGCTGCGACTATTTCGAGATGGATCAGGCAGACGGTAGTGCAGGCTTATTCGATATTATTAAGTTCCAGGTTCCTCCTTTCCCTGTTAAATCCTTTTCTCTTATGCTCATTGACAGAAGCAGCACCGCCCCTCTATATTGGAATTGGGTTGTTGTGGTTTCTCTGACTCTGCTTTGTTACATAACTGACATCCTATAGTAGGAAGAGAGAAGGTATACCCCCTGGGACTGCCCATAGGTGTAGCCTGAATCTTTTTTCTGCCTAGTGTCCTACTCCTGTAGGGGGCAACAATACCCTACTGATATCAAGATATGAGTCCTGTGTGTGTCAATGAGCTTAAGAGAAAAGGATTTTACGGTAAGTCAAACATCCAGTTTTTTTTTTTTTATTGTGAATGTTATATAGCTGAAAGTAAAATATATTTGTTCCTTTTCAGAATTGTCTCTCTTTTTTTGTTTATAGCGCAAAAAATAAAAATCGCAGGCGTGATCAAATACCACCAAAAGAAAGCTCTATTTGTGGGGGGAAAAGGACACCAGTTTTATTTGGCCTGGCCATTAAGGGGGTAATTGTTCTGGTCCAGAAGTGGTTAAAGTGATTGTAAAGTCTAGTTTAAAAAAAAAAATAACAAACATGTCATACTTACCTTCTCCGTGCAGTTGGTTTTGCACAGAGCAACCCGGATCCTCCTCTTCTCGGGTCCCTCTTTGCTGCTTCTAGCCCCTGCCTCCTATTGAGTGCTCCCACAGCAAGCAGCTTGCTATGGGGGCACCCGAGCCGAGCTGCAGCGTGTCCATTCAGACACAGAGCTGTGGTTCAGCCCCGCCCCCTCTCTCTCTTGATTGGCTAACTGACTTTGACAGCCGCAGGAGCCAATGGCGCAGCGGCTGTGTCCCAGCCAATCAGGAAAAAGAGTCCCGTATGTCTGAGAGACTCGTGGACATCGCTGGATATAGATGGGGTTCAAGGGGGGCTGCTACATGCATAAGGCTTTTTATCCTAATGCAAAGAATGCATTAAGATAAAGAAAACTTCTGCCTTTACAACTCCTTTCAGAACAAGCTACTGGTGCATCACCGGGGGCACGTAGTGCAGCGATCAGCGGTTTAGTGTGCCTCTCAGACACACCGCATCTCTGATGACGTTAAAGAGCTTATTACATAGGCTCTTTACCATGTGATCAGCTGTGTCTAATCACAGTGTAAATAGGAAGTGCTGGTTATCGGCATTCCTTTACTCACGCTGACAGCGCTTAAGTAGAGGAGAGCCGATAAGCGGCTTTCCTCACAGGGGGGATCTGCACTGATGATCAATGCAATAATAATGAATGCAGCCCCATCAGTGATGCCTGCCTGTGCCCATCAGATGCCTGTCAGTGCCCATAAAGGCTGCCTATCAGTGCCGCCTATCAGTCCCCATCAGTGCTGCATATTAGTGCAGCCTCAACAGTGCACATCAGTGAAGGAGAAAAAATTTTTATTTACAGAATTTTTTAACAGAAATAAAGAAAAACTTTTTCCCAGAAATTTTCAGTCTTTTTTAATTTGTTTAGCAAAAAATAAAAACTCAGTGGTTATTAAATTCCACCAAAGAAAGCTCTATCTGTCTCAAAAAAAATTACAAAGATTTTATTTGGATACAGTATAACATGACCACACAATTGTCATTCAAACTGTGACAACGCTGAAAGCTAAAAATTGGCCTAGGCAGGAAGGGGGTGAAAGTGCCCAGTAATGAACTGGTTAATAGAGATTAATAAAGAGTCTTCAAATTAGCATGTCATGATGATACTTTTGTAGTGCAAAAAAAAGGAAAGGAAACCAGAATAAAGCTGGAACTCAAGCAGCCTTGAGAGCAATTGCATTCTTTGCTACTTCCTTTGCATTGCACTGAAAATTGAAGAAACCAATTGGATTTTACCTTTCACTAGTTTAAAGAATGCAGAACTATTGAAAATAGTTTCTGATTGGCTGCTGTAGTCTTTTTTTTTTTCTAAAAAAAAAACCTCAAAAATTATGCTCATAAACTTGTAATAAATTTAGTGCTATGATGGAGCAATGTAAATTAAGCACACATTCGCAGAGAGTCTACTAGGAGTTATGTTATAGGTGAATAACAATCTTATGGATCATTGTTGTAAAAATAGCAATAGCTATGTAAGGGGCTTTCATTTAAATAAAATATTTTCTACTTTATGAAATTAAAATTTATGCGCACTATATAACAGAATGTGCATTAAGTTTGACAGCTGATCATTATATTCTAAAATGTTTTAGAACATACAGTGTTATGAATCAGGGAAAAGAACTGCTGTTTTATGTGTTGAAAAACAAACCGTATTCTCTTAAGCTGGCCATAGACAGATTGAAATTTGGCCGGTTCATTAGGAACTTGCCAAATTTCGATCCATGTATGGGCATGCGAGTTGTACTAATGTTTATCTATCAATAAACTTCAGCACATCCAGCCTGTCAGATTTTTTTCATATGACCACTACCTACTGCTATAGCTGCAACCAGTGATCATTGTATTCTGATGGCTGGGAAACCTGCTGTCAGAAAAACTCTGTGGGAAAGATTCTTCAATCAATACTGAATTTGTTGATGGGGGAATCAAGCAATTTTTGTTTCCTTCAACCCGTGGTTGAAGGAAAGAAACTTGGTTAATGTATAGCCTGCCTAAAGCTCACTATACATGATACATTCTAAACATACAATCTCTGTATGAGCAACCTTAGATCTGCCAAAGCTGTAATATGAGGACCTATAGTACCTAATCTATCCCAACTAATTTAGATCCAATGGGGCAGACTCTTGCACTGCATTGCAGTAATTAGATTGTACAACATAATGCTGCCATTGATTTCAAAATGATCTTATTTTGTTTCTTAAAACTGTACATTTTCTCAATTTAAACATTTGATATGTTTTCTTCTTTCTATTGTGAATAAAACATGGGTTTATGAAATTTGAAAATCATTGCTTTCTTATTTCATGTAGATTTTACACAGCATCCCAACCTTTTTAGAATGTTGTACAATAGGATTATTATGTGTGGTGAGTCTAAAGCCTACCTTCCCAATCAACCCCACAAGTGTAGTTATGCCTTTATTGATTTGTCCAGTTATTTGCTTGTAAGTTATATTGCAGTTTACTAAGATGTGGCTTCATTGGTTTTCTTTTTCTTTTTTTTTTGGCTTTTCCTCTTTATTATCTCCTGGCAATCCTGCCAGTAACACTCTTCCTGTCCCAGAGTGGCAATGCTCACTCACTACATTGTATCTCTGATAGAGTGGCATTGTCACCCTAAAGTGTTACTAAACCCAGGAGCCTGCATTCACTATATCTGGTCTCCCACAGTACACCGAACTTGGAAATGCAATTATTTTAGTAAATATAAACTGATAAATACCTTTTTTCATCAGCTGTATATAGCAATTAGAGCAATATTCTGACTTGTATCAGTGAGTGCTGATAGATTGTAGGAGGAGTTTTCATTTCTCCCACGATTGTCCTATCAGGCTTCAAGACCCTTGATTCTCTGTCTGAACATGTCTGGGCAGTGCTGATTGAGCCTGTGCTGATCACTTGTACCCTCCCAAAAAAAAAAAAACACTCTCTAGCGATACACCCCAAACTGTGCAGCCTGATTCCATAGACTGTAAATATTAGGTTATTTTTTGGAGACTGTGGAAGAAGGAGATGATCAGAGAAGACATGATCGAACAGCCTTTTTACACAGTTCAGAGGATTAACCTTTTAGGATAAACACTAAGGGGTATAACAAGCATGCTTTGCTGCATATACAGACTGATTTTACTTATGTGGGATTAGTAACACTTAATCATTCACCTGGGGTGGCATCTTTATTGTTAACTTAGTGTTTCAAATTTCAATATACCCCTGTCCATAGACCATGTTACCCACCACCACACATTTGTGGGGAAGAAACCCTTGTCCTCTCCACATTGGAATAAGCTGCTTTCTTACTGTAGGTGTTTGGAAGCTGGTAGTGGGTTATAGTCGGGATGAGGATGACAGGGGTAGTCTATTAGGAAGGTATCAATTGGTTGCCAGGTGTGATGAGGATGCCAGGGGGTGGGGTGTTAGTAAGGTATCAGTGGGTTGCCAGGTGTGATGAGGATGACAGGAGGTGGAATATTCTGTTAAAGTGGGGTGCCAGGTGTACGATGAGGATGATGGGGGGGGGGGGAATGTTAGCAAGGTTGCAGTGGAAGTGGGATGAGGATGACGGGGTGGGGTGTTAGCAAGGTTGCAGTGGGACGCCAAGTGTGATTAGGATGACAGAGGGTGGGGTGTTAGCAAGATTGCAGTGGGTTACCAGGTGTGATGAGGATGGCAGGAGATGGGGTGTTAGCAAGGTTGCTGTGGGTTGTCAGGTGTGATGAAGATGAGGATGGCAGGAGATGGGGTGTTAGCAAGGTTGCAGTGGGTTGTTAGGTGTGATGAGGATGAAAGGGGGTGGGGTGCTAGCAAGGTTTCAGTGGGTTGCCAGGTGTGATGAAGATGAGGATGACAGGGGGGTGGGATGTTAGTAAGGTATCAGTGGGGTGCCCGGTGTGATGAGGATAGGGGTAGCAGGGGGTGGGTTGTTAGCAAGGTATCAGAAACATACCACATTTTTGGCATGATCTGTATTATTTATGAATTTGGAAATTGTGAATTAAAGGTATTTTTAAAAATTTAGAAATCTCTATGACCTCAATATGCACATTTGCAGGCTGTAACTGATGTTGTTGAAGTAAAAAAAAGAACACTGCAAAAACATGTACAATGGTATTATCTCCTTTATGGAATCACTGCCTCTTGAAATCCTCTACAGCCTGTGTCCTCATGCTTTTATGGGAGATGGAGCATCCATACATTTAGTTACTGGGCATGGAGGAGGAGGGAGGGACTGGGCTGTCATTTAGGAACTGTATACATGCCCAAATGTGTGATGTCAATACCACATGACCAGAATAGCTCAGCTAAAACCAGGAAATGTCCTCTCCAACAATAGAGACAAAACTGAGCATGTGCAGCTGAACTACACTTACTGTGCTTATCTGGATTTGTCCAGAGTGAACGTGCAGGAAAGGGAGGATCTTTTCAACAGGATCACACAGCCTTTTTATACAATGCAGAGGATTAATCACTTTAGTTACACAGTGAGTATAACAAGCATACTATTCTGCTATACAGATTTTACTGTTGTTGGTTTAGTAACACTTTAAGCTGCTCCCCTTGCTTGGCCTCCCTCTCTCCATTAATTAGAGGGTGTTGCTGTGTACAGTGAAAAAGTATTCATGCCCCTTGAAATTGTTCACATTTTGTCATGTTATGACTAAAAATGTAAATGTATTTTCTCTGTCGCTCACTGACAGACGCAGTCCTCTTGATTAATAACACATTGGGTTATACTGCCCTCTACAGGAGTAGGACACTAGACGGAAGGAAAACGTTCTGGCCACACCTTAGGGGCAGTCCCAGAGGGTATATCCTCTCTCTCTCTGCTACAGGAAGTCAGTTTTTTTCTGTCTAGTTAGGAGTAAGGACCTAAGTTCCTTGCTGGGATCTTGGTCCTAGCAAGATTTTTTAGAAAACTTTTTTATTCGGCAGCTTTTTTTCTCCAGTGTTCCTGTGAGATCTTCAAGCAAGTACGCTGAAACTGGGCGACGGTCTGGATGTTGAGATCCAGTGGTCACCCCAGTCAGCCTGCAAGCGCGTGCAGGCTCTAGCTCCGCGCTGGGTCGGCCGCGACATAGTCCCACTGGACGGGGACTGACCCTGCGAGTTAAACGTCTCGCCTGGACGCCAACGACCAGTTGGAAACTGAGTCACGGCGTTCGTATTGGTCAACAGCCCCCCCACCTCGGTGGAGAGGGGTTCTGTCAGGAGTTGGCGCCCGCCTGGTTCCGGTATGGTGAGTAGAATGTTCCCCCTTTACCCCCTGTCGGGTTGGTTGGTGGACGCAGGCCCCTCCTTAGGATGGTCGGACGCTCAGGTTTCTGGGTCCCCTTTCTATCCTGTAACAGGTCACAGATCCCCCAATTGAGTGTGATTGTGTGAAAAAAAAACCCAGGAGGCTTGGTTTGGGAGCTGACTATCTAAGTCACTGTATAAGTGGGCACTGTTAAGGGACCATGACTGAAGTCAGTGGCATTACTGTGATGACGGCCATGTATAAGGGTGATAGCATCCTACCTGATAAGGTTGCAATACAGGCCTGTGCCTGGACTACCGCCATCCGCAGGCCACCATCCTCCCGCAGACCGCTATCCTCCCACAGGCCGCCATCCTCCCACAGCTCCCCGCAGGCCACACAGGCCGATGGCGCTTCCGTAGGCCGCTGCCATCTTCCACAGGCCGCCACCATTTCCCCGCAGGTCGCGCGGGGCCGCCATCTTGGCGTAGCCTCGTGTCTCCAGCATGGGGGTGGCCATTTTGGAAGTGACCAGTTACCTTCATGGAGAAGCATGGGAGGCGCCGGAAGGCATGTAAAGGGGCGGAGCCGCCTCCTTTACCCGGGAAAAGTGCCAAAAGACTTCCTGTCTGTAAGAAGACAGCGCTGAGGCAGGTTGATAGAAACTTCTGTGCATCAGGTGGTGAGCCTTGGGGTCTCTCTCTCTCTCTGTGGGGTCCAAAAGCAGGTAACACTGAGGGGCGCTGTTTGCGCTGGGGGATTACAAAAAAGAAAAAAAAAAGAAGTTTTTTTCTTTGCAATTATTTTTTTGTTCGTTGGCAAGTGTCTTGTATAATCATGGACCCTGCCACACATGTATCCCCACCTGATCCCCTCGAGGTGGCCGCAGGACCCTCCAGTACCCCACTGGTTATTGATGCATTATGAGCAGTTTTGGAGTCTTTGGTATCCCGGGTGGAGGTAGCCTGTCAGGGACGGGGGTCAAGAAAGCGACCCCCGCCTACCCCTATTTCATCTGATACTTCAGATACAGATTCTGAGCTGGTCACTGCAGCTGCAGGTCCCTCTGCTGGGGCTGTTGTCTCAGGTAATGTCTCCTCAGACAGTGAGGAGGACGTATCTGCCTCCGCCATAGCACAAGAAGAAGCGCTGGTGGACGCACTAGTTGTGTCTGTCCGGGAAACCTTAAGACTTGAGGTTACACCGGCAGAGGTAACCGAGATGGAAATTCCTTTTGGTACTAGTAAGCGTGCCAAGAGGGTGAAGGTTTTTCCTTTACCCAAATGTTTTGGCAATAAAATTAAAGAGGAATGGGATCATCCGAAACGAGCCCTTGCTGTTTCTAAACGCATTGCTAGGCATAATCTGTTTGAGGAATCCTTCATTAAAAAATGGACGGTACCACCAGTGGTGGACCCACCGATTTCCAGACTAAATAAAGCCTCTGTCATCCCTTTGGAGGACGCTCCGTCCTTTAAGGATCAGGTGGATTTTTTCCCTGATAGGGTCAACCTTTAGGCCAGTGGTTGCCATTGGTTTAGTTTCACAAAAATTGACAGAATGGGCCAAATTGTTACGCCATGACTTAAAGGGGAGAAGTATCCCCCCGGCAGCATCTGATTTGATGGAACAAATTATACAAGGATTACTACAAGGACTACAGTTCATCTGTGACGCCGCCCTGGATGCCACTCCCTTGTTAGGGCATGCATCGATGTCAGCAGTGGTCCTCAGACGTGTGTTGTGGTTAAAGTGCTGGTCGGCGGATCTAGGTTCCAAGAAAGCTTTGACTAATCTCCCTTTTCAGGGGGATCGCCTGTTTGGGGCCACCTTAGATGAGATTATAAAGGATGTCACTGGGGGCAAGAGCACTTTTTTGCCACAGACTGCTAAGGGCAAGGGACCTCGCAACAGGCGAGGACCTTCCTTTTTCCGCTCATAAAAGGTTTGTTCGCTCCGCTGGGGCGAGTGAGAAGGGCTCCAAAGCCCCCTCAGGGGGTTTCAGAGGGCGCTGGTCAAGTAAACAAAAATCCGGCTCAGCCAAACCTGAAGATAAGACCAACACAGCCTGAAGGTGCGCCCCCACCCATTTCTGGGGTGGGGGGACGTCTTCACCGGTTTCCAGATCCAGGGCTTTCCTGAATCCCGTACAAAGGGGTTCAGGAGGTCATATGGTCGGGATACAAGATCGAGTGTCGATCACTTCTACCGGTGCGATTCTTCCCTTCCAACGTTCGTATGCTACAGGGAGCGGTAGTTTCCGTTCCTTGAGCAGGACGTTTTCTTCAATTTTTGCAAAGATCATTCCCAGTTCCCTCCAGGAATCGGATCCGGGTGAGCAAGCGGACCCAGGGAGTCTCTGGTCTGGTGGCTTCGGTCTCCTATGCTCAGCCAGAGGAAGTTACTACTTCCGATAGAGTCCAAGTTTCTGATAAATGTGTGGGAACTGAGAGCGATCAGGCTTTGTCTGATTTTCTGGACCGAGCAGCTCTAGGGCAGCCCGGTTCGGATCCAGTCAGACAATGCCACGGCTGTGGCTTAGGTCGAGCACCAAGGATTTCACCAGCTGTGCCTTCATTGGGGCACCCCGGAGGTGGATCTGTTGGCATCTCGGCTCAACAGGAAGGTGCGGAGGTTTGTAGCCCGCACCCGCGATCCTCTAGCGGACACAGCAGACGCGCGGATCGCCCCGTAGGGGCAGTATCAGCTACTGTATGTCTTCCCTCCTCTCAAGTTGCTGCTGAAGCTTCTCCGCAGGATAGAGGTGGAGGGAATGCCAGTTATCCTGGTAATTCCGGACTAGCCTCGTCAAGCCGGGCACGCCGACTTGCGCAGACTGGTCGCGGACGATCCTTGGAGACTTCCTCTCAAGGAGGATCTGCGGTCTCAGGGACCGATCTTCCATCTTGCTTTACAATCGCTGGCTTTAACGGCCTGGCCATTGAGACCCAGGTACTGAAGGACAAGGGATTGTCAGCTTCAGTTATTCCTACTCTAATTAAAGCATTCCTTTGATGTGGTTCGGGCAATCAGGGTATACCTGAAGACTACGGACTCGTTTCGTAAAACGGATTCACTTTTTGTGATCACGGATGGCCCCAAAAAGGGGTTGCCTGCATCTGCCGCGACTATCTCCAAATGGATCAGACAGACGGTGTTACAGGCATATTCTATTAAGGGTCGGGATCCCCCGTTCCCTGTTAAGGCGCACTCCACTCGGGCGCTTAGTGCTTCCTGGGCCTTCCGCCATCAGGCGTCAGTGGTCCAGGTTTGCAAGGCGGCTACCTGGTCATCGGTTCATACCTTTACAAAATTTTATAAAGTTGATGTGATGGCATCGGCGGATGCCTCTTTTGGCCGCAAGGTTCTGCAGGCCACAATTTGAGGAGACCGGTGGTCTACCTCGAGGGTTTTTTTCTGTTGGATTTTCAGTTGAGTCTCATCCTTTAGTTTAATGAGCCTTTAAAGACTTCTAGTCGGCACCGGTTGGGCCTTCTAGATTTAAATTTTTCTGTTATCCCACCCCTCATTTGTATCACTGCTTTGGGACGTCCCAATGTGTTATTAATCAAGAGGACTGCGTCTGTCAATGAGCGACAGAGAAAAATTGATTTTTGTAAAATCTTACCGTAAAATCCTTTTCTCTTAAGCTCATTGACAGACGCAGTACCCGCCCCTCGGTTTTTTGAGTTGGGTTGGGTTAAATTCTCTGACACTGCTTTGTGACATAACTGACTTCCTGTAGCAGAGAGAGACAGGATATACCCTCTGGGACTGCCCCTAAGGTGTGGCCAGAACGTTTTCCTTCCGTCTAGTGTCCTACTCCTGTAGAGGGCAGTATAACCCAATGTGTTTTCAATCAAGAGGACTGTGTCTGTCAATGAGCTTAAGAGAAAAGGATTTTACGGTAAGATTTTACAAAAATCCATTTTTATGGGGCTTTTAAATGATAGACCAACACAAATTGGCACATAATTGTGAAGTGGAAGGAAAATGATAAATGGTTTTCAAAATCAATTTACAAATCAATATCTGAAAAATGTGGCGTGCATTTGTATTCTACCCCTTTACTCTGATACCCCTAACTAAAATCTAGTCAAACCAATTGCCTCCAGAAGTCACCTAATCAGTAAATAAAGTCCACCTGTGTGTAGTTTAGTCTTATATAAATACAGCTGTTCTGTGAAGCCTTAGAGCAGTGGTCCTCAACTCCGGTCCTCAGGGCCCACTAACAGGCCAGATTTTAAGTATTACCTTGGGGAGATGCAGACTAAAGTAATGCAATCACTAAGCAGCAAATTATATCACCTGGGATGTATTTCAGTTATCTTGCAAACCTGGCCTGTTAGTGGGCCCTGAGGACCAGGGTTGGGGACCAGGGCCTTAGAGGACCATAGTGAACAAACAGCATCATAAAGGCCAAGACAGGTCAGGGATAAAGATGTGGAGAAGATTAAAGCAGGGTTAGGTTATAAAAAAAAAAAAAAAAATATCCCAAACTTTCAACATTTCAAGGAGCCCTATTCAATCCAGCATTCGAAAATGGAAAGAGTATGGCACAACGCAAACCTAAAAAGAGATGGCTGTCCACCTAAACTGACAGGCTGGGCAAGGAGAGAATTAATCAGGTAAGCAACCAAGAGGCCCATGGTTAACCCTGGAGGAGCTGCAGAGATTCACAGCTCAGGTGGGAGAATCTGTCCACAGGACAACTATTAGCCGTGCACTCCACAAATCTGGCCTTTATTGAGGAGCGGCAAGAAGAAAGCCAAAAAAAGTTCCTATTCAGTTTGTGAGAAGCCATGTGGGGGATGCAGCTAACACGGGGAAGAAGGTGCTCTGGTCAGATGAGACCAAAATTGAACTTTGTGGCCTAAAAGCAAAATGCTATGTGTGGTGGAAAACTAACACTGCACATCACCCTAAACACACCATCCCCACTGTGTAGCATGGTGGTGGCAACATCATGTTGTGGGGATGCTTTTCTTCAGCAGGGACAGGGAAGCTGTTCAGATTTGAAGGGAAGATGGATGGAGCCAAATACAGGGCAATTTTAGAAGAAAACCTGTTTGAGTCTGCAAAAGTCTTGAGACTGGGGCGGGGGTTCACCTTCCAGTAGGACAACAACCCTAAACATACAGCCAGAGCTACAATGTAATGGTTTAGATTAAAGCATATTTATATGTTAGAATGGTCCAGTCAAAGTCGAGACCTAAATCCAATTGGGAATCTCTGGCAAGACTTGAAAATTGTTGTTCACAGACACTCTCCATCCAATCTGACAGACCTTACCTTGTGCACTGGTGCGCAGTCATGTTGGAACAGGAAGGGGCCATCCCCAAACTGTTTCCAGAAAGTTGGGAGCATGAAATTGTCCAAAACATTTTGGTATGCCTTTCCCCTAAGTGTTCCCTTCATTGGAACTAAGGGGCCAACCCCGAACCCTGAAAAATAACCCCACACCAAAATTCCCCCCCCACCAAATGATTTGGACCCTGTGCACAAAGCAAGGTCCATAAAGACATGGATAAGTGACTTTGGGGTGGAGGAACTTGACTGGCCTGCACAGAGTTCTGACCTCAACCGGATAAAACCCTTCCCTTTGGAATGAATAAGAGCGGAGACTGCGAGCCAGACCTTCTCGTACAACATCAGTGCCTGCCCTCACAAATGCGCTTCTGGAAGAACGGTCAAACATTTCCATAGACACACTCCTAAACCTTGTGGAAAGTCTTCCCATAGGAGTTGAAGCTGTTATAGCTGCAAAGGGTGGGAACTCAGTATTGAACCCTACGGACTTAGACTGGGATGGCATTAAAGTTCATGTGTGTGTAAAGGCAGGCGTCCCAATACTTTTGGTAATAATGTGCATGCATGCATGAATGCATGTGTATGTATGTATGTATGTATGTATATATATATATATATATATATATATCATATCATATTCTATATTCAGCTGTAGAAAGCTCCTGAACATTTTCATACTCGACCATAAACATTATTAAGACAGTTTTATAGAAAACCCGTTTGTAATTCCAAAGTAGAATTAAAATTGACCTTCTGTATGCATAATGTGAGTCTAGGAAATGCATGAATAATTTTTGCTATCAAATTACTGAAACTTGCTTCATATACCACTCTTTACACCTAAAGTGATTGTAAAGTATTGTTATTTTTTTCTATTAAAATAACAAACCTGGTATACTTGCCTGCACTGTGCAGTTGGTTTTGCAAAGAGCAGCCCAGATCTGCCTCCTTCTCGGGTCCGTGGCTGGAGCTCCTGGCCCCTCCCTTCTGTTGAGTTCCCCCACAGCAAGCAGCCTACTATGGGGGCACCTAAGCGGAGCTGCATCTCCATGTATCCATTCAGACATGGAGCTGCTGTTTGGCCACACCCCTCTCTCTCCTGATTGTCTAACTGAGCTTGATTGACAGCAGTGGGAGCCAATGGTGCAACTGCTGTGTCTTAGCCAATCAAGAGAGAGAGTTCCAGGCAGCTGAGGCACTCGTGGACATTGCTGGATAGAGAGGGGGCTCAGATAAGTATTAGGGGGGCTGAGAGGGCTGTTGCACACAGGCTTTTTATCCTAACACATAGAATGCATTAAAATATAAAAACCTTCTGACTTTACAACCCCTTTAACCACTTGCCGACCGCTGCAAGTAAATATACTGCGGCGGTCAGCCCCGGCCAGGCAGAGTGACGTACCGGTACGTCACTAGCCTGTCACCGGCTTGTGAGCCAATAGCGGGCGAGCGAGCGCCCGCTGAGGCGCGAGCCCGCCGCGGCTCGTTCACTGAGGAGTCAGTGCGTGTGACCGGCTGACCCGATGTCCGCCGGTCACTCGGCGATCGTCGGTAGAGAGGGAGAAAGGCAGGCGGCTAATGTAAACAAGCCGCCTGTCATTCTCCCCTGTGTAAAAATGGAGATCAGATGGTTCTACTATGTAGAACCGTTGATCTCTGTTTTTACAATAGTAGACCTGTCCCATCACAGTTAGAAACACGCCCCTAGGACACACTTAACCCCTCCCTCTCCAATACAGTTAACCCCTTCCCTGCCAGTGTCATTTTTACAGTAACAGTGCAAATGTATAGCACTGATTACTGCAGTAATGTCACGGGTAACCCCAAAAGTGTCAAAAATGTCAGTCAAGGGTCCGATCTGTCCGCCGCAATGTCGCAGTCCCGCAAAAAAAATCGCAGATCGCCGCCATTACTCGTTAAAAAACAAAACACCAAAAATTACAAAAATCTTTCCCTTAGTTAGTAAACGCGATAACTTTTGCGCAAACCAATCAAAATACGCTTTTTGCGATTTTTTTTTTTTACCAAACATATGTAGCATAAAACAAATTGGCCGAAAATGTTAAAAAATTTTGATTTTTACATTTTTTTGGGGGGGAATTTCATATAAAAAAATTTGAAAAATATTGTTATTTTTGCTAAATTTACGCTCTTTTTTTGTTTATAGCGCATGATCAAAAAATCGCACACTTGATCAAATACCACCTAAAGAAAGCTCTGTTTGTGGGAAAAAAAGGACGTCAAATTTGTTTAGGTACAGCATCGCACAACCGCGCAATTGTCCATTAAAGTCACGCAGTAAAAAATCGCAAAAAAAACCCTGGTCAGGAAGGGGGTAAAATCTTCCGGGGCTTAAGTGGTTAAAGCAAACCTTTCATGAGAGACACTTGTGGGCTGTCATTGCCAGTCCCCTTTTAAAGATGCTAATTGCCTGAATAGTACACTGACTAAATAGATTCCGTAAGGTAATGCTAGCCAAACACACAAAGATTTCTCTAATAGATTCCTCCATTCACACTAAACAGTGCAGATGAAAGAATCTCCCATGCTGGCTATTGTGTATGATTTTCATGTTGCCCCAGTGAAGACGTTCATTGGAACAAAACGTACGTCGGACGGTAGTGGTTAGCAGTGAGGTCTTATCGTTTTTAAGGACACCAGATGCTG
This sequence comes from Pelophylax lessonae, assembly GCF_965119305.1. Taxonomy (NCBI): domain Eukaryota; kingdom Metazoa; phylum Chordata; class Amphibia; order Anura; family Ranidae; genus Pelophylax; species Pelophylax lessonae. The sequence continues at coordinate 169,346,412 of NC_138774.1, read as the reverse complement.
TGTGTAACCAATTTACCTATAATATCCTTTTTTCTTGTAAGTACATGTCTATACCAATAAATTGTTTTTCATGGATGTTTGCACAATGAGTTGTTTCCTCCTTTTTCATGTGTTACACAACAAGCTGGAGTGTGGATTACTAGCACAGCTTGATGTTAATGAGATGCGGTTTATCCATCCATACTGAGAGCCTGGATTTGCTAAGAAAATGTCATCTAATAGATGAGGCGCTCTTCGCTTGCATTGAAAAAGCTGCAAAATGGCTGTGTTGGACCTGCAAAGGTTGATCCATCTGGTAAGAGGCAGATCTTCTTTTGCAGTGGAGCATGGTGTATTTCATTAGGTTCACAATTCTATACAGGAAGAATCACCTCTGAAAGGTTTTTGGGAATCTACATCTGATCACACTATCTTGTGCATGGGACCCTTCTTCATCTATTTATTTAACCATTGACTCACTTTTGGTTTAATTATTACACTTTGTTTTTTAAATTGATGCTATGATTTTTTTTAGTACTGTTGTTTTGGATAAGCGCATTTACTTTCTATACATTGTGCCTGATTGGATGCAGTCACTGTTTGGCTGACAATTTTTAGCCCAACTTCTTCCACAAATCGACCTTTCTTTCCCTTTTCAAACAACGACCTTTGAAAATATTTGTCTTCGCTCACCTGGTTCCCGGGGTATCATCTCCTCTATTTACTCCTTCTTGACTGCAGGGGGAGGGGGGGGGGTGGCAGTCTCTATAGATTTAGAGGACTGGAGCAAGGCCTGGTCATCCGTAGCCAAATGTTCCTTCAACGCGGTCACCATGGGGGTGGCCTATAAGGTTCTCTTTTGCTGCTATTGCATAGCCCATTTAAACCTGTCATACAATGATAGATGCTTCAGGGGATGTGGCCAATGCGGAGACGAGATCCATATTTGGTTGTCTTGCCCACGTTTGGTGGGATTCTGGACTAGGGTCTACGGCCACCTCTCAACACTTTATGTATCCTTGCACGAAGACACTCAGCATTCACTTTTCCACTGCCCCCTCCCAAGCCTCTTCTCAGACCAACAAAAGCTGTCCACCTACATCTTCATTGCCACAAAGCGTGCTATTCCCAGAACTTGGAGGAAGCCCTCGGTTGGGTTTGCAAAGGGGAAGAGCATTCTGACTACCCTCATGCTGTATGAGAAGATGACCAGTATACTTCATGACTCTCATGTTAAGTTCCTCAAAGTGTGGAACACTTGGTGGTCTTATGCTTTCCCTACTCTGCCCCCGGCCAGCTTGGGTATCCTGGACCAAGCTACTATAGCATCTAACACGCAGACTCCGCTCTCTGTAAGCCTACATTTCCTTTTTCTATTCTTGTCTTGACCATCTCCTTTTCTCTCCCTGCCTAGTTCTGCATCCCTTTTCTTCTCTCTTTATTCTACTCGGTTCTCACCTTTTCTCCTCCCTCACCCTACCTCACCCTCTGCTTCCTTATCCCTCCCTTTTCTACCTCCCCCTTTTTCTTTTTTTTCCTTTTTCTTCCTCTCCAACACCATGGGACAATCCCACCCCTGTTGTCCCACCATGTCTCGGGCCCCATTCCCAGTTACTCTTTACCACCTTCGGCACTAGTACCAGGTGCTTCTACTATTTGCTTTAAAACATTGGAAAGGTGTTTTTGTTTGTATTCACAAGTAATTTGATGGGTTTTTTTTTCCCTTGCGCGGGACCATTCTGCCTTTTTTCTCCTCAAGCCTGTAATTTGGCTTTGTTTAACTCAAATAAAAACGATTGTACAAGAAAAATTTGTAAAGAATTTGTAAAGCTAGGTGTTGACAAGAAGACCATCCACAGCTCAAATTGTGGCTGCTTCAGCAGGAATCGGCTGAAATTAAAACATCGTATGGACAATTTCAGAGCTGCTAACCTAAAACAAGTATGCATATCTGTAAAATCAAATAGTGCAGTGGTAATCAAAAGCAAAAAAAAAATACACATTTAACACAACACATAAAATAATCAAATACTGTGCACGCAGTGTAATTATTAAACAAACTTAATTATACATGAGGGCATAAGGTGCCACCATAATAAATTGTGTATCAGAAACAAAAAATTATTTCCACATAAACGCCAAGTGAAAACTGCCTAAAAGAGTACAATGCAGTCCAAAAAAAAAAAAAAACAATTCACATGTGCGTTCCACTCCTGATGGGCTTCATCACTGTGCTGCCCCCAAAAAGGCTATAACGAATATAGTGAAGTCTTTTAACTCATAAAAGATTGCCTCTGGTCAGCAATAGTCTTCCCCAGTCATTGACCGAGCATCAGTGTGGGTAGAGATCCAATGGCACAAGAACCAAACATTAATAACCCCTCCTCAGCCTTGATCCTCTCTAAACCTCACATACATGTTAGAGAAAATAGAGCCGGGCACTCCACATATTGTAAGGTCAACTGGAATGTTTATTAAAAGTAAGTTAAAACCACTCACATAATGAACTGCGCTGTACAAATGTTCTCGTTCGGGACCACACACTTCTGGGTATGTCTGGATACGTGTTGGCGTCACATCGCTTTGCTCCACCCTACGCTTTTTGTCTTGTCTAACATTAGGCAGGGCCTAAACCTTGCATGAGTTTACCACGTATTTTATATCCTTCCTTTTAAGTATTTCAGCTTTTTGGACGTACTGTGTACAATGGATATAAAAGTCTACATACCCCTGTTATGAATGTTAAAATGTCCAGGTTTCTGTGATGTAAAAAAATGAGACAAAGGTAAATCATTTTGGAATTTTTTAATGTGACCTATAAACTGTTCGACTAAATCGAAAAAGAAACTGAAATCTTTTAAGGGGGGGGGGGGAGTAAAAATAAAAACCGAAAATAATGTGGTTGCATAAGTGTGCACACCCTCTTATAACTGGGTATGTAGCTGTGTTCAGAATTAAACTAATTAAACTCATGTAACATAGTAGTCAGTACACACCTGCCATCATTTAAAGTGCCTGTAATTAACCCCAAATAGTTCAGCTGTTCTAGTAGGTCTTTCCTGACATTTTCTTAGTCGCATCCTACAGCAAAAGTCTGTACCATGTGATCACGCTGACCAATCACAGCTATCAACACAGTTGTATTCAGTAGATGGCATAAAAGGAAGCCATCTATTGTATACAACTGTCATGTGACTTTCTGTAATATGTCACAGTGATCGCATGGTACCGGCAGGGCTGTCTTTAACACAGGGCAAAAGGGGCAGCTGACCCAGGTCCAATCATTGTTGTGGGGCCCAAAGCAGCTGCCCCTTGAGCCTGCACTGCCCACAAATAATTGATAAGTGGATTCAAGAGGGCCCAAGAAAATGGTTGCCCAGGGTCCAATAAATATTAAAGATGGCCCTGGGTACCGGCAGCGAGCTGGTACTCAGATCGGTTTATCGGCCGTGTCCTATGGACGCAGCCAGTGACAGATCGTGCCGCTGCACGGCCCTGCGGCCACGTGATCAGCACATCCTGACAGGACATCATATGACGCCCAATCAGGATAACTGAACCACCGCTCAGCTGTCAATTTGCTATTGGCCGGTGGGAAAGGTGTTAATTAGGGGGTCACACTACAGCTTGTAAGCGTGTTTTGTTCCCATTTGATTCCCATTTGCCTTATAACAGGAATGTTTCTCTTATTGGTGATGGAGGCTGATCACATGTTTAACCGGTTGCCGACCGCCGCACGACTATATACTGCGGCGGTCAGCCCCGGCCAGGCAGAGTGACGTATCGGTACGTCACTCGCCTGTCACTGACTTGCGAGCCTATAGCGAGCGGGCGCGCGCCCGCCGAGGCGCGCGCCCGCCGCGGCTCGTTCACAGGCAAGTCAGTGCGTGTGACCGGCGGACTCGATGTCCGCCGGCCACACTACGATCGCTCCTGTGAAGGGAGAAAGACAGAGCAGCTTGTGTAAACAAGCTGCCTGTCAGTTCTCCCTGTGTAAAAGTAAAGATCTGACCGTTCTACTATGTAGAACGGTTGATCTTTGCTTTTACACCAATAGCAATGTCCCTACACAGTAGAAAGCACGCCCCTAGGACACACTTAACCCCTCCCTTCCCAATAAAGTTAACCCCTTCCCTGCCAGTGTCATTTTTGCAGTAACAGTGCATATGTATAGCACTGATTACTGCAGTAATGTCACTGGTAACCCCAAAAGTGTCAAAAATGTCAGTCAAGGGTCCGATCTGTCCGCCGCAATGTCGCAGTACCGAAAAAAAAATCGCAGATCGCCGCCATTACGCGTTAAAAAAAAAAACACCAAAAATGACAAAAATCTTTCTCTTTGTTAGTAAACGCGATAACTTTTGCGCAAACCAATCAAAATACGCTTTTTGCGATTTTTTTTACCAAACATAGGTAGCATAAAACAAATTGGCCGAAAAATGTTAAAAAATTTTGATTTTTACTTTTTTTTTTGGGGAATTTCATATAAAAAAATGTGAAAAATATTGTTATTTTTGCAAAATTTACGCTCTTTTTTTGTTTATAGCGCGTGATCAAAAAATCGCACAGGTGATCAAATACCACCAAAAGAAAGCTCTGTTTGTGGGAAAAAAAGGACGTCAAATTCGTTTAGGTACAGCGTCGCACGACCGCGCAATTGTCCGTTAAAGTCACGCAGTAAAAAATCGCAAAAAAAACCCTGGTCCTTTAGCAGCCAAATCCTCCGGGGCTTAAGTGGTTAAGAGTCTTTGAACATGGAAGAGGAGTACCTTTCTTTCACACATTTGGACTTTTTATAAATTTTCTCTGAAGAAATCTTTTTTAATTTTCATATTGGTTGTTTTATTTAATTCTATATCACATTTGAGCGCAACTCTGTTTTAATGTAATTGTATGGCGACTGTGCATAGTATCTCTCAGTAGAGTTGCTGCTTTTATTAAAATTGTTTATCACAATAAATTGGTACATAGTGCAGTTTCTTTTTGTTATTTAAGATGAGATGTAAAGGCTTTTAAAGTGTCACCTATTGAGATTTTTTGGGTACTGTAGTTTTTTGCGATATCGCAGGCACACACAATTTTTAAGACTTGGCATGTTTGGTATCTATTTATTTGACATGACCTCATCTTTTACATTTTCCCCCAAAAATGGGTTTCATATTGCGTGTGCACTAACATTCTTTTTTTTTTTTTTTATATTTATATATTTTTTCCTGGAAATTTCCGTTTATTAAACAGTTGGGCAAAAATCGTGTGATGTGAAAATTTGCAACTGTCATCATTTTATTCTAAAGGGCCTCTGCTTTTAGAAAATGTATAATGTTCTGGAGGTTTAAGTAGTTCTATAGCCAAAAACGAAGATTTATACATTTGTGCAAAAAATAAAAAGAATTGCTCTAGAGCCGAACCGGTTAATAAAGAGTCTTGCTCAATAATTCTTGCTTGATGACTGGAGAAGACTATTGTTGACCACAGGCATTTTTATTTTTAAATAGTGCCGCACTTTTTAGTATTCTGTATTTGAGCTGTGCTAGTTATCTCATAGTGTGCGAGCAGCTTTTCTTTTGTGTATATAGATCCACACGTGCAGTTGCATTTCGAATTTTCTGAAAATCTATAAAGTCACACAACCTTATTCATAACTTCCAACTATCCCTTATGTGGAGGTTCTTTACCCCTTTTGGAACCAAATCACTCTGTCCCTCTTTTTTGGTCTGGTGTATAGCCCTTTATGAAAAATGTACTATTTAACAATCAAAGGTGTTTTACCACACCAAAGCCTTCATCCAACCTCATATTTACTGCATTTTACTATATTAAAAGCCAGTATAAACGGAAAGTAGCATTGGTCAAAAGCACTTGTGGGTTTAACCATTTTTTTTTCATACCAATTCTTCATGTAAGGGGGTGAATGGGTGTGTTCTTTACCTAATATGTTTTGTGCTAAAAGGTGTCCATTTCCCCCTCTCATAAAGTTTAGTGGTACAGTAGGCTTACATGCATTTGTACCTGTGTGTTTGATTTGGGACCATCCGGATCCATATACATTGGCTTTGAACCTGTTTGTGTGATCAGGATTTATAGAACATTATTATACTGTTATTGTTTATGGAATTTAATGATTACTTATTTTCCTAAACTAATGTTTTTATGCTACTTTTAGTCTGATACAAATACTGTTATTTTTTCTGTTCCATTTTTCTTGTTTTCCGGTGATTTATTTATTTATTTTTTAAATATGATTTATTTACATTCTTTTTGTTTCCCATATATTCTATCTTTTTAGATATTTTGTTATTTACGTATTTTCTTTTGACGGTATTAGGTTTTGCAGAAACACTTAATTTCATGTCACCTGCTTTGTGTATATTGTTTTACGAACCTGTCAAGGCATCAGGAAGCCCATATTGATACCATCTGACATCTGCGTTAGGTGGGGGCAGACCTATTTAAGAGGGATCAGTTGGGCACACCTGTGTTATGATTAAGCACATTTTCATTGTGTGAAATGCGTCAACCTGTGCAGCCTGTCAATGTCCTGCGTGTGTCATGCTGGGATTTCCAATAAAGGATTTGGGACTAGCCATGGTGTGCAGCCATTTCTTCATTTGTTAGGCTTATATACATGCTTGGTGCACATAACATTTACAGTATTGAAGCAAAAGCATACCATGACCACTAGGCAACTAGCATTTGCAGCAAGAGAAGTAGAAATGGCAGCTTTCATGTTCTTCCAGACTAAAGAAAAAGATAAATGACATGTAAATAATTTTTTATCTTGATCCATTAGTAGTTTGCTTGACTTTGTATGCTTCAAATTAGGAACATCTGTAATTTTACCAATGCTGGTCATAGATCTGTGATTAAAATTTTCTCCTTCAGGTAACACTTCCGCCTAGCAGCACTATGGTCGCCGGTTTGAATCCCGAACACGGCACTACCTGCTTGGAGTTTGCATGTTCTCCCTGTGCTTGCGTGGGTTTCCTCTGGGAGCTCCAGTTTTCTCCCACACTCCAAAGACATGCTGGTAAGTTAATTTGCTTCTGTCTAAATTGGCCCTACTATATGTATGTATGAATGTGAGTTTGGGACCTTAGATTGTAAGCTCCTTGAGGGCAGGGACTGATGTAAATGTGCAATATATATGTAAAGCTTTATGTAAATTGATGGCACTATATAATTACCTGCGATAAATCAAGTACAATAAAAATATGTGCAACAGGTATGAAAGGCTACTGACCCAGTGATGTTAAAAGCAAGAAGCAATCAATATATGTAAATGTAGATTAATAAGAAGCGTAAAGCAATAGCTGCAAACTACCACCTGCTTTAACATATTTGTCAGCTGGCTTAACAATGCCAATTGTCCCCTTATTTCTGCTCAAACATTATTAAATGTTTGCTTTTGAAATGAAATGCTTTTAAATAAAACCGTGTAGCAGTTACCCTGTAATATAAGATCAAACCGTAAAGAATAGATATTCTGTCTTGGCCCTTGGTCTATTCAGATGTGACTTGACCCATCTGGTGGAGGATGCATCACCATGTTATCAGCTGGTGGTTGGGAGAGTCGCTGCTTTTCTGGAGTGTTATATGTAATGCTGCGGTTACTGAAAGAGAGGGAAAACCTGAAATTTTGAGTTGTAACTGGAACAGGAATACAGAGGAAATCTTCCAGTGTGGACAACTGTTTTATTGACAATTGAATATATTTTACTTGCTGTTGGGTCCCAAGACAGGACATGAAAGAAAATCCCAATGCGCCACAGACAGCAAAATGCTCTTTTAATCATTCTCTACATTATTTGAAATTAAGAAAAATACGTTTTTGTTTAGATATACCTTATGGTTTCATATAGGAAACATAACCCTGGTTTTATTGGATATACCCCTATCAGGCTACATGTACACTAGCCAAACCTGACCGCGGCCGTGCGAAAACACAATGCGTTTTTGCCTCTTTTTTTGTCATGTTTTGCGTTTTTCCATGGCCGGCGGTCAAAACTTTCCTATCCTGAAATGGATTCTTCCATGTTCAGGAGAGAGAGGCTTAAACTCACCTAAACTTGCATTAAGAAGCTATGGTAAAAAAAAAAAAAATACAAGTTTAGGAGCTGCCAGTGTACATGGAGCTAGACTGTTTAACATTGACGTGTTTAGGAGATGAATCCTGTCTATGAATCATTTGAAAAATGTACAACCTAATTATAGTTAAGTAGTTGTACTCAGCGGTTTAGTCTCTTTTCAATAGTGTGTGGTGGTGGATCACAAGATGTCTTGTGACATATTTTTGGAGCACTATCTATCACTATCTACCAGTGATGGGGCACTATTCCACTCACTGATACTAATGAAGGGGCGCTAAATCTCCCAGAGATGCCAATAATGGGGTACTATTCCTCCCATTGATACCATTGATGGGGCACTATTTTTCCCACTGATACCAATGATGGGACACTATTCCTCCCACTGATACCAATGATGGGACACTATTCCTCCCACTGATACCAATGATGGGGCACTATTCCTCCCACTGATACCAATGATGGGGCACTATTCCTCCAACTGATACCAATGATGGGATACTATATTTCCCAATGATACCAATAATGGGGCACTATTCCTCCCAATGATACTAATAATGGGGCACTATTCCTCCCACTGATACCAATGATAGGGCGTTAATTCTCCCATGGATATCAATGACGGGGTACTATATTTCCCAATGACACCAATAATGGGGCACTATTCCTCCCGCTGATACCAATGATGGACACTTTTCCTCCCACTGATACCAATAATGGTGTACTATTGTCTCCCAATGATACCAATGATGGGACACTATTCCTCCCACTGATACCAATAATGAGGCACTATATCTTCTTCTTACTTTTACTGCCGACCAACCCAAGGGCATTGTTTATTCCCACTGACCAGCGAGTTGATGGCATTGTTTGCTCCCACTGGTCACTGATGCTGGGACATTTCCTTCTCCCACTAAACACAGTTCAGCCCCCCTAAAGTCTGAAGGATAGAGAACTGTCCCTTTGTTTAGAAGTTGAAGGATTCCTGGTCTATTAAATTGTAATGCTGTACTTTGGATTTCGGTGAACTTTTGTAAATTTCTATATTTTATTTCATATGTTTCTTACTGTGGGGCAATCAAAAATCTGATCATGTGGAGAACAGTGAAGTGTGATTTTCATAATTGGGAAAATCTGAAGTGGATTTTATAGTTTTGGCAAGTGTGCAGTCTCTAAAAGCATTTTATGTCATGCACCTATACTGTAATGCTGCACACATATCTTGGCAAAAAAAACAAACAATAAAGGTGTATTTAAATGCAAAGATTCCGATTTACTAAAGGAGTAGAGCATTTTCTATTTAAAAAGTGTATCGTCACTTGTCTTAGTGAATGAGGTATAAGAAAGAGAAAATTCAGTCTGCAAAGAATACCTTATCATACGCACAAAAAAGAGGGGAAAAATTGCTTGCACATAACCAGATGATTAAAGTCAGCACGACTTTACCTAATTCACTAAGCTCAGTGAAATTTTACTTCACTTAGATAAAATTCACCAACTTAGTGAATGAGGTGAAGTTTTGCTGACTTCAATCATCTAATTATATTCAAGCAAAAATCCTGTTTTTTTTTTTTTTTTTTTTTCCTGGTACATGACAAGATATTCTTTGCAAAGTAAATTTTACTTCATTCATCAGGATAAGTAAAAAGTCACTTTGAAGGTGAACATGCTCTTCTCCTTTAGTAAATCTAAAGGTGTAAAAAGGTTTTGCCATTATCTCTTGCTGCTGTTCTTGTATTGCCAAGCTGAGAATGGCTGGCTAATTATAGAAAACTGGAGCCGTGCACTGATTTCCTTGCAGTGAGAGTGGGCTATTTTTTTCATTATCCTGTGACTACTTCTCACATCAGAGTCTCCGTTGTTCAACATCCATCTTGGAATTAACTGTCCTAGAGAGGTAAGTAAAGGGCACGCCAATGCTTTTTACTAACTCACTTGTGCAACATTACATATGAACAAGCAGTAGTCTTAGGCTCTGTTCTACTACTGCACTACTGTGATTTCACATGTGACAGAATCGCATGACCATGGAAATCAAATTGCTTCAATGGTGCCGTTCACATCAACGCAACTCTGCACAGCGCAATTTTGAAAAAGGTTCCTGTGCTACTTTGGTGTGATTCCAGTGCAGTTTTGGCCCCAAAGAATGTGCAGACTTTATCAAAGTTGCATCCAAGTTGCACTACATTATCGAATTTAAAATCCGATCAAAGTTGGATCACAGCAGTGTGGACCTAGCCTTAATTTTCATTTAAAAAAATATTCACACTACCTGTGGCTATTCATGTTTTAATTAAGATTTCTGCAAATGTGTTAAATACAACCCAATTCCAAAAAAGTTGGGACACTGTACAAATTGTGAGTAAAAAAGGAATGGACTAATTTACAAATCTCAGAAATTTATATTTCATTCACAATATAATATAGATAAAATATCAAATAATGAAAGTGAGATTTTTTCATAGGTTGAACTGGATGGACTTGTGTCTTTTTTCAGCCTCACTAACTATGTAACTATGTAAGATATTTGAAATGTCATGCCAAATATTGGCTCATTTTGGATTTCATGAGAACTACACATTCCAAAAAAAGTTGGGACAGGTAGTAATAAGAGGCCAGAAAAGGTAAATGTACATATAAGGAACAGCTGGAGGACCAATTTGCAACTTATTTGGTCAATTGGCAACATGATTGGGTATAAAAAGAGCCTCTCAGAGTGGCAGTGTCTCTCAGAAGTCAAGATGGGCAGAGGATCACCAATTCCCGCAATGCTGCAGCAAAAAATAGTATAATATCACAAAGGAGTTTCTCAGAGAAAAATTTGAAAGAGTTTGGAGTTATCATCATCTACAGTGCATAATATCATCCAAAGATTCAGAGAATCTGGAACAATCTCTGTGAGTAAGGGTCAAGGCCAAAAACCATACTGGATGACCGTGATCTTCGGGCCCTTAGGCGGCACTGCATCACATACAGGAATGCTACTGTAATGAAAATCACAACATGGACTCAGGAATACGTCCAGAAAACATTGTCGGTGAACACAATCCACCGTGCCATTCGCCGTTGCAGGCTAAAACTCTATAGGCCAAAAAAGAAGCCATATCTAAACATGATCCAGAAGCGCAGACGTTTTCTCTGGGCCAAGGCTGATTTAAAATGGACTGTGACAAAGTGGAAAACTGTTCTGTGGTCAGACAAATCAAAATTTGAAGTTCTTTTAGGAAAACTGGGACACCATGTCATCCGGACTAAAGAGGACAAGGACAACCCAAGTTGTTCTCAGCGCTCAGTTCAGAAGCCTGCATCTCTGATGGTATGGGGTTGCATGAGTGCATGTGGCATGGGCAGCTTACACATCTGGAAAGGCACCATCAATGCTGAAAGGTATATCCAAGTTCTAGAACAACATATGTTCCCATCCAGACGTCGTCTCTTTCAGGGCATTTTCCAACATGACAATGCCAGACCACATACTGCATCAATTACAACATCATGGCTGCGTAGAAGAAGGATCCGGGTACTGAAATGGCCAGCCTGCAGTCCAGATCTTTCACCCATAGAAAACATATGGCACATCATAAAGAGGAAGATGCGACAAAGAAGACCTAAGACAGTTAAGTAACTAGAAACCTGTATTAGACAAGAATGGGACAACATTCCTATTCCTAAACTTGAGCAACTTGTCTCCTCAGTCCCCAGACGTCTGCAGACTGTTATAAAAAGAAGAGGGGATGCCACACAGTGGTAAACATGGCCTTGTCCCAACTTTTTTGAGATGTGTTGATGCCATGACATTTAAAATCAACCTATTTTCCCTTAAAATTATACATTTTCTCAGTTTAAACATTTGATATGTCATCTATGTTGTATTCTGAATAAAATATTGATATTTGAAACTTCCACATCACTGCATTCTGTTTTTATTCACAATTTGTTCAGTGTCCCAACTTTTTTGGAATCGGGCTTGTATTTGTATCCATTAGTCTAGGCTTATCTTGTAGGCCATCTGCCCTTTCTTAAAATGATCAGCAAACGCTGATTGTCACCATAACACCCCCTTCCTGGCCTAGTGATTTAACATTTATCTCTAAAGAATAATTTCCATGGTTTGGAGAGTCCACACCATTTGTAGCAGATATTTGTATGAAATAAAACACAGACTTTAAAATGTGTGTTAGTTGTCCATCACCTGCATCACTGCTGATAATTAGGTAGTATATGGCCTGGGCTAAAGTATAATAAAGGTATTGATATAGAGGAAGCTTTAACAGGAACCTGTATGATGAGAAAATATGTTATTGTTAACCACCCATTAAAACTGCTAGTTGCATGGTTTTCCACATCCCTGACCTGGGGAAGCACAGTGACTTAGTTGTTAGCACTTCTGCCTTGCAGCACTTGGGTCAACTGTTTGAATCCCAACAATGAGTCTAAATGCATGGTGTTTCTATATTCTCCCTGGCATTGTGTGGGTTTCCTCCAGGTACTCTGGTTTCCTCTCACACTCCAAAGACATGCTGGTAGGTTAAGGTCTGGTTCACACTAGTGTGATCTCCAATGTGATTTGTATTGCACAGAATTGCATGACAACAGATATATTATTCTCTATGGTGCCCATTTACAGCAAAACACTGCATTTTTGGAAAAGGGTCCTGTGCTGTTTTAGTGCGATTGCTGCACAATTATAGCCCAATAGACTTTAATGGAAATGCACCAAAAAACACATGTTAATACATTTTTGTTGCATTTTTTGCTTGCGTTTTGTGTTGGTTGTTAGGAGCCAGCACCCGTCGGTGTCTTTACAACCAGTGACTTATCACTGCTGTCAGCCATGGTTTCTCAGCTGACAGCATTAACTCCCCTCAAACCATACCAGGCCGCACACCCTCTCTTTGGTACTTTGCTGGGGGGGGGGGCAGGGTGACCCGACCCCATGACATCATTGACCATATATGGACATGTCCATATATGGTCAATTACATCACCGGTTGACCCCACCTTTTGTTTACGTAAGTAGCAGGGAGACCTGGCAATGTTATTGCTGCCGTTTTTCATGAGTGCCGGGGATCTACACTGCTGGACAACATGATTGATGATGGATGTACATCAGGGGATATTTGGGCTTTTGTGTTTAACACTGATTTTTTTTTTTTTTTTTGGTGAATGAGTAGATGTACTACTGCTTTACATAGGGAGGCCAAGATCTGTAGGTCCCCAAAGCTCTCGTCCCTCCTGTTTCCTGGCCTGCCAGGCTGCATTCTCAGATAAGGGTCTGGTATAGATTTTGGGGGGGGGGACCCTCATGCCATTTTCTTTTTTGTTTTTTGGAACGGGTTCCCCTTAAAGTTCATACCAGACCTGGAAAGATTTTCCTTTTTAAATTTTTAATGACTTCTTTGCTTACATTCTGCTATCATCCAGGAATCATTGCTTGATAGTGGGGATGAGCCACTGGTTGTTGGTGTGCCAACTCCTAACAACTGACATCTGTGAACTAAACCGTCTCTTTCCCCTACAAAAACGCATAAAAACGCATCGATGTCCTGCTACAAAATCACACTGACAATCTGATCAAGTGGCAGCTGCACTAGTGTGAACCTGGCATAGCTGACTCCTATCTAAATTGGTCCTAGTATGTGTATGCATGCATGTGTGGTAGGAACCTAAGACTGTAAGCTCCTTAGGGCAAGAACTGATGTAAGTGTACCTAATACGTAAAGTGTTGCCACTATGTAATAAATAAATAAGTGATATCCGAGTGAAGTCAGAGCTCTGTATCTGCATATTTCCTCCAGGTCAGTGACTTAGGAAGTAATGAAAAACGATTTTGTATAATTGATATTGTATCAATAAGTAATACTATGGTATATCATTTTTTGTGGTCAACTGCATTAGACAATGTCCAACGGGCATTTCAGTTTTCCTTTAAAGCAGGGGTGTCCAAACTATGGCCCTCCAGCTGTTCAAGAACTACAATTCCCATCATGCCTAGTTATGTCTGTGATTGTCAGAGTTTTACAATGCCTCATGGGATGTGTAGTTCCACAACAGCTGAAGGGCCGTAGTTTGGACATCCCTGCTTTAAAGTGTATGTAAACACTTGCGATAGTGCTTGCTGTCCCTCTGGAAAGTTATCAGTAGTGGCTCACTTTCCAGAGGGCATTTGAAAGGCACCACTGTGCTGCAAACACATGCATTGCTCGTAGTATCAGTGTTTGCAATTTGGCCCTATTCACTTAAATTGCTTGCCTTCAGCCCGCCAATTATGACAGGGGGTATCATTTTTTGGGCAGCTTTTAATCAAAGCATTGCGGCTGAAGCATGTATGCAATTTCCTCCAACCACTGTATTGGGTTAAGGAGGGTAGTGTACGGGGCTGAGTAGTTTATCACAAGACCATGGGTGGGGGTGATGCCACCTAGTTCACAAAACTGCTGTGTGGTATTAGCCCACAATAGAAAATTACAAGCTCAGTGCATTTCTTGCAGAACTAAAGATAGTTTTCTGTACTTGCAGGAATAAAACATAGGCAAATGTAAATTTATTGCACATATGTACTGTATGTGTTTTTTTATTTATTTCAATTATTATTTTGCCTTGACATACACTTTGAGAGTAAAATTAAGCTAGGAATAATGTTGGGTATGACACGCCTAAAAAAAGACCCAGTCTGCCCATTTTCCTGGCACAATAGATATTTGGCACTAGTTAAAATATCAAAATATACGGTTTCCCTTTTCTGGTAACTGAATATTCAATAACATATAAAATATTCAAACGAGAATTCTACATTATTTACACAGTTTTCTGGATTTTGTACGAAAGAGCATATATTTAATTTTTTAAGCAGTTGTATGAGAAATGTATGCTTATTTCTCTTATTACTATTTTCACAAGCTTTATTTCTGATCAGTCATCCAATGCAAATGGAATTCACAGCCTTTTAATCTGTTCTTGTAGACATGTATGGAAAGTTATTAAATAATGTCAATAATCAAATTACTGTTTAGCGATTAATGTTTTTTTAGAGATTTGTTCATGTATAGTTACAGTATTTCACAAAAGTAAGTACATCCCTCACATTTTTGTAACTATTTTATTATATCTTTTCATGTGACAACACTGAAGAAATGACACTTTGCTACAATGAATGTACAGCTTGTATAACAGTGTAAATTTGCTGTCCCCTCAAAATAACTCAACACACAGCCATTAATGTCTAAACCACAAAAGTGGGTACACCCCTAAGTGAAAATGTCCAGATTGGGCCCAAAGTGTCAATATTTTATGTGGCCACCATTATTTTCTAGCACTGCTTTAACCCTCTTGGGCATGGAGTTCAGCAGAGCTTCACAGGTTGCCATTGGAGTCCTCTTCCACTCCTCCATTAAGACATCACGGAGCTGGTGGATGTTAGAGACCTTGCGCTACTCCACCTTCCATTTAAGGATGCCCCACAGATGTTCAATAAGGTTTAGGTCTGGAAACATTCTTGGCCAGTCCATCACCTTTACCCTCAGCTTCTTTAGCAAGGCAGTGGTTATCTTGGAGGTGTTTTTGGGGTCGTTGTCATGTTGGAATACTGCCCTGCGGCCCAGTCTCCGAAGGGAGGGGATCATGCTGTGCTTCAGTATGTCACAGTACATGTTGGCATTCATGGTTCACTCAATGAACTGTAGCTTCCCAGTGCCGACAGCACTCATGCAGCCCCAGACCATGACACTCTCACCATCATGCTTGACTGTAGGCAAGTCACACTTGTCTTTGTACTCCTCACCTGGTTGCCGCCACATGCTTGACACCATCTGAACCAAAAAGATTTATCTTGGTCTCATCAGACCACAGGACATGGTTTCAGTAACCCATTTTCTTAGTCTGCTTGTCGTCAGCAAACTTTTTGCAGGCTTTGTTGTGCATCATCTTTAGAAGAGGCTTCCTTCTGGGACAAAAGCAATGCAAACCAATTCGATGCAGTGTGCGGCATATGTCTGAGCACTGACAGGCTGACCGCCCACCCCTTCAACCTCTGCAGCAATGCTGGCAGCACTCATTTGTCTATTTCCCAAAGACAACCTCTGGATATGATGCTGAGCATGTGCACTCAACTTCTTTGGCCAACCATAGTGAGGCCTATTCTGAGTGGAACCTGCCCTGTGAAACTGATGTATGTCTTGGCCACCGTGCTGCTGCTCTTCTTATAGCCTAGGCCATCTGTATGTAGAGAAACAATTCTTTTTTTAAGATCCTCAGAGAGTTCTTTGCCATGAGGTGCCATGTTGAACTTCCAGTGACCAGTATGAGAGAGTGAGAGCGATAACATTAAATTTAACACACCTGCTCCCCATTCACACCTGAGACCTTGTAACACTAATGAGTCACGTGACACCGGGTAGGGAAAATGGCTAATTGGGCCCAATTTGGAAATGTTCACTTAGGGGTGTACTCACTTTTGTTGCCAGTGGTTTTGACATTAATAGCTGTATGTTGAGTTATTTTGATGGAATAGCAAATTTGCACTGTTATACAAGCTGTACACTCACGATTTTACATTGTAGCAAAATGTTATTTCTTCAGTGTTGTCACATGAAAAGATATAATAAAATATTTACAAAAATGTGAGGGGTGTACTCACTTTTGTGAGATACTGTATATGCACTTGGGCACCCATAAAACACTACATATACAGGCTCTGTTCTATGATTCAGTATTGCAGCACAATGGTTGCGGATTATTGTACCCTAGGGCCTGCTGCATTGTGGTAACATGCAGTAAGCAGTGCACATTACCGCAATGTATTGTGATGCTATTCATTTTTAATGGTACCCCATTGCATCTATAGAATGCACCTGTACAACGGCACAATGCAGCACACCACAACACAGCATATGCAATGTATGAAAAAAATTAATAAAAATAGAACAGTTTAGATAATACCTACTTCAGGGCTTGTTGACACTTGCTCAAAATAGTAATGCTTATCAAACACACCTATAGCATTAATGTGTGTTAATAGGTGCGATTAATGAGCGTTTATTGAGCATTAAAAACGCTCTCCCAAATGCCCTATGCGTGTTTGCGGTACGGTTGACATGCGTTTTTGGCATGTTAAAAACTGCACCGCAACCACGGTGAAAATGCACTTCAACCGCATACTGGCATGGTTGCGGCGCATTACCGTAGACTTGAATGGAAGGCGTTGAAAGGCTTCAAACACCTCCAGACTCAGCATGAGTCTTCTATTTTGAAGTGAAGTGATAATAACAAATCATGTTTTGATAATGTGAACAGCACTGTGTGCTGTCTGTTGTATTGTTTGCATGGGCGTTTGGGGGGGGGGCATTAAAAATGCCCCTCAAACACCTAGTTCCAATGCCTGTGGGGACTAGTCTTAAAGTATTACTAAACCCACAACACTAAAATCAGTCTATATATGCAGTAAAGCATGCTTGTTATACTCACCGTGGAACCTAAGGGGTAATCCTCTGCACTATGTAGAAAGCTGTTTGTTCCTGTTTTCTCTGATCCTCCCCTTCTTCCACTGTCCCCAATCCATCTGCTGATAGAACAGAGCATTGGGGGCACTTTGCACATGCTATGTTTTGTGTTTATTGCTAGAGAGTTTTTTTTTGGGAGAGTGCATGTGATCGGCGCAAGGCCAATTGGCACTGTCGAGACAAAGGACCAGGGATCCTGCAGCCTCATAGGACAATCAGGAGTAGAATGAAAACTCCTCCTACAAGCATTAACCAGACACTGATAGAAGTCATATGGCTGCTATATACTGCTGATAAGAAAAGGTATTTAGCAGTTTATGTTTACTAAAATAATTGCATTTACTTGTACTGTGTACTGTGGGAGACCAGATATAGTGAATGCAGGCTCCTGGGTTTAGTAACACTTTAAGGCCAATTCAAAATAATTACACGCTATCATTCATTGCAGCTCAAAGGTATCATTATGTGATGGGCCCTTACTTAGTACACATCTGTGGGTCATTTCTGACCTACTTGAAAACAACCACTAGAGGGAGAACTTGTTATTCTGTATATGTACTACAATAATGGAAATGTGGCGCCACAAGCTTGTAAAATACAATATTAAAATCAAATATACATTCTCACTGAAAATGCCCTAAAGTTTCCCTTTGAAGTCTTTTTTCTCCACATTGCTCTACGAGTAGGAGCTCATTTCT
Organism: Pelophylax lessonae; assembly: GCF_965119305.1. Lineage (NCBI taxonomy): Eukaryota > Metazoa > Chordata > Amphibia > Anura > Ranidae > Pelophylax > Pelophylax lessonae. The sequence goes on along the minus strand of NC_138774.1, from coordinate 169,328,154 downwards.
CTTTTCAACATTGCCTCATAGTGAGTATGTACACTCCAATATTTCTATTTACTCCGAATGCCCCGGTCTTTATAACCTACTAGCATATTTACATGCCTGTGTAGAACAGCCATGCTTATTAATATTGTTGCTCTTTTTTTTTTTTTAACACAATGCAGATAAAAAAGGCATCACAACAAAATACTGCAAATTCCATAGTTGACCCCCACCGATACAGCTTGTTTATATATTAAAGACTGCATAAAAAACTTCTAAAGGCAAAAAGCTGTAGGACATCACTTTCTGCATATGATAGAAATTAGGTGGTCCATTTGCTGGAGAGTAAGCTGTCATTATTCAAGTTTTAGTGTCCAATGATACTTTCCAGCTGAAGCCATCATTTCGACTACATTCTATGAATTCAGTTCTTTTAAATCTGCAACTGCCCTTGAAGTCAAGAAGTACAAGGCGATTCAACTTTTTCTTGGTCTCTTTGGTACTCCTCTTGAGCCCGTTCTAATTTTTTCATTTTGAGCTTCCATTTGTGGAAGCAATAAGTTAGTAGAGATGTCACCACCAAGGTAAAAATAATTGTTAGCACCACAATCAACACAAGAGTGGAAGACAAAGCTCCCTCCAAAAGTACCAGCTCCATGTCCTCAGTCACATTCTGCTTTATGACGGTGTCACTCTCACTGGTGTATGATGGTGTAGAGGGTATATCCATTGTTGGCTTCATTAGAATTAATGGGAGAGAGACAAGCAATATAAGCAAGTGCAACTTTAAATTTAAAGTTGAATTCTCAATTTTTTTCTTTCAAATTTCACGTTTATTTGTGTGTTCTCTTTTTTGTTCATCATAACAAGAAGAATTTTGATTATTCTTATTTATTTGCAGCAGGAAACTAAAATAGTTTAATATTTCAATACATATGGGCACAACTGTTTCATCCTACATGAAGCCACTTTCTCTCCTTCTTGGTAACAATGTGCAAGTAAAGGTTACTGACCATTGATGACACAGTGGATCACCATTACCTTGTTTCATAATAGGTCTGCATTAGTGAAACCAATACATATATTTTTTTGGTTCTTTTCTTCAATTTCCTTTTTTTGTTTGAGTTTGCAAGCAAATGCCTGATAGATTTGTTCCGGTATTAATGCCAGTTGTAGAGCCATTCAGTAGATCCCAAGGCAGAAAATCCAACCCGCTGACATTAATGTCCGCTGTTTTTCTAATTTAAATCTGCAAAACAAAATGTTAATCAAAATAATTTGAACATGAACATACATTAGTATTTTTGTGTACTAGGTCTGGAGTTTGAATCTAAAAACTTAAAGGGACACAGTCTATTCAGGGGAAAGTGTGTCTCCTGATAGGCCCTATACTCCAGGAAGGTATACTCACTTCTCCACCATCTCCATGCTGCAGGAGTTTACCCCAAATAAGCTCAGGTGTCTGAACTTAACTGCCCCACAAGACAGACCTGATGATTGAGGCCCAAGCACTGTCACTGGAACAGGGTGGGAGCACAGGAGCATTAATCCTTAAGTATACTTTGCTAGAAGGAAGTCTATCAGGGCAGTGACTCTATGCTCATTAAAGTGTAAAACAAAAAGCAAGACATACTGTATGCTACATATGCTATGACTTCGCTAAGAGTTTGCTAACTACTTGCTACTTGGGGTGGAGTCTAACGTCTTACATCACTTCCGGTTACGAAGCCTGAGCCGTGGAACGCGGAAGCTTCCCGGCGTTTACACTGATCCAGACCAGCCTACCGAGTGAGTGTACCCTACTTTATGCATTATTGCCTTACACATTCTCTCATGGGGTTCTCTGTCTGCTTGAGCATTTAGATCAACATATTTGCCCAATTATCTGCTCATCAGAAGCGGAGGGGACCCCCGGATTTGCCAGCCTGTCTCCATCATACGGGTTGTATTGGGAGTGTGACATCTAGTGGTGAAACAAACAAAGAGGAAGCCGCTCAGGTGCAAGTTCAGAGCCTGGTGCAGGTCAGATCCGTCATCCAGAAGTAGAAAAAATCCAAATTGAGACCGCACTCAAGGTGATATGACGAAATCAATAAATTCTTTTATTCCTCATAATTAAAGCAAACAGACAATGCACAAACAGATGTGTCAGGTTGACGCGTTTCACGATGCTGTAGATCGCTTACTCATAACCACACAGTGTGGTTATGAGTAAGCGATCTACAGCATTGTGAAACGCGTCAATCCGACACATCTGTTTGTGCACTGTCTGTTTGCTTCAATTATGAGGAATAAAAGAATTTATTGATTTCATCATATCACATCTAGTGGTGACACAGGTGGAGACACTCTCTCTTCTTTATCTTGTGGAACTTTTTTGCCTTTATTTTGGACACTACAATCAGCACCTTTAGGAAAGAATCTCTCACTTTCCTATATTCACTTGGCTCACTATATGATTTATATCGAATTTTAGAACATATATGCACCTTTTATATGAATTAATTTTGCGGTATATTTATTTATATGGTTTCCATATATAATTTTGCACTATTTATTTATTCACTTATTCACTTGCACTATATAAGATAATCTAATTTACAATAAAAAATTATCACAATTTGTGCACCTTTGTTATTATTACTCATTGCACAGTTCTGTTTGCTCACAGTATAGCACCTTATACACTGAGCATTTATTTGGGGGTTTGTGGAATTTATACCCCTGTTTATTCCAGCTACTGGCACTTTGCACTTTATATCACTATTTAACTATTTATTTGATTATAAATTTGATGATTTTATACATATAGTATTTTAGTTATTACTTACAGGTAGCGCCTTTTCAATTTTATTTTACATATGCTATGACTTCACTTAGAGTTTGCTAACTACTTGCTAACTAGATTTTCCTGTCATTATAACAGATATGTCTATATTAGACTAATTAGACTTCATTCTGAAATGACATAGTTTCTATAAAAAAATGCTTAAAACAACACTAAACTCTAATTTATTTTACATCAATTGATTCAAAATATCAAGTATACCATGGCTCTGTTTGTGTTAACTCTGGGGAATATCACTGAACAGCCTCTAGTCCTTAAATCAACCACAGTACATTTACATGAAAACAATATAATGGTTCACTGACGCACGCTGCAAAAAGGCATGGTGTAGGATAAAAATAAAGCCTAGTACACACGATAAGAAAATCGGATCAGAAATACTGCTTTCCTTCAATATTCTGATTGTTAGTATACGACTTTCGAGAGCCGATTAAGACAGTTCATCCGTAATTATCGGAAGGGACAAAAACTTTTCTTGTACGATACCAGATTGTATGATCTGTAAAGTTTTCGTCCAAAAAAAAAAAAATCAGAGGAGTAAGACCACGCTTGCTTGAAAATGCTAGAATACTTTACGATACAATACATTACATCACTCCTGAAGTTGTATTCTGTCATACGATAATTTTCATAAGTTGAGTAACCTCTTCACTTTCAATATAAAACTAACATGCAAAAAAAAAAAAAAAAACGGATGATCTTTTGTCCAATATTCTCATCGTGTGTACAAGACTTTGGATGTACTATAGAGTATTTTCTCTACAATTTGGTAGAAAAAAAAGATTTATCTTATAAAACACCTGGTATTTTTTTTTCTCAAATAATACAGTAAAATAATGGAAAAATATGCTTTAATATGTTTGCATTTAAAGACTGTGTGTAAAAAGGACACAATTCACTAACTGGCACTACAAAAATGCTTTTTGTAGCATTAAGAAAAGTGGGTTATGTTTCGATAGCAACAATGGATGTAATGGGATTCCTAGGTAAAGTCATCTTATTTTCTCATTGTTTTACATGATAATTGGCCACTAGTGATTTTGCAGTCCATGAAGATATCCCAGTTTACATTCAGTAGCATCTTTTATTCATGGCACTAAGGTGTTAGTTTCTCATGCCTGGCAGCAAGCTTATGAGGCATTGTTTGATTGATGTGTGCATTCCAATGCTTACAATGAACATGTTCTGAAAGCAACAATACATGTGTGAGAACGAAGGCAAAGTTTGTTATCATGATTAGAAATTTTGTAAGAAAAAAAATCAAAATTGTTTGTGTCTAATCTTTAGGGAAAGGGGAGAAATGACCTGTTTTGCGTATGCAAGGTTGTTAAAGCACAGATAAAACAAGCAAGACACTCTTTCTTTCGCTGCAAACTCTGCCTCTACATATTTAGTTTCTTCTTATTCATTCCTACTTTCTGGGGCCAGGACTGAAAACTAGAGGCTATGCCTGTGGCTTCAGATGGGATCCAAAGGTGGGAGAATTGGAGCAGCCTATACCCATCTGTGTTGCAATAGAAGTGTCAGAGTAACCCACAGCTGCTGTGGTTCCTGTGTCCTGTGCTACCACAGAGGCAGAAGTGACCACTAAGGAAGGTGAGCCACCTAAAGTTAGTGACACAAAGAGGTTCACCATGTTTTGGTTCAGAACAGAGTACAGGGAATGTACCTAAGTGGGACACAGGGAGGTTGTTATCAGAGTGGCGATGGGGGGGGGGGGGGGGACAGAGCAGAAAGGCATGAAACAGCACCCCCCTCTGCATTTGATGCTGAGTTCACAGAAAGAGAACATATTTCACAATTGCTGCAGTGTGCCAAATGCCTACAGTTTATTGATGTATATTGGGAGCAACGGGTGGATATGTCCCCCTTCCCCTGCATTTTTGCACTAGCCAAAGCTCAGGATGAGGCAAGGAGTTAATAAAAAGGGTCGAAAATCCTTATGTCCTGCCAGGAGGAGGGAATGTGGATGACCTGCCCAGGTTCTCCAGACTACAATGGATAGTCCAACAGGGAGTAGCATTGGAGTATGGGTGTGAGTATCCATAGGTTAGTTGGAGATTGAAGAGAAACGCCTGGACTGACGCAATAGGTCATGTGAGAAAATCTATGTGCGCTTACTGCCTTTAGTATGAATGTGCAATTAGGTCTTATGTTTCACTTACACCCAGTAGGGGCATATTGACATTTGGCCACTAGGTGGTCTTGCAAAAGAAAACATGCATATAAAATTCATGGACTCTAACTCAGTGTTTCTCAACTGGGGTGCCATGGCAACAGCCAGATCTGAGCGATCCTCTGTTAGCTCCTGTGCTACAGAAGGGAGAGCACATGGTTAACTCCTGTTTACAGAGGAGGCAGGTAACTATGCCCACACCTCCCCTGCTCTCTGCTCCTCTGTGCACTCTTGCCAGGAAAAAAGAAAGTTGAGCTGACTGCCCGACTGCGTCCTGCCAACTGATGACTTCATCGGTTGCTAAGGACTTGCCGGCAGGAGTACAGAGAGGAGAAGAGAGCGGGGGGAGTTGCGGGCACAGCTCTCTGCTTCCTCTGTACACAGGAGTTATCCATGTGCTCTCCCTGCTGTTAACAGTTAAAAGAGGATCACTCAGATATCAGAAAAGAGAGGAGCTGGGGGAGGGGTGAGACATGGAAAAAGCAACTCTCCTCCTGGAGGGAAATTGTGCTATTCGGGGGATTTGGGATCAGGTGGATGGTTGAGCTAGGAGGGGGGATTTTGGGGAGGTTGTGCTACGAAGGGGGATTTTGGGGGGTTGTACCAGGAGAAGGGATTTGAGGGGGTTTGTGCTGGGAGGGTTGTGCTAGTAGGGGGGGGGGTTTGCAGGGGGGGTGCTATGAGGATGCTTTAGTTTAGGGGGTTGTGCTCAGAGGGGGGGGATTTCGAGGGTAGTGCTTGGAGGGGAACTTGTGGCAGTTTGTGCTGGGAGGGGGATTTGGGTAGGGGGGTTGTACTAGGAGGAGGGAGTGTAGCTGGGAGGGGGATTTGGGTAGGGGAGTTGTGCTAGGAGGGGAGGTATGGGGTTTTGTACTAGGAGGGGGGTTTTGTGCTGGGAGGGTGATTTGGATGGGGGGGGGGATTTGGTGGAGTTGTGCTAGGAGGGGAAAATGCAAAAAAAAAGTGCATACGTTTAGATGCATATCCTGGTGAGAATGAGCCCTCAGACTGGTGTGTCCTGGAATTGTTTGTGATTCTAAAGGGTGACTTGGCTGAAAAAAGTTTAAAAAACCCTGCTCTAACAAATAATTTGAGGTTGATAAGGACTATTACATTTGTTGTAGGGTTCTCTCTGAGAAGATAGTGCTCCATTCTTGTCTTTTAATACCTAGGATGTTACTAAGTCAGCTTTCGTTTTAGGAGTACAACTAAGACTTATGCTGGCCATACATTATACAATTTTCTTGTTCAATTTTCTTTAGATTTACAGTTAACTATGCACTGTAAGGGCCCACCTAACTGCATACAAATTGAAAGTGTTTCGATTTTACCTCATATTATATGGTTTTGGTAAATTTAAAGAAAATTGTACAAGAAAAAAATTGTATAGCCAGCCTTACGCTTTTTTTGAACTTCGAATTCGCTAACCATTTGTGATTAGCCAGTGGTAGGGTTCTTCTTAGCTAGGCTGTATATTTGTGTCAATTTCTGCTGTAAGGGTTCTGTCACCTGATTAAGTCCTGATATGACCTGATGCCAGTCTCTTGCTATGTTGTACATTGTTGTGCTTTAAATTTGCATTGAACTAAAGACCTTTTTACTATGTGGAATGCTAAATAAAAACTCTGTTATGCAACACATGAGTTGCAATTCTGTTTCCTGTTTGCGCTGAAGGAAAGGATGAGAAATTAAGGGCTAGGGTTGTGAGTCCTATGGTCTAAGTATATGAAAACCAAAAATAGTTGTTGAGTCAGGAGAGTGTGGGACCTGCAACAGAAGCTGATTTTTGTAATCTGATCTGTGTCAGAAAGCACTCGTGTATGTGGGCTTTTTCACTACATGCCAGGGTGGAACTGCAGGAAGTGATGTCATCCAAGCACTCCTGGAAGTGACCCAGTATGCCCGGATGCGGCATAAGACACCCAGAAGTGAGGTCTGTAATCGGGAGCCAAGCCTGCATAGCTTACAGTGGAGCTGGTTCCTTAAAGGTAAGTATGCTGTAATAACCTTTTTGCAGTGTATGAACACTATATAGGAATTTTATTGATATTTAATTGTGCAAGTTTTAAATAAAAGATCCTAGTTAGGCTGCTAGGCAAATTTAATTTAATTTTTGGCTCCTGTTGTAACTGGAGATGCAATGTGTGACGGTACTCACCTTCACTGGGAGTGAAAGGAAGATACTTAATGGTTTGGATTGCTTCAAGTGGGACGGTAATATTTGTCTGCAATATCTCTCAAGAAGTTTGAATATTTAATCCCACTTTACACTGTGAGACCTATAGCCTGTTGCCATGAAGTCTGTGACACCTAAATAATCATAGAAATACGTAGATGTGTATTACATGTACTTCAATGTAGTAGACGGACAGACTGTTATTGGCAGTCTTGTCCTATTGTCTATCTATTGAGCTTGAGCTGGGATGTGGATTGTGTTAAGTCTGACTGTCCCACTGTTAAATGTTAGTGACCTCACATTGTTCTGTCCAGATGGCTAGATAATTAGTTCAGGTTAATTCTGTTTCTGTATACAATTTCATCTGCATGTGATAATGTAATCAGGCAGAGGGGAGGGATTGTGTACACTGTATGTCTGGGAGTGTAAAACTCTGTTTTTATTGGATTAAGAATTTCATGTCCTGTTCCCCACAAGATCCACCTGGGCGGTAACCTTGTGGGGGGGGAAACTGTATAAAAGAGCAGATGTACCATTAAACCTGGAATTCTACTTAACCCTCAATCTAGAGTCCTGTCTCTTATTGGGGGAATCTGCTACAAGGAATTGCTATGCTCTTCATACTCCCTTGAATAATCACTAAGCTCTACCACTAAATCCTAGTGGCTCCTTCGGGGGTAGTGCTACAGGTGATTACCAGGTATGGTGTTAAAGAAAATGCTGACATTGATGCAGTAAGGCAAGAAGGAAGACCACGCGCTTAACCACTTGCCGACTGCCTAACGCCAATCTACGTCGGCAGTCAGCCCCTCACAGGCAAAGTGACGTAGGGCTACGTCACTAGCTTGTGAGGGTCTAGGGAGCGAGCGCGCGCCCCCGGAGGCGCGCTCCCGCTCCCGCGTGGTCACGGACCCCCCCGCGCGTGTGACCGGCGGACCCGATGTCCGCCGGTCACTCGGCGATCGGCGGGGGAGAGGGAGAATGTCAGGCAGCTTGTGTAAACAAGCCACCTGTCATTCTCCTTGCTGTTAGGATACTGATCACTCGGATCTAGTATGTAGATCCGTTGATCAGTGTCCATACAGCTCAAGCCCCAGCCAATCACAGTAGAAAGCACACCCCTAGGGATACACACAGCCCCTCCCTCCCAAATAAAGTTAACCCCTTCACTACCAGTGTATTTTTACAGTAACAGTGCATATATATAGCACTGATTACTGTAGAAATGTCACTGGTAACCCCAAAAGTGTCAAAAATGTCAGTCAAGGGTCCGATCTGTCCGCCCCAATGTCGCAGTACCGCAAAAAAAAACGCAGATCGCCGCCATTACACGTTAAAAAAAAAAACAACAAAAATGACAGAAATCTTTCCCTTTGTTAGTAAACGCGATAACTTTTGCGCAAACCAATCAAAATACGCTTTTTGCGATTTTTTTTACCAAACATAGGTAGCATAAAACAAATTGGCCGAAAAAGTAAAAAAATTTTGATTTTTAAATTTTTTTTTTGGGGAATTTCATATAAAAAAATGTGAAAAATATTGCTATTTTTGCAAAATTGACGCTCTTTTTTTGTTTATAGCGCGTGATCAAAAAAATCGCACAGGTGATCAAATACCACCAAAAGAAAGCTCTGTTTGTGGGAAAAAAAGGACGCCAAATTCGTTTAGGTACAGCGTCGCACGACCGCGCAATTGTCCGTTAAAGTCACGCAGTGCCGAATCGCAAAATACCCCCTGGTCGGAATGGGGGTAAAATCTTCCGGGGCTTAAGTGGTTAAGCTTCTGCTCTACTGTCAAGACCCCTTTTAGGGAGATGCTGCAAGGGTGGAAGGAGAAGCGAGTAAACTTTTCTTGAATGATGAGGAAACCTCACCTTGAAGAGAAGTTGACCTCCTATTTAGTAGACATCTCAGGTGTAACTACAATTATGAAAAAAATAAATAAAAAGATTCCAGTATGGGTGGGAAATTAAGCAATGTTGGCCTGAGGCTCAAAAAAAACTGTCAAATATTGCAAGCTTCATTCTTACCTGTGTACAGAGGTAAAAATATATCCTCAAATTGAAGGGTGACATATGGGTGGTCACGTGTTTTTTTTTTAAAGAGAAGGTAACAATTAACAGTTTGATTTAGGGGTCTGGTAAGGATATGGGCAGGGTATGATTAAACATTTGGAGCAGCAAGATAAGCTTTCTGGTTTTCACATTTTTCTCAGCAATAAAAGCCAAGAGCAAAAGGTCACTGGTACTTGCCGGAAACATTAAAAATTAATGTGCTGACTTTAGACAGAGAATTCACCAGCACATCCACTGATTTTCATAAATGCTGACTTTATTATCTACAGGTAGCGAAACCCATAACACTCATATGTTAAGACTTTCACTGAGTAAATAGCCACGAAACGACTTCTGTGGATGAGGTCAGTTTGTGTTCCCTACAGCACCGTGACTCCTTTGCCGCTTCACCCTCTGCCAGAGTTGGCAAAACAAGCCATATCAAAAGAGCATATCAAAAGAGCAATCGTATCATCGGACTTTAAAAAATAGTACAAAGTATTCAAAATGATCACTTTTTGTCCCAGATATCCAAAGCCCTGATCTCCATTGCCCATTGTGATGTTCTGGTGCTCCCTTACCCACCATTAAGGGTTCTCTTATAAAGAATATTAATTGTTGTATGTGGTGTTGTTATCCCAAAACATACAAATATTTCTTTTGAAAATATGAAGGGTCTAGGTCAGCTATTTTAAACCAAGGTTTAATGGAGCCCTAGGGGTTCCTCCAGAAGTTGCTAGGGGTTGCTTGATCTGTAGCTGATTGACCTCCTATAAGATGGTACCGCCATAGCTCCAGGTCCAATGCCACTTGGCAAAGCCAGCAGCATGACACCAATTATTTTTTTTTTAGTCGTCTATAAGGGTTACCACCACTGTGAAGGTTGTGTTCTTCCTACTCCAAGAGGAATTATTCCTGTTGACCCCTGATAAACTGGTTAATAACGGTTCTCTGAGACCTGAAAATTATTTTAGGGGTCCTCTGGGGTAAAAAGGGCTGGTCTAGGATTTGTCAGAAGGTAAAATAAATTAATCTGGAGAAATATGCTTGGGCCCAATACAATGATGACTTTTCCCTTGTGCTTTGGAGTTCCTGCAAGCTTTACCTTAAAGTGGTTGTAAACCTCAGGCATGAAATATGAAAAAAAAAAAATGCATCCATCTATACTGTGTACTACAGTAAAAAGATGGTTCAGCGCTACAGTCTCAATAAGGATAAATAATTAAAAAATTAAAAGTCCATATAATCATAAATAAATAAATTCATGAATAAAATCTTCTGTAAACAATCAAGAGAAAGTCCATCCAGGCTAATGAGACCCAAAATGCACAGTGCTGTAAACTAATCAAAAGTGCTCACACTCAGTGAATGTCCTCCACCAGTAGTACCAGCCTCTCACCTGAGGGCTGTGTAAACACAGCATACAATGGTAACCACGAACCTGCCTCTCACAGCGTATCAGCATAAAAAACAGCCTGTCAGCATACCAGATGACACGAAGCCGCTGGCGCCCTGAGCGCCACTGTTCTGACTTCCGAACCGGACTGCGGGTGACGTCACAAACTCCTCCCCCCTCCGCACACGTTACATACCTAGGGGCGGGACTTCTTCAGCTGTAGAAGTCCCGCCCCTAGGGATGTAACGCGTGCGGAGGGGGGGAGGAGTTTGTGATGTCACCTGCAGTCCGGTCGGAAGTCAGAACAGAGGCGCTCAGGACGCCAGCGGCTTCGAGTCATCTGATATGCTGACAGGCTGTTTTTTATGCTGATACGCTGTGATCTTCTTTTATGCAAGTAAGAGGCTTTTAACACATGTAATAAAGTTGACTGGTTTGACAGTATCACGCTATGGTTTGCCTTATCTTTTGCATTCATTGGGGGACCATAATCTTCTGAGTGGCAAGAGGAACAAGGAGCCCATTTGAAAGGTGGATATCCGAGCACTTACTGCCTTAGTGTTTGTCCAGAGGCAGGTTTGTGGTTACCATTGTATGCTGTGTTTACACAGCCCTCAGGTGAGAGGCTGGTACTACTGGTGGAGGACATTCACTGAGTGTGAGCACTTTTGATTAGTTTACAGCACTGTGCACTTTGGGTCTCATTAGCCTGGATGGACTTTCTCTTGATTGTTTACAGAAGATTTTATTCATGAATTTATTTATTTATGAATATATGGACTTTTATGAACTTTTCATTTTTTAATTATTTATCCTTATTGAGATTGTAGTGCTGCACCATCTTTTTACTGTATTTCATATCTGGTGTTGTTTTTTGTACTTGGGTGTTCAGCAGCTTGGCAATAGTTAATGCTTGCGCCGATATAATTTTTTCCATTATATATTGTGTACTACCCTCTCTCCAAAGCTCTGAGTGTCATTTCTTTCTGCTGCCTAGTTCCTCTGTTATCAGCATGACAGTTTTAGCAGCTTTTCCCGATACCAAGAGTTAAAATGGTGATGGAGAGGAAGCTGCAGCACAGCCTGTGACTGTTAACCACAGCTGTCATTGTACTCTGTGCTGTGTGCAGAGCGGTGTGTCCCTTCCCTCCAATTTTGGCTGTGTAAAAATGTCATATTCCTACCCCCTGCTTCTAGAACTAAAGAAGATAATTTCTTCTGTGTTATCAGAACCATCTACATAAGAAATGACTGCAGATACACAGCTACAACTTCCGTAGGAAGATTTCAATTCTGTGTGTATCACCTAATGCTAGTCAATTCACTGGGTACATGTGAGGGTTTACAGTACTATTCCCAAGTAAAGAGTGTGTTTTTTTTTTTATAGCATAGCTCTTTATAAAACAGAGAGTCCCCTATACAACACCCAGAAAATAGGTAACGGACACAACAGAAATGATAAGAAAGCAACACACTTTCCCTTTCAATATATTAATCTACGCTCTCCAGGATTGATTTAGCTTTGGGTAGTGAAGACATATTATGTCGTATTGAGAATATTAAATATCTGCTCAGGGGTTTCTCAGTCTATTCACCATTGGTGTTATGTCAAGGAGAAGATCACTACAAAGGAGAGTGGAAAATAAACCCTTTTTGGTTGGAACTGATGGGGGATCGTGAGGGAGAAGTGTTCTCTATAAAAGAATAATGGAGCATGAATACTGGTACGGCACTTCTGGGGATGGTCTGGGACTCCCTTAAAGCCTTTATGTAGGGGTAAATTGATACAGAAAGTGGCAAAAATAAAGAGGTAAACAAGAGTACAGGAGATGGTTGCTATGAAAAGGGTTATGGAAGCAGAAAGACAATATATAGAGGTACCATCTACTGGGGCGCTAGCTGACTGGGTAAATTAACAATAGAAACACAAATAAATGCTCCTGATAAAAGCAGAAAATAAGTGGTTGTTTCAGTGACAGAGGTTTTTTGAAGAGGGGGGAGAGTGTTGGGTGTTTTTTTGGCCCCATTGCTAAAGGCATATACGTCTACTACGATTATATGGACAATTAAGAGAAATGATAGAAGAGTTACTGTATACACACCTGAAATTGTAGATGTATTTAAAAAATACTATGAACCACTGTACAGTACCCAATGTCAGGATGTGGAGCTTCTTCAAAGGCTTGGAGGTTCCACACCTCTCCAATGAGGACAGAGAGATGTTAGATGCCCCTATAGTCTTGGAAGAGCTCCAGCAGAGAGTAGCAGCGTTGGCGAACCAGAAATCTCCTGGGCCGGATGGTTTGCCGACAGAGGTGTATAAACAATATGGAGTGGTATTGATGCTTGAGCTGTTGAAAGTATTTAATGGGGCGATGGAGGAGGGTAGGTTACCTGCATCAATGATGGAATCTACCATCATAGTTTTGCAAAAAGAGGGGAAGGATCCACTTAACCATTCTTCCTATAGACCAATATACTTGCTGGGAGCAGATGTCAAGATCCTAGCAGGGATATTGTCCTCTAGGTTAAAAAGAATAATTCAAAAATGAATACATCCGGATCAGTCAGGGTTTATACCTAGTAGGTCAACTAGTAGAAATACAAGGTGGGTATACCTAAACTTGAAAGTTCGGGGCCTCGGGAGCGAGCATGCATGATTGCCCCCATAGCAAGTGGCTTGCTATGAGGGTACTTGGAAGGGGGGGTAGAGCGAGAAATGAATGGGGGGGGGGCCCTAGAAGAGGAGGATCAGGGCTACTCTATGCAAAACCATTTCACAGAGCAGGTAAGTATGACATGTTTGTGATTTTAAAACATAAAAAGGAAGGCTTTACAATAACGTTTTGCAAAACCTGAAGAAGTGGGCTTTTGGGAACAATGAAACGTGTTGTGTTAAGGTCCCTCTTTGTCAAAATCATCCACAGGTTGTTTGGTTGTACAAAGTAGAATGGAATATATAAGGGTGGGAGTAAGCAGTGAAACAAATTTGTTTTCTTATACAGTATGTTATACTCCGGTGTACAGTAAATTTGTTGTCTGCTGTGCCTCCTATTCTCATTCCTCCAGAGTGTGTCTCACTAATACAGGAGGTGTGTTACTGGCCAGATCACCAAACAAAAGCCAGAAAAAAAGCCAAAGAAAATATAACTGATGCAGCCACAACATCTAATGTTTGGTAAGCTGCAATGTTGTACATTTTTGGTTTATTACCGCTGTTAAGTCCCATATCTAGTAAAGTCTGTTGTAAAGGGCAAGACTTTAACTGAGGACCTGCTCACAGCTCAGGAAAAGGTCAGTTTTTTAGCTAAAATAGAGGTTAAGTGTTAACCGCTTGCCGACTGCGTACAGTATATTTACTGCGGCAGTCAGCCCCTCACAGGCAGAGCGACGTAGGTCTACGTCGCTAGCCTATGAGGGCTTTAGGGAGCGAGTACACGCTGCCGGAGGCGCGCTTCTGCGCGGTCACGGACCCCCCCCCCCCGCACGTGTGACCGGCAGACCCAATCGTCCGCTGGCTACTCGCGATCGTCGGTGGAGTGCGAAAATGGCAGGAGGCTGATGTAAACAAGCCGCCTGTCATTCTCCCCTGTGTAGGAACAGTGATCATACGGTTCTACTATAAAGGACCGTTGATCATTGTTCCTACAGCTCAAACCACAGCCAATCACAGTTAGAATCACACCCCTAGGGACACACATAACCCCTCCCTCTCAAAAAAAGTTAACCCCTTCACTGCCAGTGTAATTTTACAGTAACAGTGCATATGTATAGCACTGATTACTGTAGAAATGTCACTGGTAACCCCAAAAGTGTCAAAAATGTCAGTCAAGGGTCCGATCTGTCCGCCGCAATGTCGCAGTACCGCAAAAAAAACGCAGATCGCCGCCATTACGCGTTAAAAAAAAAACAACAACAAAAATGACAAAAATCTTTCCCTTTGTTAGTAAACGCGATAACTTTTGCGCAAACCAATCAAAATACGCTTTTTGCGATTTTTTTTACCAAACATATGTAGCATAAAACAAATTGGCCGAAAATGTTAAAAAATTTTGATTTTTACATTTTTTTGGGGAATTTCATATAAAAAATGTGAAAAATATTGTTATTTTTGCAAAATCGACGCTCTTTTTTTGTTTATAGCGCATGATCAAAAAATCACACAGGTGATCAAATTGTCCGTTAAAGTCACGCAGTGCCGAATCGCAAAATAGGCCCTGGTCAGGAAGGGGGTAAAATCTTCCGGGGCTTAAGTGGTTAAGCTTAGCATTAAAGAACCTGTTTGGGTAAGATTTTAAAGGTTCACTGGAACCAACATAATGCCCCTATCGAATTTGTGAATTTTAATTTAGCCCATGAGGTGAAACAACATGAAAATGAACTTCACAGATTGACCCAGTTTAGCCAATGAGATGTTGAGCTAACTTGTCATGTGCAAGCAAAAATCCTGTTTTTATTGTTATTTTTTGCACATGATTGGGTATTCTTTGCAAACTGAATTTTCAATTTGTCTCACCTTTGCTAAGTGGAAATTCTCTACTCTCTTAGTAATTCAGTCCCATTGACAACTCTACTTCGATATATTCGACACATAATAACCTTAGGAGTCACCTAAACTACATAGTAAATTCTCTTAGATATTTATATTATAAGAGCAATTTAATTCTATAGATATTTATTAAGACAAAGAGAAATATGAAAAGAACTTCAGCCTGCTTAAAACTAATTAGAATTAATCTTTAACATATCTGACCTTAGTAATCCAACATCTAGTTGGTTGCTATGGAATGTAAGGAAAAAGGGGTTTGAATAAGCCCCTTTTTACAGATGGGATGGTGACAGGCCAATTTAAAAAAATTTTTAACAAGGCAGTTAGAGGACAGGCTATAGTTTTGAGCTGTTACTAGGTCAGATTAAGAATTCAGGTGTTTGTTTGGTCAGATAACCCCCCAATCATATTATGAGATATGTGTAGCTAGGGAGTTTAAGTTTAATTCTGGTTTTAACCTGTTTTTATCCCGCCTTTAGAGCCTGCCTATGGTTATATAAGGGGGCTCATTCTCACAAGTCTTCAATCACCTCAGAAGAGATCGCCGTGTCAAGTTCAAGTTTTGTCTGACTGACCTTTTTCTAACGGTCCGTCGGGTTTTTTGCCGCCGGTGTCTGCTGGTTCTTCGTGTCAACTGCCGTGCTGGTGTTCCTGGAGCTTCGGGTCAAGCTGCCGGTGTTTCGGGAGGAAGACTTCGGGTCAAGGCCCCGGTACCGCTGAAGAAAGAAGAGCTTCGGGTCAAGTTTAGTTTTCCTGGATAGCGTTGGAGCTTCGGGTCAACTTACCAGTTCCAGTCTTCCAGCAACATGAGTCTTCTGCGACGCCTCATCGAGCGGGCCGGTGAAGCGGGAGCCGAGGAGTGGATCCGACGTTGCCTGGAGATGCCGTCCGCCGCGAGTCAAGGCGCGTCACCGGAAGAAGTCATTCGTCCCGCGGTTGTGACGGAGCCGGTCGCCGGGTCAAGTCGGGTGTCGGATGTCGTCATCGGTGAGGGACGGAGGTCTCCGGCGCAGAATCCCGACGTCCGGAGCGCGGACCTGCGCAGAAGAGGATCGAGAAGACCTGCAGCAGATGATGCCGCCCCGGCGAAGAGGAGACGGGCTCCGCGACGACGCTTCTCGCCGACCACCGACGCTGGACGGGTGCAGTCGGCACGTCCATCTTCACGAACATCGGAGAGGAGTGGGCCTACTCCTCGTTCCGCCGGAGGTCCTGCGATTCCTGCACCAGAAGAGGATCGTCGCCTGAGGGTCCCGGATCGTCCGCCCGTCCGAGGGCCAGGTGAGATTAATACTGCCTACACCTCTCGGGCCACGCTACATGGGTCTCAAGGTGCTGCATCTGCCATGGCACAAGGGTCCAGGGGTATCGATGCACTACAGGGGTCTCAGGGCCCCTCTACTTCACATGCTTCCACTGTTCGGGCCCCGATGGGGGGCATGGCTTTCCAATCACCCTCACTTGTTCCCAATTTAGCGATAGGAGGGTCTGCTTGCCCCCCCCTTCCCGATGCGATCAGCAGGGTAGGGGGGGCTCCGGGAGGGCCTATTACCAGGCCCAATACGACAGAGGCACTGTCAGAATTAATGAAGGGGTTTTTAAGCTCTTTCCAAGCGATTCTACAGTCCTCCAATCCTTTGCCGGCTTCATCTACCGATGTCAATCCTTCACTGTCACTATCCTCTGATGCTATGCCTATTTCTTCACCTATGCCTGTGTCTTCTGCGGCTGCAGTAGCAGCTGTGCCTGTTGCTTCTAGTCCTCACAACCTTCCTGTATCCTCCACGTCTATGTTGACTGCGGTACATGAACCTTCCCCTTTGGACGTTTGGGCACCATCTGGTGGGCTTTTAGCTGTGAATGTGCAATCTCCGGTGGGTCAACCGACCCCCAGTATTGCTTCTCCTCCGGTCCCTGCTTCTATTGCCCTAGCTAAGTCACAGAATCTCCCAGAGACATGTCTCAGGGAGGCTCTGCCATGCGAGTTGTCACCATTGGGTTATCACCTTTCTGACGGTATAAAGGAGAAGATATGGAATGGTAAGTTTATTGATCTACTCTCTCTTCTGCCATCAGTCAGGGAGTTTGTATCAAAGGGGGACAAAAAAGATGAGGACGACAGGAGGCGGCCTGTTACTAAGACTTTTAATAATTGGTTACAGGCATTTTTTATTTATGCTGCAGTATTATGTGAGAAGCACCCGGGTAAGAGTGTTGGTTTATTTCAACACTTAGATATAATTTTGGAAGCTTATAAAAACTTTGGCGGAACGGCTTGGTTTTCTTATGACGTAGCCTTCCGCCAGAAGTTGTCCGTACAACAGCATTTAAAATGGGGTGTGAAGGATGTCAGCCTTTGGCTGGATCTGTTTTTGCCTAAATCCAATTTCGGTAGACAGGCCGTCCCGGGGGCTCAACAGCAGCCCGCCCCTCATTCCTTTCGCAAGGGAGTTTGTTTTTCATACAATGACTCCCAGTGTAAGTGGCCGGGAACCTGCAAATATAAACACGAATGTTCCTTTTGCGCAGGTTCCCACCCCATCGCCAAGTGCTTCAAAAAGATGCACAGTTCACAACAATCCAGTAATTTTTCAAAAGGCCATAACCCCGGTGAAACTTCGCGCAATGTTACCGTGGCTGCAGCTGTACCCAGACCGGGAGAAAGCCACTCTGGTATCTGATGGTTTTTCTGACGGGTTCTATTTGCCTTCTTTTTCGGGTTACGGTTGCACAATTGTTAAGAACCTCAAGTCGGTCGATCACCTTGAGGACATAGTGTTAGAAAAAATAGGTAAGGAAATTTCGGCGGGTAGGTTTGCAGGTCCTTTTCTTTCCCCCCCATTTCCCAATTTCCGTATATCTCCGTTGGGCATTGTTCAGAAGAAGGAACCTAATACTTATCGCCTTATCCATCATTTGTCGTTTCCCTTTGGGGCGTCGCTGAATGATGAGATTGGCGAGGATGAAGCTTCGGTTCAATACTCTTCTTTTGAGGATGCTCTGGTGGTTTTGAGGAGGTTGGGAAAGGGGGCTTTTTTAGCAAAGACCGATATTAAATCCGCGTTTCGCCTTTTACCGGTTCATCCTGATTCTTTTAACTCTCTCGGTTTTTTCTTTTTGAATCATTATTTTTTCGACAAATGTCTCCCTATGGGTTGTTCCTTGTCGTGTTTTTATTTTGAATGCTTTTCTACTTTTTTAGAGTGGGTGGTTTCATTCAGGGCTGGTCTTGATGATATCGTTCATTATCTGGACGATTTTTTGTTTATGGGTCAGGCGAATTCCACTGATTGTTTGCATTTGCTTCAGACATTTTTTGAGGTATGCGAGCAGTTTGGGGTTCCTTTGGCTCATGAAAAAACAGAATGGCCTTCTACTAGGGTTCAATTTTTAGGTATTACTATTGATACCGAACTCATGGAATTTAGTTTACCACTTGAAAAAGTTGAAAAGTTACAGGATTGCTTGCTGCAAATGATTCGAAGGAAAAAGACGACGCTAAAAGAAATGCAATCGTTGCTAGGTTTGTTAGCATTCGCTTCCAGGATCATACCGTTAGGTAAGTTGTTTTCCCGTAAGTTGTACAGTATTATATCGGGTCTGAAATCCCCATCATCCCATGTTAGGTTGTCTTCTGAGGTTAAGGAAGATATGCTGGTATGGTTACAGTTTTTGTTTTATTTTAATGGTAAGACGATATGGCAAGAAGACTTTGTTATTGACAAGGACTTTTGTCTTTTTACGGACTCTGCGGGCTCTGTGGGTTTTGCCGCTATTTGGCGAACTCACTGGTGCGCGGATTCTTGGCCGGACAGATGGCTGCAGTTGGGTTATACTCGGAACAGCGTTTTGCTGGAGTTATTTCCTATTGTGGTTGCTCTGGAGGTTTGGGGAACCCAGTTTAGGAATAAACGTTTAATGGTGAGGACAGATAATAGGGGAGTGATGTTTGCTATCAACTGTCTTTCCTCCAGATCCCCACCTGTCATTAGGTTGTTGCGATACCTTGTTTCCACATGTCTGCGGTTGAACATATGGATCAAGGCTTCTTATGTGCCTGGTAAAGACAACTGTATGGCAGATTCTTTATCTCGTCTGCAGATGGAGCGGTTTTTTCAGCTGTTTCCAGAAGCGGACCGGACCAGCTGCCTTTATCCAGATCGGCTTTGGGACATAGTTTAGACTTGGTATCGCATAATATTGCACTTTCGCTCGCCCCGTCTACACTGGCCGGATATCTATCGGCTTGGCAAATTTGGAAATCACACCTAACTTCGCTTGGCGTCTCTCATGATTCCTTTTCCGAGTCTTTGGTTCTTTCTTTTTTAAATTTTTTGTTCTCAAAAAATTACTCTTGGTCGCATATTAACAAATTGCTGGCGGGTGTTTCCTTTTTTATGAAATTGGATAATCATCCAGCTTGTTCGTCGTTTTTTTCCGTGCGCCAGGCGCTAAAAGGCTATAGGAGGTCGAATTGGCACCCTGATCGCAGGGAGGCGGTTACCCCTCGCCTTTTGGAGCGGTTGTGTCGTGCAACTGTGCATGTTTGTTTTTCCGAGTACGAGTCGGATATGTTTCGGGCGGCGTTTTCGCTTATGTTTTTTGCGGCGTTGAGAATTTCGGAGTTAATATACAATGTTAATAGCGATTCCGGTTTGCGATTTTCGGATGTTAAGATTTATGCGTCCTCTATCAGTATTTTGCTGCGATCCTCCAAAACTGACCAGCTAGGTGTCGGCAAATGGATTCATCTTAATCAATACGTGACTTCTGATATATGTCCAGTTTTGCTTTTGAAGCGTTTTTTATCTGTGAGGTTATCCTGCAGTGGCCCCTTGTTTGTTCATCAAACTGGTAGGAGTTTAACCAAGTATCAGTTTGACGCGGTGTTGAAAAAATGTTTGAAATACCTGAGTTTAGATCACTGTTGTATCTCTTCTCATTCTTTCAGGATTGGCGCTGCCACGGAGGCCGCCAGATTGGGAGTGAATGTTCGAATGTTAAAAAATATTGGTAGATGGAAATCGGATGCATTCCGTACGTATGTTCGTCCTAATGTGTCGTGTTGATATTTTCAGGATATCAATGTTTATCGATCTGGATCATCGGCCACTCGTTCGTACATTGGGCACGCGCAAGGGCCAGAAGACGCTGTTATACCGAAAACATTGGCTTGGATCCACGGAAGTATCATATTCAATGGTTTAGTAAACGGGGCATGCTCTGGCATGAGTTTTTACCGGAAATCTCTAGGCTACTAGGAGTCCTTCCTCCCCCGGATGTGATGTTGGTTCATCTGGGTGGGAACGACATAGGGAAGTTTAGGACTCTGGATCTTGTTTTCAAAATTCGTGACGATTTTAACTATTTGAGGTCTGTCTATCCAGGTATACGGTTTGTATTTTCCGAAATTATACCCAGACTCTTGTGGTTTAGACATGCTCAGCTTAAGCCCCTTGAAAGAGTCAGGAGGAGAATTAACCGAGCTTTATCTAAATTATTAAGCGGGATCGGTGTCTTCTCTTTCAGACACTTAGAGCTGGAAGGTGGGACCCCCGATTTCTACAGGTCTGACGATGTACATCTGTCGGATCTGGGGATAGATGTTTTTAATGCCAACCTGGGTACATGTGTAGAAAAGGCCGCGTGGTGGGGTGGTGACAGGAGGGTGTGAGCCTCCTGTCTTATGGATAATTTATAAAAAGTTAAGTTGGATTTGTTTGACCCGGATTTTGGTAATCAGGTCAATTCTGATTTATGAATTTGTTAATGATAATTTTAACAAGCATTAAACGGCCGCGGCCTTTAAATTCCAAAGCTGTGTAAGATCTCATTATTTAATTAGTATTAAGCTAAGATAATAACAAGTCCTGTCTACCATCCCATGTAAGGAAAAAGGGGTTTGAATAAGCCCCTTTTTACAGATGGGATGGTGACAGGCCAATTTAAAAAAATTTTTAACAAGGCAGTTAGAGGACAGGCTATAGTTTTGAGCTGTTACTAGGTCAGATTAAGAATTCAGGTGTTTGTTTGGTCAGATAACCCCCCAATCATATTATGAGATATGTGTAGCTAGGGAGTTTAAGTTTAATTCTGGTTTTAACCTGTTTTTATCCCGCCTTTAGAGCCTGCCTATGGTTATATAAGGGGGCTCATTCTCACAAGTCTTCAATCACCTCAGAAGAGATCGCCGTGTCAAGTTCAAGTTTTGTCTCCCTCCCCCCCACCCCTGTTTTTTCTTAATTTTGTCGCGGTCAGTTTATGCCTGTTGTGGTCACCTGTGTGTAATGCAAAGGTGGACGATGCTTGTGTATGTTTTATTATTGAATTTTGATGTGGATAATTTATAAAAAGTTAAGTTGGATTTGTTTGACCCGGATTTTGGTAATCAGGTCAATTCTGATTTATGAATTTGTTAATGATAATTTTAACAAGCATTAAACGGCCGCGGCCTTTAAATTCCAAAGCTGTGTAAGATCTCATTATTTAATTAGTATTAAGCTAAGATAATAACAAGTCCTGTCTACCATCCCATACTGTATTTTGCAAATCAGAATTCGGCAAGCTGGAGTGCTTTATGTGGTTTTCATACTGAGCTTGAACTGCAATTTCTTTTCCTCAACTGCACCGAACAATAGTGCACTCCAGTTACACTAGCGGATCTTACCCTTGTACGGTGATAAAACTGTAGGTAATTCTGTGTTTTCCTAATATCCACTGCTAACTATCAGAGCAAGGTATCAATTAGAAAGTGATTACAGGTCAGCCCTTTATTGTAAAGAAGGAAATGTCACAGGGCATCTCATGCTATTTCTCTTGTGATCCTGGAAGTAGCAGGTGCTTTCTCACTCTTGGAAGAACTGAGAATATTTATTTTTAGCATCCAGTGATTTTATTACATATTCTGTTTGCCTTTTATAGTATGGTATTCCGATTACTGTGATGACTACTTTGGATGCATACTGTGCTACTCAGAATGTAAAATCCAACAAAGGGACACCAAAATAAAGGCATAAATGTGATACCGGAGCACTATCTAATAACATACACATATATCTGAAATGTATACCTTTGTGTTTTTTTTTATTACTATTTATTTGTTACTATTCTAAACTATATTACTACTACTATAATATAAATAGCAGTAACCCTTTTGCAGCACCAAGTACAAAGAATATTACAAAGCCCTATCTTTCTGTCCAGCGTGCCCAATAAGAATGTCAGTTATTATCTGGACCAGATATTTACACATCTATTGTGTTCAATACAATGCATTCCAGAACCTTACTATACAACCCAGATACCCAGCCCATGTATCATTCTTGTGGGAAGGATACTTCCTGGAATACACCCAAACTAAAAAGGCAATATAATGTAATAATGGGTAAATATATATAAAACACAATAATGCCATGTGTTAGTTTTCCTTTGTGCTAGCATGCTGCCCATCTATGCCCTCTGCAGAGTGCCAGTCCTCTCCCAGATATACAATACCAAGCACAATCACACTCACCCTTCATTCCTGAGAACTTTACCAGCATTCAGCTTGGCAGGCAAGTGCCTGTATTCCTGGGTGTCTTCATTTCTTCACAACGTTTTACATCCAGTGTCATCTACTCTGGCATTGTGCACAGGCTATGGGTCTCCCAGCTTTCTCATATATATTCATTTGTGATAGAGCGATTAAGTTATTCCAGTGCTGTGTAGTGAACCCAGTTTGTCTGCTGCATTGTATCTGCAGGATGTCCTTTCATGCAGATGGGTTTGGGATAGGGATGTAAGAGGGCAGAGAAACGCACTGTGACCGATGTGATCGATCCGGATCTAAATGACAGGAGCCTGGGATTTCTATTCATGACAAGACACTAACCTCTGATCCTATGAGAGAAGAGCAATCCCTGGCTACTTGTGTCAATCTACTACTGGAAACCAGTATGTCAAAGACTCGTCCATTCAGCAATTCACAAAAGATCATACTCTTACCTGTGTTATCCTGTGCTGTAGCAATGCAGATTTTCCCCAAAAAGGATTGCAAGAAGGACTGTCCGTGCTGCCTGTGCCCGTGCAAAGTTTTGCTGCAGACTGGAAGAGATCCACAATCCAGGCAGCTTCACCCAGCAAAGCAGATCTATGTTGAACTTTATTTGGGAAGGGCTGGATCACATGGGGCTGTTCCTTGACTGGGAGGGACGAAGGCACAGCAAAATCAGGTCAGCCTGAGCAGCATACAGCATGCACTCATACATCATACCCTCATACAGCATACCCTCATACATCATACAGCATACAGCATACCCTCATACATCATACACTCATACATCATACCCTCATACAGCATACCCTCATACATCATACAGCATACAGCATACCCTCATACATCATACACTCATACATCATACCCTCATACAGCATACCCTCATACATCATACAGCATACAGCATACCCTCATACAGCATACACTCATACATCATACACTGATACATCATACACTGATACATCATACACTCATACAGCATACCCTCATACATCATACCCTCATACATCATACAGCATACAGCATACCCTCATACATCATACACTCATACATCATACACTGATACATCATACACTGATACATCATACACTGATACATCATACACTCATACATCATACACTCATACATCATACACTCATACATCATACACTGATACATCATACCCTCATACATCATACACTCATACATCATACACTGATACAGCATACAGCATACCCTCATACATCATACACTGATACAGCATACAGCATACCCTCATACATCATACACTGATACAGCATACAGCATACCCTCATACATCATACACTCATACAGCATACAGCATACACTGATACAGCATACACTGATACAGACTACACTGATACAGCATACCCTCATACACTCATACACTGATACATCATACCCTCATACACTGATACATCATACCCTCATACATCATACACTCATACACTGATACATCATACCCTCATACACTGATACATCATACCCTCATACACTGATACATCATACCCTCATACATCATACACTCATACAGCATACAGCATACCCTCATACATCATACACTCATACATCATACACTCATACAGCATACAGCATACCCTCATACATCATACCCTCATACAGCATACACTGATACAGACTACACTGATACAGCATACCCTCATACACTCATACACTAATACATCATACCCTCATACATCATACATCATACACTCATACACTAATACATCATACCCTCATACATCATACATCATACCCTCATACATCATACCCTCATACATCATACATCATACCCTCATACATCATACCCTCATACATCATACATCATACCCTCATACATCATACACTCATACACTGATACAGCATGCACTCATACATCATACCCTCATACACTGATACATCATACCCTCATACATCATACACTGATACATCATACCCTCATACACTGATACATCATACCCTCATACATCATACACTCATACAGCATACAGCATACCCTCATACATCATACACTCATACAGCATACAGCATACCCTCATACATCATACCCTCATACATCATACACTCATACACTAATACATCATACCCTCATACATCATACACTCATACACTGATACATCATACCCTCATACATCATACACTCATACACTGATACAGCATGCACTCATACATCATACACTGATACATCATACCCTCATACATCATACACTCATACACTAATACATCATACCCTCATACATCATACACTCATACACTGATACATCATACCCTCATACATCATACACTCATACATCATACACTCATACACTGATACATCATACCCTCATACATCATACACTCATACACTGATACAGCATGCACTCATACAGCATACACTCATACACTGATACATCATACCCTCATACATCATACACTCATACACTGATACATCATACACTCATACACTGATACAGCATACACTCATACACTGATACAGCATACACTCATACACTGATACAGCATACCCTCCTAAATCATACACTCATACACTAATACATCATACCCTCCTAAATCATACACTCATACACTGATACATCATACCCTCATACATCATACACTGATACAGCATACAGCATACCCTCATACATCATACACTGATACACTGATACATCATACCCTCATACATCATACACTCATACACTGATACATCATACCCTCATACATCATACACTGATACAGCATGCACTCATACAGCATACCCTCATACACTGATACAGCATACACTCATACACTGATACAGCATACCCTCATACACTGATACAGCATACACTCATACACTGATACAGCATACACTCATACATCATACACTCATACAGCATGCACTCATACAGCATACCCTCATACATCATACACTCATACAACATGCACTCATACAGCATACCCTCATACATCATACATTCATACACTGATACAGCATACACTGATACATCATACATCATACACTCATACAGCATGCACTCATACAGCATACCCTCATACATCATACCCTCATACATCATACCCTCATACATCATACCCTCATACAGAGATACAGCATATACTCATACACTCATACAGCATACACTCATACAGTATACAGCGTGCACTCATACAGCATACACTCATACTGCATACACTGATACAGCATACACTCATACACTCATTCAGCATATACTCATACAGTATACAGCATACACTCATATACTGATACAGCATACACTCATAAAGCATACACTCATACAGCATACACTGATACAGCATACACTCACACACATACAGTATACATTCATACAGCATCCACTCATACAGCATATACAGCATACACTCATGCAGTATACACTCCTACAGCATATACTCATAGAGCATATACTCATACACTTATACAGCATACACTCATACAGCATACACATACACTCATACAGAATACAGCATGCACAGAGAACTGGGAGACGATGCTGGGCTTGCAGTTGGGAACAATGACCTGCCTTCAGCTTGCAATGTCAAATCTCCATCAGCGGGTGGAGAGCGGTACATCGGGACCCCCTTTAGTGCTGGATGGGATGCAAGGGGGGTGGGATTGATATTTGACAGTGATAAACAAATCGTACTTAATTCTGCCTGGAGGGTGCCCGAGGGTGTAGAGCCAGATGTCCCCCCACCCCTCAGTCAGTGAAATGACATGGTGCATTCCTACGCAAGGACTGCTGAAGCAGCAATGCAAACTAATTAAGAGGACTTTAAGAACTGTCACTCAAAATGACATCACAGGTCCCCAGAGCAGGCAGGGACTGTCTCATTACATTACTGAAGGGTTCGACATGTGACATGCTAATGAGAATATAGCAGGGACTGGCCTGTGCTCCTGGGAGCTGTTCCTGGTGCTGAATGTGGTCACTGGGGAAATAGACTGCTATTTTCAGCTGGGGTCCTATCCTTTCCATCCAGGGTCATCAAAGCTGAACTCCAGCTTCCTTTCACTTAAAGGAGAAGTATGGCCAAATCTCTCCTGTGGGTCACTTAGTTCTCCACTCCTGTGACCCTATTCAACCAACAGCAGGCTAAATTCCGCTCTTTACAAAAGACAGAAAAGGAGGCGCAAACACCTGGTGCATTACCCATGGACACCTTAAAACTTTTATTAAAAAGCCAAAAACATACTCACAGACAGTGGCGGCTGGTGCTCATAATTTTTTTTTGGGGGGGGGGGGGGGCGCAAACAGAAAAATGTAATAGGCATTGCGTTGCGGCAAAAAACGCTGTAAAAAATTGCATGACTTTGAGGTCGCAAAAGTGTGAAAGGGGCCTTCAGTAATTAAGGTATAGTGTGCCCCCCTTCAATGCAGAGAGACCAGCGTGCCCCCTTTCAATGCACAGTGACCAGCGTGCCCCCTTTCAATGCACAGTGACCAGCGTGCCCCCTTCAAAACACTGACCAGCATGCCCCCTTCAATGCAGAGACCAGCATACATGCCCCCTTCAATGCAGTGACCAGCGTACATGCCCCCTACAATGCAGAGACCAGCGTACATGCCCCCTTCAATGCAGTGACCAGCGTACATTTCCCCTTCAATGTAGTGACCAGCATACATGCCTCCTTCAATGTAGTGACCAGCTTACATGCCCCCTTCAGTGCAGTGACCAGCGTACATGCCCCCTTCAATGTAGTGACCAGCATACATGCCCCCTTCAATGTAGTGATCAGCGTACATGCCCCCTTCAATGCAGTGACCAGCGTACATGCCCCCTTCAGTGCAGTGACCAGCATACATGCCCCCTTCAATGTAGTGACCAGCGTACATGCCCCCTTCAATGCAGTGACCAGCATACATGCCCCCTTCAATGTAGTGACCAGCGTACATGCCCCCTTCAATGCAGTGACCAGCGTACATGCCCCCTTCAGTGCAGTGACCAGCATACATGCCCCCTTCAATGTAGTGACCAGCGTACATGCCCCCTTCAATGCAGTGACCAGCGTACATGCCCCCTTCAATGCAGTGACCAGCGTACATGCCCCCTTCAGTGCAGTGACCAGCATACATGCCCCCTTCAGTGCAGTGACCAGCATACATGCCCCCTTCAATGTAGTGACCAGCATACATGCCCCCTTCAATGCAGAGACCAGCGTGCGTGCCCCCTTCAATCCAGTGCACTTACCTGGATCATCAGCAGCAGCGGTGGCGGCGGCGCGTTTTCTCCTTAGTCCCCCGGGGCGTCTTCTCGGGTCCTCCAGCTTGCACCCCCAACCAGTAAGCGGCATCAAACCCATCAAACCTTGCTAGCCTGAGCGAGGGCCACTAAGCATTTATTGTGGGTCACAATCAGAGCAAGCCTGGTACTCATTCAGAGAATTCAAAGCTACCTCTGAATGGCTGAGCAGCAATTCACCATACTCAGTTTTGATCCTGGAGCAGGACATGAAGTCCCTGCCCTGCTGCAAGATCACAGCACTGTATTCTGTATGTAGCTGATGCTACAAACAGTTTATTCTCCCCTGACAGCAGGCGCATCTGGGATTTTTCAGATGCAGCCCCCTTAAGGTATGAGACACCCCAGTCTAAAATGTAAAAACATTTAAATGTTACTTATCAATGGGAAACCGGAGCCTGGAACAATGCACACAAACACCTTCATGAAATTAGCTTCATAATAGACAACCCCCCCCCCCCTTCATGCCAAGAAGCCCTCATGACACCAAAATCCTCCATATACACAGAGGCCTCCCATCACATCAGAATACCCCCAAGAATGAGTAAGAGGTCCCCCATCACATCAGGTACCCCTATACCTGAGAGCCCCCCATCACATCAGAGTACTGCCATGGGGCAGAGTCGTCCCCCCCCCCCCCATCACATTAGAATCTCCCTTCAAATCAGAGCCCATTATCAAGAGGGAATGACTTACCGTGTTTCCTCGAAAATAAGACCGGGTCTTATATTAATTTTGGTTACAAAAAACACACTAGGGCTTATTTTCACGGGATGTCTTATTTATTTACGGTATGTACAGTGACAAAGTGGTTATAACCCTTAAAGAAAAAAATACACCCTGATCCTTTAAAGCATGATAGACAGCACAGTCCTTGTGCTGTGTCATTTACCCCTCTCTAGGTTTAAAAAAAAAACCTGGAATAAAACAATAAAATATTTTTTAAAAAGTTTTTGTGTCCCCTGTCTTCTCTTCTCCTCTCCCCCTGTCAGCTCAGGAGTCAGCATTATGACATTCTGTAATCCTAAAAATAAACCTTGGTTAACCACTTGCCGACCGCCGCACGACTATCTACGTCGGCGGTCAGCCCCTCACAGGCAAAGTGACGTAGGGCTACGTCACTAGCTTGTGAGGGTCTAGGGAGCGAGCGCGCGCCGCCGGAGGCGCGCTCCGGCTCCCGCGTGGTCACGGACCCCCCCGCGCGTGTGACCGGCGGACCCGATGTCCGCCGGCCACTCTGCGATCGGCGGGGGAGAGGGAGAAAGTCAGGCAGCTTGTGTAAACAAGCTGCCTGTCATTTTCCCCTCTGTATGAGAGATGATCATATGGATCTACTATGTACATCCGTTGATCACTCTGCATACAGTTGAAGCCACAGCCAATCACAGTTAGAATCACGCCCCTAGGGACACACACAGCCCCTCCCTCTCAAAGTTAACCCCTTCACTACCAGTGTATTTTTACAGTAACAGTGCATATATATAGCACTGATTACTGTAGAAATGTCACTGGTAACCCCAAAAGTGTCAAAAATGTCAGTCAAGGGTCCGATCTGTCCGCCGCAATGTCGCAGTACCGCAAAAAAAATCGCAGATCGCCGCCATTACGCGTTAAAAAAAAAACACCAAAAATGACAAAAATCTTTCCCTTTGTTAGTAAACGCAATAACTTTTGCGCAAACCAATCAAAATACGATTTTTGCGATTTTTTTTACCAAACATAGGTAGCATAAAACAAATTGGCCGAAAATGTTAAAAAATTTTGATTTTTACATTTTTTTTGGGGGGAATTTCATATAAAAAAAAGGGAAAAATATTGCTATTTTTGCAAAATTTACGCTCTTTTTTTGTTTATAGCGCGTGATCAAAAAATCACACAGGTGATCAAATACCACCAAAAGAAAGCTCTGTTTGTGGGAAAAAAAGGACGCCAGATTCGTTTAGGTACAGCGTCGCACGACCGCGCAATTGTCCGTTAAAGTCACGCAGTGCCGAATCGCAAAATACCCCCTGGTCGTTTAGCAGCCAAATCCTCCAGGGCTTAAGTGGTTAAAGTCATTGTGAAATTATGTAATCTGTTTTATAAAAAGATTATATAATATCCAGTGAGTCTCCATTTGTAAGCGGCGCTGTAAATAAGGTATTTTCCACAAACAAGTTAGAAAAGGAGACACACTGCACATTATATAATCTTTTTACAAAACAGATTACATGTTTTTACAAGGATTTTAACTAGGGCTTATTTTTGGGGTAGGGCTTACATTGCAGCTATCCCCAAAAATCACGCTAGGTCTTATTTTCGGGGTAGGGCTTATTTTCGGGGAAACAGGGTATATGCAAATTGACCACACTAACACTGATCTGCTTCCATGCTTGGCATGGTTAAATTGCAACACAAAACCAGAGGGACTGACAAAATCACTACATATTGCTAAGAAAACTTAGCAAATAAAACAAACTACAGTAACACACACCTAAACAGAGTCACATACACATATATGGATTGTTAGATTTGAGGGTAACACACTTTAAACCCTCAGTTTGAAGCGCTTTCAGCAAATGCTTTAATAAGTTACTGAGTATGCAGTTTCTTTATCTTTTAATCTTTGACTTTTGTTCCAGTTGACGCTGGTGCCATGACAGCTGCTCCAGGTTTTCTGTTTCAGGATGGCTCCTTTCTCTTGCGGTATCTTATGAAGCCTCCCACCCTTGCATGGGACTAGAGTTGTGTGTCCCTACACTGTGTACATTAATAGAAACACACACTATCTATCAACATAGGGATGTGTTCCCGTAAATTTGATAACTTTTAGGGTTCTTGGCAGGATGCCCCAGGTTTGGGCCCACTGGAACTGATGATAAACAGTACTCAGTACTCTCAGATACTCATTGATTAGGTCTGTTAATTATTATGAATGTAACTATGCAATTTACCAAAAGATACCAAAGGAAGGTTGGCATCCATGAATGTCTATATCGGTGTGGATACTGTACTAACTCATGTATGACTAAATTGGACTGTTTTCTCTTTTTATCTATTTTTTATGTGCTTATCCATTGGCATATGTTGTGTCTACAGATGCTCATTTTATATTTGTGACGCTGTCTTGGCATTGCCATGTCTGTATTGCTTTTTTGTTCTGTGTTTTCTTTCCTTAATAAAACTCTTTTTGATTCAGAAACACAGAGCCCTGTAACCTAGGATGACAAGACACTAAGGCCCCTTTCACACATACAGTCCGTTCAGTTCATCAGTTCAGCCACGTCAAATGTATCAGTTTTTCATCCGTTTTTTCATCCGTTTTTCGTCAGTTGTCATCCGTTTTTCGTCAGTTGTTATCCGTTTTTCATCCGTTTTTCATCAGTTGTTATCCGTTTTTCATCCGTTTTTCATCCATTGTCGTCCGTTTTTCATCCGTTGTCATCCGTTGTCATCAGTTTTTCATCCGTTGTCATCAGTTAACATCCGTTTTTCATCCGTTGTCATCCGTTTTTCGTCCGATCCGTTTTTTTTGACGGATGAAAAATAGGGCATTCATCCGTTCAAAAAAACGGACATTGACGGAAGTGGATGAAAACGGATGTTAACTGATGATCATCTGTTGTCATCCGTTTTTACATAGAGATGCATTGATGTCCGTTTTTCATCCGTCAAACGGACAGCATGTGTGAAAGGGGCCTAAAGGGGAGATTTACTAAAACAGGTGCACACAGAATATGGTGCAGCTGTGCATAATAAACCAATCCGCTTCTAACTTCAGCTTGTTCAGTTAAAGTGGATGTAAACCTGATTCATGAAATTTGACCTGGGCACATCTATCTGTAGTGTTTACCTATTTCTCTTCAAAGCCCTAAGTCCCGTAGCTTTCTCCTGCTCTGTTCTTCTATTACCAGCATGATCATTTCTGACAAGTTCTCCGTCAACTGAGATAAAAACAGGCTGAATTTTGTGTTGGCCTGGGTGCTATAAATAGATTAGCAGAGAGCTGGTCTATTCACAGATTAGCTCTTTCTTCCTCTGCCTATGTGGAGAGGAGGTGTGTGCCCTTCCTCCAATCAGCTGTCTCACTGTGTATGGCCAAAACTTCCCTCCAACAGGTGAATCAGGAAGAGACAATTCTAACAGGACATGCACTTTCTAAACAGTCTAGAAAGCTGAAGACAGCACATATACTGTATGTGTAGGAGGATTTGCTTTATCTCTGTGTATTATCTGAAGCTGTTCACTTCACTGGGTATATGTGAGGGTTTACATCCACTTTAAGATTAGACAATAGGACCTAGAGGCTGATTGGTTACTTTGCACAGCTGCACCAGATTCTGTGGGCACCAGTTTTAGTAGTTCTCCCCTAAATAACATCCTAAATAGTGCTTAAGGTTTTGTGTACATGTAGGCAGCTGTAGAAAGGACCCATTTATTCAATTTTATGTTAATTAAATAATATTTGAGTCCTTTGTGTCCCGGTTGGAGGTGGTTTTGGGGCGATGGGCTAGCAAAAACTCCAGAAACTGCAGGCTGCAATTTGTCTCATACTGTCCAGAAGATGGTCATCCCTCTAGACTTGCATGCGGGTGCTGACAAAAAATTTGGGGGAGCATACCCATGTATTTCTAAAGCTGCTGCAGCTATGAACCAAAAGACATGTATATTAAAAAAGAATAGCGCGCAAATGCAAAAGAAATAACTACCAAATCTGAAGACAATCCATAAATAAAAATGGGGGTTTGGTCCCACCATATGGCCATATCGTGCTCAAGCCCACTACTGCGTCAAAGTACCCCATTATCAGTGGGTCCTACACTATCCATGAAAAAGAGATGAATCCA
This sequence comes from Pelophylax lessonae, assembly GCF_965119305.1. NCBI lineage: Eukaryota > Metazoa > Chordata > Amphibia > Anura > Ranidae > Pelophylax > Pelophylax lessonae. The sequence continues at coordinate 169,295,397 of NC_138774.1, read as the reverse complement.
GCCTTTCTAACCCTCTCCAAGGGTTAGAAAGGCTGGATTCATCTCTTTTTCATGGATAGTGTAGGACCCACTGATAATGGGGTACTTTGACGCAGTAGTGGGCTTGAGCACGATATGGCCATATGGTGGGACCAAACCCCCATTTTTATTTATGGATTGTCTTCAGATTTGGTATTTATTTCTTTTGCATTTGCGCGCTATTCTTTTTTAATATACATGTCTTTTGGTTCATAGCTGCAGCAGCTTTAGAAATACATGGGTATGCTCCCCCAAATTTTTTGCCTGTTTATTATGTATTCGGTCTGACCAGACTATCGAGGTTGAGCAACCCTCCCCACCCCCCCCACACACACCTGTACTCAATCAGTGTCCACCATCAAGTGGATATAGGAGGAGTCCCCTGTAGTGCATTTGCACATCCTTCCCAGCAAGGAGTATTATCTCCAAGGGTTAGAAAGGCTGGATTCATCTCTTTTTCATGGATAGTGTAGGACCCACTGATAATGGGGTACTTTGATGCAGTAGTGGGCTTGAGCACGATATGGCCATATGGTGGGACCAAACCCCCATTTTTATTTATGGATTGTCTTCAGATTTGGTATTTATTTCTTTTGCATTTGCGCGCTATTCTTTTTTAATATACATGTCTTTTGGTTCATAGCTGCAGCAGCTTTAGAAATACATGGGTATGCTCCCCCAAATTTTTTGCCTGTTTATTATGTATTCGGTCTGACCAGACTATCGAGGTTGAGCAACCCTCCCCACCCCCCCCACACACACCTGTACTCAATCAGTGTCCACCATCAAGTGGATATAGGAGGAGTCCCCTGTAGTGCATTTGCACATCCTTCCCAGCAAGGAGTATTATCTCCAAGGGTTAGAAAGGCTGGATTCATCTCTTTTTCATGGATAGTGTAGGACCCACTGATAATGGGGCACTTTGACGCAGTAGTGGGCTTGAGCACGATATGGCCATATGGTGGGACCAAACCCCCATTTTTATTTATGGATTGTCTTCAGATTTGGTAGTTATTTCTTTTGCATTTGCGCGCTATTCTTTTTTAATATACATGCGGGTGCTGAGCCTGATAGTGTCTACCTCCGAGGCGGTTCTGTTTGCACAGTTCCATACGAGGTCCCTGCAAAGGGAAATTATGGGCAAATGTGACAAGAATCCGCAGTCTCTGGACAATTCGATCTGGCTTAACTGGGGAAGGAAAGAGTCCCTAATATGGTGGCTTCGTTCTCCCGTTCAGACTGCGCCTGGATCGTCTTCAGGGATATCCAGTGCACATTCAATCAGACAGCATCATGGCTGTAGCTTATGTCAATCACCAGGGGGGCACCAGAAGTGTCCCGGTGGCTCTGGAGGTAGCCGCTATTCTAAGGTGGGCAGAACATTTAGTTCCAGCCCTCTCTGCCGTACACATTCTCGGGGTGGAAAACTGTCAGGTGGATTACCTCAGGTGGCAGGTGTTGGACCAAGGGGAGTGGTCCCTCCATCTGGAGATGTTTCATCAGTTGTGTCTCCAGTGGGGCATCCCCGACATGGATCTGTTGGCGTCTCGGCTCAACAGAAAGGTGCAGAGGTTTGTGGCTCGGTCACGGGATTCTCTGGCGGACGCCACAGACGTGCTGGTGGCTCCCTGGGGGTCAGTATCGTCTGACTTACACCTTCCCTCCTCTCAAGCTTCTGCCAAGACTTCTACGCAGGGTCGAGGTAGAAGGGATTCCGGTCATGTTAGTGGCCCTGGACTGGCCTTGCAGGACTTGGTACGCCGATCTGGTACAAATGTACTGGAGATTTTAGTCGACTAAAATGTACTGGAGATTTTAGTCGACTAAAATATGACTAAAACTAAAATAATTCAGATGACTAAAATACGACTAAAACTAAAATGGCATTTTAGTCAAAAGACTATAACTAAAACTAAATCGAAATTTGCTGCCAAAATTAACACTGCTGTGGAGTTGTAATTCTTCTGACACTGCTTGTAACAAAACTGAGTACCTATAGTAGAGAGAGGCATTATACCCCCTGGGACTGCCCATAGCCGTAGCCAGACTTTTTTTCTGCCTAGTGTCCTACTCCTGTAGGGGACAGTATAACCCAATGGTTAAGAAGATCAGGAGCTGTGTCCATCAATGAACGAAAGAGAAATGGATTTTACGGTAAGTCAAAAATCACACTTTTTTACTTTATGCTATAAAACATACCCAATAAAAATAAAAAAAAAATAAAATGTATTCATCAATTTAGGCCAATATGTATTCTGCTACAATTTTTTGGTAAAAATGTTTTTATTCATAATAAACTAGAAGCAACTATCAGCGATTTTTAACAGAACTGCGACATTGCGGCGGACAAATCTGACACTAAGTGACACTTTTTGAGGACCAGTGACACCAATACAGTGATCAGTGCTAAAAAAATGCACTGTCACTGTACTAATGACAGTGGCAGGGAAGGAGTTAACATTGGTGGCGATCAAAGGGTTAAATGTGTCCCTAGGGAGTGCTTTCTAACTGTGTGGGGGACAGCCTAACTGGAGGAAGACAGCGATCCATGTTTCTAGCAGAAACACAAGATCTCCATCTTCCTCTCTGACAGAACGGCAGTCTGCCTCTCCTGCAAATGATCAGCAGGTCCCGGCGGACATCGCCTCCACTTGACCGGCTGATTGGCTTGCTCAGTGTCCAATGACAGCGAGTCGCTGGCGGCACATGCGCCCCAGAGCACGAGCCGACGTACAGGTACGTTGGTTTGTGCAGGAGTATATCTGCGTGGGGTGGTCCTTAAGTAGTTAAAGTGTATGTATAGTCAAAACTTTTAGGTTTGAATAGAGTGGGAAAGGGTAAAACCACTGGTCAGGTAATTTTTTCTGTCACTGAGAGATTTACCTTCACTTCCTGTCCCAGAGGTACAATAGGAGGTTATAAGAAATTTGCCTATAATGAGAAGAAATCCCATTTTTACAGTTATCACCAGAACAGGTGCACCATTGGAAGACCTACCATCCTCTTGCTCTGGTATCAGCCCTACACTTTCTGATTTGATGACACCAGGTTATCAGGAAAAATAGAGGGGTGAATCTCCCCAGCGGGAACACAGGGAGCAAGAGTTTTTTCTTTACGTACACAATAATGCCAAAAATCTTCTTCTGTCTCACCTATTTGTATGTTTTTTTCTGTTTTGTTTTGAACTGCATCAGGTTACTATTGTTTTCATGTATACTGTAGTGGTTTAGGCCCACTACAACTTGTTTACTTATGTGATTTAGTATCTCCCTCTGTTGTTCTCTCCTATTTAGTGCTAGATAGTTTTATCTAGATCCTCCCTGTTTCTTCTATGTTCCTTAGTCAGTGTTAGTTCTTCACCGAGCCAGGGCTTAAGCCCCGTACACACGTACCGATGGTCGGCTTACAAATGTTCCTCTTTTCTCCCCGGGATGTCGGTGTCTGCTGAAAAGTGCAAAGACAGCACAAGGACAGCACAAGAATTTTGTCCGCCGACTGCAGAAGTGATGTCATGTAATGGTTAACTTTCCCTGTGTTTTCTATTTTCTGAGCATGCCCAGTCTTGCAAATCTGCGGTCTGTCGGCCGAATTGTGTACTGACAGGCGAACAATCGTCCGTTCTGGTGTCGGCATACAAATATTTTCATGTTTGCACGAAAGACTTTTGTCCGCGGATTGTGCGCAGACATCTGTCGGAGGCACCATACTAACACGCGTACAATCGGCAGATCCTTCGTCCACCGACGTTTGTATGCCGACGATCGGTACGTGTGTACGGGCCTTTAGGCCAGTAATTGTCTTCTTACACTACAATGACTACAAAAAAAATTATCTGTACTGCAATTATCTGAATTCAGGTTGCATTTGATTCGACTTCTGTGTCAGCAGGCGACCATACTGTCCTGACAGACTGGGTGTGTGGAGGTATGTCAATGCATAACTCAGCATTTGAAACATAACATGTCTATAGACGAAGAGGCCTTTAAAGCAAAGGGCAGCATCCAAACATTGCCACACAAAGAAATCTTCAAAAAATACAGAACTAGTCTAAAAAATGAATACTATTTAAAGTACATTGTTCATTTCCCCTGCATTGCCTTATTACGTAGCTCAGATTGAAATTTGCTTTACAGCAAATTTGTCCACGATCAAAGAGAGATCATGCTACTATTGCCAAAAAGTCATGAGTGGAAAACTGGCACTTTTGGCATGCTTTATCTAGCAGTATAAGAGGAAGCTGCACAGAGTCAAGAGGTCTGTCAGCCTGGACTTTATCTGTGCCTGGGTTTTGCAGATAACTGTTTCACATAGCCAAGAGCAAATTTTGCATTACATTGAAAATATTAATGTGGACACTTAAAGATTGACCTAAATTTGGTACTTTATCTACTTAGTGAGTTTCTAAGGCTCCAAGAATTCTAAGTGACATATTCCCTTTAAGTGCACCCCTTTGAAAAATGAACTACCTTACTCGCACATTGCTGATCAATAGGAACAATGCACTAAGTACATCGGATTTTTAAAAATAATGTTAACAGCGCATTGGCTTCCTTCAACTCCGGATCTTTCGGATATCATTGTATGTTGTATGGAAAAATGATGGATTATAGCACCCCGGTTTCTCCTTTTTATTTTCTAATCTGCCCTAATAACCTGAAACGAAAAAGCTTATTGGTTACTGTGTCTAAAGCCAGGTACACATGTACAGACTTTCGGTCCGGGCGCAAGTTTCTATGTTCAACAGAAAACATTATAATGATCAGCTTCTGTCGAATGGTCATGCTGGAAAGCCAGTATTTGACCAGTGCTTGCAGTCATTAGCTGTAGCACTGATCTGTGTATTCTGATGGGGGGAGCCCTTCTTTCAGAATACAATTTCCTGCACATCGCTTGTGTGGATGCGTGGATCTTTCAGTTTTTTTTTTCATTCAACCCACTGGTTGATTGAAAAAAAAACCCCCAAAAAAACAAACGTGCATGTGTACTTTGCTTTTACACAGCCACTTATTTTAGGCACTTTTAGTAACAAGATCCTTAATTCCTTAAATGTACCTAATAAATCAGCTTTACTGATCCGAATCCTATGTGAGAGAAATCAGCTATAATACAATAGAAAAGGGAAAAACATTAAACTTGGTCAGCTGTAACAAATGATTGATAAGCAGTTATGAATTCCCAGTTTCAATGATTGCAGTAAAAAAATATTTTTGATAGCAGTCTTGAAGTTTGCTTATCATATATAGTAAATATCATTTAATGAAGCCTTGTGGGGCAGTCTAATGCAACTTGTATAGGCTGTTAAATGAATGCATTAATAACAAAATACAATAAGCCTTTTTTTTTTTTTTTCAATCAGATAATTTTTATTAAAGAAAAAATTAACACTGCAACAAGATAGGTACAATAATCAGAACTCAAACACACACATATATATATATATACCAGTATAGCAACAAATCTATGTACATCCATCAATACATACACATGTGATCATTATTTATCTCTGTACAAAAATACCTTCATCTCGTCACATGCATATATTCCAGTATATAACATTTTTTTCCATTTTACATCCTAACAAACTACATTCTTAACACAACCTCCCCCCCCCCCCCCCAAAAAAAAAAAAAAAAGAAAAAAAGAAAAAGCACCTCTGCCAAGATCAATAAGCCTTTTTAGAGTTTGTAAAAGTACTGTATATGCCTGGTGCAGAGGATCCTATTGATACAGTGAAAGAGGCAATTGGGATTAGCAGCCATGGCTGCTTTGAATAGATTTTGGAGGGGTTAGAACAGATTTTTAATGTTGGTTGTGTCCCTGTTGGGAAGATTAACCCCCCCCCCATAAAAATTATAACAGGCCCCTGAGGTCGGGCATTGATTTTAAGGGGACCCCATTAAAAAAAAAAAAAAAAAAAGACATGGTCCCTCCTAAATTCTATATCAGAGATCATTTTAGTCTGGCATAAATTTTAAGGGGGAACCTCACATAAAACAACAAGAAAACAAAGCGTGTGTTCCCTCCCAAAGTCTATACCAGACCCTTATCCAAGCATGCAGCCCTCCCCTCCCTTAACAATACCAGGCCACATGCCCTCAACATGAGGGGGTAACCTTAAAGGGGAAACTCCTAGCAAAGCACCCTGGCCCAGTGGTTGTGAGGGTCTGCGAGTGGAGGGCTTATCAGAATCTGGAAGCCCCCTTTAAAAATAAGAAGCCCCACCCCCCATGTGAAAGAGAAAGAGATACATAGTGTCCCTACTCATTCACACAAAAAAAGAATGTACCCTAGAAATGAACACACTCAAACTTTTCCCAATCCAATGCCCCATGATGAACATCTACCATCAATCATATCGTCCAGCAATGCAGGTCCACATCAATCACTGAGGTAGATGCCTGTCAACTCACTGAAAAAAAAAAACTTGACACCACCAAGAAACACACTATCCTATCACTTCCCTTGCACCAAATTACATCTATGGGCCCCCACTGCTAAAGTAAGCAAAGGGTATGGGGTCACGACATTGCCTAAATATGGAATAGCTCATATTTGGTCATTGGCATCACTGGGTGTGCCCACCCCTTTGTTTACTTTGGTGATGAAGACCCGGAGATATTATTCAGATGAACCCTGCTGCCAAAGGATTAAAGGGCAGTGGTTATAATACCGCTGCTAAATGTTTTGCTTCACTCTGCAGCTGAAGGTTCATAAAGCTGAACACCCAATATACCATTCATACAAGATCTCCATAGACTGCACACTGTGCAGAAATCTCCCTCATATTATGCACCCTGCTTGTCGAATTTTCTTAGGCTACTAACTCTCATGATCCTTATTTTTAAAGAGGGCTTTCAGATTCCGATATGCCCTCCACCCACAGACCCCCACAACCACCAGGCCAGGGTTGTGGGGAAGAGGCCCTTGTCCTCATCAACATGGACACAGGGTGTTTTGCCAGGGGATCCCCACAGGAAATGTACCCCCACCATGTTGAGGGCATGTGGCCTAGTATGGTTCAGGGAGGAGGAGGGCGCATGCAGCTCTTTATTCATTACTACATCATTAAATGTATATTTTCAGTACTTGAGTTGGACTTGTTATGACAGTAAGAGAAGAGAGATTGCGGCACTTTCAGCATGTAAAATTGATCCTTTATTAAAAATCTATGGATAAATCCAATGGATTTATAATAATAGATCAATTTTACATGCTGGAAGTGCCGCCATCTCTCTTCTAATACTATAGTGGATTTGGTTGCAGACTAGGTAGGCACCCAGCTCCCTACAGCAGCTAAGGAACTCACGGGTTACTTTGTGAGCTGTTTCCCTGAAACTGTTATTGTGCCCTTGCACTCCCTGTACAGCAGAGATCAGGCTGGAGAAGGTAGAAGTGGCACAAGGAGTAAATCGGGTGTGCTACAGTTCAAGGAGCATGCTGATAGGCAAAGACTGCAAAGTGACTGTCAGGAAGGCAGGTGGAGCCTGACTAATAGAGAGAACTCTCACCTGATGAGAAGGCCGTGGTAGCAGAGCTGGATGCCGTATGGACACCAAGGTAAGTACTCTGATAAGGACACAGGTTCACCTGAGGTGCGGAGTCTAAGTGTTAGCTGGTTTTCACCAGGGCCCCTAATGGTGGGGTTGGACTACGCTGCAAGCTAGCACCAGGTCGCGGTCCCCAGGATCACCCAGCCAGGCAGAGCGCAGGTTCTGGTCCAGAAGCAGAGAAGCAGACAAGGGTTAACCAAGAGAATAGTCAGATGAGCCAAAGGTCAGGGCGGGCAGCAAGTAGCAAAGACAAGAGGAAGCCGGGTCAAATAATCAGGAACAACAGGTACACAGGAACACGGATCACAAGGGAGAGCTGAAGATAACACAGCAACTTCCTGTAGTGACAGCTGTGTTTAAATAGGCCAATTTGGTAGCCTAGAGCTATACGGAGGTAGCCTCAAACCACACTGAGGTAGCCTCTAGCTATACTGAGGGTAGCCTCTAGCTATTCAAGGCACCTCTTCGTACACGCATGCGTATAGGCGTTTGCCGGTTTGCGGCACCAGTGCGCCTGTGTATAGCAGAGGATCCCTGACATTGCCCCCTCCTTATGGGCAACCTCCGGGTGCCCAAAAGATTCCTTTTCTGAGGATGGCTGCGGAAAAAAGCCCGAATTAATTCCTGGGCATGGACATCCTGTTCGGGCTCCCAGGAATTCTCCTCTGGGCCATAGCCCTTCCATTTAACCAGGAATTGTATTTGGTTCCTCCTCCTTCTGCAGTCCAAGATAGCTTCCACCTCGAATTCCTCATCACCGTCAATCACCACAGGGTCAGGAGGCCTAGAATCCCTACCCGGAAAGGGGTCAGGTAAGGCAGGCTTCAACAGTGAAGCGTGAAATACAGGGTGGATTTTAAGTGACTCTGGCAAGATCAGTTCGTAGGATACCTCGTTAAGTTTCCTCTTTACTGGAAATGGCCCAATAAATTTGGGTGCCAATTTTTTCGAGGGGCAGGCCAAGCGGAGGTTATTTGTTGATAGCCAAACCTTGTCCCCTGGTTGGAGGATCAGTTCACCTTTCCTCTTCTTGTCGAAGATCACCTTGTTAGCTGCCTGCGCCTTGACCATTGCTTCCTGTAGCAGTTTGCTGTTGAGATTGAGGAATTCAGCGACACTCCGAGCTGCAGGGACTGTGGACTCAGAGACAACACAAGGGAAAAATGATGGATGGAAGCCGTAGTTGGCAAAGAATGGTGACTGACCTGTGGCTGAGTGTTTGGCGTTGTTATAGGCAAATTCCGCTAAAGGTAATAATGACACCCAGTTATCCTGGACAAACGTGGTAAAGCACCGAATATACTGTTCGAGAGTTTGATTTGTCCTCTCTGTTTGTCCATTTGTCTGAGGGTGGTATGCTGATGACATGGATAGCTTGATCTTTAGGGTTTCACACAGGGATCTCCAGAACCGGGAGGTGAATTGGACCCCTCTATCGGAAACGATGTCCGCTGGGATCCCGTGAAGCCTGATTATCTCCTTGATAAATATTTGAGCAGTCTCTGAGGCGGAGGGGGTGTTCTTTAGTGGCAGAAAGTGAGCCATCTTTGATAGACGGTCAACCACTACATAAATGACAGAGCAACCTTCAGACGGAGGGAGTTCAACAATGAAATCCATGGAAATCATTTTCCATGGCCTATCTGGGACTGGCAGTGGTCTGAGTAACCCCCAGGCCTTGCTTCTAACCGTCTTGCTCCGGTTACAGATGGGGCATGCTCCTACATACTGTTTACAGTCCCTTTCTAAATCAGGCCACCAGAACGTGCGTTGTATCAGGTCCAGAGTCTTGTGAACCCCAAAGTGACCCGCCAAAGGGTGGTCATGGCACAGGCCCAGGATCATCACTCGAGTGCTTTCAGGGACAAAAATCTTGTTACCCCGCCATAATAGTCCATCTCGGGAAGATGTAATTCCAGGGAGGCAGGGGACATCCCTCGAGGCTTGTTGCATAAGGGACAGCAGGTCAGGTTGAAGCAGCAGAAAGTGGTTTGGGGATAGGATGGTGTCTGGCGCTGAAGTCTCCTTAGGGTCGTCAAACATCTGGGAGAGCGCATCAGGCTTAACGTTCTTTGATCCAGGCCGATACGTAATGTGGAAACAAAATCGGGAGAAAAATAATGCCCAACGAGCTTGGCGTGGCTTCAGGCGCTTGGCTGTCCTTAAATATTCAAGGTTTTTATGATCTGTATAGATCAGGATAGGGTGTGCTGCTCCTTCTAATAGATACCTCCATTCCTCCAGGGCGGCCTTGATGGCCAACAGCTCCCGATCACCCACATCATAATTTTTCTCTGCTGGTGAAAGCTTGCGGGAGAAAAAAGCCACAGGGTGGACTAAATCTTTAAGACCCTGACGTTGGGAAATGACCGCACCTACAGCCGTTTCTGAGGCATCCACTTCAAGTAGATAGGGCAAAGTGGGATCAGGGTGGCTCAGGATTGGTGCGGTGGTGAATAGTCCCTTCAAAGTACTGAAGGCGACCTGTGCCTCAGAGGTCCAACAGAAACGATTGTTCTGCTTGGTTAGCTGCGTAATAGGAGCAATGATGGCGGAGAATCCTTTAATAAACCTCCTATAGAAATTGGCAAAACCAATAAAACGTTGTACCCCCTTTTTGTCTGAGGGTGCTGGCCAGTCCAGGATGGCAGAGACCTTTTGTGGGTCCATCTTGATGCCTGTGGAAGAAATTATGAGTCCCAAAAACTGAATACTCCGTTGTTCGAACTCACATTTTATTGGTTTGGCGTATAGCCTATGTTGCCGAAGACGGTGGAGGACCTTCTTGACGTGTTCCCGGTGTTGGTCCAGGGAAGCAGAAAAGACTAGGATGTCGTCCAGGTAAACAATTACAAAGACATCTAGATAATCTCTGAAAATGTCGTTGACAAAATGTTGAAAAGTCGCCGGGGCATTACAAAGGCCGAAAGGCATCACCAGATATTCGTAATGGCCAAACCTGGTACGGAAGGCCGTTTTCCACTCGTCCCCTTCACGAATGCGGACCAAATTGTAGGCTCCCCTCAGGTCCAGCTTAGTAAACAGAGAAGCGGACCTCAGTCTTTGAAAAAGTTCGGGGATCAGTGGAAGGGGGTAACGATTTTTAACTGTTATCTTGTTCAGTTCCCGGTAGTCAACACAGGGCCGAAGAGAATGGTCCTTCTTCTCTACAAAGAAGATTCCTGCCCCTGCTGGGGAGGTGGATGGGCGGATGAACCCTCTCTTCAGGTTTTCTTCTACGTACTCTTTAAGGGTTCCCAACTCACGTTCTGATAGAGGGAAGATCCGACCGAAGGGAATCTCAGCTCCTGGAAGTAACTCAATCGGGCAATCATAGGGACGGTGGGGGGGGGAGAGTTTCAGCCCCTTGTTTGCTAAAAACATCCAGGTACTCGTGGTAGGGTTCAGGTACGAGAGACCGTGTCTCTTTATCAGAGTCTGTGCATAGCAAGATACTGGGGGAACTGAGGGGCATCGGCAAGCAGTGGTTCTGGCAGTAGGAAGACTGAAATTGGATGTCTCCGGAGGCCCAGTTGATCGATGGGTTATGTGCCTGAAGCCAAGGCAGCCCCAAAATGACTGGAAATAGGGGGGAAGCAATGGCGTCCAAGCTCAGGAGCTCCTTGTGATTTCCAACAGCAGTTACGGGTAAAGGAGGGGTTTCTTGGGTCACCAATCCAGACTTGATGCATGAACCATCTGCCAAAAATACGGAGAGTCCTTGTGACTTGGGTCGAAGGGGAATGTGCTGTTGTGCTGCAAATGACAAGTCAATAAAGCAGCTGCATGCTCCAGAGTCAATTATTGCGGTGACTGGAACCATACCTTCCGGAAGCTGAAAAAGAACAGACAGAGCCAGGTGAGTAGTGCTGGAAGAGGGTGCCGGATAGCTTGAGGGCGAGATGGAGAAGCACTTATGCAGCTTTGCAGGACAGGAGCGTACATAGTGACCGGGCTCCCCACAGTACAGACACAGATTGTTCTGTCTCCAGCGAAGACGTTCTTCTGCTGTCAGGGAAGGTCGCATGAGTCCAAGCTCCATGGGTTCCGAGGTGTCCGGTACCGGTGTAGCAGGAGCAGGATCTGTAGGGATGAGACTGGTGGGAAAAGGACGTCTGGGAGTGGGTACTCGGGGCAACATCCAGACTGGGCGAGACTGCTGGGTATATCGCTCCGCTCTGCGTTCGCGGAGCCGACGATCAATCTGGATCGCCAGTGCGATTAATTCCTCCAAAGTCTCTGGTACACCCACACGGGCCAGCTCATCTTTCAGCCCCTCTGAAAGACCAAGACGGAACTGGTGACGTAAGGCCGCATCGTTCCAGTAGGTATCTGCGCTCCACCGCCTGAAGTCGGTTACGTAGTTCTCCACAGCTCTTCGGCCTTGTTGGAGCATGTGGAGTGCGGTTTCCGCGGTGGAGGTCCGCTGTGGGTCATCGTAGAGCTGGGCCAGCGCATTAAGAAAGGACGACAGGGAGTCAAGCTGCATGCTGCGTTCTTCTAACAGACGATGGGCCCAAGCCTGGGGTTCTCCCTGAAGGAGGGAGATGATGAAACCCACTTTGGTGGCTTCCAGCGAGAAGGTCCGGGGTTGTAAGGAAAAATATAATTTGCATGCATTGCGGAATGCACGGAACTTGCTGCGGTCTCCACCGAATCTTTCTGGTGTAGGGACTCTCGGTTCCGGGGGCAACATGACCACCGTGGGTCCTGGCGTGGTCCCTGTGGGAGGTGTGGCGGATGAAGAAGCTGGATCTGCGGTAGGGTCAGCAGAAGAGACCAGGAACTGCACACGTCCTTCCAACTGGGTATACACCACTTGAAGGGATTTCACGGCCTGAGTAAGAGCCGCCAGATGCTGACATATCTCATCCATCGGAGAGATCCCTCGTGCAGGCTCGGTCATGGCTGTGTTATACTGTCAGGAAGGCAGGTGGAGCCTGACTAATAGAGAGAACTCTCACCTGATGAGAAGGCCGTGGTAGCAGAGCTGGATGCCGTATGGACACCAAGGTAAGTACTCTGATAAGGACACAGGTTCACCTGAGGTGCGGAGTCTAAGTGTTAGCTGGTTTTCACCAGGGCCCCTAATGGTGGGGTTGGACTACGCTGCAAGCTAGCACCAGGTCGCGGTCCCCAGGATCACCCAGCCAGGCAGAGCGCAGGTTCTGGTCCAGAAGCAGAGAAGCAGACAAGGGTTAACCAAGAGAATAGTCAGATGAGCCAAAGGTCAGGGCGGGCAGCAAGTAGCAAAGACAAGAGGAAGCCGGGTCAAATAATCAGGAACAACAGGTACACAGGAACACGGATCACAAGGGAGAGCTGAAGATAACACAGCAACTTCCTGTAGTGACAGCTGTGTTTAAATAGGCCAATTTGGTAGCCTAGAGCTATACGGAGGTAGCCTCAAACCACACTGAGGTAGCCTCTAGCTATACTGAGGGTAGCCTCTAGCTATTCAAGGCACCTCTTCGTACACGCATGCGTATAGGCGTTTGCCGGTTTGCGGCACCAGTGCGCCTGTGTATAGCAGAGGATCCCTGACAGTGACAGAGAAAATGGCTCATCAGTCTGCTGCTCTTCCTTTCACTGTCCACTCACAGATTGGGGGAGGGACAAGACCTGCAAGTGTTACTGAACTGCAGCATGTTCCTCATGTTCCTATGGCACTCCAGGCCTGACCATTTCCCTCCATCTTAAATGACCTCCCACTTCCTAGAACTAGAGTCACTCTTTATTGGGTCGACAAGAGCCCTGTGGCTCTTTGTGGCAGAGCTGGGTGTATTTTAAAACTAGATGGACAAGAATACTGATCCTTTAGTAGGTGAAATAGCTATAATATATTTGTTTTGTCTCTGTAATCAACATTTGGCCTGGTGTTCAGATGATCAAAAACACAAACCGTAAAGTGTAATGGAACTTAGAGTGCTGCTCAAAGCTAAGATCTGAGCCATTTCCTTCAGGTCCTCAGAGATAGGGGTACCTGCAAGTGTATTCACTTATCCTCCAATGATGAATGCATTGCCTAAGAAGTCGCACTCCCAGCCCCACGGCAGTGTGGATATGAAATGGCCTTAGACAGGTTTTCTTGGCAGACCACGTCCATTGATGTGTTTTGCCCCACCCACCATGACTAAGGCTCAGTGGGTTGGGCAAAACGCATCAGGGGGAATGGCTTGCGAAGGAGAGCTGTCTCATATCCACATCCACATTGCCATAGGGCTGGGAGTGTGGCTTCTTAACAGACAATACAAACAGGGAAGATTTGCTTTGATATAGGGAACATTTAGACATGTTGATTGTGTCTAAGCAGTACACTGAAATGTTTTTTTTTTTTTTTTTAATTTCCTCATGCAAAAAGCAGTAAATACCCTGGTATATCAGGATGTTTAGACAGTTCTTTGCCTATAGCTTCAAGACTATATAACTGAAATGTGAGGTCTAAGGCACTGCTGCCTCTGACTTTTTTCCTCAGGGGTGAAATTTGGTGATGTCACTACTCTGCTGCTCCGTGTTCTCCTGGAGGCTCTAACATGAGGAAGTAAAGCCCTGCTTCTACCAAGATGGTCAACCCTATACAGAGGCATCACAAGCCTGGTTTGTTATTAGTGGGGCAAGATCATCTGCAGGGAGGCCACAGGCAACACTGGCGACTAGTGCTTTGATTTCTGTCTGCCTTTTTATGGCCACAGCTTTCAGAGTTCAGTTCCTTTTTAATTGAAGATTTTCAGTTATAATTGTTCTAGCAGACAAAACATAGCCTAGCAGAGTAACCAAGTGTATTTCACAATATTTGAAAGTTATTTCAAGATATTTCCTCTAGGTTTAATAATGTTTTACTTGAGCCCTGAGAAATAGGTAACTAAATTGTTTCATACCCAGTGGAATCACGCCAATGTTTTCTTCAAAACTGTATTACAGTACCAAGTTTTTTTTACCTCTCCGTTGCCATCCTATTTTTCCTGAGTCATTTGTTAAGTACTTTTAGTTAGTATGCCTGTCACAAAGAACACTATACTTATATATCATAAAGATGATTTATGAATTTATCTTTGATCTGGCTTTTATTACAAGCTCTACTTTAACATGCTTATGTAATCGTCCTAAAGGAGCTATATTATCCAGATGCATTTGGATCTTCTAGGATATAGTGGTTAAACTCCATTACTACCACATGACATTTAGACTTCTGCAGGTTGCTTGAGCTGAAGGCACTCTCCTCTTCTAAGTCTACCCCTACAAACACATTGCAGACTTAGCACCAAGTCTTCCACTAGCACCAAGTCTTCCACTTTGCCCCTCAATTAAGTTTTTATCTTTCTATGATACTTGGGGAATTCTCTCTCTGACTATTTTCACCGGTAACTACCTCAGATTTCCATGGCAACCAAGAATTGGGAGCTGTACATTACACCCCTCCACCATTCTGGGGCTAATAGTTCTAAATCTTTATTAGGCTCAAAAAAGTTCTGAGGTTATTTATCTTTCAATGCCCTCACTAGACCAGAGTTTCCATATATCGCTATCACTGAGCCTGGTGGGGCACCCTGTGCTGCTGAACATAATTACAATTTCTATGATCAACTGGGGTGCTATATACCTGGACACCTTACCAGAGAATCCTCTTCCAAGATGAGTAAGGCCCCAAAATGCAAATTGTGACACTATCAGGGTGCTGTCTTCATACACTTTACTACAGCTATGCGTCTCTACTTGGGATATCTAGGAGAAAAATAAAAAGGCTAGCAGCATCAACAAAGATTCAACTCACCCAGGTTTATGCCACTTCTATCAGAAAAATATACAGTACAGAGCAATCAAAACACAAAAAACTGATTGAAGTACAGTTTCTTTCCTAGAGCTGTTCAAGGGTTTAACTACTTTTTGCTAATCTGGATGCTTGATCCAGGTCAGTAAATCAAAGTAACAAAGCCAGAAACAGCCAGGAGCAGCAACTGAAAAAAGCTACACAGGTGATTTTAGTAGATCAGTTGCTTTGCCAAAATCATTTGATCTATTGAAAAACTAAAATCACTGCCCTTAGGTAAAATATCTGTAAGCTGCTTGCACTAAAATTTTTAATACCAAATTTACAAGTGATCATGTAAAAAAGTGCAGCACTAAAGTAAACTAATGTAACAACCATGACATATCCAATCAATTGTGTAAATCAGAGCTGTCCAACCTGCATCCCACTGGCCGTATGCGGCCCAGGATGGCTTTGAATGCAGCCCAACACAAAATCATAAACCTACTTAAAAATGTTGATTTTTGGATGGGAATATTTGAAAAAAATAGATTTATGTTGTCCTCTTTTACTTTTATAATTAAAAAATATTACAAAAAATGATGTTCTATTACTCAGATATGTACATTATTTATTTTAGTGCTCAATAATGTGTGGCCCAAGACACTTCCTTATCTTCCAATATGTGTTTGGGTGTTTGTGTTGAATGGGTGTTTGTGTTGAACTTAGAAGTAAACCAGGCAAACTCCCGCACCTATGCGCTGTTCGAGTGGAGAAGAGGAATCCCAACCTGTTTCCAAGGGGCTAGTCTGCAGTTGACGAATGGTGTTTAGGCTCATTTAGTTCAGCTGAGAGTGTCGGACACCAATACAGAGAACACAAATCAGGCAACACTGACAGAAAGGGCTTCTGTATCAGCAACCTCAGTCATCAAAGGGGCAAAATTCTTCACCACTCTGGGAGACTTCATAACCAGGTGTAATCAGACTAGTGCTGTCCATTCTGTAGCAGACTTTAGAATGGTTGAAATCTTCTCTGGGACAAAGTCGGTGCCCACTGGAGAAGAAGAGTATAAGACGTGAATGGAACAGGCTGTGAAGGCTTTGGAAAAATGTAATGTGTCAGAAGCTCAAAAGAAACAATGATCACAGAGAGCTTCAGAAGAACTGCTGCAGAGGCCATCAAAAATCTGAAGTTCACTCAGAAGACGTGTACAGCTTATGACTACTTTAGCATGCTACAAGAAGAATTTGAGTAAGCAGAGAAAGCTTCTGACCAGTTTTATCAGTCTATGCATATTTCATCATGGGAGTGAGTGACTATCTGAGTATATCAGGTGACTGAACAAGATGCTGTACCACATAGTCCTCAAAAAAAGGAATTGATCCTGTACTTTGGGTGTAGATCAAGCCAGAATAAAACAGATCTTGTGAGGTGCCCCACGTTCTGACCTGATCTGGATCCAATTGAAGACTTCAAAAAAAGGGACCTCACTAAGGTATCCCAAACTCATAAAGATAGTGAGAGAAGAGGAAGTCATGCTTGAAACCAACAGGATCACAGCTGGCTTATTAACTGGGGTATCATCTTTAGTTGGGTCAGTAGATGAAGTAGAGGTTGCCTTGGAAATAGCTGCACTGAAGGCACAAGTGTCCCAGTTAAAAGTATGGGTGACTCTGCTAGCCAGGAGGATCATAAAGCAACTTGTGAGGATGTCACAAACTACTCCCACTGCGTGGTCAGCAGATCCAGTGGCATGCAGCAATTACCATGGTGTACGCCACTACAAGCGTGAATTCAAATGCTTGTGGTAGAGGGGTACTGGATATGGATTTTCACAGGTTATCAAAATTTTTACAAAGTCTTTACTTAAACCCAACTGACGTTTTTTTTTTTTTTTTGGCAGGTCACATGGATCCCCCAGAAGAGGACATTCATTTGTGCTGAGAAATTCAAGTGTAATAGGTCAAACAGAGTGCCAAATTAAATGTCCCCCTAGGAGTTCATAAGTCTTTATTGTTTAACTGATTACAAGTATGGTAAAGGACTGGCAATGAATTTTGGAGGCCACACAATTCCCCTTTGTCAGGGCTGAAAGGAAAAAAAATGCACACATGAAAATTATGATAAAGAGAAATTGCTACATAAACAAGTGTATAAAATAAAAGTGAACAAACAATGATGACATGTCCATTAAAGGAAAAGAACAAATATCCTGAAAACAAGAGTGCAACACAGTTTAACTATAAAAAAAAAATAATAAAAAACAGGAATAAATGGAAGCCACATGGGTCGCCCCTTGTTCTTGACTCCTATGTCCAGGCCCGCATGTAGACTGGGGGAGGAGGGACCTTGGAGGAGCAGGATTGTGGTGGTGTTTTTTTACTCCCCCCCCTCCCCTCCCTATTTTTCTGATAACTTTTCTTTTTTTGTCGGGTCATTGTTTCTTGATTTATAAATCTTATTATGTTTTGTATTTATTATGAAATTATATGTGATATTGTTTTTGTCAATTTCTTTAGCCATCTCCTGTATGTCAATTTCAGCATGGATACTGAGGAAGCTGTTTATGCAAAACACATTGATTCTACACACAGACATACTGTAACAATTCTTGTATGAAGATAGGGATTTGTTGTAACTAGATTTGATATTAATGTTTTTCAACAAATGGACTGTGATTTTTTTCTGATTTTGTAATAAAAATATATTTTGATTTTAATTATTGTTGTTACATTTTCAAGTCCCATTTTTTTGTCTGGGGTTCTCCCCCATCTTGGGATGAATGTGGGAGCACCAGAATTTTTCTTTCAAAGCCACAATTCACACTAAAAAACACAGGGGAGAGAGAACTAGCTTCTTGATTAGAAGCTACTGCGGTCATAGAGGTCCAGCCAGTATAGGAGAGGGGTGTGATTTTGTAAAAGATTGCCACTACAGTGTCCATAGTTGCCGCTAACGCCACAGGTTCTGGACACCAGAGAACTGGAGAAGGCTTCACAACAGACTGCATAGTGGTGAGAGGCCAACTTGGGACTTAGCATGGGGACTTGCACTCTTTACCGTGGAATTGCAAATTTATTTGAACACTCTGACACAGGACTCTAGGCCTCAACATTTAAGTACAGGTACCTGGAGAGGGGCTTCAATCCAGAAACACTTAGGCTTTGCATTGTCTTTGAGGCACAGTACAAATTTGTTTTAATTTTCAGTTGTTTATTGCGGTTGCCTTTATTCGTTGTTGGCTTGTTGTTATTAGGTGTGTAACCCAAATAAATTTTCCTTCTTCAGTAGTGGAGTATCATAGGGTATGGCATTGCCGGAAGGTGTTGTCATCTAGAATCAGGGAACCCGTACATCAGTGGTTCCTTTATGGGTAAGCATTATACTAGATAGATAATTTAACTTATTAAAGTCAAACAGCACCAAAGCATTATCAACAGTAGCATAACTTTGAGTAGGGCCTGTCTCTGGCAATAAACTAGACAAAAAGGATTCCCAGATCCACCAGGAGGCAGGTTGGGCATAGGGCAAAGACCTGTAATAATGTAAAGAAAATATTGTGTATTGTTGGCAAAGCTCAGTAAGGCAGCATTTAATTATACACTTTAAAGCATATTAAGAATTTGTTCCTGCTATATTAGATGTCAAATAAAAACAAATGCTAAAGATTTTTCTTTGTTGTGTGTGTGTGTTGAAGCAAAATGGTGATTTTATGTTTGAGTTTTTCCAATACAGGGCAAACAGTTTGAAAGTGTTTTTTTTTTAGTACTTTGATTCCCACTGCCATTTTCCACAAGTCATTCAATTCTGGGTCAAAATGTTCCAGTGAATGGTTTTAAAAATTTCACATGACCCTCGGGCTGGTTTGGATTGAGTATATGTAAGAAAAAGTATTTCTTGCCTTTGCCATTTGTTACATGCTTCGTTAAACCCCGGCTAATAAGCATCTGCTCTGAGCTCCATTGATCTCCCTTCCTGAGATCTGTGTGTCTTGAAGCCTTTGAACAACTTGCAGGGTTTTGTTCTATTACAAAGCTCAGTACAATGACAAAAAAAACTCCTGCTAGCTTTAGATGTAATGTGACAGGGGGCAGCCGAGCCAGGAAAAGAAGTTCCCTGTCATAGCTCAAACCCTCTCATTACATGAAGGGAGAATTTAAACTTATCTCTACTTGAAAGGCCTGAGCATAAGAAAACCTGTGCACATTAATAACACTGCTATTATCATACAATATATTTAAACACTGAGCACAGCAGTTTTAAACCGGCTGTCGCTAATCAAATTATTTGAGGAAAAAAAAACTATAAAAACTATTAATATCTCTTAATTTTAATGCTTTATTTGCCAAAATGCAAAACCTCATCATCTGGGAGTCGGTAATTAAAGAAGAGTAGAGCAACATGCAATCAGGTCCATAAATATTGGGACAGTGACACAATTCTAATCTTTTTGGCTCTATACACCACCACAATGGATTTGAAATGAAACAAACAAAATGTACTTTAACTGCAGACTTTCAGCTTTAATTTGAGGGTTTTTGCATCCAAATCAGGTAAAAGGTGTAGGAGTTTGTATATGTGCCTTCCACTTTTTAGGGGACCAAAAGTAATAGGACAATTGGCTGCTCAGCTGTTCCATGGCCAGGTGTGTGTTATTCCCTCATTATCCCATTTACAAGGAGTAGATAAAAGGTCCAGAGTTCATTTCAAGTGTGCTATTTGCATTTGGAATCTGTTGCTGTCAACTCTCAATATGAGATCCAAAGAGCTGTCACTATCAGTGAAGCAAGCCAACATTAGGCTGAAAAAACAAAACAAACCCATCAGAGAGATAGAAAAAACATTAGGTGTGGCCAAATCAACTGTTTGGAACATCCTTAAAAAGAAAGAACGCACCGGTGAGCTCAGCAACACCAAAAGACCCGGAAGACCACTGAAAACAACTGTGGTGGATGACCGAAAAATTCTTTCCCTGGTGAAGAAAACACCCTTCACAACAGTTGGCCAGATCAAGAACACTCTCTAGGAGGTAGGTGTATGTGTGCCAAAGTCAACAATCAAGAGAAGACTTCACCAATACAGAGGGTTCACCACAAGATGTAAACCATT
This sequence comes from Pelophylax lessonae, assembly GCF_965119305.1. Lineage (NCBI taxonomy): Eukaryota > Metazoa > Chordata > Amphibia > Anura > Ranidae > Pelophylax > Pelophylax lessonae. The sequence continues at coordinate 169,274,970 of NC_138774.1, read as the reverse complement.
GGTGAGCCTCAAAAACAGGAAGGCCAGATTAGAGTTTGCCAAACAACATCTAAAAAAGCCTTCACAGTTCTGGAACAACATCCTATGGACAGATGAGACCAAGATCAACTTGTACCAGAGTGATGGGAAGAGAAGAGTATGGAGAAGGAAAGTAACTGCTCATGATCCAAAGCATACCACCTCATCAGTGAAGCATGGTGGTGGTAGTGTCATGGCGTGGGCATGTATGGCTGCCAATGGAACTGGTTCTCTTGTATTTATTAATGATGTGACTGCTGACAAAAGCAGCAGGATGAATTCTGAAGTGTTTCGGACAATATTATCTGCTCATATTCAGCCAAATGCTTCAGAACTCATTGGATGGCGCTTCACAGTGCAGATGGACAATGACCCGAATTATACTGCTAAAGCAACCAAAGAGTTTTTTAAGGGAAAGAAGTGGAATTTTATGCAATGGCCAAGTCAATCACCTGACCTGAATCCGATTGAGCATGCATTTCACTTGCTGAAGACAAAATTGAAGGTAAAATGCCCCAAGAACAAGCATGAACTGAAGACAGTTGCAGTAGAGGCCTGGCAGAGCATCACCAGGGATGAAACCCAGCGTCTGGTGATGTACTGTATATGCGTTCCAGACTTCAGGCTGCAATTGACTGCAAAAGATTTGCAACCAAGTATTAAAAAGTAAAAGTTTGATGTATGATTGTTAATCTGTCCCATTACTTTTGGTCCCTTAAAAAGTGTGAGGCACATATACAAACTGTTGTAATTCCTACACCGTTTACCTGATTTGGATGTAAATACCCTCAAATTAAAGCCTGCAGTTAAAGCACATCTTGCTTGTTTCATTTCAAATCCACTGTGGTGGTGTATAGAGCCAAAAAGATTAGAATTGTGTTGATGTCCTAATATTTATAGACCTGACTGTAGATTTAAACATCTTCCAGGACTTTTGTTATATTACAAACAAATTGGTGTGTGTATATATATATATATATATATATATATATATATATATATATATATATATATACATAGATCCTTCTTTCTTAGCATTTTCTTAGCATTCCCTGTGTTACTTATACTTAAAGAGGTAGTAAATAAACCGCTGGTCTTTTTTTTTTTTTGCATCGTATACTAGCACATTATGTTACCAGTAAAAAAATAAAAATACACTTTTTATGTATATATATATATATATATCTGTTTTGTTCAGCTACCTTATAAATGCCTAGAGTAACAGATGATGGACAGGATATTGAACAAATATATTATCTGTCAATTACCATGAATTCTACATAGAACATTCATTATTAGAGATCATTAGTCTTGTGTCTACAACTGCAGTTATAAGAGATATACAAAATGAAAATCTATATTCTTTCCAATATCCTTTTTTGAGATTGTAACTAACACAAAATTCATATTTACTAAGCACTATTTTTAAGGATTAGTTGTCATCTGTGTATTGAAATCCGATACAGAGTAAAATAGTTTTATTTTTAGCAAAGCAGTGTGACATGCCAAACCACCACTATTAATCCAGAGACAGATGAATGTATGTGTTAAAATGCATATTTCCTTTCCTTATTATAGCCAGGAATATAACATACATTAAAAGAATAGTTTATTTTTCATACATCGTATCATACAGGGTTTTACTGGCACTTTAGGTGATGGCAATGTCTATGCAGCTCTCTGTGAAAAAGCAAGCTTCTCAATAGGTCCAGCTCAGATTAGGAGACTGGCATTATCCGGATCCATGTCCAATGGCTTTTTCAGTGCTCAGAGGATTGGTACCTGGCCCCTGAACTGGATACGCAAGGACAGCCTGTAATGTTGCCAATTGGCACTGAACCCTGCATAACATTATCTTGTGCAATTATATAACGCCAAGTGGACCAGTAGGGTGCTATATAGGTCTAGGGCAGTGATTCACTGGGTCCCTGAAAGCCCTTGTGATTAAGCCTGCTGTGCTGCGTGAAGTTTAAACCCCCAAAGTAGATTCCTGCAGCCGGAATGGTGAGTGATTAGATATAGGATTCATACATATGTGGGTTTTCTGTCATGAGTGCTTGGATACACCTTATGCTGGTACCCGCACCCTAGCTAGTGGTCAAAGCACATAATCACCAGCACACCATGGATCATAAAATCTCATCCAAAACTTTTATTGCAGGAAGATCACATCACAAAGGATCAAGTGCAATGATTTGGAGCTACACAGGACCCCTTTGTCAGGTATGTGATGTCAAGACATGACTTGAGAAAGGAACATGCCCCAAAACATGTTGTCATGGCAGCCAGCTCTTCCCCATATTTCCCTGGTGCATTGCAACGCTGTCTCTATTGTTGAGTCAGCTCCATCTAACGCCTCTGAAGTCACTTTTGGGTACAGCGTGTTACTTCTGGTCGCTGAGTAATGTCATTTCTGAGACCCCAGTGGCTGCTGGGTTTTTTACAGTCTTCTTTCCATCTGGGGACACAAGTGCACAGCGCTACCCCATGCTGCAGGACTGGAAGGCTTGAGCCACCCCTCCGCCACAGCAGCTGAGCATGTTACCACCATACACCAGGGATCATGTAAGCCTTATATGAATACTGCACAAGTGAATTTGCATAAGTGGTTTTGCACTGATTCATTCAGTATTAAATTTGGTTTGATCTTAATAAAAATGGACTTTGTTTGATCTTACCATGGTCTCAGTGCTTACTACCTATTGCATCCAAGCTGCAATGAGGCAGTCAGTTTAACAGTGGAACAGCTAGTATTGAATGCACTCCTTTCTTGTGATGCACTTTCGTAAGTATGTGGTAGGTCTTTTTCTGGCCTTCCTTCATTTTGGAGTAGATCAAGGCATAGCCTTGAGTCAGGTCAAAGTTCAATTGGAAACTGATTGCTTCACATTCTTTGGTGAGGGCTTTTGTTCAAGGTGTAACACACATTGTTTTCCTATTTAGGACCATGTTAAAGCCATGGGATGCCAAACTGGGCTTTTTTTTTTTTTTTTTTTTTTGCAGAAATCTTTATTTGAACCCATTCGGATATGGTCGTTCTGACTTGGAAGTTTATTTTCCTTGTATCCATTATTTCGGTTTGCAGAGTTTCGTAGTTAGCTGCTCTTTCCTGTAGGAGCTGTTCCTAAAACTCCACCAGGGCAAGGTGGTTTTATGGCCACAGCTATCCTTTTTGCATAAGGTGGTTTCATCTGAACCTGGATATTGTACTTCCGTCCTTCTGTCCAGACGATGAAGGACAACGTTTTGAACACTTTGTGGTTCATGCCATAGGGTGTTACCTGAACTCAGCTGCTGCTATTTGGCAGTCAGATTCTACTTTGTGCTTCCTGAGAGCCCAAGGAAGGGTCACGCAGCTTCTTAATCTTCCATTTCTTCTTCATCGATCCAGCAATGTATGTCTCAGTCTGAAAGGGTGAGATTCCACGTTTTCTGGTAAAAGCCAATTCTACTAGAAGTGTTGAGACTTCCTGGGTTAATTATCACCAGGTTTTGGTAGCTCAGATTTGTAAAGCTATTATCTGGGCTTCAGTTCATACTTTTAACTAAGGTTTATCAAGTGGATGTTCATGCTGCTGAGGATGCTTCTTTAGTTCGCTGTATCTTGCTGGCTGCTATGTGAGGTTCTTACCTTTTTGAGGCTGGTGGTCAGTAGTAGGTTGTAGAAGTAGGTCATTGTATTGCTTTGGCACATCCCTGCCATTATGAATATGAGGATGTTGTGTGTCCTGTAAAATAATTTTCTTTAAGTACTGTACATCACTGGACACAGAGATACGGCCTGGCCTAAAGAGAGGGGTTTATAACTGGGAGGGGACTTCCTTTTTTTTTTCTTTTTTTTTTGAAAAGCCATATATTAAATATTGCATATGTATTTTATTCATTAAATAAATCAGCAGATGGAGCTCTAGGCTTATTTCTAAACCACCCTTACCTGCTTTGCTGACAAATGCCTGTTGTTAACAGAGCTCAATAGCTCAAGGTCCAATTTATACACAACTGAATGTGTCAGCTTCTGCTGTGTTATTTTTAAAAATAATCCATAATGCTCAGGGAATCCTGTGTCATGGGTGTACCATGTATTATTTGTAAACAATATTTAATTACATAATAAAATATACGTTTAAGAATGTATAAACCTAAAAACCATACATATAAACAACCCAGAATAATTATAGTTCCATTAAACTCATTAAATACTATATACCAAATAACATGCTGTTGTTTTCTGGCCTAGACTAACATGATGTCATACATTTCGGGAGCCTTCATGGCTTTTTTCCCCCCTTCATATGAAGGAGGGGAGGATGAGCTTTTTCAGCTGGAGACCTGGAGAGATGTGTAAGTTTGCTTTGAATATTAAAAATTAATTAAAAAGTGTTTTCACTTTTGTGGTGCTCAGATCCAGTTATTTAAACAGATCAGAAGTAATTAGATCTTCGGCTACTAATAAAGATGTAAAAAGATGCCCAACAGACAACTGTGTTACTCAACAGAGAAAATTACGATATAGAACTGCAAAGATTATTAGGTTACATAAATACCTGAGAATATACAGTTAAAAAACTGAGAAGTGATTAAACTTATTTACATTTTATGCAAGAAATAAATACACTAATCTTAAAAGGTAGAGAATTAAATACTTAATTAGGTAGAATTCAATTTAATCACAAACAAGGCAACCAAAATGTAAGCCAGTAAGCGGGTTTTGAGAGCCATTTCCCAATTGGCTGAAAGGAGAAGCCATGCCATTGGTCATGGAGGAGGAGGGAGGAGACACAGAAGACAGGGAAAAAGCCGAAGCCGCCGCCTGCTGCTGCATCCAGGCAGGGTGAGTGAGGGGGGGGGTCCTGTCCTGTCTCCTGTCTCTCCTGTCCTATCTCTCCTGTCTCGCTGTGGTCCGAGGGGGGGTACGGTGTGTGGTGGCCTGGTGTGGTCCAAGGGGGGGTGTATGGTGTGGTCCATCTGCTGCCCCCCCCGGCCCATGGTGCACCAGCTACCACTGCTAAAAATTCCTGTTTTCCTACCTAAAATACACACGCATACTGCCAACCCCCCTGGGCGCCCAATATTTTTACCAATAGGTTCTCTTACCCAGTGACATACTTAGGGTGGTGCAGTCCGCACCAGGTGTAGACTTGGTAGGGGTGCTGCAGTCACCTGATATATTTTCTTGTGCTTTGAACAATGCTGTAGCACAGATATACACACATTCCTACACCCTTATATATGTGAACCTAGCATTAGTGAATATTCTGTATTTGGGGGGAAGAGGGAATGGGGGTGTCTGTACTGAAGGTTCTGCACCTGGAGAGCAGTGTATATGGGTGTCAATCTGTACAAAGAGCTCTGTGCTGGGGGAAGTGAGTCTGTACTGAGGGTCTTTTGTTGGGTGGAGGGGGGGTTGGCCTGTGCTGGGGGGGGGGGGGGGTTTGACTGTGTTAGTGGGGGTGCTTCTGTACTGCGTGGTCTATGTTGTCAAGACTTTTTCTTTGCTGGGGGGGATCCGTCTGTACTGAGGGGTCTGTGTTTTCGGGGGTCCATCGGTGCTGAAAAGGGCAGTCTGTCCTGAGAAGTCTGTGTTGGAGGGGGTCTGTACTGAGGGTGCTGGCTGGGAGGGAGGATTTAGGGATGTTACGGGAGATCTTTACTGTGGGGGATATGGGCTTGGGAGGAAGGGATGATCTGAACTGGGAAGAGGGGGTAATTATTTTGTAATCTGTATGCACTATAGACACTAAGGGCCAGTTAACACCATGCCCACACATGAATTGCACAGGAACGGGCTGTGCATTCCTGTGCAATTTAGACCACATGCAAAACTCAAACCTTTTGCAATCTGAAGCAGGTGTAAATAGAATGTGAACGACACCCCAAATGCAGGTCGCACACGCAGTGCATTTTGTCTGCACCAGATCGTAACCTGCATTCAATCAGCTTCTGTTTTTTATATTCAAAGATTTACTGAATAGGTTGGTAACAGGAGCTGGTTGGTTGTCATGCACAGCTACTTCAGATTCTGCCTGCTCCAGCTTTTGATAAATTCCCTCACTGTTTTAACCAGTTCAATATGGCACTTTTACATCCTTACTATCCAGGCCAATTTTCAGCTTTCAGCCCTGTCGCACTTTGAATAACAATTTAGCGGTCATGCAACACTGTACCCAAACTATATTATAATCATTTTGTTCACACAGCTAGAGTTTTCTTTTGGTGGTATTTAATCACCACTGCATTTTTTATTTTTGCTAAATAAATGAAAAATACCTAAAATTAAAAAAAAAACATGTTTTTCTTCATTTCTGTTGTAAAATTTTGCAAATAAATAATTGTTCTTCTTAAATTTAGACCAAAATGTATTCTGCTACATTTCTTTGGTGAAAATAACCCAAATCAATGTATATTATTTAGTCTGTAGTAGAGTTAGAGTCCACAAACTATGGTATATATCTGATAATTGATCAATCCTGATGTACTGATCTCATTTCATGAGGCCCTAAAATGTCAGGACAGTACAAATACCCCCAAATGACCCCCTTGAAAGTAGACAGTCCAATGTATTTAGTAAGAGGCATGGCTAGTTTTTTGAAGTTGTAATTTTTTTGACATATTTGTTTGTAAAATGAAGAAATAAAAAAAAAAATCACAATTATTTTTATTATTATTTTTTCATTTTCTACATACTGTCACCAGTGCAGTACAGTGTCATCATATAACTGGTGTGGTGATGATCAGGGACACTGACTGATGACCGTATGAAATATATATTTTTTTTCAATTCTTTTTTATTACTTTTTTTTCTTTTTTTTTTACAATTTTTTTTAAACACACTGTGACCAGAACAATATAATGTTTCTATAGTAACATTTTTACTACTCTGAGGAAGTGATCAGGCTTTTTTTTTTTTTTTTTACACATTGTGATTGCTTAAAGCAGTGAAATACATTGCTAGACGCAATCATTTTACTGAATGAAACTGATTCATTCAGTTGGTTTTGTTGTGATTAGCTGTGATTGGTGAAAGTACAAATGGGCTGTGATTGGCCCTGTCTGTACCATGTGATCACATTGACCAATCACAGCTAGCAACACAATTGTACACTATCCATTGTTTACAGCTGTCATGTGACCTGCTGTAATTGGTCACAGCGGTCACATGATACTGGCAGTGAGCCGGTACACTGATCATTCATCGTCTATGCTACTTCTGATTTTTGTAATGGTTTTGCTTTTGGATTGCCATTGTCATAATTAAGTAATCAAACATGTGCTTTAAATACTTTAGTTTATCGTGTTTGAACCTGTATTTTCATACATTGATCTCTTCCATGCACAGGAGCTACCTCCTGCTGACAAGGAACCCACTTAACCCTTGTAGTGTGTTGTTTGTATATATGGGGTTTTTTAATATGGAATTCCCCTTTGTAAAATTACACTTTCATTTTTTTCCTGCAGTTTTTCCCTGCATAATAGTTGACAATTGCTGTTTATTTGCATTTTTAGTTTCCTTTACCTTTTCCTTTTTTTCTCTTTTTTTTCCTCCAACACCCCCACCCCCACCAGCCAGGCTGCCTTTTTGAGCTGAACTGAATTGTCTCATTCAGTTAGTCTGTGTCAGTAGGGGCAGGGTTTGTGTCTGCATACATATATATGTACTGTATATAAATATGTTGTTCTTCTGAGGATTTTATGTCTATGATTAAAGCTACACGCTGAAACGCGTAAGCCCTGTATTATTTTGTACCGCACCTCGATCAATACATTTATTCATTGCAGAAGATCAAGCTGCCAGCTTTCTTTTATCTACTGATCAGTCATCGGCTGTGCTGGTTCATACATCCGTAGGCTGCCTTTGAGGTTTGTATGTCTGTAGGTTTTTAGGCTGCCTTTGAGAAAGCCCGAAGGGGCGATATGGGTGAGACAGGTGGAACGAGTGGAACAACATCACGCTGGGAGAGGCCAGGTGCCATCTTGCTGAGCAGACACTTGTATGTGTATGTGCATAGTGAATGTTACTCCTTTTTGTTCTTTTTTTTTTTTTAAGTCACTGGCAATACTACACTATTGGATCTTCTTTGCCTTTATGTGCCTTTTTATGTAAAAGCAGCGGAATATGGAGATGTGACCCCGGTGCTGCTGACCTGTTGCCTATGTGATTAAAATGCTATTGACCACCTTGATTATTTTTAGGGGTTCATTGCATCAGGTGAGGAGACACCTAAGTAGGCACGTGGGTGACACTCTTTGGTGGCAGTCCATGGTGGAAGATTTCTGATACTGTGGAAGATTTGTCTTTGCTTGTGGCAAATGAACTGTGGTGGTGTTTTTTCTGAACACTTACAATCTAATTGGATAATTTAACCTAATTGGATGATATATGGGACTGTTCTCACGTTTTTTTTTACTTACAACCTTGTTTGATGATGTATGGGATTATTTTCACAATTTTTACTTTTTTCTGCACATGGTTTATGATATTTGTGTAGATGTATGAGATTTGTTGTTTAAATGCAAAATTGAGTCCACATTTTATACATTTATTATGCTTCACTGTATACATTTATTGATATTATTGTGGTGATTGCACTGTGGCATGATAGCTGTTCTTTTCACGGTTATTATTTTTTATGCTAGTGTATTTTCTATAAATTGCTAACAAAACACAGCGCTTGCAAAAAAGACAATAATAAACTCTCAAGTGAATATAATAGTGAAAAAATAAATAAATAAATAGATAAATATATATATATATATATATATATATATATATATATGTATAATTGAAAAGTGCACTAGTGCTTGGAAATAAGTTCATAAAAGTGTGCAATAATATAAAAAGGTGCAAATAGTGCTGAAAAATTATCCAAAGCAATGTGTAATATATTTCTTGAAAAGTCCTTCAGGCGCCAAAGACAAAAGTGCTGAGGTGCTCCAAACAGCAACAGGTCCACAGTGTCTCAAAAAAATAAATAAAGGAAAAGCGAAACCTAATTGAAGATTTTTTTCAATTTGAGTGACGTTACTTTTACGGAGGACGAACTTAAAGTATTGGAATTAGGCCTAAAATCCACTCTGGACAAAATTATCAATAAATTCGACACGTATATTGACCTACAAAAATGTATCAGAAAAAATAATATTAGAAACACTTTGCAAGAAATCAATTTAACCACTTTAATACAGGGCACTTCCCTCCTTTCCTGCCCAGGCCAATTTTCCCCTTTTAGCGCTGTTGCATTTTGAATGACAATTGCGCGGTCATGCAACACTGTACCTACACCAAATTTATGTAATTTTCCCCCCACAAATAGAGCTTTCTTTTGGTGGTATTTGATCACCTGTGCGATTTTTACTTTTTGCTAAACAAATAAAAAAATACCAAAAAGTTTGAAAAAAAAAAAAGTTTTTTTGTTTATGTTATACAATTTTGTAAATAAATAAGTTTTTTCCTGCACTGATGAGACTGCACTGACAGGCACTGATGAGGAGGCACTGATGGGGTGGCACTGATGGGGTGGCACTGATAGGCGGCACTGATAGGCGGCACTGATAGGCGGCACTGATATACGGCACTGATATGTGGCACTGATAGGTAGCACAGATATGCAGCATTGGTGGGCACTGATAGGCGGCACTGCTGGGCACTGATAGGCGGCATTGATGGACACTGATAGGTGGCACTGACGGGCACTGATAGGTGGCAATGACGGGCACTAATGGGCACTGATAGGCGGCACTGGTGGGCACTGGGCACTGATGGGCGGCACTGATGGGCACTGATGGGCGGCACTGATGGGCACTAATGGGCACTGATAGGCGGCACTGGTGGGCAATAATGGGCACTGGTGGGCGACACTAAAGGATGGCAATGATGGGCACTTGTGGGCAGCACTGATAGGGAGGACACTGGTGGGCATCACTGATGGGGAGGGCAATGGGGGGCTCCCTGAGCCCTGATTGCCATCCCTGGTGGCCATAGTGGGCATTCCTGGGGTCATAGTGGGCATCCCTGGGGTCATAGTGGGGATCCCTGGGGTCATAGTGGGCATCCCTGGTGGATCTAGTGGCATCCCACCCCCCCGAGAGTCTGCACTGGTAATCAATGATCTGATTACCAGTGCCGACCCCCCCCTGTCAGGGGAGCCACCGATTGGCGCTCCTTTACTCGTGCCTGTCAGGCACGAACTAAGGAAAGCCGATCAACGGCTGTTCCTGTTTACGATGTGACCAGCCGTGATTGGACACGGCTGATCACATGGTAAAGAGCTACGTCAGTAGTCTCTTTACCGAGATCGGAGGTGCAGGGTGTCAGACTGACACCTCGCATCACCGATCGCCGCTCTGCGCGCCCCCGGGGGGCGCCCAGAGCTGTGTTATCCTGCCGCCGTCATATGACGTCCGGTCAGGATAACACAACCACATTCCCGCCGTCATTCTGTTATAGGGCGGGCGGGAAGTGGTTAAAGAAAACCAAGTATCGGAGTGTTACACACATACACAATTGCGTAACAACTCTATTTTTAATCCCAAACCAAACAACAACCAATTTGTATATGTTTTCAAAAGTTTGGAAGAGATGAGAGTACACCCATTTAGAAAGAAAAAAGACCCAGAGAGAGGACTCAAACAACTAGAGAAGAGAAAATATTGGGTGTGTTCCTGCTATGAGTCTCTATAAGGTGTGCCACATCCCTAATATCATATATTGACAAAAAATTCCCCTAGGGGTGGGACTTTATAGGCACAATAGTATAAAGTAGAACATATATGTATAAAAGATTTATATTTATTGAGTACACATAGAAAAAAAATACAACAATAGTTGGTATATGCATTAAAAACAAGCAATGCAAGCACACTGTGTGTATGATGAAAACAGAACCTCAATCAACAGGACCAGATATCCGACGCGTTTCGAGGTTTTTATGACCCCTTTGTCAGGGATAATACTGGCATCCTATCTGTAAGTGTTAAAAAAAGCTTATAGAATATATGACATTTTAACAAGAAAGCATTTGCAACTAGAATATCATATGTAGAAAGTTTACAGATGATTGGTACACTTACATGGTTGGTTTTCACAAATACAAGGGAGCTTGCAGGTTTAAAAACAGGGAATACAGGAGCTACGACCCAGACAATGCCGTGTGTTCAGTGATGAGAGTTTTTTCTCCTTATTATGTATATCATACAGGAGGTGGGAAAAGAAGACTAGTAGCCACAGTGCCTCCTAATTCAGGGCAGCTGGAGTCCAATTGTTGCTTAGCGGGATGGGACTGGCATGAGCCTGTCCAAGCTGTAGAAAGCCAAACAAAGGAAGATGTAGATTCCATAGGATATATAGAATTGTGTATTTTATGGCAAAAGTAAATATAAATTTTGCCAAAAGGGGCAAAAACATCATGCACCTCTATATCCAAAATTCTGCCGGGTTGCACTGAAAAAGGAAGGAAACAGGGGCAATAGTACAGCTAAACTTGTAGGGAATGTAATAAAAATTGATAACTATACAGTTTTCTATAAAGGGGCTTGAAGATGAGAATAATGAGGAAAACCCACTAAATATGATATAAATGACTTAGAACCTTTTATTTAGAAATATGAACACACGGTTGTGAGGGGCGGAGTTATTTCCTGTTTTTTTACAAAAGATAATGGGCATTATTGCATATGAGAGGCAACGATGGAACAGTAATGTAGACAGACTACGGAGCAAGAATATACACAAAGATTTCAAGAATTACAGTAATTTACATGTCAGGCCTGAAACCATTGAATACAATATATAACAAATGCAAAAAAACAACGAAAGAACCAGTATATGTGAAAGAAAATATGGAAATGTATCATCTCACTTCTCCATACCGCCTGAGCTAAATCCTTCCAGAAAAGGCTTGAACGAGATGGCCTCGTTCAGTCCGGGAGGCTCAGTTGCCTTTAGGGAGTATATTCATCGAAGCTCCAGCTGTAGGAGACGTTTATTCCAATCTCCGCCTCTGGAGCCAGGATGGATACGGTCCAACACCAAAAATTTGACCTTTGGAAACCTGCCTGAATGTACTAAAGTAACATGACGCCCCAACGGTAGATCAGGGTCGCAAATGTTTGCATGCTCCTGACATGCTGATATATACGCCTCCACAGTTCCAATTTCGTTTTCCCCACATAATAACAATTGCAACTACAGAGCAGTAGGTAAACCACTCTGATAGTACGGCAATTTGCAAAATGTTTTGCTCGAAACTTGATGCTGTTAGGGAGAGTGATATTTCTCTGTACATGCATGTATTTGCAATAATTGCAAGATCCACACATGTACGTTCCCTTGTATTTGCAAGGATCGAAATCAGACGGTTGTTTAAACTCGCTGGAAACTAATCTGTCCCTGAGCGCAGGGGCCCTTCTGTATGTAAACTGGGGTACCTGAGGTACATGGGGGCCGAGCAGAGGGTCCAAATCCAGAAGGTGCCAGTATTTAGAGACTATGTTGCGCAAATCTTGATGCTGCTGGGAATATCCAGTGATTATTCTGAGGGTGTCGTTTGTTTTTCGTTTTTTAGGTATTAGTAGTGTACTTCTATCACTAAAAAGAGCTTTTTGATATGCTCTCTTTAGAAGTTTATGGGAATAGCCTCTAAGCAGCAAACGATTCCGCAAACTATCTGCTGCTGTTTTGAAAGAGCTAAGGTCGGTACAATTGCGTCGAAGACGCAGGTACTGACCAGTAGGGATGGATCGTATTAATGGCTGAGGATGAAAACTGGTGGCGTGGAGGATGGTGTTTCCCGCAGTGGGCTTCCGAAAAAGACCACTGCGGAGGACACCATCCTCACCTCTGAACACCTCCACATCAAGAAAAGTAATTCTGGACATATCTGTAGATGATGTAAAAGAAAGATTGAAATTGTTTCTGTTGAGTCTCTCAATACACTTATCCAGGAGGTCGCAAGGGCCATTCCAGATTAGAAAGATGTCATCTATATACTGTATCCAAGTTCGGATACAATCGGTGTATATAGAGAGGGACTCGTCAGAAAGAAACTAGAGAAGAGAAAATATATAGTTATCAGATCAGCTGATAAGGGGGGTGGACTAAATAGTTTGGTGGGTGATACAGACACCTATGAAGAATTGAAAGGCAATCCAACTAAGAAGTATAAGGCTAAACTCACCAGATTGATAAAATGGGCCACCAAAGAGGAAATATTAAACAAAAAATAAAGTAGGTACTTGTTACCTGATGCACCAAGGGTCCCAGTTATTTACCAATTGCCCAAAATTCACAAAAACAGGAAAAAGGCCCCCTGGGAGACCCATAGTTAGTGGGGTTGATTCTTTGTTTTCAAGATTGGGTGAGTATTTAGATTGCTTTTAATAGCCCATGGTCCAACAGGGACCATCCTACCTTAGGGATGGGAAAAACCTCATGGAGCTACTAAGTGAGCTAGAAGTCAATGATAGTGACATTTTGCTCAGTATAGACGTTAATTCCCTCTATACAAATATCCAACAACATTATGCTCTAGAGGCAGCAAAATTGGCTCTGGACACCACTGAAATAAAAACAAAACAAAGGAGTTTCTTCTACAGGCATTATATTTAGCCATGAGCCATAATTGTTCCTGGCATGGAAAAAAAATTTATAGACAAAAAAAGGGAGTGGCCATGGGAGCCAAATATGCTCCATCCATAGCAAACATTTTTATGAATAAGTGGGAGAGTGAAGCCTTTTTTTTGCAACAAACCTTTTGAACTCAAGATATATAGAAGGTATATAGACAATATTTTTATTGTCTGGAGAGGATCCCAAGATTTCTTATCAAGGTTTTTGATTGATATTGGTGAAAACCAGTATGGGATTTCCTTAGAAACTTTTGGGTTACAATCAATAAATCTTTTAGATTTGAATGTATACAAATATAATGGCAAATTATTCACCCGGACTTATTTAAAAGAGGTGGATGGGAATGGCTACATTCCACTAGGGAGCTGCCATCACCCCAGATGGTTGAGTTCTATCCCTAAGAGCCAGATGTTGAGAGTCAGGAGAAATTGTAACTTAGACAATGACTTTGACCAACAGACAAATATGCTTGTAAAGAGATTCAAAGAGAAAGGGTACAAAACTAGAGATTTGCTGACCACCAAGGAATCTAGCAGAGACATTGAAAGAACGAGTTTGTTTAATGTTAAAAAGAATAGGACCAAAGACTATGGGACAGCATTTATGACGGGCTTCACACGCCAATATAAACAATTTGAAAAGATCATAAAAAAACATTGGTCCCTTCTTTTAAAAGATGAAGTTTTAAAAACCATTTTACCTGCCAAACTGAATTTTATTTACACTAAACCAAAAACATTTCGAATGAGGTTGACAAATAATGTTATTGACCCCCCAGTTAAGACATGCACGTTCCTAGATCGAGTGGGATTTTTCTGCTGTGGGAAGTATATGATTTGTAGAACTTCCAAACATCGGGTAAGAAAAACCACTGAATTTAGATCACATTTTCAGGCTGAATCCTTTATCATCAATAAGTTTATCACTTGTGGGTCCACACATGTAATTTACCTGCTCTCTTGCCCTTGTGGGCTCCAATATGTTGGGAGGACTACGAGGGAACTGAGAGTTAGGTTGAGGGAGCATGTGAGCAATATTACAAAAGGGTTTCGACATCACAGCTTGTTTAACCACTTTAGATTGGTACATAACCGTGACCCTAGTGGTTTGACATTCTGTGGTATTGACAGACTGGAAGCACATTGGAGGGGAGGTAGTCTAAAAAAATCTCTCTCTCAAAATGAAACACAGTGGATTCATCGCTTGGGTACTCTTCATCCTTTGGGTCTAAATATTGACCTAGATTTTAATTTTTTCCCTCTAATTGGTGATTTTAAGGTTTTAGAACACTTTCAGTTTTTTTTTATTTATATTACTATAAGTACTTCCTTATTTTTATTTTTATTTTATTTATTATTTTTATTATTTTTTAGTTTTTATCTTTCAATTTATTTTTATTTTCATTTTTTATTTTATTCTGATTTCATTTATATATTTTTTTTCAGATTTTTGATTTCATTCTAATTTTATTTTTATTTCCATTCTCATTTATTTCTACTCACTTGTATTTTTTATACATTTTTTATATATTTTTCAACAGTTTTTCACAAATTTTTTTATAATTTTTTTAATTATTTTTTCTTTTTTTTGTTTCATTTTTCTTATTTAATTTTTATATATTTTCATTGTTTCTTTTTTATATTTGGTTTTCCTTTCATTTTAATTTGATTCAGGGTTTGGTATACTTAGTGCTGTTTTTAATGTATTATAGGGTGATCTCACTTAACATTTTATGTAAACTAAGTCTTGCTTAGTTTTGTGTACTAAAAGTTCTGATATATGTTATTAAGAGATGTAAACAGGAAGTGATGCATTTGTTAGTTGATCAAGACATTTTTTGATTGGAGTTCCTTTCAATGGGTGTCTCCTTGGAGCAGTATATAAACATCCTGCTAGCTGCCGGAAATAATGTCTTTGATAATGCCCTGGGAGGTGGGGCGAAACGTGTCGACATATTTCCAATTGCAGCACAACCAGCTACGTCACTTCCTGGTATCCGAGGAACGCACTCTGGCAGCGTTCCCGGAAGTAACCTGTATTGGTCAACGGGACCGATTCTCTCCTATATGCGAGCCTTTTAAAGACCATTGTGTCTGGACACATTTAATAAGGGGGCACAGTGATTAAGTGCCTTTCTAGATGAGATCTCCTGTGGAGTTTTATTAAAGCCCACTTGACCCTTATTTGAGGGTCCATCGCTTCTGGTGAGTAGGGTCCCAGAAGGGGATTAAGACAATCTGCACCTATTGTTGTTTGGAGCACCTCAGCACTTTTGTCTTTGGCACCTGAAGCACTTTTCAAGAAATATATTGCACATTGCATTGGACTATTTGTCAGCACTATTTGCACCTTTTTTTATTATTGCACAATTTTATGAACTTATTTCCAAGCACTAGTGCACTTTTAAATTATTTATATATATACTGTATATATATATATATATATATATATATATATATATATATATATATATATATATATATATATCACTATTATATTCACTTGAGAGTTTATTATTGTCTTTTTTGCAAGCGCTGTGTTCTGTTAGCAATTTTGTCTGAGTTTTTACTTGGTGAACTGCAGCTGCAATATTTATTTATTTATCTTTTGATTTACACCAACCGGGTCACTATCACATATTATTGATTTAGCGCAGGTTTTATTTTTTCAAATGTATTTTTTATAAACATCAGCGTACCTAATTTTACACATGAATAATGAGTCTTCATTCACATCTCCATGTTTCCGAAGGAAAGGCAAACCACAAAGAAAATGCGCGCTTTGCAGCACGTTTTAAAAATGCGCTGCAAACACACATTACTCTAAATGTTAATGGCACCCCAAGCACAGGTAGCAGGTATGCATCTGCCATGCAAAAAACACGCTGCAAGCGCACCATAAAGCACGATAAAAAACTCTGCTCTAAAAAGCAAGTTATGGAGCTTTTTAGGGGCGTTTGTCGTGCGTAGGGCAGCACATTCACTTGTGTGACGAGCGGAAATGTCCAGAAAATGCCTAAAACAAACTGCGTGAGGGAACGCTGCCTGACAGCTGAGTGTCTCCATCCACTCCCTCCTATGTACTTGTATAAAGACAGCCAAACACTATGCAGTCTGATTGTACAATTTCCTTTAGATTTACCAAAACTATGTAATCAGAGGACCCCTTGCACTACATAGCTGATGGTAGATCTAAAGGAGATTGTACAATCGTATTGCAATATGCATTGTCACCATAACCACTTGCCGACCGCCCTATAGCAGTTTGACTGCTACAGGGTGGCTGTGCTGCGCAGGATATATATATATATATATATATATATATATATATATATATATATATATATATATGTGATCCTGCACTTCTGGGTATTGGGTGCGAGTGCATGCCACAGGCGGTTTTCTCCCACTGTGATGGGACAGTAGGCAGGTTTCAATAACAACTTAGCATTTTACTTAACCGGTTGCCGACCGCCGCACGACTATATACTGCGGCGGTCAGCCCCGGCCAGGCAGAGTGACGTATCGGTACGTCACTCGCCTGTCACTGACTTGCGAGCCTATCGCGGGCGGGCGCGCGCCCGCCGAGGCGCGCGCCCACCGCGGCTCGTTCACAGGCAAGTCAGTGCGTGTGACCGGCGGACTCGATGTCCGCCAGTCACACTGCGATCGCTCCTGTGAAGGGAGAAAGACAGAGCAGCTTGTGTAAACAAGCTGCCTGTCAGTTCTCCCTGTGTAAAAGTGAAGATCTGTCCGTTCTACTATGTAGAACGGTTGATCTTTGCTTTTACACCAATAGGAAAGTCCCTACACAGTTAGAATCACGCCCCTAGGACACACTTAACCCCTCCCTGTCCAATAAAGTTAACCCCTTCCCTGCCAGTGTCATTTTTGCAGTAACAGTGCATATATATAGCACTGATTACTGCAGTAATGTCACTGGTACCCCCAAAAGTGTCAAAAATGTCAGTCAAGGGTCCGATCTGTCCGCCGCAATGTCGCAGTACCGAAAAAAAAATCGCAGATCGCCGCCATTACGCGTTAAAAAAAAAAAACACCAAAAATGACAAAAATCTTTCCCTTTGTTAGTAAACGCGATAACTTTTGCGCAAACCAATCAAAATACGCTTTTTGCGATTTTTTTTACCAAACATATGTAGCATAAAACAAATTGGCCGAAAAATGTTAAAAAATTTTGATTTTTACTTTTTTTTTGGGGGAATTTCATATAAAAAAATGTGAAAAATATTGTTATTTTTGCAAAATTTACGCTCTTTTTTTGTTTATAGCGCGTGATCAAAAAATCGCACAGGTGATCAAATACCACCAAAAGAAAGCTCTGTTTGTGGGAAAAAAAGGACGTCAAATTCGTTTAGGTACAGTGTCGCACGACCGCGCAATTGTCCGTTAAAGTCACGCAGTAAAAAATCGCAAAAAAAACCCTGGTCCTTTAGCAGCCAAATCCTCCGGGGCTTAAGTGGTTAAGTAAATAAAATAAGAAGCAGACACCTGTATTATTTGGAAAATATATAGGCCGCGGCCGTTTATTATTGATTTTAAAATAACTTCAATAAATAAATATATAATTAAAAATTTAAACACACTCAACAGCCTAGCCACCACGGCTCAGGCCGGATAAATAACATCACATTTCAAGCATCAACTTCCACCCTTTTGCTATATCAAAAACGACACCACACCTATTATATATATATATATATATATTTTTTTTTTTTTTTAAACAGCCGCGACAAAAAAGGGGGGGGGGGGGAATGGGGAATTCACACTGCTAAATCTTCTGAGGCGAATGAGCCCCTCTGAGGAGAGCTCTACCTTATATAGGGGCTCAGAGGGCTCTAGAATCTTCTACCCTAAACCTATTCCTATAGGTGCTCTGACCCCTGCAACACCACGCCCACTATTTCTATTCCCTCAGGATACCTTAGAAGTCCCTCCCTCTTTACCTGAGGAGAAAAGGAGGGAAAATTACCTTATGAACTATTCTACCTATTTCCCCAGCCACTCTCCCATGAGGAAAAGGGGGCTTATACTGTTCCCCTTTTCCTTTCATTCTACACAGCAGAAGCTGATCAGCTGGTCCCACTGATTATTCAGTACACAGGCAAAACGGCGATCTGATGTAAACAAGGCATATCGCTGTTCTGTCAGTAGGGAAGGTATTGATCCTGTGTTCCCCTAGTAAAAGCACATCCCACACTGTTAGAAAACACAGGCTAGGCACACAGTTATTGCCCCAGATGTTTAACCCCTTCCCAGCCAGTGTCATTAGTACAGTGACCGTGGATATTTTTTAGCACTGATCACTGTATTATTGTCACTGGTCCCAAAAATGTGTCAAAAGTGTCAGTTAGTGTCCCAACTGTTCGTTGCAATCCCTCTATAAGTCGCTTATCACCAATGCTAGTAAAAATAATTAAATAACAATCTCCCCTAGTTTGTAGATGCTATCACTTTTGTGCAAACCAATCAATATACGCTTATTGGGATTTTTGTTTTACCAGAAATATGTAGCAGAATATATATTGGCCTAAACTGATGAAGAAAGGGGTTTCGTTTTGCATTTTTTTATTGGATATGTTTTATAGCAGAAAGTCTGTCTTTTTTTGTTTATAGCGCAAAAGTTTAAAAAAAAACGCAGAGGAGATCAATTACCATCAAAAGAAAACTATATTTGTGGGGAAAAGGACATCTATTTTGTTTGGGTACAGCGTCGCACAACTGCGCAAATGTTAGTTAAAAGGAAGGGGAGTAAATCTTTCTGAAGGGTAAGTGGTTAAGGGACGAAGTGGTAAAGTTGGTGGAAATAAAGCAAGAGGTGGTAAAGTTATGAGGGAGGTGTGGTGCAGAGTGTTTATAAATGCCTATCCTGTGATGTGCTAAGGCAGTGCATGATTGGATATAAGCTACAGGAAACAATGGAAGCAGAAAGCATTTTCTTACATTTCAAACTGAGAAGTGATAATTCAAAGCCTCTGTAGATGAGGTAAGTGAGAGATACGCGGATTGGGATATACAAGCAGAAAAGACGTGATAAAAGGCATCTATTTGTTATGAAAAGTGAAATTCTGCCTGAAAAGGTGAACTTACCTGTTAATGGACACTACATATATTATGTCCTAACCTCAGTTACATGGTTAGTCACACTTCATTTTGGGCACTTTAGATGTCACATCTTTAAACACAATCATAAATCATCAGAACAGATGCAAGGCACTGGAACACTTTTTAATTAGCTGACCATTTACTATCTAGAGAAATAGAGAATTTATTTTGCTAGAAATAAGGTTCATACTAACCCGTGCTTACTTCCAGATAGAGGATTGTTTCTACTTACAAACCAATGGAAAGCTATGGTGACTAGGTTTGCACTGAACTACACCCAATTTTCTTGGTTTAGGAATCGAATTCCATTTGAACTGCAGGCAGATTCGGTGCAGACCTCTACCTATGGAAATGTTTATATTTTATATTGGAATAGTACATAGACAGAATTATAATGATGTGTGGTGGACCTTACTCAATATTATTTAAATATTCAGCTAACATTGACGGGTAGCAAAAACCTTCATCACATTTTTAGACCGTAGAATCTTTATAAACGATAGTAACATCTCTACAAAAACTTACTTTAAATCAGTGAACACCAACAGTTTCATTTTTTCTGGCAACTGTCCTCTAAAATGGTGGTTAATAAATGTTCCCATAAACCAATATAGCGTTTAGAAATAGCAGTAAGGAGATGATCACAAAGTGTAGCAGAAACATTTGAACAAAGTTCTGCTGGCGTTTGTGTTTAGCTGCAGGCATAAACCCGGTACCTTTTTTAGAACCTGGGGTCGGCTTTCAGGAGATAATACCTGATGCAGCTAAGCAGCCTCCCCCTCTCCCGCCACCTTCCCCGCCTCTGCCCAGGTCGCCTGTCCCACCGGGAGACTTGAGCAACCAGCTGGCATGTCCCTCGGCTGGTTGGAGTCCTGAACAAAGCCAGATTCGGCTTTGATCGGATCTCCGATGTAGTAACCTGGAAGCGACGTCACAACTTCACTTCCGATTTACTCTGCTGCTAACGGTGCTGATTTTAAAAAAGTGACAGTATTCAAAAATCCAGATTTCGCCATTTTTAATACTTGGGGGGGTCTGGGTTTTTTTACACCCCCTATCCCTCCATAAAGATTACCTGTCACTGCCTATTACTGTCACAAGGGATGTTTCCATTCCTTGTGACAGCAATAAAAGTGAACAGATAATTTTTTTTTTAAACAGTGCAAAAAAAAAATAAAATAAAATACATTGGAAATTTTTTTTTTTTTTAATGAGCCCCGTCGCTGGGAGCTCGCGCATGAAAGAAAATGCATATGTAAGTCGTGCCCGCAAATGAAAACGGTGTTCTAACCGCACATGTAAGGTATCACCACGATTTCCAGAGCGAGAGCAATAATTCTAGAAAAATACCTCGTCTGTAAAGCCTCGTACACACGATCAGATTATCGGACAAATTTTCTTTAGTTTTTTGTTGCATGCTAGTCTCATATGGAAAGTGAAGAGGTTACTTTCATACAAAAAATCCTCGTACGACAGAATTCAACTTCCGAAGTGATGTCATGTGTTAAATTGTTTTGTATGTATTCTTTAGTTTCTGTGCATGCCCAGTCTTGCTCTTATGATTTTTTTTGGACAAAAACTGTACTGATTAAACAAAAATTATGTTGTGTTCACATACGATAAAAATTTTATAGCCTGCACATCCAGTTTTTGTCGTACGAAAATTCGTAATCGGCTGTCGAAAGCACTATACTAACAATCCGAAAATCGGCAGATCGTTCGTCAGACTAAATTTTACTTCCAATTTTCTTATCGTGTGTACGGGCCTTAACTCTGAGCTGGTAACCGTTAAAATTTTTTAAAGTGTCACCTATGGAGATTTTTAAGTACCGTAGATTGCTGCCATTCCACGAGCGAGTGTGCGCAATTTTAAACCTTAACATGTTAGGCTTCTATTTACAAAAAAAAAAATTTAAAAACGGCGCTACCTTTACTGTTTCCTTTTTTTTAAATGCAGTGAAATTTATTTTTTCCCAAAAAATTGGGTTTAGAGGTCGCTGCACAAATACTGCGTGACAAAAAATATTGCAACAACCATCATTTTATTTAACCAGAGTCTTTGCTAAAAAATATATATAATATATATAATGTTTGAGGGTTCTAAGTAATTTTCTAGCAAAAAATACTGATTTTAACTTCTAAACAACATGACTGGGTCCTTAACCAGTTACCGACCGCCTACCGCAGATTTACTGCGGCAGGCAGCCGCTCCTGGGCAAAGCGACGTAGGTCTACGTCGCTTGCTCTCAGGAGGCTAGCGGGTGAGCGCGTGCCGCCGCCGGCACTCTCCCGCTTGTCAACGGGGAAGCCGATGCGTGTGTTAGTTGGCTCCGATTGCCGTCTGACACCCGCGATCGTTCCCCGCTGATAGAGAAGGTCGGTCAGTTGTTGTAAACACAGCCGACCATCCTTCTCCCTGGGATGATCACAGAGCTCATGTGATCCTGCTATGGAATCACTCCCCTAGGCTCACATTCAACCCCTTGATCACCCACTGTAGTAATGTCACTGGTACCCCCCAAAAGTGTAAAAAATGTCAGTTAGTGGTCCGATCTGTCTGCCGCAATGCCGCAGTCCCACAAAAAAATGTCAGATCGCCGCCAGTACTAGTAAAAAAAAAAACAAACAATAAAAATGACATAAATCATTCCCGTAGGTAGTAGACGCGATAACTTTTGCACAAACCAATCAAAATACGCTTATTGAGATTTTTTTTTACCAAAAATATGTAGCAGAAAACAAATTGGCCTAAAATGTTACAAAAATTTGATTTTTAAATTTTTTTGGGAATGTCATATAGCAGAATGTGAAAAATATTGTTTTTTTTTTTTTTCAAAATTGTCGCTATTTTTTATTTATAGCGCAAAAAATAAAAATCGCACAGGTGATCAAATACCACCAAAAGAAAGCTCTATTTGTGGGGAAAAAAGAACGTAAAATTTGTTTGGGTACAGCGTCCCACGTCTGCGCAATTGTCCATTAAAATAATTCAGTGCCGAATCGCAAAATAGGGCCTGGTCAGGAAGGGGGCAAATCCTTCTGGTCCTAAAGTTGTTAATTGGTTAAAAACCACAATTGTGTCACTCACATTTTTAAAGTGTCCACCCGAAACTAAGGATCAAACGCTTTTCGTTAAAAAGTACCCGTATCGCCTTCGGCTGTCACTCCAAAGCCGCGAGCGAGATTCTGACATGTGGGGTGGTGTCCAACATCCTAGCCCCGCCCGACTAGTTGTGTCATTCAACGTCCTCATGGAGCAGACGGATGCTAGACACAGCCGCGCCATCTTTATAGTGTGCAATAAACCCATTCACCTGTGCTGAATCCAAACAAGATATTCATTATAAAAACATTAGTTATTACATTAAATAGGAACATGACATCCACTAAATATATCCTTATCTATCAAAACTTTTTATTAATGGTTCATAATTCTAATATTTCTCAATACCGCTGGAGTGCATTTATCCACTCTGTGTACACCTCCAATTGTAAATATAATTCTTATTGCTGTCAATGCATTTTCATCTATATATGAAATACGCCTAAGTGTAAAGGCTCTAATTAATTCTCCATTCTATTAATGTTGTTTTTAGAATTATTCACTGGGTCTCTTTATCTCTTAAAGGAAAATATACTGTTATTATCAGTCTTACTGAATAAATGGCTCTTAAAGGGGAAGTGGATTTCTCAAACCCACTAGTATTGTTATTCATCCACTACATTATCATATCTCTTAAAGTTAAAGTATGCTAATTTCATATTATCTACCCCATTAAATATCGCTTAAAGAGGAAGTATACTTATATTCTACATTAGTGATTATGAGGTATCCATGTTTGATTATATTAAATTCTATTCATCTGATTTCCTTTCCTCAACAGTTAGTTAAAAGTTG
Organism: Pelophylax lessonae; assembly: GCF_965119305.1. Classification (NCBI taxonomy): domain Eukaryota; kingdom Metazoa; phylum Chordata; class Amphibia; order Anura; family Ranidae; genus Pelophylax; species Pelophylax lessonae. Next base: position 169,251,308 of record NC_138774.1, on the reverse strand, counting down.
GTCAAAAAACGTTCAAATCTGTATCCATGTTTAACCCATGTGGTTGTAATGTACCCATCTCATATACCCATTGCGTTTCTTTTTTGGATACCTCCTTCATCCTATCCATCCCTCTCCAATGTCCTATAACTTTATCTATCCCATAAAAGGTAAGTAGGCTCGGATCCCTTTTGTGCTTTAATTCAAAGTGTCTGGACAAACTATGTTGTTAAATAATTTTTTTATGTTGTTAATATGCTCCCCTATGCAAATTTTTAATTTCCTTGTAGTTCTCCCCACATACTGTTGGCGGCAAGGGCACTCTAAAACATACACCATGTGAGTGGAATCACAAGTAATCAAGGATTTTATAGTATACTTTTTCTTAGTGATGATGGTTTTAAACTCAATTGTTCTCATTTCTTCTTTAAAAATAGTATGAGAAGCTTTACACTGATTACACTTCAACAACCCTTTAATTCCAGGAAACATTTGAACTTGATGGAGGGGGGGTCCAAAATATTATTGACAATTCTACTACGTACCGACCTATTTTCTCTATAAATACATTTTGGATAGGTAGGGAGTAGCCTCCTTAAGGTATCATCCTGCAGTAGAATAGACCAATATCTTTTAATAGCATCTTCAATTTTTCTAGACTGCAAGTTATAATCCGTAATGAAACTACACCCCATATACTTCTTATTCTTTTCCTTGTTATTCTTAGTCAATAACTGTTGTTGGGGATTAGTATTTTTTTTTTAATACTATTTATATTCATTATAAATTATCATATAGAGCAGCTTGGGTGGGGTTTAATTAGCACAGGAGTTTCTGTGAGGTTTCAAGCAAAAAAAGGAGTTTAAAGTGGGGATGAGGACACATTTCAATGGTAATATGTGAGGCAAAAAGAAACATCCACTCTCTGACTATTATTACAAGTTACATATTAGTAGACTTCATGGATCCAATTAATGGGCTATTGGGACTATACGCAGAGATCATAGAGGAGGTAATTTTATTAGAACAATGTCCAAATCAGGGATTCAGTTGACTTTTATTATGGACTCACTAAGACCCCATGGCCCTAGTTCTGAAATCAAATCTTTTGCCTTCAGTTAAACTACTGGTATTTTTAAATTCTCTTTTATACTCTTCTATTAATTGAAATTGCTTACTTCTACATAATCTATAAGCTCCTTTTCAAATGTACAATAGGTAATCGCTGGCTGTGTGGACAGCAATGGATAGCTACGGCGGCTGCCACCCTGTCTTTAACCACTTCCGATTACCCGCTGCCTATTTACTGTGGCAGGGTGGTTCTCCTGCGCAAACGGACGTAGGTCTACGTCGGTCACGTGGGAAGCTAGGGGGCGAGCATGCGCCGCCGCCGTCGCACTCCCGCCCCCACTCGGGAAGCCGATGCACGGGTCAGATGACACCCGTGATCGCTCCCCGCTGGAGGAGAAGGACGGTCGGCTGTTGTAAACACAGCCGACCGCTCTTCTCCCTGAAATGATCACAGAGCTCATGTGATCCTTCTATATAGGATCACATGTCTCTATGCTAATTTCACAAGCCACGCCCCCCACAGTTAGAATCACTCCCCTAGGCTCACATTTAACCCATTGCTCACCCATAGGGTTAACCCCTTCCCTGCCAGTGTCATTATTACAGTAACAGTGCATATTTTTAGCACTGATTACTGTAGTAATGTCACTGGTACCCCCCAGATGTGTCAAAAATGTCAGTTAGGGGTCCGATTCTGTCCGCCGCAATGTTGCAGTCCCGCAAAAAAATTGCAGATCGCCGCCATTACTAGTAAAAAAAAAAAAAAAAAAAACAATAAAAATGACATAAATCTTTCCCGTAGTTAGTAAATGTGATAACTTTTGCGCAAACCAAATCAAAATATGCTTATTGCGATTTTTTTTTTTTTTACCAATAATATGTAATATTGCCCTAAAATGTTAAAACAGTTTGCTTTTTAAATTTTTTTTTTTGAGAATGTCATATAGCAGAATGTGAAAAATATTGTTTATTTTTCAAAATTGTCGCTATTTTTTTGTTTATAGCGCATAAAATAAAAATCGGACAGGTGATCAAATACCACCAAAAGAAAGCTCTATTTGTGGGAAAAAATGACATCAATTTTATTTGGGCACAGTGTCGCACGACTGCGCAATTGTCCGTTAAAGTAACACAGTGCCGAATTGCAAAATAGGGCCTGGTCATTAAGGGGGAAAATCCTTCCGGTCTTAAAGTGGTTAAAGTGTACAGGGCTTGGCAACCACAGCTAGCCACTCACAGATGGCAAAAACAGCTGCAGGAATCAACTGATTCCTGCCGCTGTCATTCACACCAGGGCTAGTAGCCCATGCTGGTGCAGGCCAAGCCTCTCATACACAGCTGCTGTTGTTCAGTTGATTGTATCTTCCTGCTCTAAATTCAATAACATTTATTTGATCCCTTTACACTTATTTTTATACTTATATTTATATCCTTAGGCCTGTTGATGTTCTTATGGATCCACAATTTATGCATTTTTATGCACTTTTCATATTTATATCTCCAGTTTTTATGCCTCATGTTTTCAAATGTTTAAATATTTATAGCAAAGTGCAAGAAAGGTATTTTAATAGATCTCTATTAAAGTTATTGTTTACAACCTCTTACATATGTGTTCAGGCATATGTGTGGCATCAGGGAAGGTGGGCTTTAATGCCTACGAACCAGACATATGTGTCCATGGGGGCAATCACAGTGATCACGTGGTCCAGAAGTCTGTTGAGGTGTTAATCAATCTTCCATATTCCCATCGCAATTGATCGCAATGTTCAATTGATATTGCAGCGCATACTGATTGAGCAGGACAGCCGCCTCCACCCTATATACAGCCCAAATATTTGCTGGTTAGGAAACAAATCTGTTTTGTATTTGGATGGTTAGCTTTAGTGATGTGCTTTAGTAGAAGCTGAGTGCTGAACTTGTTTAACTGGTCAGATTGCCATGATTTTATATGTTCTATGCACATGTTTACTTGATATCCAGGGAAAGAACACATAAGTAATATATGCCTACACTTCTGTCTTGGAATTGTAACACATGAATCTGGTGATTAAAATAGGTACTATGCTCAGCATACCTTCATGTATCTCCATGGCAACTTCTTGTGTCCCAGAAATATCCCCCCCACCTCCCCACTGTTAGTTTTTTTTCCTTTGGTGCTACTCAAAATCCACCCTTTAAAGGAGTAACGATTGATATATATATATATATATATATATATATATATATATATATATATATATATATATATATATTAGACTTTTCACTCAAACCTTGTGCCAGTGCAAAAATGTGTAGAGCAGTGCAACTAGCAAGCACTGCTTATTTCAAACAAATAGTTAGAGCTAGAATAGAGAGGTTCAGGAGTTCATGGAGGACATTGCAAGGAGGCAAAAAAACACGGCAAGAAACAATTTCATGAAAAATACAGGGCCATATAGCACTGGATGTGTATGGGTTATTTTTGGGGAATAAACATATTGTTTAGTGTCAATACAGAGGTGCCTTGGTATAAGTGTGGATTTCATATATTTTTGAAAACTAGACCTGCTCCAGTTCGGTGCACCTCTAGGTATTTGCACTTTTTTGGTACCTGCTAGCAGCTTTATGTTTTATAAAGTGACAGATTTTCTTTATCTCCGCATTCTCTTGCAGAATCATTGTGAGTAAAAAGTAGAATTGCAGTTTATTCTCAGTATCCATGGGAGTTCCATGAATTCTTTTATTGAGGTATTTAATTTATGCTGCAATTCCAGTTATCAGTGGGAAATCTTTGTGGTGATCCTGCTGTCACATTGACATTATTTTGACATCCCAAGAGAGGAATGGCTTTCAGTTAGACTTGGTAAAATAAAAGATATATCTAATAACCTGATAACCCCAAAAAGAGAAAAATTATCTCTTTTGGCACCCTGTTTATGAAGCCGAGAACTTCACTTCTCAGAGGGAGAACAGAGGAGAAGTTTTTCCTCTGAAAACAGCTGAGATCAGTGTAAAACTGGATGGACTCCCTGTAATCTCACAAGATATTATGAGATTACAGTGCCGCCCATATATATATATATATATATATATATATATACACACATATATATATATATATATATATATATATATATGTGTGTTTTTTAAAATTAATTTTTAACCCACTGGTGCAAAAAAATGTATGGGAAGAAAGAAGTCTTCTTCCTCTAATTGCACCAGCTTCTCTCCCTGATTCTCCACCTCTGAGCTGGAGAATCTGCAATGGAGATATTTCAGCGTAACGGCTGTGAGATTTTCAGATCTCACTTTTATAAACTGGCCATTTGTGACTTAACGGTCATGTACTGTGATGAGAAGCTTCTCTGCTCTTCATCTCAACTACATAAACCGGTACACAGCAGAGATTAGTCGTGATCCTGAGGATCACGGCTTTTCTCAATTTCGCAAACAGACACCTAAATGTGCTGTTACACCAATATGTAAACTATAATAGTTGTAGTATTGTATTTATATTTGGTTAATTTACTGCCATCTTGTGATTATTTGGGTTGTTGCACTTGCCTTTCTGTCTCTCTCTTCTGTGTTCCCTCCTGTCCCCTCCCATTTATGATGTACTTCCTCTTCCTGCTTCTTTATGCTTGTGGAAATAGGGAAGGCCACATCTGTCTAGGCCTTTTGACCTGCAGATACCATCTTCTAATCATATGCCAAATTTTGTTGTCTGCTATACCTACTGCTTGCAATAAAACTGAAGTGGATGGAAAGAAACGGTATTTGATGAGTTCAGCTATCTGATAACGATTGACCGTTGCAGTGATTGTATCTGCTTATACAGGCCAGGAATTGGTCTCAGCAAAGGATAAGTCACTATTACAACAATTGGAGTCCAAATATTAAGCGTACGGGATATGGTTCACATTGATCTTATAAGGACATTTGTAAGAGGTGGAACCTCTTCTTGTTCAGGGAGCTGAATTTACACTTTGCAGAGCTCAGTAAGGAGAGCTCTGACAGCTGATTGGAGAGAAGAAACAGCTGAGGCTGTCAATCAACTGGAGCTCCCTACCCAATTACCTTTTTTCTCTTGGTGTCAGGAAAACTTTTCAGAAGTGACTCATCCAGATAATAGAGGAATGATGCAGCAGACAGAAATTACACTTGGCCCTCTTAATTGAGACAAATACATACTATGGGGCATATGTTTTGTTCTTATTTAATGTCTGAGGTTCACATCTAATTTAAATGATTCATCTTTCTGAATAGGTCATAAGACTCAGTGCTCGAGTGGCATCTTTTCTGGTAGTATGCATTAGTGCAGGGGTGCTCAACTTTTGGCCCGCGGGCCGCATGTTACCCTTGGAGTCCTATGAATATGGCCCTTGACCTCAAACCAGGGAAGCACATTTCTTTTACATTCTGCGAGTTTGGTGCATTTTCTGAAAGTGCACCAAAACCTCTGAATGCAAAAGTTTTTGTGCGCTTTCAGAAAGTGCCCCACACCCGCAAGATACAGTATAATAGAAGCCTATGGCAAAGTGCAACTAACTCGCAGGGAAGCTGCAGGTGCACTGCACTGCCCCCGCGGTGTGAGTAAACCGCAGCTCATCAGTGTGAAAGAGGCTCAGGACAATAAGGGCTCATTTGTAATTTGGGGGAGCAGTAAAACACTGTAGTTGAGACTTGTTTTAAGCATTCGCCCAACCACTTGTGTAGCATCAGGGGTCGAAATGGTGACCCCACTCCATGCTCCAGGGGGCCTGTGCGGCCTCCGTCTCACAGTGTGTTTTACACTTAGACAGGAGGGGCTGTGAGGGCAACATATTCAAGAACCTTTCCTCTCCAATTTCCCCCTGCAACCGCTAAAAGCTGGGTTCTCCTCCTCTCCCTCTTGCTGCCACTCAGCAGCTGCAGGAGGAAAATGCTCATTATGCTGCTCAAAATAAAAAAATCTAAATTCTGATTAACTTAATTTTGTTGTGGCCCGTGATTACTTACCAAATCATTTAAGTGGCTCATCCTCTTCAAAAGATTGAGCACCCCTGCACCAGTAGAAGCGCCAAATTCAGCCTCTGCCAATACATTATTTTGCAGTTAAAGCTAACTGTCACAAATATAATTTCAAGTTTGTTAGTAAATACCCATACAGGGTAATGTCAGAACACTACATGGGATGCTTTTAGAAGGAAGTTTAGCATACTTATGACAATGTCTTTCTGTGCTATTCCCTTCCATCATTAACTAGCATTTTACAAACATGCACACATCAAATAGACAGCAATTCATCATTATGAAAAGCCTCTAGAACAGAAAATGTCTGTATACACTTTCCATCATCAGTTAAAAATACTGACAAAGTCCTTTAGAATGCCGCTATACAGTAGACAAAACACCAGGTCCAGAAAGAACGGGTGCCCTCTCCATTAGTACAGGTTACATCCAAGCCCAGTAACCACATTGGCTCTCGCAGGGACATTTCTTTATTTTCTTATATAGTAAAATCTATCAACGTGTCTCTGCTGAAGACTGAAGGTAGTACAAAACATACAGAGTCAATATGAAATGGTTAGGATAGTCTATAGCGTAATGTATGTTGAAAATGGTAGAATTATGATTGACACAAAAAAATGAAAGACCTTAGAATTTATGAAAACGAAAGAAAAGACTGTGTTTAAAATGTACAGATTCTTATACGAGAACACACTTAAATTGATAAAGGCATATATAGCAGACGATTTTAACCTGACCTGCACACATCTTAAAAGCTGCATTTTGTGGCTATAAAATGACCTGCCATCCGCCATCCCGAGACAATTTATTGTTTTTCTGGGCTCCCTGGAAGAGCAGGAGAACCTAGGAACCAATGGTTCTGGGGAGGGGTGCAAATAGCCATTAGCTTGCTTTAAACCCTTCACTCTCTGGATTTACAGTATGTAGTACATCTAAAGAGGCAAAGTGGTTAAAGCTTTCTTTAGCCAGAACTGTGTATTTCAGTTTTTTTACAGAGTAGGAAACAATGAGGACACCTACCAGGTTTTATTGTTCTTTATGTGCCCACTGGAACCATCTGTTTGTCTTGTTGACCTGTGTCACCAACACATAAAATGTTTCAAAATTTCTACAGCCGTCACCAGAAGAGATGAAGAAAATCTTCCAGTGGGGACACCTTTTCTGGTGACAACTGTCTGACAGGGTTTTTCTTCTCACTGTGAAGAGATTACGTTCTGTTTTGTCTCTGGGACACAAAGTAAAAGAAAATCTCCTTGGTAGGACAAAGCCAGGAGAAAACCTTTTTTTTTTTATGTTATTTTAAATATCTGGTATCCATAAATACGGATTTTTCAGGAAGGCAATTAAGTTCATCTATGTCTAAATAATGTCTCTATGTACATTAGCTTTATGATCCCCTGGTTTATAAAATACTCCATGTAATCAGATATTTTTTTTAAAGAGTCATTTTGACTGGAAGAGCTGGAATATTTTAAAGTCTTATGTACAGTTTGCAAAGGATTTGGCCAGATTTGCAATCACATTTGTCAATCAAATCCAGTTCTATAAGGTGTTGATAACATGAACTGACATTTCTCAATGGACTTACAGCGCATGATACCATGAAGTGGTTGTTTCATATATACAGTAGTGAAATGTATAGAAGTTTAAAAAAAAAATATATATATATAAGTATATCCAGCTAGAGGATTGTGCTAAAATACAGTAGCTTAACCTAATAAATGCATCTGTTTTTGGTAGAGTTATCCTTTAATATGTGCAGCAAGTAATCCTATTACTTGAGATTTGTGTGAGATATTCTCCTTGTCCTTGAGGAAAAAAATCAATTAGATTTCTTATTGATTTGTCATATTCTCACGAATCCAGGAGAACTACCGCTGTTGTGTTATAAATTATATGTTACATTTCTGTCAATGACAGACATGACATATTGCACATATGGGGCCTTCGATGATATGATGAAAAATCAAAGATCTGTCATTTTGTTGCCTCTGCTATGGCTCAGACTATAAAAGTATTTTTAATTATAACAAGAAAACACAATCTTTTGGAAGTGCACATTTCATAGTATTGCCAAGCAGAAAGAAGTTTGTGAAATGAAAAGATACGTAGAAAGTCTATGAGGATATTCCCTTCTTTCTCTTCCTGTTCACAATTGTCTTCTCTGCATGATCATTGACTGCGTGATTGTTGACTTTTCTGTAACCACCCCTGCCATTCACAACTCCGCATAGGAACAGATACTAATTCTGTTTTTAATCCTCCATGTGCACAAGAATGTTACATCATCCACAAGGATCCACAAATAATAATAAATAATGTTTAAACAATGATGTTTAAAAACGTATACTCATACTGTATATACAGATTATATAGCAAACATAGGCTGAGACGTGTGGTCTATGTCTGCTATATAATCTGTACATCTGTGCGTCCCTCAAACTTCTCTCCTGAAGAAGCCGATGACCCGAAACATGTTGAGTGTGTTTACCTACACACTTATTTTTTCTCAGGATTAACATCCTAGGTAGAACTGACCCCAGGCTTTGGGGTGTAGTAGCCAATAGGAGGAATATTAATTTTTATATACGATTGGAAAAAAGATAACACTTATAGTGTATCCCCCGCGCCTAGTGGTGTACAATAGTGGGTTCCTTTCAAAACTTTTTGAAATAGCAGCAGCAGTATAGAAAGGGTATTGTATCAGGAAATAGCCCTAAGGGTCAGGACTACCTACAGCGCTTGCTAATATACTATGTGCAATAGGTGGATAATAGTATCACAACTAAAACCAGTAAAAAATAAATAATAATTGTGCAATTATTCAAATACAATTGTTTGTCTGTATGGTTTATGATTTTGTTTTTGTAAAATATATGAAATAAAACATTTTGTGATTTTAACCTTCTTGTAATGTCCAATGACAGCACCAATAAACTTCTACTGCCCCACCAAAATTTGTTGTCATTATCTATAATAATTAAGGATGTGGTTATCTATATATTCCATTTTGATAAAATATTACCTTTCTGAGCAACCATCTCTAGTTACTCTGTATTTAGTCAAACACATAGAGAAAACACTGCTCTCTTTCTTGTGGGGTAAAGTGGATTTTCTTTTGTCAGATAAAATTGCTAAATTTTAGAAAATGTTTATGAGTAAAAAAAACAAGCTCTTTTGTTGCTTATGTTTTTCATTTTTATTGTTTCTTTTGCCACTATGTAGCCAATGCTGATCTCATAGCTTGTGAAGACCTGGTTATGTAGGCTGTAGCTATTATTGGTTATAATTTTACATTTTGCATCCAAACAGTTTCCCTGGGGTCTCCGTACCATGCTTGAACCACTCTGAGATCACCAATCACAGCAAATGAAATGTCTGCATGATAATTAAAGTTTGATTTATGATTTAAAGTGAACACTAAGGCGACTCTTCATTATTTAAAGTGACAAATAGATACATGGACACAGTCTGAAAATGTAAAAGTGTAAACAATATTTTGATAACAAGTTAGCCAGAAGTGCAATTGTTAGTTTACATATACTAGATGTAAATCCTAACTTGATCACATTCCATTTGGTAAAGTAGAACTATAGGCAAAACATTTTTTTCATTTTGGATAGAGTAAGGGAGGGTTATAACACCTGTCAGATTTATTTATTTATTTTTTTTATCCACCTGTGACCCATTTCGGAGATTTCCCTTAATTTCTTGTCCCATAGCCAAACAAGAAGTAATAGGAAATACCCTGCAAATTAGGGGGAATCCCTTGGGGGATCCCCAGGTAACCAGAAGTGGAGTCCCCTTTAGAAGATTTCCCCTATATTACGTTTCTGGGAACAACCCAAAATTTGCGATTTTCTTTACTTTCACTTTCAATGATAATGGTAAACAGGACAAATAGAGAGGATGAATCTCCTTAACCACATTAAGACCGCCCCCGCAGATTTACTGCTACAGGCAGCCTCTCCTGCGTGAACCGACATAGCCCTACGTCGGTCGCGCGCGTGGTGCTGGGGGGCTCTCGCCCCTACTAGGCAGCAGGGATGCTAATGCACGGGGCCGGCAGCCGCGATTGCCACCGGCCACCCGCGATCGCTCCCCGCTGAGAGAGAGAAGAACAGTCAGCTGTTGTAAACACAGCCAGCCGTTCTTCTCTCTGAAATGATCACAGAGTGCCTGTGATCCTTCTGTATAGGATCACAGGTCTCTATAATTATTTCACAAGCCCATCCCCCCACAGTTAAAAAACACACTTAGCCCTTTAATCATCCCTAGGTTAACCCCTTCCCTGCCAATGTCATTATTACAGTGACAGTGCATATTTCTAGCACTGATTACTGTAGTAATGTCACTGGTCCCCCCAAAAGTGTCAAAAATGTTAGTTAGGGGTCTGATCTGTGCACCGCAATGTTGCAGTCCTGCTAAAAATCACAGATCGCCGCCATTACTAGTAAAAACAAATAAATAAAAATGACATAAATCTTTCCCCGATTTTGTAGACGCAATAACTTTTGCGCAAACCAATCAAAATATGCTTATTGCGCTTTTCTTTTTTACCAAACATATGCAGCAGAATACAAATTGGCCAAAAAGGATGAACAATTTTGATTTTTAATTTTTTTTTTTTTGGGGAATGTTATATAGCAGAATGTGAAAAATCTTGTTTTTTTTTTTTCCCCAGAAATGTCGCTGTTTTTTTGTTTATAGCGCAAAAAATGAAAATCTCAGAGCTGATGAAATACCACCAAAAGAAAGCTCTATTTGTGGGAAAAAAAGGACATCAATTTTATTTCAGTACAGCGTCGCACGACTGCGCAATTTTCTGGTAAATGAATGCAGTGCCAAATCGCAAAAAAATGACCTGGTCATTAAGAGGACAAATCCTTCCGGTCCAGAACTGGTTAATGAGGATACAGACCGCAATAAAACCATCTCCACTCTGTCCAAAACTTAAAAAAAAGTGTTTGCATTTTGGTATACTTTAAAGCACTCTGTCATTAACAGTTGATTTTTTTTTTTGTAAAATACTTTACCCTTTTTTATTTTTTTTCTAGCTCTGTGATCTTTTCCAGTCTCTGTCAGTCACTTCCTGTTTACATGTTTGCACTCATTCCAGCATCAGATGCACAGGATTTTTCCAGACTGACTTACTCATAGTGACAATGGTAGACAATGCATGCACAAAGTGTGTTGGCATGGCCACTTGTAGTCTTCACGAGGGGTATATGTGACAGGGTGACAATGCAGGAACACGACTGGGAGACAGGAAGTACCTCCAAGAATCTACATGGCAGGATCATTAGTGTAGCATCCTCCTAGGCAGGTGCTAGAGAGTGAGTATAGTTTTGGCTCTGTCTGCCTATCAGAGGAGCAGTGGGCAAATTCTATATTGCTTTCTGTTTAACAGAGAGCAAAATCTGTGAGTTAGGTCTGCTCATGGTGGTCAGTGTGTGATTAATTTGGTCTGGGTAGTGTTCCACGCTGGTCCAATGCGTGAGCAACTCTGGAAGGTCCTGGGTGAGTGATTGGGGACTGGGAGAGAGAAAGGATGCACCAACCGGGAGCTCTGAGCCTGTGAAATGAACTGCATAATCTCCAACAATGTTTTTCTCTCTGAGACTGGAGCCTCCAGGATTCTGAGTGAAGCCATTGGCTATATGGTGAATCTAGCTCAAGTCTAGAGACGTTTCAGAGACAAGTCATAAGTCAGAACTGCTTGGTGGTGACCCGTTAGCTCGAACGGCCCGTGACGCTGGGAGCGATCTCTGCCTCCTCCTCGGTGCAGAATTTTCTCCATAGATTCTACCTTCACCACTCAGAATACCAGCCCTCTTTGACCCTTAATGGAAACCCGTTTACCTATTGTGGACCCTGCGCCTGAGACTTGTGCGGAGTATTTGACCCCTCAGTTCCCTTCATGGACGTACTCCTGGGTAACCATCAGCCTCCTTGACAGTATTCACGTTATTCTATCAAAATGAGCCAGCTCCTGATGAAGTGAAATGTGTTTCACGATACGCGTCGAGCCCAAGAGGCCATTCAACTCATTGCTAACATCCAGCATGCATTCAATTACACTTTTTTACCTATAGAGCCCAAGAGGCCATTCAACTCATTGCTAACATCCAACATGCATCCAATTGCATTTTTTACCTATATCCCAAGTCTGTTGGTATATTTCTGTAAATTGTCTGCATCATGTATTTATATTATTATTATGGTCATACCATATTATCATTTGTATAATGTGTATATCCCCCTTCGATTCAATGTTTTATCTACTATACTGATATTATGTGCTATTGCATTTGTCAATAAACACGTGATGATTAATCATATGCCTCTAAATGCTTACCAGCAGTTGTATATGCATTACCACTATGTCATAATGTGTATACTGGCCACATCTCATACAAAGTCCCACGTTTTTATATTTGAACACTATGTGTTCCCTTAGTTCTTATGTATATATAAGTCAGAACTGTTAACTAGATAACTCAAGCATACTTTGAGCCAGTTACTATAACTGGGCTTCACCAATCTGACAGGGCATCAGCCAGTTACCTCAGAGAAACTCTTCACGAGGTACCATAGGCGAGTAATGAGCCGGCCACCACAGACAGGGCATTAGCCAGTTAACTCAGAGAAACTCTTCACGAGGTACCATAGGCGAGTAATGAGCTGGTCACCACAGACAGGGCATTAGCCAGTTAACTCAGAGAAACTCTTTACCAGGTACCATAGGCGAGTAATCATGCACGATATTGATCAGTTACCCCAGAAAAGCCCTTTTACTAAGTACTATAGACAAGTTGTCAGCTGGTTAATTCAGGTGAATTAATAACTGACTACTTCACACAAGTTCACAGCCAGCTACTATAGACAAGATATTATTCATCCACTTCTCTTCATCCAGCTCTTTTTTAAATACGTTTATAAATTCCCAAAGTGAGATTACTAGCTGTTGTAGCAATATGTGGCATTAAGCAATTCAATTAGAATAAATCAAAATGTGAGTTTTAACACTATTTAAAAAAAGCTAAACTACTGCTAAAGCTTTTGGTCAAGCTGCAAAGAATAATTGAACAAATACTAAACTTTTAGACACTATTACATCATCAGTCTATATTAATCCCTTCTTCAGCTTACTTCATGTTGTGCCAGTTCAAAATGTATATTTGTTCTCTCTATTGAGATAATTCTCATGAAGTTACATATAAGGAAATAAATAAACAATATTTCATAATTTAAAGAGCCCCATCGAAGCTAGCTGAGAACTATTTAACCTTTTCTCATATATATGTATATATATATATATATATATATATATATATATATATATATACCAAAAGTATTGGGAAGCCTGCCTTTTTAGGCACATTAACTTTAATGGCATCCCAGTCTTAGTCCGTAGGGTTCAATGTTGAGTTGCCCCCCCCCCCCCCCTTTGCAGCTATAACAGCTTCAACTCTTCTAGGAAGGCTGTCCACAAGGTTTAGGAGTGTGTCTATGTCTATGGGAATGTGTGACCATTCTTCCAGAAGCGCATTTGTGAGGTCAGGCACTGATGTTGGAACGAGAAGGCCTGGCTCGCAGTCTCCGCTGTAATTCATCCCAAAGGCGTTCTATTGGGTTGAGGTCAAAACTCTGTGCAGGTCAGTCAAGTTCCTCCACCCCAAACTTGCTCATCCATGTCTTTATGGATCTTGTTTGTGCACTCTTGGGTAGTCAGGTGGGAACAGGAAGGGGCCATCCCCAAACTGTTCCCACAAAGTTAAGAGCATGAAACTGTCCAAAATGCATGCTGAAGCCTTCACTGGAATTAAGAGGCTAAGCCCAATCCCTGAAAAACAACCCCACACCATAATCCCAAGCATCCCAATACGTTCAGTAATATAGTGTGTGTGCGTGTGTGTGTGTATATATATATATATATATATAGATATGTATCTATATATAGATATATATCCAGTAGGACTATTGTATTCTTTATCAATAAATCCCTGCAGGCAAATTCAAGCTTAACTGGACCACCATTGGGTTATTTTTATTTTATTTAGCTATATTTTCTTTTAACTTTATGATAATGTTAATATATATATGTATATATATACATATATATATATATATATATATATATATATATATATTTACTATTCTTGGTGATTTTAGTTTATTTATAACATTGCATTTTTTGTATATCTGGGCCCAGAATTCTGTCTTGTTTTAGTGTATTGTGGGTTAAGAAATATAAACATTGTATACTTTTACAATTTATTGTCTGAAATATTGTTCAATATATTTAATGACAATTTACATTTGTGTGGTTTATTTGTCTTAAGGGTGTGTCAGAGTGGTTGAGATACCCCACTATTTAAACATTTTAGTTCCATAAAAATTATTAAATTAGCGTCTCCTAAGGGAGTGAGCTACAAAACACATGAAAGACCAAAACCAAAAGAGTACACAGCTATTCCACCATGAAAAAATAGGAAAACAAAATAGGTGAGAAATAAATAGTTTTCTACAGTAAATGTAAGTATTGTTTCTTGGCTGCATGTTTCTATTTTTTATCTCAGCGTAACATAAATAATATTTGCTCTCTTTTTTTGTGTTCCTTTCCCAGCATTAGGACAAATGACCACCACTGGGACAGAGAAACGTCTGTGGCTACCAAATCTTGGTCACATTTGGATGCTCTATTTTACTTTTAGTGTCTGCTGACAATCTGCCAAACTATTTTGCCATCAAGATGAATGTATTTTATTACCAGTATGGGATGGGAGATTAGGACAAGGCTGTTCTACCAGAAATTGTGAGCGCTCATAACTAGTGAGGTCCTTTGATTCACAACCTGGATTTTGAAATGATGGATGATGTGAGTTATCTGAACTGAGTTTCAAAATGGCCTTATTATTCTTCATTTCTTCTCTAGCTCTGGTTTCTTTGTGGTGCTAAATCAAACCCCATTCTAATTAAACATGTAATGATTTCAAATGCAGGCACAGAGAAGTGATAAAATCATAGGGGTGTGGAGTTGCTGTTTTCACAGGAAAATTAATTTCATGACACCCAAATACTTTAGAATCCATTTAAATTTTAGTAAAATATATTCTGGTTAGTAAATAATACTCTTACATGAAGAATCCTATTTGAGCCATATTTGCTATCATTCCCATTCTTTCCAAAGTCTGATTTTCAAAGATCCTTCTACAATTTGATGCATTGTGTTACATGTAAAATCACCTTCCCTTCGGCATGAAAGAAAACCTGTAGAGCATTGGTCTCCAATCTGCGGCCCTGGGGCTGGATGTGGCCTTTTGCTTGCCTCTATCTGGCCTTTGGGGCACTATTCCATCCACAGCTGACACTAATGATAGGGCACTATTCCTCCCACTGATATCAACAATAGGGTACTATTCCTTCCACTAAAACCAATAATGGGGCAATGTTTATTTCCACCGATGCTTGGCCATTTTCTACTCCCACTGGCTACAGTCCGGCATCCCTAAATTCTGAAGGAGAGTAAACTGGTCCTTTGTTTAGAAAGTTTTGAGACCTGCTGTAGAGTATTTATGGATAGGAGAGACAAGCCAGGTATAAGGATATATGAAAGTCTGACTCTGCCTTTATTTTACCTCCTTCTAGTAGTAGCAGGTAGCAGCTGCTGCAGGAAAAGAGAATGTATAAACTTTGCACATCCTCTTGTCTAAAAAAGACCTCATATTTAAAAGCAAACTAGGTAGACCTTACCACTGTGTTTTTTTGAAACAAAGAATTTAACAACCTTTTTTCCAATGCTTTCAGCATATTTCTCTGTACTGGGGAAAATTACTCATGCTTGAAAAATACTTAGGTGGCCATGAGTGATCAATCCTGGTAGTGGTTCAACAGCTTGATATAATATAAATAAGAGGCAGCATTAGGCTGTTCATTGGGTTCATTAGAATCTATGGGGACCCTTCTCTAAAAGGGGATCTATGGGGACCCTTCTCTAAAGGGGGATCTATGGGGACCGTCTCTAAAAAGGGATCTATGGGGACACTGGCCTGCTCTAAAGGGAGATCTATGGGGATCCTGCTCTAAAGGGGGATTAATGGGGACCCTTTAGAGCAGGCCACATAGGGTCCTCCATAGATCCCCCCTTTAGAGCAGGCCACATAGAGTCCTCCATAGATCCCCCTTTAGAGCAGACAAGGCAGGGTCACTCATAGATCTCCTTTAATTATCTGATTTTAAATGCTGGACTCGCTGTTTATAGGAGGACACATACAGTGCAAAACTAATGAAGAGTTGACTTACTCACATCTCTCACTCTCTCATGGGGCCCGGGCGGCCTGGAGCATGCTGTGCACTGCTGCTGAGACTGGCGGCGGGCATGGCAAGCACGGGGAGCAGGTTGGAGGAGGATTACTTTCAGCCGCGCAGCCCAGGCAGGCATGTCTTCTTGTTCTGGGCGGCGCTGGTGGCTGGACACCATCCACCACGATCTTTCCTGCAGCCTGTGACTCACTGGAGACCGAGTAGAAGAGCGGAAAAATTCTTCTGAGAGGCGGGGGGTGGAGTACAGATCACTCCGCGGCTCCGTCTTCCTCTCTCACAAGCTTCTGCAGACACTTGATCCCTCAGCAGCCGGATAGCAGCGCTTCAGTGCTTTTCTTATAACTTGTCATTGACAAGACAAGAGCAGCAGGGCGGATACAAAAAAATAGGTTCCGGAACTGCGTTCCGGTGCGTTCCGGCAGAAAAAAAGCCCTGTATATATATATATATATATATATATATATATATATGTGTGTGTG
This sequence comes from Pelophylax lessonae, assembly GCF_965119305.1. NCBI lineage: Eukaryota > Metazoa > Chordata > Amphibia > Anura > Ranidae > Pelophylax > Pelophylax lessonae. The sequence goes on along the minus strand of NC_138774.1, from coordinate 169,234,464 downwards.
TTATGGTTTGCAAAGGAGATAGTATAGCTAAGTGAAGTGCTTGATTTTTGGATTATGTTGTATCCTAGTGAGTGTTGGAACCATATGGACCCCCAGAATAGTAAAGGGCTTATTTAAAGTCTATAATAGATATTGCTATCTGATTTCCACTTGACACTGTAGTGTTTATGGCACACCTTGGCTGCATTTTATGATCCATTTATAAAGTACAGGCCACCATGAGGTGCCTGCAGTTTAACATGGAGGTCTCTTTTCATAATGCTGCAGAGAGAATTGGTGAATGGAGGAGAGGTTGTTCACATGACTTTGAAATGTCTTTTGGCCAGACTCTCCTCTGCTCGGCAATGGAGTTAACGTAACAGTTTAGATATACAACAGTATATTTTGGAGTTTTCCTTAAGCCTGGGTTCACATTTGCACCGCATTCTTGTGCGCATCACATAATCCCGTTATTCCCACAACGGTAGCAAGCTGACTCCCGGCTTGGTGAGGGTCTATATTTCCAGTTTGCTGCTGTTGGCTTGACTGCTGTTCTGAAAACTTCCTCTTTAACCTCTTCCCTTCTGCTCTGGGGGTTCAATGCCTCTGTATCTTTCACAGCCATTTCCATCACTGAAGCTATCTCAATTGCCTTTGTAAGGGTAAGGTCTTTCTCTGTTAACAGTCTCTTTTGGCTAGACTCACTATTTAGCCATGACAAACTTATCCCTCATTGCAGTCGGTAAGTACTCCCCAAAAGAACAGGTTGAGGCTAGTCTGCGAAGGGCGAGCACATAAGCCTTAATATCTTCACTCGGCTACTGCTGCCGCTGATAGAACCGGAATCTTTCTGCAATCTCTAGCCGGTTGCCGACCGCCGCACGACTATATACTGCGGCGGTCAGCCCTGGCCAGGCAAAGTGACGTACCGGTACGTCACTTGCCTGTCACTTCCTTGTGAGCCAATAGCGGGCGAGCGCGCGCCCGCGGAGGCACGCTCCCGCCGCAGCTCATTCACAGGGAAGTCAGTGCGTGTGACCGGCGGACCCGATGTCACTCGCCGATCGTCGGTGCAGAGGGAGAAAGTCAGGCGGCTGATGTAAACAAGCCGCCTGTCATTCTCCCCTGTGTAGAAAAAGTGATCATACGGTTCTACTATGTAGGACCGTTGATCACTGTTCCTACACTAGTAGCCACAGCCAATCACAGTAAAAAGCACGCCCCTAGGGACACACTTAACCCCTCCTTTCCCAATAAAGTTAACCCCTTCCCTGCCAGTGTCATTTTGCAGTAACAGTGCATATGTATAGCACTGATTACTGCAGTAATGTCACTGGTAACCCCAAAAGTGTCAAAAATGTCATTCAAGGGTCCGATCTATCCGCCGCAATGTTGCAGTACCGCAAAAAAAAATCGCAGATCGCCGCCATTACGCGTTAAAAAAAAAACACCAAAAATGACAGAAATCTTTCCCTTAGTTAGTAAACGCAATAACTTTTGCTCAAACCAATCAAAATACGCTTTTTTGCGATTTTTTTTTTTTTACCAAACATATGTAGCAGAAAATAAATTGGCCAAAAATGTTAAAAAATTTTGATTTTTAAAATTTTTTTGGGGGGGAATTTCATATAAAAAATGTGAAAAATATTGTTATTTTTGCAAAATTTACGCTCTTTTTTTGTTTATAGCGCAAAAAGTAAAAGTCGCACAGGTGATCAAATACCACCAAAAGAAAGCTCTGTTTGTGGGAAAAAAAGGACGTCAAATTCGTTTAGGTACAGTGTCGCACAACCGCGCAATTGTCCGTTAAATTCACGCAGTAAAAAATCGCAAAAAAAACCCTGGTCAGGAAGGGGGTAAAATCTTCCGGGGCTTAAGTGGCTAGTGGTTTAGGCTGGAAGTGATTCCCTAACAGTGTCAGGAGCTCTTGCCAAAGTCTTAGTTGCTGGTTTTTCAGGGAAAAGGAGATCCCTAAGAGTGTCATATGTCCTAGCACCAACCACTGTCAGAAATACTGCTACTTGCCTGTCGCCTGGGATGGCATTTTCACCAAAATACTGTTCCAGTCTCTCAACCCAGGAACTCCAGCATGTCTGTTCTCCATCAAATTCACTCAATGTCCCGATCAATGACATTTTCCTGCTGGGCTCTGTGGGTGTTTGTATCCAGGTGACAATCCACAGTTTTTTTTTTTTCTTTCTCTCTTTTCTCACACGGATAGTAACCTTGTAAATCCCATCCTCGTCGCCACTGTTATATTCTCCGTGTTGTGAGAGACACAGGACTCTGATCTGTAACAACGGATGTTTATTCAGGACTCACTGTACACTCCAACATGCATTACAGGACAGCTCGGTATATCAATGCATCTCTTACATGTATCTAAGATGGCCACTCTGCCCCTTGACCCTTGTCATCACTCCTGGGTGGAGCCAACCTTAAAGTAACAGTACATGTGAAACCCTTCAGGTATAACACATACATTTTGAATGGCTCAAATGGCTAAAGAGCTCAAGTGTGTGTGCTGCCAGGGGCAGAGTGCAATTAAAGATCCCTTCCCCACCGGCTCCACCAGCAGCCGATGTTTGGGTGCAGCTTGCGAGGCTTGCATTTCTATTGGGTAGAACTGGATGCTAGGGTGCGTCCAGCCTTGCACCCGGCCGCCTTCTTCTGCTCTGGTGCATGCATGAGGCTAGGCACTGAAGACTGTGGGAGCACTGTGAGAGAGCAGCAGAGAGGTAATATAAGTTAGTTCTGTGTGACAGGACACAAAGGGTGTCCATCATTTTTTCTAGTAGTGGCTGCTGATCTGCTGGATTGCCAAATGTTGCATAGGCAGTCATGCCAAAAATTTACTATATAGCCCTAGCTTGACATTATACTACCCTACCTCTCCCCTATACTACCCTAGCAAACCCCTATAGTACCCTGGTCTGTCTATATACTACCCTAGCCTGTCTATATACTACCCTAGCCCGCCCCTATACTGCCCTAGAATGCCCCTATATAGACCTATCCCAGTGACATATCATCCATGGGTGCAATGTGTTCACTGCACATGGCCCTGAGGGGTGGCGGGGCCCACTGTGCTTACACACACTGCACCTATGGAAGCCATAGAATGCCAAGATGGGGGAGTGGTAACATGCTGGTGTATCATATAATTTTGCATATAGACAAGGTGCTGTTGCAAGTAAACCTGACTTACTGATAACTTTTATTTTAGTTTTAATTATTATTATGATATAAAATAATGGATGTGGGGGGCCTTTTACTGGGCAAGATTTTTTTTTGAGGGGGTGGGGTGGGGGGCAGCATTTTATTCTTGGACCCAGGCAGCACAATGTCTTGGCCCAGCCCTGGCTGTTTTCTTACTGTGAGGTTCTGGAATTACATTTTTGATGGTTACTGTTGTAGATTACTTTGAATAGTTGAAGAAATGTGGCTTTAAAATATAACTAAAAGAAAAACTTTTTTTTTAAATTTAGATAGAGTGGTTAAAGAGATAGAACCACTGTCAGTTTTTTAAAGCTGTCTGTGTCCTTGTTAAGGAGAATCATTCTCTTCAATTGTCCTAATGACCAATGTCAGCGGTAGGAAAAGTGAGGGTGTGATGATAGTGATGTCCAACAAGCCCCAAACTGTGTGGAGGGGAAAGAGAAATCAGACTGAACACAGTGTCACCTCTATTTCTTGGAAATTCGCAAGTCAGTGAGAAAAACCCTCATATTTAAATTTCATGTTTGTACTAGGCAGGCATGCAAGGTGACACCTTTCACATGTAGCACCCTCCTAGGTAGATGCTAGAAGAGAGTATCGTTTTTGGGTTTTTCTGCTTGCCAGGAAGATTGCCAGGTAAATTTATATTGCTCTGTGCCTACCAGGGAGCAGGATCCATTGATAGGGTCTGCTCATGGTGCTCAGGTGCAGCTCAGCTTGTCTGAATGTTTCACACTGGTCCAATAGGGAGGCATGTTGGACAGTGGGAGGAAACCTGACAAGTGAGGGCGCAGGTATTGTTAAAGCCCTCACAACTGGCAGAGGAAAGTGCCTTTTGCATGCTGGGTGAGTGTATAAATGCCAGTGGCACATGTGTACGGGGTCTTGGCTGGAGAGCGGGGTCCTGGAGGGAGGGGGCGGCTGCCCCTCCTCTGTGGAAGCTGCCATGTGGCCTTGGGTGGTCAACCTGGGGGCCTGAAGCTAGAGAGGAGCTGAACCCAGATGTCCTGCAGAGCTGACTAGAAAGAAGACACTGGAAAGGATCTGAATCTGCCTAAAGTGAGTACAGATCGGTTTCATGGGGCCTGTCCTGTGAGGGCCATTCCTTCAAGAAGAAGAGTCAGTGGAAGAGTGTCAGTCAAGGGGATGATAGAGAGTGGCCCAAAGATAAAGTAGTTGCATCAAGTCTGCTGCTAGAGAGAGCAAGAAGACCTAAATCTTCTATACAAGTGGCAGCATGGTCAAAGCAGTGTGTCTGCTTCCACAAGTAATCTGGTGAGGCCAAGTGAGATTTGTCCTTATCTACTGTGAATAGTTCAGTTGGAGTACCCCACTATTCCGTTCTCCCATACAAGTTCCACAATAAATATAAAACCAAATACCCTGGACTGTTTATTGAGTAACGAGCAAACTAAAGTAAAGAGAGATATGTGAAAAAATCCCAGCCACTGTCTGCAGGTAATTAGAGGGAGGCCCAAAAAGTCATCACACAGCAAGCCCTATGGGGACTGTGCTACAGACATAAAACACAGACAGCTTAAAGTGGAAGTAAACCTTCATCTCTTGCTTTTACTCATAGGTAAGCCTATAATAAGGCTTACCTATAGGTAGTGTAAATGTCTCCTAAATTTGCACCGTATAGGTAATACTTAGTGTACATGCAGCCAGTGAAATCACTGGCGCATGCGCTCTAAAGGAACGGCTACCCGGGCCATTTCTTCAGAGCCCTTTGCAATGAACGGCGGCTCCCACGCTCATGATACAGGAGTGACATCATCGCTCTGGCCAGTCACAGAGCAGGAGTCCGTGAACCCGGAAGCAAGACAGTTAAAGATGAGAGCGCCTGCAGCGCTGACATCTCGGAGCTGAAAGAGCTTTGTTTTACTTGCCGACCACCGCACGACTATCTACGGCGGCGGTCAGCCCCTCACAGGCAAAGTGACGTAGGTCTACGTCGCTCGCCTGTGAGGGTTTAGGGAGCGAGCGCGCGCCGCCGGAGGCGCGCTCCCGCTCCCGCGTGGTCACGGACCCCCCCGTGCGTGTGACCGGCGGACCCGATCGCCGCCGGCCACTCTGCGATCGGCGGGGGAGAGGGAGAAAGTCAGGCAGCTTGTGTAAACAAGCTGCCTGTCATTCTCCTCTCTGTATGAGAGATGATCACATGGATCTACTATGTAGATCCATTGATCACTCTGCATACAGTTGAAGCCACAGCCAATCACAGTTAGAATCACGCCCCTAGGGACACACACAGCCCCTCCCTCTCAAATAAAGTTAACCCCTTCACTACCAGTGTATTTTTACAGTAACAGTGCATATATATAGCACTGATTACTGTAGAAATGTCACTGGTAACCCCAAAAGTGTCACAAATGTCAGTCAAGGGTCCGATCTGTCCGCCGCAATGTCGCAGTACCGCAAAAAAAATCGCAGATCGCCGCCATTACGCGTTAAAAAAAAAACAACAAAAATGACAAAAATCTTTCCCTTTGTTAGTAAACGCAATAACTTTTGCGCAAACCAATCAAAATACGCTTTTTGCGATTTTTTTTACCAAACATAGGTAGCATAAAACAAATTGGCCGAAAATATTTAAAAATTTTGATTTTTACATTTTTTTTTGAGGGAATTTCATATAAAAAAAAGGGAAAAATATTGCTATTTTTGCAAAATTTACGCTCTTTTTTTGTTTATAGCGCGTGATCAAAAAATCGCACAGGTGATCAAATACCGCCAAAAGAAAGCTCTGTTTGTGGGAAAAAAAGGACGCCAAATTCGTTTAGGTACAGCGTCGCACGACCGCGCAATTGTCCGTTAAAGTCACGCAGTGCCGAATCGCAAAATACCCTCTGGTCGTTTAGCAGCCAAATCCTTCGGGGCTTAAGTGGTTAAGGTAAGTTTACCATAATGTGCTAGAATGTGATACATACTGGAACATTATGACATTACCTTGCAGTTACCAGAAAAAAAATGTCAAGCAGTTTACAACCGCTTTAGGACACATTTAGCTGTAGCTCTACCCCCAGAGGAGCCACTTGGTTTGATGGGCCCTTTGTTTTTCCATGACTACTTAACCACTTCTAGATCGGAAGGATTTTCCCCCTTAATGACAGGCCAATTTTTGCGATTCGGCACTGCATTATTTTAACTGACAACTGCGCGGTCGTGCGACGCTGTACCCAAATAAAATTGATATCCTTTTTTTTCCCACAAACAGGGCTTTCTTTTGGTGGTTTTGATCACCTCTGCGGTTTTTGATAATGCGCTATAAACAAAAAAAAGAGCGACAATTTTGAAAAAAAGCTGTATTTTTCACTTTCTGCTATATACCATTCCCAATAAAAAAAATTTAAAAATCAAATTTTTTATCATTTTTGGCCAATTTGTATTTTGCCAAATATTTTTGGTAAAAAAAAAACCCCCCAATAAATGTATTTTGATTGGTTTGCGCAAAAGTTATCACGTCTACAAACTAGGGGAAAGATTTATATCATTTTTATTTATGTATTTATTTTTAATAGTAATGGTGGCAATCTGCGATTTTTTGTGGGACTGCGACATTGTGGCGGACAGATCGAACCCCTAACTGACTTTTTGACACTTTTGGGGGTCCAGTGACATTACTACAGTAATCTGTGCTAAAAATATGCACTGTTACTGTAATAATGACACTGGCAGGGAAGGGGTTAACACCAGGGGCAATCAAAGGGTTAAATGTGTACCTAGGGGGTGATTCTAACGGTGTGGGGGCCAGACTTGCTGGATGGAAACAGGAGCCCTGTTTCAATCAGTGACAGATGAGTGGTGTGCCGTGTTTACAACGGCACACCACCTTCTGTCAGTCCCTGCAGCGATCGCCGGGTTCCGTTGCTTAGCTGCAGGGCTAGAGAGCGGGAGCGCGATCGTGCGCGCGCGCCCAAAACCCGCTCCGGCGAGCCGCCATATGGATACGGCAGTTTGCGCAAGAGAGACTGCCACAGTATATCTGCGGCGGCTGGTCTTTAAGCAGTTAAACTGCTCAGCCCCCACCGACACACTTGGTAATAGACTGAAGGCTGCTCACGCCTGTGTAACTTAAGCATTAGTTTGTTACCAGATCTTATCAGTATTCAGAAAATAGGCCACAGACTGCTGCATGTTATATAAAGTAAGTATATTGTAATGAAGCAAGAAAAACAAAAGGCATAAACCAGTAAAAATGCAGAGCTAAATAGGGTGAACACTGTCCTATATTATGGCAATTAACTCTAATGCAGCAATGTATACCTACTAACAGTGAAGCATTCCTGAAATGATCAATTGTGGATTCAAATGTGCATATAAATGGGAGCAGATGCATCACATTAATAGAACACAGGGAGAGAATTGCCATGGAAACTTGTAAACAGGGGTGCCATATTTGCCAAAGCTAAAAGACATACAATGTCGGCTATCGTACCAAAATAACCCATGCTTTCCAATAGACTCCTATTTACATCTCTAACACACAAAAACAGACAGTATAAAATAAAAAAAAAAAAAAAACATAAATACACAATCAAGGTAAAAATAAAAAGAAGAATTGCAAGCATTTTCAAAGGAAGGGCAGCAGTGATATCCACAATAAAACCACTACCCATTCGATAAATACACAAAAATATATATAAATGTACATATATATATATATATATATATATATATATATATATATATATATATATATATATATACATGTGTCTGTTGATATTAGTGTGGTGATTGCACTTTGGAGTGATAGCTACAATTTTCAATATATATTTTTTATAAATAATTATGTGGGGTTTTTGCAACTAATTATACTGCATTATAATTATTCTAACCATAACACATTTTTCCATGTGGCTTCAGAATCTTCAAGGGGCATTTAAGGTGGTCAGATGAGACAAAAATGAAAATATTTGGCCTCAACACCAAACAATATATCTGGAGGAAATCCAATACAGCTCACCAACCAAATAACACCATTCCTACAGTAAAGCATAGGGGTAGTAATATCCTGTTATGGGGTGTTCCTCTGCAGCAGGGACAGGATAGAAGAATGTTGGATGGGGCAAAATACCATCAAATTCTTGAGAAAAATCTGCTGTTCTCTGCCGGAAAGTTGTTAATGGGAAGAAGGTTTACCTTCCAACATGACAATGACCCAAAGCACACAGCAAAAATTACCACACAGTGATCGAAGGAGAAAAAGGTGAATGTCCTTGCATGGCCTAGTGAAAGCCCAGACTTTAACAGGGGTCGGCAAGGTTTCCACACGCGGACACTGGTGTCCGCGAGCGGTCCTTGCCTGGTCCGCCACGCCACCGCTGACTTTTTTCACTGCAGTGAGAGTCTCACTGTCTCAAAGACTCAGATGACCAATCCCCGATACGATGGCTTGGATGCGGGCCTAGGGCCTCCCTCGCCTTGGTCACTCCCGCCTCCCGCTCGGCTCTATCTGGCCGGCGCTACTCACAAACTGGAGTGGTGTTTTGCTGAGAGATACCTGCCTGCGCGACTGTGCGGCCGCAGAGTGGTCTCTGTCTGGGCCCTGGCTGGGGGAGGGACTGTCTCTGTGAGTCTGAAGAGTCTGTGTGTGCAGCATGGCCGCCCAGCACAGGAGAACTGAATGGACTGGACTGGAGGGAGGAAAATATATTATATTGCTAATATATTCTTGCAGCAGGTGGACTAGAGAGAGAGAGAGGCTGGAGGAGAGAGCCTAAGGTAAGAGAAGTAAGAAGTCAAGTCACTAAGGGGAATCAAGTTTATTTTATGGGGGACCTGCCCTGGCCTGGCCTGCTCTAAGGGGGATCTATATGGGAGGGGGATCCTTTTCTGCTCTAAGGGGGATCTATATGGGAGGGGGACCCTGTCCTGCTCTAAGAGGGATCTATCTGGGAGGGGGACCCTGTCCTGCTATAAGGAGGATCTATATGGGAAGGGGACCCTGGCCTGCTCTAAGGGAGATCTATATGGGAAGGGGATCCTGGCCTGCTCTAAGGGGATCTATATGGGGGAACCCCGGCTGGTCTGCTCTAAAGGGGAATCTATGGGGGACCTGCCTTCCCTTGCCTGTTCTAAAGGGGGATCTATATGGGGGACCCTCACCCTGGCCTGGCCTGGCATGCTCTAAAGAGGGATCTTTGGGGGACCTGCCTGCACTAAAGGGGATCTATGGGGGAACTGGCCTGGCCTGCTCTAAAGGGGGATGTATATGGGGGACCCTGGCCTTCTCTAAAGGGGGATCTATGACAGGGGACCTGCTCTTGCCTGCGCTAAAGGGGGATCTATGGGGGACTTGCCCTTGCCTGCGCTAAAAGGGATCTATGGACACCTGCCCTGGCCTTCGCTAAAGAGGGATCTATGGGGACCTGCCCTTGCCTGCGCTAAAGGGGGATCTATGGGGGACCTGCCCTTGCCTGCTCTAAAGGGGGATCTATGAAGGACCCTGGCCTGCTCTAAAGGGGGTTATGTTAGTGGTGCAGGAAAACCTGGTAGCATGGGGAATATTGGTGAAAAGGTAAGACTAAAAGGGGATCTATGGGGACCCAAGCCTGCTCTTAAGGGGGGATCTATGGGGACCCTGGCCTGCTGTAAAGGGGGATGTATATGGGGGACCCTGGCCTGGCCTGCTCTAAAGGGTGATCTCATGGGGACCTGCTCTTGCCTGCGCTAAAGGAGGATCTAAGGGGGACCTGCCCTGGCTTGCTCTTAAGGGGGATATATATGGTGGACCCAGTCCTGGCCTGTTCTAAAGGGTGATCTATGCCAGACCTGCCCTTGCCTGGTCTAAATGGGGATCTATGGGGATCCCTGGCCTACTCTAAACGGGGTCATGTTGGCTAAATATATATATATATATATATATATATATATATATATATATATATATATTCTTTGCAGGGAGAGCCTGAAGTACCTGGTGGTGCAGGAAAATCTGGTAGCACGGGGAATACTGGTGAAAAGGTAAGACTAAAGGGGGATCTAGGGAGACATTTGTACTTGTAGAACTAGGCCAGAGAGTAGACAGAGTGTTTTTTGATGGTTTAATTTGAAATGAACCTTGGTGTCCTTCACCAAGGTCTGTACTTTGGAAAATGTCCACCACAGCCTTGGTTCGTGCCTATCCCCACATTCAACCCTGTTAAAAATCTGTGGAATGACTTGAAGACTGCAGTCCACAAACAGTCACCATCAAATTTATCTCAACTTGAGCAGTTCTGCAAACAAGAGTGGGCAAATATTGCAAAGTTTAGATGTGCAAAGTTGGTAGAAACATTTTCCAACAAACTAAAAGCTTTAATTAAAGCAAAATGAGGTCCAACAAAATACTGACACAGGGAGGTAATCTTTACTCTAACTCAGTTATTCTGTTTTTAATTAATTTTTTTCTGACATGTTGGTGTTATATCTTGGATGTTATAAGTTGCACTAGTATATACAGCTGGATAAAACAAAAACGGTGTCTGTCTTCATTTCAGGCTGCAAAGCAACAAAATGTGATTATTTTAAACGGGGAGATTCTTTTCTGAACCCACTGTATGTACTCTGCAAGTGAATTGGACTCTGAACTGAACTAAAAACCAGGAGTACATTGTTTAAGTATTTTTCATTTTTACAGTAATTCATTGTTTTCACTGTTATTATTATCTGTTTTGTAGATTTTTATGTAAATATTTTCTGTTTTTCTTTATTTCATTAAAACATATTTAAAAATCACTAAGTACTTGTGGACCGGTTACTAATTAAAAAAGGCTGGGCCACTGCCCTGTTGTTCTGGGAGTATATCCTAATTTGTCCTCATCTGTGCACACACCCGGTGCTTCTGAAGCTTTGGCTGAAGGGGCAGAGCCAATGCCAATCACATAGAGGGAGTATTTAATGAAATAATCAAATCATTATAATCCTCCCGAAACAGTCATGTGATCACACTGTGATTGGACAGTGCAGTTCACATACAAAGGTACAGAGCCCAATCAGAGTGGCTCTGTACTTTGTGATCACTATGACCAGTCATAGTGATCATAAATGTAAACACTGGCTGTAGTGAGAAGTCAGCTCTCCTGTTCCTGCCACACACATAGAGGCATTGTGTGAGGAAAGGGAGAGGTGACTGCTGAATGGAGTCAGAAAGAGGAGGAAATGGCTCTATTAAAAAAGGGAACAAAACCTTTTTTAGGTTCATAATGATGGAAGGACAAAATACAATGGGATCACTAAAATGAAAATTGAGTGCAATATTTATGTTGAGGTAGACTTGGATGTGTCAAACCATTTAAAACAATTACTTCTGTTCAGTTTTCACAGAAATAAACTAGAAATAACAAGTTGATGAATCATATTGGTTGTAGTAATGACAGTTCATTTTAAGGATTTCTAGAGACAGAGGTAGCAGAGGAACTGGCTAGGTAAAGCTTAATAAAGCCATGGGTCCGGATGGTATTCATCCCAGAGTTCTAAGAGAACGTTATGATAACAGTTATTGGACCATTAACAGATCTTTTTAAACAATCTCTTCTAAGCCCCGGTTCACACTAGGGCGACCTGTGAGGCGACCTGGTCGCCTCACAGGTCGCCGCAGGTCGCCTCCCATAGGGAAGCTACGGACCCGTTCTAATAGGAGTGACACAAGTCGCTCCGACCTAGAAAAAGGGTCCGGAGCTTCTTTGGGGCGACCGCCATAGACTTCAATGTTATGAAGTCTGTGGCGGCCGCTCCGAGGTCGCGGCGCGCTGCTCGCACCGCGATCTCGGAGGTCGCCCCTGAAAGTAGCGTCGCGCCAGTGTGAACCGGCGCTAACAGGAGACATTCCCTATGACTGGCATACAGATAATATTGTACCTATCCACTAGAAAGGTAGCAAGGTAGAAAATGACAATTACAGGCCAGTGCGTTTTTATTTCACAAAAAACTTTACTGATATAAAAGAAACTTCACTGGGTACAGACAGATAGCATTAATAATTTAGTGCTAAAGACCATCAAAGATAATAGGAGAAGAACATATGCACAATACAACAGGAACATGTGGCCCCCATCGCCTACAAGAGTGAAGTAAACATTGCATCTACAATAACGAAGTGACCAGTAAATATTTCAGATAGAAAGGGCAGAGACCAAAAAATAAAATCTGCTATACCACCACAAGATAAGGGTTGAGGTAGTTCCATCTACCTGTGCAATTCACTGCCAAAGACCTAATTAATAATACTATGGTCAAAGGGAGTAAGCATAACCTCCCTGAAAGTTAAGCAGAGGAACTAAAGTGTCCCACATATTGCATATTCCCCACAGTCATGGAAAGCCAAAGGGGCCCACTTATAAAGGGGAAGGGACTACAAAAACGGAGTGAATTAAGGCTATGCCCTCATGCAACATTCCTTATTCGGGTGCAAGAAAACAAGCTATCCAATCGGGTCAGTGAGTACTGTTTTAAATAAAAACACAGAAGATTGATGACAAAAAAAAAAAAAAGTGGTCCATCTTGTCTGCCCAATAAAGCTGCAAGAAAAAGTATGTGAACCCTTTGGAATGATATGGATTTCTGCACAAATTGGTCATAAAATGTGATCTGATCATCGTCATCAAGTCACAACAATAGACAATCACAGTCTGCTTAAACTAATAACACACAGAGAATGAAATGTTGCCATGTTTTTATTGAACACACCGTGTAAACATTCACTGCAGCTGTATATATATATATTTTTTTTTTTTAATTTTTTGTATAGGTTTGTGTTTGCAAAGACCAAAAATAAAAAAATACCGGGGATATTTGTGCACTCAAATTACTGTACAATAACATTTTGGATATGGATATATATATATATATATATATATGGATATATAAATACAGCACTCCTTAACCTACTATCTCCCCTCCCACCCAAGACCTTCATTTTAAATAAATAATTGTTTCATTTCTCTCAGGAGACTTATTAATTTTACCCAATATAGTGAGAAACATAACTAGGGAGCCATGTCATTCACATCATCTATAACAGTAATTTAATCAAATATCACATAAATCTTTGACAGGAATAGTTTTCCAGATCATAATCTTACATTAACACTAATTATTGCATATAAATTTGCCTTTTCAATGAATTACAGCTGTTCATACTGTATATTGTGATAGATATTCCGCTACTGCAACTTTCACTAATACTCATATAGCTAGTTTTATCATAAAGCTTCCCACAATAAGGCTATATTTACACTATTACACACTTTACCCCCCGGCAGCTGTCCGTTCCCGGGTGTGGTAGGGGGCACCATGGAGCATGATTCAGATCTAGAATTCCATTTCCTAGAAAGATCAGTGACTCTGGAAGTGACATTTCTTTTTTTTCTTTTTTTTTTTCTTTATTTATTTTGGGGGGGGGGGGTTCTTTTTTTTTAACAGTAATTTTTATTGAAAAATAGGAAACAATACAGTATAGTATAGTATACAGTATAGTATATTCATCAGATTCATATCAAAGCAACGTTAGTACAAATTTATCATCTTAAGCGTACACGTACAAAAGTGTAGTCACTCCTTAGGGTGTTGGAGAATGGCACCTTACAGTGGTTGGGCCTGTCACCCCAAATGGGCTCACTCTGTGGCCAGGTCCTTGCTGCTCAGGAAGTAGAAGCTTAAACAGAAGCCCCCTAAACATCACGCACATTAAACACTAGTGAACATTAAAAACATAAAAATGATTAGTGCTAGTAGTAATAAAACTTCTTATCTCCTGTTACAAATACCTGTGTCATTGTATCAATTGACGTAGACAATTGAGTACTGTCCGTTAAACTTTTTATATTTGCACTAACATACAATTTTTCAGGACAAGCTTTCGGGGTTATGTCCCCTTCTTCAAGGTCCAAGCAGTACTCTACAATGGCTACAATGACCTCAAGTATCAATTGACTTGGAACTTACTAAAATGTGGGACGAGGCCTGGAAGCCATTTCTCCACTTGTCCCAATTTTATGAAATGCCTGTGCATTATTCTTTTTGTAAGCAAGTCATTTCTCAAAGTGGAAAGGGTTTGCGATTCTCTAAGTGGCCTCTAGGTAATTAGTTTGCCAACGTCCCTTGGATACTAATTATTAGAGTTTGGTGCCTCAAACCAAGTGGTGATTGGGACTTTAGCGGCAGGTAGAAAGGAGATTATTTTTATATTATATTTTATATATTATTATATTTATTATATAAATAAAATAACAATTTATTAAATGTAAAAAACAAGAGAGATTAACGCAATTTCCTGTGTGTTGGGTCAGAGACCCATTGGTGAAGGTGAAGAAGTATTGAAAGGTTTAGTGACAATAAGTGATATGGTGACTTTTTGAATATTTTTCTCTGTTGTTCCATGGGTGGTGGCCAGCTTGGAATTCTGCAGAGAAAATATCCGAAAACATCCAACGCGTTTAGGCTGGTTACAATAGTATGCCTTTATCAAGGAATGTTCACCATATCTGAAATAACAACAGAGTATATTCAATAAAACGTATGCAGACCAAGGGATAGTTTTCCGTTGTTGCATAGTGATTTGATACATACATCTTATACGTTTGCCTGATCCATATTGGAAGACTGTTTCCCTCTGATTCCCGAATCACATCGAGAACTGTGTGGATGCTGCTTCTGAGGGTAATATACATAAAGATTAGTGCCATATTCTTAGTATGGTATCCCTTCATTGGTATTTGGATTAATTGTACTCACAGACTAACTGCAGAGATTTAGCAGCTGTACTGGGTGAGTCCAGGTATTTTCTGATCCCCATTAAGGATTTAAGTGACTATCAAGAAAAAAGAAAGTTGTGTCAATTTTCAGATTTTTGTGAGTATATTTATTTTTGTGAAAAACAGACTGGTGTTAAAGGATTCCTCCGGTACTTATGGAGGAGTTCCAGGTAGTTGCACCACTCAAAACTCACTATTTAGTCATCCAGGGTGGTCATCAGAAAAGTATCCAGCAGCAGCGTTTCCAGAGGTGTGCTTCTCTCCCTCTCAGCGAGGGAAGTGGCACTTTGCTCTGCTCCCCGGCCTTATATAGCGGTTCGCACATGCGCAGTACTGTGCTGCGCGATACCACGTGCCACAGCCGTCACGTGGCCATGTTCCTGGTGCGCATGAGCCAGAGGGGCTGCGTGTGCAACCAGTGATCGTGTAGCAAGAGGCTCAGCTATACCAGCCGCTGACCTGGAAGGAGAGCCGATACCCGGGGGGGGGGGGGAACACAGGGAAAGAGGGTTGTACCATCCTCTGATGCTCTGGGAGCCCTGGTAATGGAAGAAGAAGACCGGGGCTTTCCGTTTCGGGTGCGATTCTTTTGGACAAAGTGGGGAAAAATTGTCCATGGTATCGGCATTACAATATACATTTAAAGAACCTAGTAGGTCATATTGACAATTTAATTCTTATAACAATAGTTTACAAATCACACCTAAGCAAGCAAATTCTGAGTCATCTTCAAGGATGATGATTCCCTGTATAAAAAATATAATAGGCAATGCCTAGATTGAACAAACTCAATTCACACACCCCTCGTTATCTACCGTAGACTCTGAATCGGCCCACATATTCCAGACCTTCTCAAGCTTTTTAGGGCAACCCCCGGATATCTAGGTAGCTTTATAGAGGGGCACAACTGAGTTGACCAAATATTTCCAAAATGATATAGTAGGGGCCCTATCTGACTTCCACTTAAGCATGATCCCTTTCCTTGCATAGAATAGTAATAGGCCCAGTAGATTGCACATTGCCTTAGCCGGGAGACAAAAACTGATCTTTACAGGGACAGGTAAGGTGGTCAAAGTAGATACTGTAGAAACTGAGTCACTTCCTGCCAGTAACAATAGATCGGTGGACATTCCCAAAATATATTGGCAAAACCTATGGGATCACTAGAGCATCTCCAACAGCAAGAAGGGGAGATGGGGTAAATATGGTGTAGTCTTTGTGGTGTATAATAAATTCTATGTAATATTTTAAATTGAATCAATTTATCTTTAGTCGATATCAGTGGTTGAAAAGGATAGTCCCAAATATCTTCCCAGTCCTCACTATCCAACACCTGCTCCTCCGCACACCACGATTCATGCAAGACATCCCATCCCACATGGATAGAGGGCAATAACATTCTATAAATCACAGATAATAGGAGAACCTCCAAGTCATCTTGCTCTAATCTAATTGGAAGGGATTGAAATTGTGATGAATAAGTGTGCCGGAGTTGCAGGAATCAGAAAAAAAATGAGTTAGGAAATTGAAACTTGTCTTTTAACCTGTCAAACGTGTATAATGCACCCCTATCACAGATATCCGCCAAATACTAGGGTAGGGATTGAAATTCTGGTAACAGGCTGCTAAATCAGAGTGGTGCAGATGGGGGCCATTGGTCTTTCACTACATTGGGTTTAGTTATAGAAATATGCCAGGCTTTGATGACTGCCCTCATAGCCGGGGTGAGAAGTGGGGGAGAGGCTCTCAGACCTCTGTGGAGGAGATTACAGAGAGACTCAAAGGATCCCACGTGCGCCGCCTCCAGAACTACTGAGGCATTAGTGTCATCAGAGATGAGCCAGTTATAAGCATTGGTAAGCATGGCTGCCAAATAGTATGTATCGAAATCTGGGCAGGCCAGGCCCCCTTGCGTCCAGGGTCCTTTTTGCTAAATCTAGCCGGATGGTATTGCCATAAAAATTTGCCTATCAGCAAGTCTAATTGGTTAAACAAAGATTTTGGTAACCAGACAGGGGAAGGCCTAAGACTATATAACAGGACTGGAAGGATTTTAATTTTTAATAAATTGATTCTCCCTTCGAGGGATAAAGGGAGGTGGGACCAGACTTTCATTCTTTGTCTGCACCCCTGCAATGTTGTAGATAGATTGAGTTTACTGAAGTCCTTTGTATGAAAGGGAGATGGATCCCCAAGTATTTAGAAGTAGTAGCCCACTGTAAAGGCGAATTTGAGTCAGCCATCCTCTTTGCCCCCCGTTTTATCGGCAAAAAAAAAAAGGGATTTACCCCAATTAGTGTGTAAACCCGAAAGTGCAACAAAGTGGTCCAGGATCCGTAATGCCTCCAAGAGTGAGGGACCAGGGTCCTGCAGAAAAAGTATTAATTTGTCAGCATAGAGCGCTAAATTTTCTACAATGAAGCTCACACAGATCCCCACCATCGAACTGTCAGCAGTTCCATAGCCAGTGCGAACAACACAGGGGAAAGGGGACACCCCTGCTTTTTCCCCCTCTGGATTGGAAATGGAAATCACAGTTTGCCATTCAAATATTTGTCGCTGGGACTCTATATAATAAATCAATCCATTTTCTGAAGACCAAGCCAAAGCCAAAGAGTTCCAGGACCTGGATTAAATACCCCCACCGGAATGTATCAAAAGCCCTTTCTATATCAAAGTCCACCAAGACTCTCGAGGCAGGCCCATCAGGCTGAAGTTGGAGATATGTGAAGACCCTTTGAATATTGACATCTGTGGATTTTCTAGGCATAAAGCCAGTTTGATCAATATTAACAATAGATGGCAACACTTTCATTATTCTATTAACTAAAACTTTGGTAAGGATCTTTAGGTCATAGATCAATAAGGATAAAGGCCTATATGAAGAGCAATACATGCAATCTTTACCGGTTTAGATAGTAACACAATATGTGCCTGATATATACTATCTGGTAATGTATTGACTTCAAGGCAGTGATGCAAACTAAGGGCTAATAGAGCCACATGAGCCTTATACCATTGCCCTGGTAGACCGTCAGGCCCTGGGACTTGTTGTTGGGATTGTGTCGTATTGCTGCTTTTATCTCCAAGGTTGTCAGGGGTTTATCAGGGTCTTTCCTGTCCTCAGTAGACAAATGAGGCAACCGCACTTCACCAAGGAAATTCAACAGGAACTTGCTCAGACCCAGGAGGGGGGGGGGTATCTTGGCATAGCAAGCTATAGAATAGATGGACTTCTCACAAGACACCCTCCGGATCTGTAACATGGTCTCCAGCGGGAGTTCTTATCCTAGGGATTACGGTTTGGTAGGAAGGTTCCACGACCAGGTTACCTAGCAATATACCATTCTTATCCCCTGATTAAAGCAATGTGGCGGCCAACCGCCGAGCATCGGACTGCACCAGGGAAGTGTAATGGTACTGATCTGGGCCAAGCTGGAATACTTTTTAGGGGTCGAATCCGCTAAAAAATGCTGCTGAGGTCTTAGACTCATTCTGTTCCAATTAAGTGGCCTGCAAGGCATAAGAAGAGTGCATGGCTTTGATAGATAAGATACAGTATATTCCCCCTAGCATGAGCCTTACACCTCTACCATACCACATCAAGTGAAGTTGAATCATTAATATCCTGCTAATATTCAGCCAACTTAGGAGATACCATCTCCTGAATCTTGGGGTCACCAATCCAATGTGGCGCCATTCTCCAACATCCTGGCTCATGACTCGTGCCCAAAGACAGCACTATCTCGAGAGAAGAATGGTCTAAAAGACCTGCTGGGAGGTAGGAGGCGGGCGAACACAGGAGAGAACCAAGGCAGTCCCAAACATCAAGTTAATGCAAGAGCCCGGTTAATGGGTAGCTGAGACATGAGAATAAAACCTGTCCCCCCGGATGCTTCCAGCCCTAGAGCTCTTGAAGGTTAAAAGGTATCTGCCCATGCAACCAAGTCCAGTGAAACATTCCTGAATAGGTTGGATGTATCCAAGATACTGTCCAGGATAGTATTAAAGTCCCCACCCAGGATAAGATTCTGGACCTGGAGAGGAGCCAGCTTGGTATAAATTGGATGGTGGAATCAAATGGGGGAGGAACATACACATTAACCAGCGCCCATCTCTGAGCATACAATTGTGAAATTAAAATTATACATCTTCCCCGCAGAGTCAGTAATGACTTGTTCCACTAAATATGGAAGTGTTTTGTTCAAAAGTATGGCTACCCCTCTGGCATATGCGGAGAAAGTAGCGTGAAAGCCCTGTTTGACCAACGCTTTCCTAAGAGCAAAACTTTTGCTACTCATTAAATTAATCACCTGCAAGAATAAAACATGAGGTTTACGAGAATGTAGGCAATTAAAAAATAGGGACCATTTCACTTTGTTATTCAAGCCAGGTATTTTCAAGGAAAGTAGTTTTAAGTCCATGTTCGTAGTAGAGAAGGAGCTCCAAAAAGGAGCCACAGAGGAGCATATCCATTGATGTAATAATCAACAGTGTCCTGTAACACAGATGCAGCCAACAGGGTTTGTACGAATATCTGGGAAGGAATATGAAGACCAGGAAAGGAGGGAAGTTGTAAATCTTAAGCAAGTGTATAAACAACATAAGTATAATGTGGAACCGGCACTGCATATTTTAACTGGCAATTGCGCGGTACAATTGTACCCAAATAAAATTTATGTAATTTTTTCCCCCCACAAATCATCAATGCATTTTTTATTTTTTGCACTATTAACAAAAAAAGATATAGATATATATATTTTTTATATTCTGCTGAAAAACATATCCAATAAAAACATTTAAAAAATCAAATTTAGGCCAATATGTATTCTACTACATGTTTTTGGTTAAAAATAAAAAAAATCCAAATAAGCGTATATTGATTGGCTTATGCAAATGTTATAGCGTCTACAAATTATGGTATATATTTATGGTTTTTTTTTTTAATACTAGTAATGGCGTTGATCAGCGACTTATAGCGGAACTGGGATATTGCGGCTGACAATCGGACACTAACTGACACTTTTGACACTTTGCAGGAACCAGTGACATTATTACAGTGATCGGTGCTAAAAATGTGCAGTCACTGTACTAATGACACTGGCTTGGAGCCCTGTAAAATCTAGGGAGATCAAAGGGTTAACTGTGTGCCTAGCCAGTGTTTTTGTGTAAACAGTGTGGTGCTTTCACTAGGGAAAGAGATGGATTCTATTCCCTGCTTTGCAGGAACACAGAATATATCCCTTCCCCCCTGTCAGAACAGAGAAGTGGCCTGTTTACAAATCCCTGTTCTGTGTGTTTACCAACGATCTGCGGGCGCCGGAGGACTTCAAGTGCCCGGCACCCACAGATTGGCTCCTGCTTTGAAAAATCACAGCAGAATGGGTTTGCCAGCGGCACACGCGCCCCCTGTAGGTGAAAGTGCCGGATCACGGCAGTGCAGGTGGAAGTGCAGTAAAACTGCTATAGAGTGGTCAGCAAGTCGTTAATTAATTATTATTATTATACTTTAATACATATAGCTGTCTTTCTTATAAAAGTTCAACTTAATACCCTTTTGGACTCACTGAAAAAGAAGGGAGCCCTGATGGTCAATTTTCATCTGATGTTTGCATGTCATTTTAGCTGCCTATATCTCTGCTCACTTGGACATGCAGTTTTCACTAAAGGAAATAAAATACTTCTGTTTAATTTTATGATTAACCCATATTCTGTTTAAATTGTCAAATCTATATTAATCTTTTTGTAAATAGATTTATGATAATGAACTGGTGGGATCTTAGCCACATAGCATCGATATTAAATATAGCATGTACCCACTGTTCTGCTCTGTTTTTTGACTGACAAGCATGGATTAGCCTGGCTTTACCTCTTCAGCCTGAGACATCTCCC
Source organism: Pelophylax lessonae (assembly GCF_965119305.1). Taxonomy (NCBI): domain Eukaryota; kingdom Metazoa; phylum Chordata; class Amphibia; order Anura; family Ranidae; genus Pelophylax; species Pelophylax lessonae. Next base: position 169,213,639 of record NC_138774.1, on the reverse strand, counting down.
TTTGGAACAACGTCTTTGTAGAATGAAATTAGATTTCACTCAGCCAGCTGCCTGGAGCCTGTCACTGACCTGGCTTATGCAGTTAATGGACTAGGGCTTCAATACAAAAACCTCTCAAACAAATACTATAACTATAGTTCTAAAAAGGTAAATAGTTTTATTTTACATCATTAGTTAGTTTTTTTTTATTGGCCTCTAGTCAAATATGAAGTCAGGAGTTAAATGGCTGAAGGGTAAACAATTATGATAAAGGCATAGACACAAAAATAACATTAAATGGTAAATTGATATACTGTCCATTTGAATTGATGCTGGTACCTGTTGCTACATATATAGTCCAAAAAGGCCCTCTCTATCCAGATAAGCCCTATTCTTCCTTCTTCTAATATCATTAGGCTTATGCTGGGTACACACCATTAGCTTTTTTCCATTTGACCAGCAGGCAGAACCAAATAAAACGGATTACTGCATCCAATGCAAGCGAGGTGGATGCAGGAATTTTCCGTGCTATTGTATTCTTACTGCAGTTACTCCTCCGCTAACAGAATAAACTGATCAGCAATTGGCTGCAGCTGCTGATCAAAGAAGGTTTTCTTAGCAGGGCCGCTCAATAGAAGCTGATCTAATGGTTGGTTTCTGTTGAACAGGGAGGGCTACAAACAGATTGAAATCTGTCTGGTCCCTGCTGCACTGGCCGAATTTCAATTTGTGTGTACCCAGCTCTGTACACCCACAACTTGCATTTTAAAAAATGTCAGTGTCGAATCATAATTACACTATTTTACCCAAAGTATTAGGACACTTGCCTTTACACGCACATGAACTTTAATGGCATCCCAGTCTTAGTCTATAGGGTTCAATATTGAGTTGGCCCACCCTTTGCAGCTATAACCGCTTCAACTCTGCTGGAAAGGCTGTCCACAAGGTTTAGGAGTGCTTCTATGGCAATGTTTGATCATTCTTCCAGAAGTGCATTTGTGAGGTCAGGCACTGATGTGGACAAGAAGGCCTGGCTGGCAGTCTCCGCTCTAATTGATCCCAAAGTTGTTCTATTGAGTTAAGGTCAGGATTCTGTGCAGGCCAGTCAAGTTCCTCCACTCGCTCATCCATGTCTTTATGGACCTTGTAATGTGCACTGGTGCGTGGTCATGTTGGAACGTGAAGGGGACATCCCCAAACTGTCTTTACAAAGTTGGGAGCATGAAATTCATAATGTCTTGGTATGCTGGCATCCTAAGAGTTCCCTTTACTCGAACTAGGGGGCCAAGCTCAACCCCTGGAAAAAAAACCCCACACCATAACCCCCCCTTCATCAAATGATTTGGACCAGTTTAAAAAATTGATGAAAAAAATATTTATGTTTTTTAACATACTGTCACTAATCAGTATCCCTGATCACCGCCACACCAGTCATATGATGAGGCTGGTGACAGTATGTAAAAAACAAAATTGTGAAAAAATCTAATTTTATTTAACTTCTTCATTTTCCAAAAAATTGTGACAAAACAAAAAAAAATACAACTTCAAAAATCTCACCATGCCCCTAAATAATTTGGACTATTTAGACCTCAATACATAGCACTTAATAATACTGTCCCCTAGAAACGATTAACAGATATTATTGTGCAACATGTATAAAATACCCATGTAAATGATAAATTACTATATACATATAAAGTGCTCCTGTGCATAAATGTTCCTAATGACCAAAAAGTGCAATAGTCCATTGCTTATATTTTTATTAATGAATTCTAGCATAACCGTTCTTGTGTAAAGTGTCCAAATGCTTTCCAATACTATCCGTGTACAAACCAATAGGTGATATCACTTTTCAAAGTGCTCTTGGCATAAATTATCACTTCTGTGCTTCTAATCCTCCTCCATGCATCACCACCACACTTGAAAACTCATCAAATGACCCCTCTGTAAAAAGTATGGGCTTAATGCACTTTTCCCCCAAGGAGGTAATACATCCAGGGAGCAGCTCTTTTTACTCCAAGATTGCCGTTATCATAAAATAGAAGGGAGAGAACTCTAATTATGTAAAACCCTTTATTGCTTTCATTTATCTCACAAAGCATCATTAATTTTATATTGGGTTGCCCTTGCACCTGAGTTAAAATGCTCTAATATGTTGCCAGCTGGCTCCACTATCAGTGCAAGCGCGGTCCGTGTCTAATGTCTCACCACTTCCAGGTGCCTGCTCCTATTCAGTGAGGCTAGCTTCTTGTATCTCCACCCCATTCAACACGGCTAGTTTCCTGTACCTCTGCCCCATTTATTGTGGCTAGCTTCATGTACCTCTGCCCCTTCAGCATGACTAGCTTTCTGTACCTCTGGGGTGGAGGAACAGGAAGCTAGCCATGCTGAACAGAAGCAAAACCCAGTGGTAAATAACTACCACTAAAAGAAAAAAAATTAATTTACCGCATAATTGCTGTCATTCAAAGTGTGACAGCACCGAAAGCTGAAAATTGGCCTGGTCAAGAAGGAGGTAAAAGTGCCCAGAAGGCAAGTGGTTAATGCAATACCTTAGATTAGAACTGACATTTCCTGGGAATAAACTATATATCCCACAATCCTTGAGTTTCTCGGTCTAGTGGTCTTCAGGTAAGAGCTAATTAATTTGATCTAACACAAGCAGGTAGAGCAATTGACAGAGAGCTCATCATGTCGTTTTTCATCCACATTAGCACTCACACATTTGTGTTGGTGAGGCAATGATTGTGGCCCAAGACAAGAAGTTGCCTGTCTCTTTAGCAAAAAGGGACAAGCTAGGTGGTCTAATGCATGGACAAAAGGAAATCGATCCGCCATGATACTACAACTGCAGCACACGAGAGCTCATCATTACAAAGTAAGGCAAACAAATGACACAGGAAATACAATTACACTTATACCTTTATGACACTGACAGTGGATATTATGTGCAGGAGAGCAGTACAGGACCCAGGTAGCAAGCAATTGTGCTGCAAGTTTAAAAATGACTTGCTAAGCTAGTGCTAGACTTGCCAGGCTTCACAAGTTTGTTGCACAACTGCAGCAAATCCGCATTGCATGACTCCAGATCAACTTTGCAAACATTCTGCAAGTCTGCTGCAAGTTCTGGTTCAGTTATGTTGTACAATAGTCATCCTACCACAGGGGTCACTGTGGCTGAATTTTCATGCCCTAGACTTGCAAAGCTCTTGCTGTAGTAGACTCACCACTGCAACTTTGCTCTTGCTAGAGACTTGCTAAACAAATTTGCTACAAATTGGAAAAGTGTCAACTAGAACACGTGCTTCAAGTGCTCAGCAAATGTACAACTTGCCAGTGAAAATGTGCAGTAACAGACTTACAATTCAAAACTGTCACAAATTTGTGGCAAGTTATCCTTGCTGTCTGGGGAGGTATGATGGCTAGCATGTACAGAACTGGCATGCAGAGGGTATAACGGTGGTTAGTATATGCTGGGTAGAGCATAGTGTATAACAGTGGACATGTGCAGTAGAGGAGCGAGGAGGGTGTAACGGTGGCAAGAATTTACAGGAGAGAAGTTTAAAGTGTATGAGTGTGTCTAGTAGGTACAGGAAACAGAGAATAAAGTTTTAATGATAGGCAGTATGTGCAGTAGAGGAATGCAGAATTTATGATGACACATAGTACAGCGGGAGGGGTGCAGAGGGGTGTGAAAGTACAGTAAATAGAGGGGGCTGAGCTGTGGTTTTTCTGCCCCCGGCCCAGCCCACCTAAATGTTAATAGAAATGCCTGTCAAACTTGCCCACATGAGAGTGAGTTAGTGTGAACAAGCCCTCAGAAGGTGGTATGCAATGTCATCTGCCTCAAAGAGCTTCTTCACACTAGCTTTGGTCTGTGAAAATTGATCCCCACTTGATTGCTATTCAGAAATCATTTGATAGGTAATTATTGTTGTATTGCCTCCTCACTGCCCGCTACAGCTGTGAAGCAAAGCAGTGCAGCTGCGGCATATGCACACCCCCATCTGCTGCCTCAGCAGCTAAAGACGGTAGCAGTTGGGGGATGGTAAAGGATGCATTAACCGTTGGGTTTTACCACCCTCCACCCGCTAGTGTGAATGAGCCCAAATTCATTGCTCTATCACTAAAGAGACCATTGGGCAGTGCCATGCATAAAGTAACTGAAACCAGATGCAGGCACACAGTACTTAGCTCCCCATACACACCGCTCAAAATGGACTCCTGGAGCTTGCATTGCTCCCAGCGCTATTTCCCATTCCACCCCCACTTCTCAGCACAGCAGGAGGTGGCATGGATGCTCCACCTACACTTCTGAGTACCTTCTGCAGCCAGTGCTGGAGCGTACTGAGTGGGAGCACTTAGAATTCTGTGGGGAGATAGAGGAGGGAGAACCGGGGCCAGTTGGTGTATTCATTCAGGAGCAGAGGCACTGTATCTGTCATTACTGGCCCAGATCCTGGGATGCCGTCCAGGACATGGCGGAGGCAAGACAATTTAATGAAAAAAGGGACTGTCCCAGCTATTCTGGGAAAGTTGGCAAGTATGCCATACCCCAAAATATTTGATAGATAACCCATAAGACTCTTTTAGCTAGATCACTAGTAGTCCTGAGTTACTGGTTCAAAGCATGAGACCTCAGATTGTCCTTCCCGGCAAGAAGGATAGTAAGCAGGGAAAGCGACTCACTCTTGCCAACACCCTTCAGCTGTTTGTGTTCAGTAGAGTGGTTGGCTGAAGAGAAGAAATGCCCAGCTCAGACAGAGGGTGCTGCTGCATACATTTAATCCAACAGCTATTATTTATACCCATAGCTCCGGTGACTGGGTGCTGGAATGGGTGTTTCAGAGCAGAGCTACCACTGAGACACAGGATTCTGGGATTTTGTTAAAATCCCCTGAACAGTCCAGCTGAATCCGGGACTGTTGGCAGGTATGTCACACCCCTTTTGCACATACTTCCTGCAGTCATACCCTCCCAATCATACTACCTGCTGTCACACTATCTTCACACTTTCAGTGCACATATTGCCCACAGTAATATCCTCCACACTTCTTACCTACACATATTGCATGATATACCCTGCACAGTTCTCCACTGCACACCTTACCCACTAAAAGCTTTTTCAACTTTAAACTTTCCCCAAACTTGCCTGTTCTGGAAGGGGTGCATTTTTGCTAGTCTAGTAATAATCTGACTATTATATGCAGCACAATCTCTTAATGTAAAACTACTGGCAAGCCAAACAAATGCAAATTCTCTATTGTTTTTTTTTTTGTTTGTTTTTTTTTTTATAAGTGAACTGCGTCTTATTCTGTTTATATTTACTCTTGCAGCATTTTATTTTGTGTGTTCTCATTACTCATTCCAAAAAGATATTTGATACTTCCTTAGTAAGCCAGTCAAGCTTTAAAAAGCTATGGCAACACATGGCTAGGGAAGTTGAGCTCAGTATATTATTTTCCTTTGCAATTGTATTTGCTGATGCTTGACACTTTAGAGTGAACTGAAAAATACATGACTTCTATATATATATAGTGAGGTTATTTCCCCAGTTGCTGAAGTGCATGTGAAACAGCTAAGGTTTGAAGGTTATTCTTGCTGGATGAACATTCAGCACTGCTAACTCTCATTAAAAGGTTCCCCTGTGAAGATCTGCTAGAAAGAAGCGTATCGGACAGGTAAATGGCAATTACCATGTTGACTCATCACTTGCCCCAGCTGCTGATTCAGTGTTTTGACTCTCTTGATGAAATGTCTGTACAAGCTAGTGAGTGAACCATAATAATTTTACACTCATGTAAGTTAAGAAATCTGAAAAATACTGCAAAGATCCCTCAATTCTTGGAAATATAATAATAAAGAAAAATATGCAAAATTGTACAGTAAATGGGGATTATATATTCTAGAATTAACTGTAAAGACATCTAGCCATAACAGTAAATGCGATGGTTAAAGTGAACCTGACCATGCCTAAAAGATATTTAGCAGAGGTTCTTAATTGCCTGCAGCTCGTAGTACCTTCAGTGTCCTGAATAAATCTTTAAATCAATCTGCAAACCTCTTGAGCCCCTTGGACTCTAGGCCCAAGCTCCTAACACAGTTTATATTTTTTTCCCAAAGACACAGTTAAAGTGAATTTGCGCTTTTCTCATGAAGGGCAAAATAACAGGTTCACATAACTGCTACCCTGCTGCCCATTTTCATGCTACCTTTACCCCACTGCTCCATTTGGCTGCAAGAAGTGAACAGAAATAACTGGTACTTTTGGCTATGAGAAGGATATTCCTTTCACTCTTTCTTACCAGGTGAGAAGAACCCAGTACTAACCTAGAGCCAGTGCATGTACCTCCTACCTTGTGGTCTCAGAGGTCCATAGCCAGCAGTGGTGATGCTCAACAAGCCACACGAGGTAAGGCCAGCACTGCATGTAAAATATTGCTCTTTTAACGTATGTTTCAGGGTCACACAGGTCCTCTTGCCTTGCCAAAATTGACTTGAAAACACTCTAAGGAGCAATTTGCGAAGACAGATGAGTAACTTCAAATTGATTGTAAAGTTAAGTTATAATTTTTTTTTCAATAACAAACATGTCATTCTTGACTAGTCAATGGTTTTGCACAGAGCAGCCTCAATCCTCCTCTTCTGTGGCCCCCCCGCCAGCACTATTCCTCTTGTCTATGTGTCATCAAAGGAAGCTGCTTCTTATGGTGGAACATTTGCGGGCTCAAATCCGTGCCGTGCTCTGAGTGTCCATTGCAGCACACCGCAGTTCGCATCTGTCTCCTGCTCCCTTGTAACTGGATATAAATGACAGCAGCAGGAGCCAACGGCTGCTGCTCTGGGGCACAGTGCTTGATTGAGATCAAGGTCAGGTAAGTATTTGGGGGGGGGGGGGGGTCTGGCAACACAAGGTTTTTTCTAATGCAGAGAATGCATCACGATAAAAAACCTTCAGCCTTTACAACCACATTTTACCTCCAGTTGTTTTTTTTTTATCTCAAAATCATGGCTCCACAAAGTATAATTTTATTGTGTTCTGCTAAATAACCTAAAGTTAGTAGTATCTTCTTTATTTGTGCGGACCCGCGCCCGTTCCTCTGCATCTCCGGGCGTCGTGGAGGAGCTCCCGCACTAGGGGAAGGTACCTGGGCGTGTGAGGCTGCCATTGGTGTCGGTCGATGGGCGATTCTCCCTGGGCTAGGAGCGGAGCTCACTCACAGTGCGGCCAGCTTGCTGCGCGGTCGCCACGCCCCCCTAAGTATGCCAGCAATTTCTTTATTTGTGCGGACCCGCGCCCGTTCCTCTGCAAGGTTAGTAGTGTCTTAAAGGAAAAAATGTAATGGTTGTTGGTCAACCCAGCGCACTGAGTTAAAGGAAAAGCATAGCACAAGTACTAGGCACAAAGTATCTGAGCTATCTGAGCTCTAACTTATGACTTACCCTAAACTTGTAAAAGAAAAAAAATGGACCGCGCTAACCCTTAAAAATACAATATGTGCCAAAATGGCTGTCTTGTGATAATAAAAAAAGTGTCCTGTGCTAAAATAGCGGTAAAAATTATAGATCCTCTTACACCTAGTAGAATTCTCAATCAATATATTAAAAATCTCGAATTCATATACTAGGTCGCGGCGTGCTGACGTCATCCCGGAAGTTATCCTAGGAGCGGATGTGCTTTGCCGTCCGGCCGGCGGCTTCCATCCATCGCGATATTATCTACAATGTTTGTGAGTGTTCTTCTTTTTAATCAATAAATCAGTCATTATTTTATTACACTATTGGTGCTCTCTCTTTCACTCGGGCTGGTTCTACATCCTGGTACTGAGTTTACAGTTAACACCATTGATGCTGTTGGTCCTGGAGCTTCGCGTATGATGGGAAAGCGCTAATAGATTTACTGCTTGGATTAATGGTCATCTGGTAAGAGGCCTATAGGGCTTTTGAGTGACGTTTCTGGTATCTTGGCTATCTGGATTAACCTATCTGCTCATTTGACCTATCTTTTGGTAAGAGGCTTCGCAATTGGTGGTGGTTCGTTTCCACATTCATTCCCTTTACACTGGGCTATTCACGTTTGCTCATTATTCATTTGGTGAGCTGCTGCACAATCAATAGGGATTCCTTATTGGTGGTGGAAATTTATATAATTTACGGCATCACACTACGCAAGTTTTTTCTCTTTTGCATATTATTCACATTATTCGCTGAGGACTCTGACAACTCCCATCTCCCAGATCTGTGACTACATCTCAGCATATGAATCTTGCAGATTTTCAGTGGCTATCTGGTAAGCACATTTCCTACAGAGACCGTGGAGTGTGATCTATGTTTTCAGCGTCAATCAAGTTGATATTTGGGACATTGATTTTTGTTTGGACATTAATTTTTGTTTACCCACATCACGCAGCGCGGCTTATTTTTCTATACTAAAGTGTCCTGTGCCCGGTGTAAACCATATGAATAATTCAGTGAAAGCATAAATACAAAAAAAAAAAAACCCATTAGTGCTTAAAATTAGTTATACCGAATAAAAAATAAAATGAGAAATAGTTGAGAAAGTCGCACAAATATATGATGATGATGAACCAAAAGACTCAGTTGGACAGAGTTCACCCGAGGTGAAAGAAATAGTGTTTCAAGAGATTGCCGCAAATTCTTCAAATGTGTGCTCCCAACAAAATTCATATAAAAATAGGATAGCAGCTTCTACCCCCTTGTTTGAGGTCGATTATTGATTACATACTCCTTGGCACGGTTCTATTCAATTTCCCTGATAATTTAAACTTGTGTTTAAATTGTAGCCTGAGCTACCGAGCTCTGTAAACAACAAGAATTGTACACTAAGTGCCGGTTCACACTCGTGCGATGCGGGAACGCTGCGAATATGCAGCGTGATCCCGCATCGCATCCGCACCTCTGGCAGTTCACACTGCCATATGCGATACGCAGGGGGTGTCAATTAAAAGTTAATGACACCCCCAGTTGCAATCGCATATCGCAGTGCGATCGCATATCGCAGTGCGATCTGCAAGTTCGCACAGAATCGGATCGCACTAGTGTGAACCACTATGCGATCCGATTCTGTTGCGAATAAAAAAATGCCTCATGTGCGTCTTTGGTGTGGATGCAGTGCGAATTCAGCCATACAAAAACTAAAACCATTAAGAAAACTAATGTATTGATAAAAACCATCATAATATTATCTATCAGAGATAAAACAGTTTAAATCAAACTCAACATTCAAAACTAATGGATTAAAAAGAAATCTTGGTCTTCTAAATCCAGTAAGATTCTCTTTGACTAAGATGTCGAATGAAGTGACCACCCCCCAGTGTCTACTTACTTTTTCCACACCCCAAAAGCACAAACCTCTGGGATCTCTTTTATGAAAAAGCCTGAAGTGTTCTGATACATTATGCGACCTAAGGCCTTTTTTTTATATTATTGACGTGTTCGCCATTACAAACATGTAAGGCCCTAGAAGTTCTGCCTACATATTGGATGCCACAATCACACTCCAACATATACACAATCCCCCTGGGTCTGGCAAGTGATCAATTCCTTGATCTGATATTTCTTACCAGTGGCTGCTGCAGAAAACTCTTTACGCTTCTTCAAATTACATTTGGAGTGTTTGCATGCGGGGCAATGCCCGCATGCATAAAACCCTGAAAGAAAGGAAAAAAGTCTACTTTTTTTCTGGACAGAGGGATCTACCACTCCAGGGGCTATCCTATCTCTCAATATTGGGGCTTTTTTTTTATAAATAAAGTGAGGACGAACTGGTAACACAGGCCCCAAAACTTTATCCCTCAACAGAATGCGCCAATGTTTGGAGAAGATCCTCTCAACTTTCTTGTATTGGGCATTGTAATCCAAGACAATGCTGAACTCATGATTGTTCTTTTTACTTGCTGAGGCCCTGAAATAAGTGTTGTCCTGTCAAGTTGAGACACATTCTCAATCTCTGATTCCAAATCCTTCCTCTAGTATCAAATAATCCACCTCAGAGGAGCAATTCCTCCTAAGATAGACAAATTGTCCCCTGGGTATATTGCAGAGCCATGTTTTATGGTGACAACTGCTTAAAGGGATATACCCATTACGATCCGTCGGTTTAAAATAACTGCGAGTTCTAAGGGATTCACCCTCCCTGAAAATCTCCAAATCCAGAAATTTTTTTTTTCAAAATCAGTGATCTAAGTAAGAACTATGTTTTTTAGAACTGGAATTCAGTTTATCCATGAACGTCTGAAGGCTCTCCATATCACCCTCCCAAATCAAGAATACGTCATCGATGTACCTTCGATACCATACAAGCTGATCTGGGCGCTGATGGAAAATCACACTCTCCTCCCAGTGGGCCATGAATAGATTGGCCACACTGGGAGCAAAGCGGGCCCCCATCGCGACTCCCCTATTTTGAAGATAGAATCGATGGTTGTACCAGAAATAGTTGTTATGTAACATGTATGATCTCCTCCCTCTTGTTCTTTTTCCTCTGTGGGTATATTGGATCGCCCCCCCCTCACCGGGCCGGTAATCCCTAAAAAATGAGAATCTCCCCCATCCCTTCTCCCTGCTAGAGGTGGAAATCTATTATTTAAGGGAACAGGATCCCTCACCTGTGGGTATTCACTCCCACGGGAGTAGTGGGGTAGAGTGGGATAATCTCTGGAATCCCTCATGGGTGTAAATTGGGGGTCCGGGTTCCTCTGTTGCCTCTGTGTATTTTCTGTCTAGGCTTTTTCAATGTACCTGGGTTAGTGTTTTGCATATCAATTTTGAGGTTAGTTACTGATTGCGCTGATTGTTCCTTCTTCACATATGTGGAAGTATGCACTGGGGGGCATTCAATTGTTGGTGGACATTAGGGTGTCTTTATTTCTAGGTTACAGTTTATTTGTACCCCATTCTATTCATGTAGGGGGACAGTCTGGGCCCCCCCTATTTTTAAAGAGTGCTTCCAATTCCAATAAGGCCTCTGGCAAAGACCCCCACAACCCTTGCCCAGTGGTAGGAGGCAGAAGGGATGACCCCTATATGTTGGGGGCATGGTTTTGGGGGGGAATCACAGGCTTGTCAACCCCCCAGGCTGCTTGCTTGTATTAAGGGTCTGGTATAGATTTTGAAGGGGACCACAAGCAATTTTATTTATTTTTTAGCATGAGGATCTCCCTTAAAATCCATACCAGACTCAAAGGGTCTGGTATGCATTTGGGGGGGGGGGGGCGGGCGGATTATCTACGCAATTAGCTTTTTCAATTTTTCAATCATTTCAATAGGATGTGCTACAGTAGAAGTGATAATTACAAATGACAATTTATTATTGGCTTCTAAAAAAAAAAAAAAACAGCACATAGACTCCTCTTAAGGTCCCCCAAATATTTTAGGGGACATTTGGAGGATCAGTTCTGTGTGATTTAATTTTTAATAGAAACCAAAAGAAAATGTAGTTTGCTAGCAAGTTAAAACCATTTTTTTCTTTCTAAATGTCAGTGCTTTATGAACACACTTTAAGCGATTGTAAAGTCTTGTTTTTTTCCTATAAAAATAATAAACATGTTATACTTACTTTCTCTTTTTAGTGCACAGAGCATGTGATCCTGCCCCCCCCCCTCTCCTGTTTAGTGCCCCCACACCAAGCAGCTTGCTATGGGGGCACCAGAGCCGAGTCACAGCTCCCTGTGTCCATTCAGACATGGAGCCCCGACTTGCCCCGCACCCTTTCTCCCCCGATTGGCTGGCTGACTTTGATTGACAGCAGTGGGAGCCAATGGTGCCGCTGTTGTGTTTCAGCCAATGAGGAAGGAGAATCTCGGTCGGCTGAGACACTCATGGACATCGCTGGACAGAAAGGGACCTCAGGTATTAGGGGAGCCGAGGCGGCTGCTGCACACAGAAGGCTTTTTATCTTAATGCATAGAATGTATTAGGATTTAAAACATCCTGCCTTTACAACTCCTTTGAGTACTTGAGCACTCTGTGGAAGGACTCTCCACAGTCGCTGGGTCTTCTGGAGAAGCTATTTTCTCAGTAGGTCCTTTTTTTCCAGTAAAATGTAATGGATGTTTTCACCAAAATATTATGAACATTCTGACAAATAGTCACAGTATAGTAACAGGAACAAACTCCATGGAGTATTTAAGTGTGGCAAGTCATGTGTCTAATAGACACTGAATACAAGTGTGATTTTATTGAAACATACAGAATATCTTAATGGTTGCAATTGTTGTAGGCTGGCTTGGCAAGGAGGGGGTTAATGTACAGTCTTGCTACAGTCCTCATGGTGGTGTGATTTGCAAACGCCCACATTAATAGTAGAGAATATCAGATATATTTTACTTCCCACACAGCCAGCCCACAGATATAAAACTAAAAGTGGCATTTTCTGGAAGGTCGGCAGAAGCAGGGAATATGACAATGTCACATGTTTCAAAAGTTCAAATGTTGTCTCATTAGAATGATTAGATTATCCTTCTAGCAGTTGCTGTAACCAGCTGGATGCAAATACTTCTCGGCTTAAATCTAATACCCGCCTGTCAGCAACTGTAGATAATTCAGCAAAAGTTTTTTTTTTTTAATGTTTTCATAAACTAATTGGCTGTTTCACTCATAATTCTTTTCAGAGTTTTTCTTGCTTAAAACAGCCATGGGTTTTAGGTATTCTGTAGTCTTTGAATAAAAAAGGATTAATAAGCATCTGCTGCCCTGATTCCTCAAGCTGCAATATAACCCTCAAGTATAACTAAATGCAACGTTTTAAGATTTTGAATAGTGGACAGGGATTAGAACATATTTCAGGTTTTTAATGCTGTCAGTGACCTCGCTAGGGAGATTCATCCTTTGTATTTGTCATGTTTACTGTTACCAGCGAGAGTGAATATGAAATGAAATGCCAAAATTTGGATTGTCTCCAGAACTTTTGTAGAGGAAACATGTTCCAATGGGAACACTAGTCCTGGTGACCTTGATGACGGCCAGGGATTGTCTTGCTTTGGAGGGATTTTCACTCACTTCCTGTTTTGGCAATGGACAGGCAGTGAAGGGAAATCCCTAGTGGGACAAAGAAAAAACCTACCACAATAACCTCAAATTTCCACATTTTCAAACCCTACTATATGGTTTTTACATGTTCTTTACCTTTTAGATGTGTCTGTGAAGAAGGTGTCACGGCTGACTGTTAATTAGTCACAGGTTCTTCGGGTGCTATTTAAATTTCTGCTGGACTCATTTGAGCTTGCTCATCCTCGAACTTGTCACCTTTTCGCTTGCTGGAACTCTGAGGAAGTGGAACTTGACTAAGTGGTGAGTTAAAAACCAGAGTTTAAAACGGGAGATTTGAACAGGAGTCTTCAGACCTGTAAGTAACATCTGAAATTTTCTGTTAGTTGTATTATTGCTGTAACCGAGAAAATGTGTGCTAGCAAGATCGAAGGTTTTGTGCAGTGCACAGTGTGCCTCATGTATACAATAATGGAGCAACCGCTCCAGGATGGATACCGCTGCGACAGATATGAGCAGGTTGTCCTTCTAGAAGCTCGCATTAGAGATCTGGAGGAGCAAATTGCAACACTGGGCAGAACTGACAACCTTGAAGAGGGTCCTCTGCTCACTGAGCAGGTGGCTAGTGGGGTTAATGGAGAGGGTGGAGGGGTAAGTCAGGTTTATCAGGTAGGAAGATGGGTTAATACAGTCAGAGGGAGTGGTAGGGGCTCACAGAAAAGGAAGGCCAGCCCTTTGTTTGAGAACCCTAAAAGATTTGCCATGTTGTGTGAAGATGTGGGGGTGGCAAACTCAGAGGTGGCAGCCCTAGTGGTCACTGCTATCCCTTCACACCCGGGAGAGCAGTCCGTCTAGTAGAGGTGGTGAGGGGACTGTAAGTAGGCCTAGACAGTTGGTGGTAATTGGGGATTCTGGTGATTGGGGCATGTCCGTGACCGAGTGGGAGCGCGCCTCCGGTGGCGCGCGCTCGCTCCCCAGAGCCTCACAGGCTAGTGACGTACCCATACGTCACTTTGCCTGTGAGGGGCTGACCGCCGCAGTATATGTACTTGTGGTGGTCGGCAAGTGATTAAGTTAATACTTTGTAGCTCCACCTTTTGCTGCGATTACAGCTGTAAGTCGCTTGGGGTATGTCTCTATCAGTTTTGCACATCGAGAGACTGACATTTTTGCCCATTCCTCCTTGCAAAACAGCTCAAGCTCAGTGAGGTTGGATGGAGAGCGTTTGTGAACAGCAGTTTTCAGTTCTTTCCACAGATTCTCGAATGGATTCAGGTCTGGACTTTGACTTGGCCATTCTAACACCTGGATATGTTTATTTGTGAACCATTCTATTGTAGATTTTGCTTTATGTTTTGGATCATTGTCTTGTTGGAAGACAAATCTCCGTCCCAGTCTCAGGTCTTTTGCAGACTCTATCAGGTTTTCTTCCAGAATGGTTCTGTATTTGGCTCCATCCATCTTCCCATCAATTTTAACCATCTTCCCTTTCCCTGCTGAAGAAAAGCGGGCCCAAACCATGATGCTGCCACCACCATGTTTGACAGTGGGGATGGTGTGTTCAGGGTGATGAGCTGTGTTGCTTTTACGCCAAACATTACGTTTTGTATTGTTGCCAAAAAGTTCGATTTTGGTTTCATCTGACCAGAGCACCTTCTTCCACATGTTTGGTGTGTCTCCAAGGTGGCTTGTGGCAAACTTTAAATGACACTTTTTATGGATATCTTTAAGAAATGGCTTTCTTCTTGCCACTCTTCCATAAAGGCCAGATTTGTGCAGTATACGACTGATTGTTGTCCTATGGACAGAGTCTCCCACCTCAGCTGTAGATCTCTGCAGTTCATCCAGAGTGATCATGGGCCTCTTGGTTGCATCTCTGATCAGTCTTCTCCTTGTATAAGCTGAAAGTTTAGAGGGACGGCCAGGTCTTCGTAGATTTGCAGTGGTCTGATACTCCTTCAATTTCAATATTATCGCTTGCACAGTGCTCCTTGGGATGTTTAAAGCTTGGGAAATCTTTTTGTATCCAAATCCGGCTTTAAAATTCTCCACAACAGTGTCCCACTTGTTGTTGATTCTTCACAAAAAATTACAGTTTTATATCTTTATGTTTGAAGCCTGAAAAGTGGCAAAAGGTCGAAAAGTTCAAGGGGGGGCGAATACTTTCGCAAGGCACTGTAGGGCAATAGCTGGAGCAGAGAGTTAAATCCTTGTCCGGTTTGGAAATCCAAGTAATATGAGCTTCCAGTGTCTGAGTCAGGAATGGGTTGGTGGCAGAGATGGAATTAAAGTGTGACTCCACTTTGTTGGGAAAAAAAAACATTCCCCTCTGGGTGATATATTTACTTTACACAGTTGTTAACAAACTTTGTTGCAGATTCCTCCCTTTTGTTATTCTGAAGAAATTCATGTTTGTTCCTCTGTTCTCCTGTGCTGAGTGGGTATAATGGGAGTGGTTTCATAATTATCAACCAGCTGTGGCAGTTGGGGACTAATGAGAAAATCTGCTGGGCCTGCATCCCTTTAGATGTGTTCCTATTGGAAGTATCTCACCAAAAATTACATTTTTGTTGCAGGGGATTCCAGACATCTGACTTATATCTTAGTGCAGACTTCTGGGAAAATTGGTGAGCCAATCACACAAGCAGGAAATTATGTTTCTGGGGTGTGGTCAGTACACATTCTGTGTACAGAACAGCTCCAGGTAAGCCATATTGCATTGCATTTGCAGAAAATTACAACAGCTGCAGATTGAAAAGGAAAGGTCATTTTTAATAACATTCAATTACAATATGATTTGTCTCACAATTGTATACGCTATATTGTTTTTTCTTTATTTGCTACTTTTTTCCCCACGAAAGTGGAGATACCTTTTAAATACTTTATGTATGCATGTAGATAAATGCTCTTTATAAGTTTTATAGAATTTTGAGGTAAATCCATCTGGGTCAGGGCTCTTACCCGATGGAGTTTTGGTAATTGCACCTAATAGTTCCTCATTTGTAATGGGAGAGACCAAGGACTCCCTATTATCATTATCTAATATTAGAATAGCAGTTTCCTGCATATAGCCTTCAGATATAAAGGCATATTCAGGTTACAGGTAAGGCCTACAGCAAGTTGATGCTGTTGTCGCACACCACTTTCCTGGCACATGTTGCCATGGGGTTAACCACCTCTGGGCCTGCCACTGAAGAGCAGAAATAATCTTTGTCCCAGTGTCGTTTCTGTCCTCTAGGTATACCAGCTGCAGCACTGCATGACATATTTTAGCCTGAGTCATGAAATAGCCTATTAAAAGCTTAAGGGGGAGTGGTGGACTAGAGGATGACTCAGCAGAAGAAGGCATTGTGGAGGAGATGAAGGGGAAAGCTTAGAAGTGGAGATAAGCAGCATGGTCAGGAAGCCGGGTCAAAACTAGATCAAGTACAGGCACAGGAACAGAACATAGGGTAAACCTGTAGATCAGACAGCACTGCACTAGTGCAGCTGCTATCCCTATATAGGCCCATTGGTGCCAATGTAATAGCTAATGCGCACATGGGCACAAGCATGCGCATCTGGTGAACATTCCTGCACAAGCACGCATCTGCGCGCCTATGCCCAGTGCGGCGGGCACACAGGTGCACATCTACCTGGTTACAGGGCATTACTGACATTGCCCCCCCCCCCAATGGGCAGCCCCTGGATGCCTAACTGACTCTCTTTCTCTGGATGAGCATGGAAAAAGGCACCAATTAACCCTCTTGCATGAACCTTACACTCTGTTCCCAGGAATTGTCTTCTGGACCATACCCCTTCCAATTAATTTGATATTGTAATTGGTTCCTCCTTTTTCCGCAGTCTAAAATGGCTTCTACCTCATATTCCTCATCGCCATTAATCAGTACTGGTTCAGGTGGGCCAGACCCTCTGTCAGGGAAGGGATCTGGTATTACAGGTTTTTACAGCGAAATATGAAATACAGGGTGAAACTTGAAAGAATCTGGCAAAGATAATTCATTTGATACCTCATCCAGTTTTCTTCTTACCGGGAACAGACCCACAAACTTGGGCTCAAGTTTCTTTGATGGGCATGCCAAACTGAGTCTTGCCGTGGATAGCCACACTCAATCGCCCAACTGGAGACTCAGCTCCTTTTTCCTTTTCTTGTGGATTGCTCGTTTGTTGTCTGCTTGTGCCTTTGTTACTGCTTCTTGTAATACCTTGTTATTGTGGCTAAGGAAATCCACTGTGCTCTGAACAGCTGGAACTATAGATTCAGAAACAATGTCAGGCAGAAATGACAGATAAAAAACATAATTAACAAAAAAACGGAGATTGTCCTGTGGCTGAATGACTGGCATTGTTAAAAGCAAATTCTGCTAATGGCAATAACGACACCCAGTCATCCTGAACAAAGGATGTAAAACATTGACTGTACTGTTCGAGTGTCTGGTTTGTTCTCTCAGTTTTTCCATTAGTTTGAGGGTGGTAAGCTGAAGACAAGAATAACTCAATCTTCAGAACCTCACATAAGGCCCTCCAGAAACGTGACGTGAACTGCACCCCCCGAATAGATACAATGTTTACAGGGATTCAATGCAACCCCATGATCTCCTTAAGAAACACCCGGGCAGTCTCCATGGCAGATGGTGTATTATTTAAAGGCAGAAAGTGGGCCATCTTTGATAACCGACCCATCACTGTACATCCCTCAAAAGGTGGGAGGTCTACAATAAAGTCCATAGAGATCATTTTCCGTGGTCTATCAGGGACAGGTAGAGATTTGAGTAAACCCATGCTCTGTTTCTTGCAGTTTTACTTCAAGTACAGACAGAGTAATAGTTCATATAACTTTTGCAGAATCCTTCCAGATCCAGCCACCAGAAGGTATGTTGTACCAAATCAATGGTCGTAAAGATACCAAAGTGGCATGCCAGTGGGTGTTAATGAAGGAGCTTCAACACTTTCATTTGTGAACTTTCTGGTACAAAGATCTGGTTCCCCTGCCATAGCAACCCGTCTTTAGACACCAAGGTAATTCCCGAAGGGCTAGTAACACTCATGGAAGCTTGCCTAATTTGTGAAAGCAGATCAGATTGTAATAGCAAAAAGTTACATGCGGGCA
This sequence comes from Pelophylax lessonae, assembly GCF_965119305.1. Taxonomy (NCBI): domain Eukaryota; kingdom Metazoa; phylum Chordata; class Amphibia; order Anura; family Ranidae; genus Pelophylax; species Pelophylax lessonae. The sequence goes on along the minus strand of NC_138774.1, from coordinate 169,195,542 downwards.
AGATAGTATCTGGAACTGAGGGTACATGCCTATGCTCTTCCCTGCTGGGGAGGAATTTGTGTATACTAGGGGCAGAGGTGGAAGGAGAGGAGCCAGAGGGAGGAGGAAGATGGTGGCCTTTTTCCTAATGAAGAGAATTCTGGTGCTGTTCTCAATGAGCTTTATGATGAGAGGTCAGACGTTTCTTCATACTTGTAGTATCAAAATGGCTGATGTTATTGCCCCGCTTGATACACTGGAGGCAGAGACGGCAAATAACAGTGTTAACTGTCTGCTGCACATAAATGTTAAAAATGTACCACACAGGTGAGCTTACCAGGGCAACAGTGCCCTGCACCTGTGAAGCTCTGCTGTTTGGTGGAACGAGGCGGCTTCTCCCTCCACTTCTGTCCATGCTGCCCCTGGATGACATCTTGCCTCACTGGGGTTGTGCGCCTGCCTCTCTTTCCTCAATTGCTCTATTGGGCACCTAGGTTCATCATTGTTAGAGCAAACTATTGTCAGCTTACATCAGTGTTGGGTTTTGGTCCTCCAGATCTCTAACATTCCATAAGACAATTATGCTGAAATCTTCCATGTTGTTATGGAATTGCTGCTCAATTTGTGCACTGAACAAAATATTTAACCTTGCCCAGGCGAGTTCCATAGTTGAATGGGACAGCTAAGAATTGTTAAAGCCAAATTTCACCATTTTGTTTTGTACTGTGGAAAGGGATATAACTGTTGTCAAGTTTTGTGTTTTTTTTTGTTTTTTAATACATGTTTCCATTTCCCCTCATTTTTAGGTGGGGCACAAAGTAATGAGGGAATATTTTCAGTGTGTACACACTGCAAGGTAAATACATTGTTCAGTAAAATTATGAAGGGTTACAGTTTAGCTTGCACTTTAGTACACGTGTGGTGGGACTGCCTGTGGATCAAAAGATTCTAGACCACAGTGTACCTACTAGTTTAAATGGTCTTAGAAAACAGCATTCCCAAAAATCGGAGGTGTTGCGTAACCTCAAACCTGTTCCGTGTACTGCTTACCAATTCAAGCTGATATTTGTTATTTTTACGGCTGCTAAGGAAACCTTGGCTAGAAGCTGGAAATAGGGGGTCCCAACTAGTGTTCATGTCAATTTAAAGATGTTGTGGTATTTGGTCAATGAAAAACTAGCTGCTACCTTGCAAGGCAAAGTTGAAAAATATAAAAAATAAATATGGAACCCCTGGATTTCCAATTACTTGGGGGGAAAAAAATTTCCTGTTGTGGTCACTCTATCATGGGGGGCTCTACCTCGTGGGTGTGGGATCATCCCTAGCCCGGCTCCAACCGGGCCCTTGCCCCATTCCCCGCTGCTCCTCTTTTTCTTTTTTTTTCTCATTACTTTTCTTTTTCTTTTGCCTGAACTTTAATTCTATGCTATGTTTTCTATGCTATGGACTCCTATTTGTTACAGGGTTCTTCTCGGCCCCCTTTTTTTGGGCAATGTACCCTTTGAAGTTACCTGTATCTCTTTTAAGCTTTCGGTACTTCTTGGGGGCTTAAATTATTTTTTTCTTTCTGTTGAAAGGGTTCATAGTTTTAATACCAACCTCCATCTGGAAGGATGGTTGTTATCCACTTTTGTGTGGGCCAGGTCATGGTTTTGAAGTCATATGTGCCTACTCTTTACCATCAGTGTAAGATTACAGATGTTTTTGGCAATGTGGTTTGTTTATAGGCTTATATGAAATGTAATCTTTGATAATTGTATCATCACTTTTCTTGAACATCTAATAAAAATGATTAAAACTGAAAAGTGGAAAGGGTTACTGTGACAGACCACCTGGAACCCAGCTTGGGTGCTTTCGTCAGTGTACAGCTTCCTCCAGTCTGGAACCAGGAACCAGGTATTTTAGCTGAATATTGCACCCAAGAACTAAACGACACTAGCATCAGTGCAACCTGGAACTCTCTTTATTGTAAATTCACGCAGAATATACAGTACCTTGAAAAAGTATTTTACCCCTTGAAATTTGCCACATTTTGTCATGTTACTACCAAAAATGTAAATGTATTTTATTGGGATTTTCTGTAATAGAACAACACAAATTGGCACATAATTGTGAAGTGAAAGGAAAATGATAAATGGTTTTCAATTTTTTTTTACAAATAAATATCTGAAAATGTGGCATGCATTTGTATTCAGCCCATTTTACTCTGATACCCCTAACCAAAATTTAGTGGAATCAATTGCCTTCAGAAGTCACCTAATTAGTAAATAGAGCCCACCTGTATGTAATTTAATCTCGGTATAAATACGGCTGTTCTGTGAAGCCCTCAGAGGTTTGTTAGAGAACCTTAGTGAACAAACAGCATCATGAAGGCCAAGGAACACACCAGACAGGTCAGGGATAAAGTAGTGGAGAAGTTTTAAGCAGGGTTAGGTTATTAAAAAAATACTCCAAGCTTTGAACTTCTCATGGAGCACTGTTCAATCCATCATCCGAAAATGGAAAGAGTATAGCACAACTGCAAACCTACCAAGACATTGCCGTCCACCTAAACTGACAGGCTGGGCAAAGAGAGCATTAATCAGAGAAGCAGCCAAGAGGCCCAAGGTAACTCTGGAGGAGCTGCAAAGATCCACAGCTCAGGTGGGAGAATGTGTCCGCAGGACAACTACACTACTCAAAAAAATTAAGGGAATGCTTTTTATCAGAGTATAGTATCAAGTCAATTAAACTCCTGGGATATTGATCTGGTTAGTTAAGTAGCAGAGGAGGTTGTTAATCAGTTTCAGCTGCTTTGGTGTTAATGAACTTCACAACATGTGCACTAGATGGGCAACAATGAGCTGACCTCCAAAACAGGAGTGGTTTTACAGGTGGAGGCCACTGACTTTTTTTCCCTCCTTGTCTGTTCTGACTGTTTTTTACTATTTTTGCATTTGACTGGGGTCAGTGTCACTACTGGTAGCATGAGGCGATACTTGGACCCTATAGTAGTTGCACAGGCAGTCCAACTTCTCCAGGATGGAGCATCAATAAGGTAGAAGGTTCTTAACCCATCAGCAGGATGGGTGTCTGCTCCTTTGTGCAAGGAGGAACAGTATAAGCACTGCCAGAGCCCTACAAAATGACCTCCAGCAGGCCACTGGTGTAAATGTCTCCGACCAAACAATCAGAAACAGACTTTATGAGGGTGGCCTGAGGGCCCAACATCCTCTAGTGGGCCCTGTGCTCACTACCCAGGATCTTGGAGCTTGATTGCCATTGGCAAGTCTGCCACTGGCGCCCTGTGCTTTTCACAGATGAGAGCAGGTTTACCCTGAGGACATTTGACAGACGTGAAAGGGTCTGGAGAAGCCATAGAGAAAGTTATGTTGCCTGTAACATCATTTAGCAAGGCCGGTTTGGTGTTGGGTCAGTGATGGTCTGGGGAGGCATATCCATGTAGGGACGCACAGACCTCTACAGGCTAGACAATGGTACCCTGACTGCCATTAGGTATCGGGATGAAATCCTTGGCCCCATTGTCAGACTGTATGCTGGTGCAGTGGGTCCTGCGTTCCTCCTGGTGCACAACAATGATGGGCCTCATGTGGTGAGAGCATGCAGCCAGTTTGTGGAGGATGAAGGAATTCATACCATTGGATGGCCCCCATGCTTGCCTGAACTAAATCCAATAGAACGCCTCTGGGACATTATGTTTCGGTCCATCTGACGCCACCAGGTTGCACCTCAGTCGGTTCAGGAGCTCAGTGATGCCCTGTTCCAAATCTGGGAGGAAGTACCCCAGGGCACCATCTGTCATCTAATTAGGAGCATGCCCCAACATTGCCAGGCAGGCATACAAATAGGTGGGAGCCATACAAACTACTGAGTACCATTTTGAGTAGCTGCAATGAAATTTCAGCAAAATAGACTAGCCTGCTGTATCATTTTTTTCACTTTGAATTTTAGGGTGTCTTTGAATTCAGCTCTCTGTAGGTTGATCATTTTGTGAAATCCTTTCCTTCCTAACATGTTATCCAGTCCATATCAGTATAGATATCCAGCAGGATATTTTTCCCCATTGAGATCTAATATGTTTTCAAAGTGTTCCTTTAATTGTTTTGGAGCAGTGTATTAGTCATGCACTCCACAAATCTGACCTTTATGGAAAAGTGGCAAGAAGAAAGCCATTTTTGAAAAAAAGCCATAGGAAGTCCTGTTTGCAGTTGTGAGAAGCCATGCTCTGGTTAGATGAGTCAAAAAATAAACTCTTTGGCCTAAAAGCAAAATGCTATGTGTGGCGGAAAACTAACACTGCACATCACCCTAAACACACCATCCCCACCGTGAAACATGGTGGTGGCAGTATCATGTTGTGGGGATGCTTTTCTTCAGCAGGGACAGAGAATCTGGTCAAAATTGATGGGAAGATGGATGGAGCCAAATACAGGGCAATCTAAGAAGAAAACATGTTAGAGTCTGCAAAAGATTTGAGACTGGGGTGAAGGTTCACCTTCCAGCAAGACAACGACCCTAAACATACAGCAAGAGCTACAATGGAATGGTTTAGATCAAAGCATATTTATGTGTTAGAATGGATCAGTCAAAACCCAGACCTATTTCCAATTGAGAATCTGTGGCAAGACTTGAAAATTGCTGTTCACAGATGCTCTCCATCCAATCTGACAGAGCTTGAGCTATTTTGCACAGAAGAATGGGCACAAATGTCACTCTCTAGATGTGCAAAGCTGGTAGAGACATCCCCAAAAACACTTGCAACTGTAATTGCAGTTAAAGGTGGTTCTACAAAGTACTGTATTGATTAAGGGAGCTGAATACAAATGCATGCCACACTTTTCAGATATTTATTTGTAAAACATTTAAAAAAAACATTTATTATTTTCCTTCAAGTTCACAAATATGTGCCACTTTGTGTTGGTCTATCACATAAAATACCAATAAAATATATTTACGTATTTGGTTGTAACATGACAAAATGTTGAAAATGTCAAGGGGTATGAATACTTTTTCAAGGCACTGTATATACCACATAAAATCAGGTAAGAGCCTGATAACATTACTCTAAAAATGCAAACTGTAAACAGTAGACTCATTAGCACATCAAAGGAACAGCCAACAGCTAACAGTGATCTGAATAGACAAGCCTAGGTGACTCAGGTCTCTGCCCACCCTGACAATGTTTTGATTAATCAGGGATCCCACTATACCTCAGACTGCCTGGCACCAGTCTACAACAGTCTATGAGTCAAAGCTCTTACAATGTTCCAGCAGTCTGAAAACGTGGAATAAATGTATCCAAGTGGAGGAACTTCTCTAACTCAGTCTGCAGAAGGGCCAGCACATTTCCTTTGATCATTAACCTGTACAAGATTAATATTACACCTTTCCATCCACTCCAGAAGGGGAGCTTTATTGTCCTTATTCAGAGAATTATTCCCGGCCATGCTCTCAGCATTCATCCCGTTGTTGTCCATCATTAGAGAATGATCTGCTCTCTCCATAGGATCAGAGGCTGAAATTAGCTCTTTACCATGCTCTGACCGGAAGAAGCGGACAAAATCCTCAGTCTCCTCCATGGGCCATAATCAGTGGGTAGGAGGCTTGCCCCCTAGTCCCATTCAAAAGCCTCTATTCAAATTTAGTCTGTCACAGTTACTACCTCTGTCATGAAATTACTACTGTCTGTGACAATGGCAACCACTCACTTTATTTCATGTCCTGCTCATATAGGGACAGGAAGAGAGGAGAAATCTCCCCACTGGGGTCAACGGGCAGCAATTAAAAACATCATAAAGGTAACGAATTTATAAAAAAAAAAAAAAAAATCATAAAGGTATTGATTCTTCCTAAATCTTTCCAAAACCAAAAAACTAATTTTTGTGCTTTTAGCTCTACCCTTAATTATCTGCAGAAAGGCATTTCATAAGGAAAACAATAATTGTAAAAGTGGCAAACGTTTATTTTAAAAGTTATACTTAAAAGTGAGTAATTATATGTTACATAAAATGTTTCTAAATCAGATGGAAATTAATACTTATGCCAAGACAATCACAGGAAAACAACATAAATAAATATATAAAACAACAACAAATAAATGCAAATGAGACCTAGGTTTATATTTAAAATGTTAGTTGTTAGACACAGGTTTAATTAAGCCCCCTGTGTTTGCTAGTAGGTTGGAAAGCTAGGGAGTTTCTGTACACTTTATTTGGTGAATTGCTCCACCTTTTATTACCCTGACAAGGCTTGGCTTATAGCTTTGCTACTGTAACTTTTTATGGAAAATCAAATGAGAGATCATTGTTGGGCTTAAAACAAATCTGTGAAAGTTAAGGAATTATAACAAACTGACTGGTGATCCAATATAATGGTATTTTTTCCAAACTCGTACTGTATATCCATTTGAGGTGGCCACCACAACTATTTAACCAACAGTCTTAGGACTCTTGCACACTGAGCAGTAAAAACACTGCTTTTAGGGGGGGGGGGGGGTCTGGCTTTTTTTTTTCTTTCTGCCTCTAAACACCCCTCTATTTTAGCCTATGTGTCCATGCACAGATAGGCATTTAGAGGCAGAAAGAACCCTCAAGCGTATGTGTAAGCGCATCCAAATGCTTAAACGTTAATTAATTTCAATGGCCAGAGTAAATTATGTGTACATGGGGCCTTAAAGTGAGCCTAAATACTTATCTCTTTGGAGGGTGGCATGTCCAAACTATGCTGTCTTGAATTGATAAAGCCTTTACTACGTTGCTTTATGCAGGTTTGCATTTGCCCACAAATAAACAAACACACACACACACACACACACACTTAAATGTCAGTAAAGATATATGCAAGTAAAATAAATATTTACAATATAGTACTTCAAATAAAAATCTTATGCAAGCTATATCCTCTGTGATTATTTTTATTAAGCGGTAATATAAAATATTTTATGAGGCTGAAACTTTAACCTTTTTACCTCTAGAAAAATTATTTTCATTTTTTTTTGCACACATGAAAAAATCTGCATTTTTGGCCATAAAATTACATAAACCCTCAGAATATTATATATTTTCTGAAAGCAGAGGCCCTTTTAGAATAAAAATGTAGTAGTTGCAATTTTTTATGTTGCACAATATGGTTTGGTATTGGTAAAATATAAGAAAAATGGGAAAACTATGATACGTTCTATAGCTGATGCTTTCAAATCGTCTTCCCTGAAGAAGTCACGTGCTGTGACCCAACGCGTAGGGCACCAGAATACCAGAAGGGATGTGCGAAAGAGTTCGGCGCTCCTGCATTTATCACATTTTAAGCTTTGAAAAAAAGTGAATACCCTGCTGTGATTCAATAATAAACACTATTTTACATAAATGGGATTACGCTATGGATCTCCATTATCATTTTTTTTAATATAATACACAGAATATCAGAATTAGAGGACGAGGAACATAGAGGATACATTTTATCATAAAAGTATCTGCAGCCAAAGAATGTTATCTCATGCTGTTACCTTGCAGCAGGAAGGTGAGCAGCTTGAACACACAGAGGTGTCACCCAAACTGAAGATTCTCACCAACCTGCATTGTAGTCACTGTATTGAGCACATTGAAGACTCACTTTTGAATAGTATATGTATAGTCACTGTTTTATTGCACAATACATATTATTCAAGTTTTTTTTGCCAATCACATGGTGAAGGATTTGTAATTAATTTAGCAATCATTTATTTATATATTTTACTTGCATATGGAATTTTTGATCATTTATTTATTATTCATTTATATATAAATTGAATATTCACGTTTTGCTGCTAATCACATGGTGAAGGATTTTTTAACTAACTTATCAATCATTCATCTATTTATTATTTATCTGCACATTAATTTTTGATTATCTACTTACTATCAATTTATATTGCTTTTATTTGTCACATCACACCACTAAGGCCTATTGTTATTACCATTAAAGATTATCTATGCTACATCATTCATCACCATAGCCACATAGCGGAGCACCTTTTCACAATTTTATTTCAAAATAGTTTGGATATACTATATCAGTGCTGCTTGCCATATTAAGGCTATCACTCTTTCCCCCATTAGATAGCACAAGAGCCACACACTTTTTATGCTTTCAAAGCCTTTACAGCTCATAAGTTTAGAGTAACTGTGAGCTATGGTGATAGAATTATTGTAAATGTATAAATCTAAAATAAAGTGAGCGCTAGATAAAAAATAATGTATATGGCCGCTGGCATGAAAAAAGGTGAATATACAACATTTCAATAGCAATAATGAATAAAGTTTGTGCCGCGCTAAAAGGTGGTACACTAAATAAACAAAAATGACCAAATAGTGGAACTGAGCCACCAATTTGTGATCAGAAGTACAACGAGAATAACTAATAGTGTAAGAAATGTCCAAATGGTGAACATGAAAAAACAGTCATCGGAGAGATAACGGCTGGGCTATCCAGTAAATCCAAAGAGCTCCTCCAATGGTAAGTATGGAGTGTCAGAACACTCCCCAGACATCAACCAGATATTAGCATTGAAACAGGGGACAATACACCCAAAGTGTTGTCAGATTCTTCTCCACAGTGATATCCCTCCACCAATTTATACACTCACTAGAAGATGAACCAAGATGAGCCTTAATCTGCTGTTATGCGGTATCATGAATATGTAATTCGCTGTGCTGGTTCTGCGATTACTTTCAGTGGGATATACACTCTTCTGCTGCCAGTTCCAGTGATGTCTTCTCTCTGCTTCCTCCTGACTCAAATCTGACACTCCATACTTACCATTGGAGGAGCTCTTTGGATCCACTGGATAGCCTAGCCGTTAATAGCCCGATGAATGTTTGTTCATGTTCAGCACTAGGACATTTCTTACACTATTAGTTGTGCATGTTGTACTTCTGATCACAAATTGGTGGTTTAGTTCCACTATTCGGACATTTTTTTATTTATCTATTTAGGCACTAGGTGTACCCCTTATTAGCGCTGCACAAACTTTATTCATTTTTGCTAGAATTATTACTCTCATTCTGATATATCTGGTGATAGCTCAAATGTGTTGTGTGATTGTGGTTTACATGGTCTCATTTGTATTCATTTGTTGTTTTTTTTAGTTTATATTTTCTTTTTTGTATGATTTTCTTGGCATAAAAATTTATTCCCAGCTAGTTTAGAAACATTTTATGTAACTTAAAATATGTGTAGGGTGCTGCGCTGATATATCGTGCATAAAGTGCTAAATATATCAGTCTGTGTGGAAAACTAAATAACACAGGGATAATTCATGAAAAACCCGGATAAAATACTACATTCAAAAATACCATGTATAGTGAAATGATATACAAAGCAAAAATAAATCATAAATGTGAAACAACAAATGAAATAATGGCACATATAATTAATAAGTATACTAAACATATAAGTGCAAAGAAAGTCTTTCATATGGCATCAATCCAGTGGCGTCGGCAGGGGGGGGCTGACAGGGGCTATAGCCCCGAGTGTCCCTTTGAAAAGCCCCGAGTCTCCTCTTCAAGTTAGAAAACTGTTAGCCCCGAGCCTCCTCCACCCCCTCACCTGGCTGGCTGACTGCCGCTGTGTACTCCTTCGCTGCCTTCGGTCGTTCTTCCTTCCTTCTCGCCTGCAAGCCGCGGAGCCGCTGACACACTGGTTGCTAGCCTGCCGCTTAGCATCTAGCAACCAGTGACGTCAGTACAGAAGCGTCAGGTCAGGTCACGTGACAGCAGCAGCAGAGCGCGCGGCGGCCCCGAGAATTCCACCTCCGCGCCATGAACTGACTCCACCCACCGGCCACCTCCCTCTTCTGGCACTGGTGCCGTTTCCAGTCAGAGAGGGAGAAGAGAGGACATGTGGTGACCACCAGCAAGGGCCAGGTAGGCGGCAGGGCGGGCAGGCCAAAGCTTGCCAGAAGCCGGCGATCGTTGGGGAAGAAAAGAGGATTGTTTTGTGAGGGACCAGGTGATTCAATATATTGAATATTTCAACCAGGCCCAGTTCTGTATGAGCTCAGCTGTTAAGTACTACTAGTAACATTTTTTTTCTAATCAAGTAAAGAAGCATAGAACCTTTGGCAAGCTTTCTTTGCTCCCTGTGCGTCCTTTACAGAGATTTCTCCCATCTTCCTGTCCCAGTGACACACACACCTGCCATTAAAGAAAGTCCTGCCAAGTTCCAACCAAAATACTGTCAGCAATACAAACCTAAAATTAAAAGAAAATGTTTGGCTGCTGAAATTCCACAGTGCCGGTTCACACTTGTGCGATGCGGGAAGGCTGCGAATATGCAGTGTGTTCCCGCATCGCATTCGCACATCTGGCAGTTCACACTGCCATATGCGATATGCAGGGGGTGTCAATTAAAAGTTAACGACACCCCCAGTTGCGATCACATATCGCAGTGCGTTCTGGAAGTTCGCACAGAATCGGATCGCACAAGTGTGAACCACTGTGCGATCCGATTCTGAGGCGGCTCAAAAAATGCCTCATGTGCAAGTTTGCTGCGGATGCGCTGCGAATTCAGCCATACAAAGTGTATGGCTGAACTCGCATCCGCACAGGAGATCGCATGTAATGAAGGAGCAGTGCGCTCCGAATTACATGCGATGAGCACATCCGCAGAAGTGTGAACCGGCACTTAATATTGCCTATATATATATATATATATATTATTTATATTTTCCATCTCCTGTCTGTACCCTATCTTCTACTTGACTACAAATACCTTCTGGCAGCGCACAGGCCTCTCTTTTCTGCTTTTATACTTGCATGTTAGGTCCCTTTCACACGGTCCGCATTCCGTTGTGGACCGCGCTCTGCTCAGCGGGGATCGATCCCCCGACACTGTGTGCGGAGAGGGGGGTGTCAGAGCCCCGCTGCTCTCTATGGGGAATCGGATGAGAGCGGACCACCTGTCTGCTCTCATCCAATCCCCAGGACGGATGGAAAATAGGGTTTCCATCCGTCTGGATTTCACGGACAGGATCGGATGCGGATGGCAGCTGGTGTCAGCGGATATGTCCCCGCTGACATCCGCTGCTCCATAGGGCTGAATGGGGCATCCGATCAGATCCGCCTAAAAAACTGACAGCAGTACCCACCAACATTACCCAGCAGCAATAACCGCCAGCACTACCCACCAGCGGTAATCACCAGCAGTACCCGCCAGCACTACCTGCAAGCAGTAACCCCCAGCACTACCCACCAGCGGTAATCACCAGCAGTACCCGCCAGCACTACCTGCAAGCAGTAACCCCCAGCACTACCCACCAGCGGTAATCACCAGCAGTACCCGCCAGCAGTAACCGCCAGCACTACCCACCGGCTTTACCCATCAGTGGTAACCACCAGCATTACCTGCTAGCATTACCCGCCAGCACTAACGGCCAGCACTACCCACCAGCATTACTCACCAGCAGTACCCGAAAGCTTTACCCACCAGCTTTACCCACCAGCAGTAACCACCAGCAGTAACTGCCAGCACTACCTGCCAGCAGTAACCCCCAGCACTACCCACCAGCGGTAACCACCAGCAGTACCCGCCAGCACTCCATGTCTGACCCTCTCTTCTCTTCTCCTCCTCTTCTCCTCTCCATGTCTGACCATCTCCTCTCTTCTCTTCTCTTCTCGTCTCCATGTCTGACCCTCTCCTCTCTTCTTCTCTGCATGTCTGACCCTCTCCTCTCTTCTCCTCTCCTCTCCATGTCTGACCCTCTCCTCCATGTCTGACCCTCTCCTCTCCATGTCTGACCCTCTCTTCTCCTCCTCTCTCCTCTTCTCCTCTCCATGTCTGACCCTCTCCGCTCTTCTCTTCTCCTCTCCATGTTTGACCCTCGCCTCTCTTCTCCTCTCCATGTCTGACCCTCTCCTCTCTTCTCCTCTCCTCTCCGTGTCTGACCCTCTCCTCCATGTCTGACCCTCTCCTCTCCATGTCTGACCCTCTCTTCTCCTCCTCTCTCCTCTTCTCCTCTCCATCTCTGACCCTCTCTTCTCTTCTCCTCTCCATGTCTGACCCTATCCTCTCCATGTCTGACCCTCTCCTCTCTTCTCCTCTCCTCTCCATGCCTGACCCTCTCCTCCATGCCTGACCCTCTCCTCTTCATGTCTGACCCTCTCCTCTCCATGTCTGACCCTCTCCTCTCCTCTCCATGTCTGACCCTCTCCTCTCCATGTCTGACCCTTTCCCCTCATGTCTGACCCTCTCCTCTCCTCTCTTCTCCTCTCCATGTCTGACCCTCTCCTCTCTTCTCCTCTCCATGTCTGACCCTCTCTTCTCCTCTCTTTTCCTCTCCATGTCTGACCCTCTCTTCTCCTCTCCATGTCTGACCCTCTCTTCTCCTCTCCATGTCTGACCCTCTCATCTCCTCTCCATGTCTGACCCTCTCATCTCCTCTCCATGTCTGACCCTCTCATCTCCTCTCCATGTCTGACCCTCTCATCTCCTCTAAATGTCTGACCCTCTCCTCTCCATGTCTGATCCTCTCCTCTCTTCTCCTCTCCTCTCCATGTCTGACCCTCGCCTCTCCATGTCTGAGCCTCTCCTCTCTTCTCCTCTCCATGTCTGACCCTCTCCTCCTCTCCTCTCCATGTCTGACCCTCTCCTCTCCTCTCCTCTCCTCCATGTCTGACCCTCTCCTCTCCATGTCTGACCCTCTCCATGTCTGACCCTCTCCTCTCCATGTCTGACCCTCTCCTCTCCATGTCTGACCCTCTCCTCTCCATGTCTGACCCTCTCCTCTCCATATCTGACCCTCTCCTCTCCATGTCTGACCCTCTCCATGTCTGACCCTCTCCTCTCCATGTCTGACCCTCTCCTCCTCTCCTCTCCATGTCTGACCCTCTCCTCTCTTCTCCTCTCCTCCATGTCTGACCCTCTCCTCTCCATGTCTGAACCTCTCCTCTCCTTGTCTGACCCTCTCCTCTCCTTGTCTGACCCTCTCCTCTCCATGTCTGACCCTCTCCTCTCTTCTCCTCTCCTCTCTTTGTCTGACCCTCTCCTCTCCTTGTCTGACCCTCTCCTCTCCTTGTCTGACCCTCTCCTCTCCATGTCTGACCCTCTCCTCTCCATGTCTGACCCTCTCCTCTCTATGTCTGACCCTCTCCTCTCCTTGTCTGACCCTCTCCTCTCCTTGTCTGACCCTCTCCTCTCCTTGTCTGACCCTTTCCTCTCCTCTCCTTGTCTGACCCTCTCCTCTCCTTGTCTGACCCTTTCCTCTCCTCTCCATGTCTGACCCTCTCCTCTCCTCTCCATGTCTGACCCTCTCCTCTCCATTTCTGACCCTCTCCTCTCCTTGTCTGACCCTCTCCTCTCCTTGTCTGACCCTTTCCTCTCCTCTCCTTGTCTGACCCTCTCCTCTCCATGTCTGACCCTCTCCTCTCCGTGTCTGACCCTCTCCTCTCTTCTCCATGTCTGACTCTCTCCTCTCTTCTCCATGTCTGACCCTCTCCTCTCTTCTCCATGTCTGACCCTCTCCTCTTTTCTCCATGTCTGACCTTCTCCTCTCTTCTCCATGTCTGACCCTCTCCTCTCTTCTCCATGTCTGACCCTCTCCTCTCTTCTCCATGTCTGACCTTCTCCTCTCTTCTCCATGTCTGACCCTCTCCTCTCTTCTCCATGTCTGACCCTCTCCTCTCTTCTCCATGTCTGACCCTCTCCTCTCTTCTCCATGTCTGACCCTCTCCTCTCCTCTCCATGTCTGACCCTCTCCTCTCCTCTCCATGTCTGATCCTCTCCTCTACATGTCTGACCCTCTTCTCTCCATGTCTGATCCTCTCCTCTCCTCTCCATGTCTGATCCTCTCCTCTCCATGTCTGACCCTCTCCTCTCCTCTCCATGTCTGACCCTCTCCTCTCGTCTCCTCTCCATGTCTGACCCTCTCCTCTCTATGTCTGACCCTCTCCTCTCTTCTCCTCTCCATGTCTGACCCTCTCTTCTCCGCTCCATGTCTGACCTCCTCTCCTCTCTTCTCCTCTCCATGTCTGACCCTCTCTTCTCCTCTCCATGTCTGACCCTCTCTTCTCCTCTCCTCCATGTCTGACCCTCTCTTCTCCTCTCCATGTCTGACCCTCTCTTCTCTCCTCTCTTCTCCTCTCCATGTCTGACCCTCTCTTCTCCTCTCCATGTCTGACCCTCTCTTCTCCTCTCCTCCATGTCTGACCCTCTCTTCTCCTCTCCATGTCTGACCCTCTCTTCTCTCCTCTCTTCTCCTCTCTTCTCCTCTCCATGTCTGACCCTCTCCATCCCACCCCATGTCTGACCCCCTGTACTCCTCTCCATACCACCCCTTGACTGACCCTTGACTGAGGGGGGGCATTGGGTGGAGCTTGGGCGGTACTTTTAAATGTGGGAGGAGCTTGGGCGGGACTTCCTTTAAAATGTGGGAGGGGTTATCAAATTTACCTTCGGGCTGAAGCCCCTGGTCTTTTTCCCACCTAGTAACGCCCCTGCATCAATCACAACGTGTCCCTTAACCATGTGATAAATGCTGACAGGTATATAGTGACTCCAAAAATAAATCTTCAGTGCGATGACACCTCAGTGCTCACAGGCCGCTCATCCTACTGATGTAAGGTAACAGCATTGGATAATATTCTTTCAGTGCAAATCCTTCACTCTCAGTACCTCTAGGGATAAAAATGTCACCTCTGTGGTCCTCTTCCTTTAATGTTTAATAGGCTCATATATATACATGATATATATATGATGTGCGGGTGGCTAAGTGATGACATGATTTCAGTCTCTCGCCTGATGTAAACCATATCTTGCTCATCTCCTATTTTCTCTTATTATATCTTCTAAAATCTGGTCACATTATCTGGCTTTCCAGCCTCCCATTTCAAAAGATCACTGGAGGGATCACTGTATAGACTAGTTGGTAGCGTGTTGTCATGTGACAATGGGGGCTTTTCTCTGTAACTCTGTTATATATCATTTATATTGCTGTATTTGGTTGAGAATGGCAATTTTTTTGAGCATATATTCTATAAGGTTGGAGCCATATTTGATTAGTTCTCTTCTCATTACTTTTCATGTGGGCTTTCTAAATGTGGATGGATTTCCTGGGTACTGTTGGATTAGGAGATTAATTTAAGGTATCATCCATGGGTTATCTGATCTTTTTCATTTGGTAATATTGAATGAGTGAGTCAGAAAAGAAGAAGTCTCAGATACAGTATGTTAGGAAAGGGAACATGATCTTTTACAATGATTTATTCGATTCTACCCGTTGGAGATTTCAGGTAGCTCTTGTTGTTAAACAAAGAAGCAATCGATGAAGGAGTAGGAGAAGTGTACATGGGAGTAAAACATGTAGTATCTCTGGTCAACATATATAAAGTGCCATGTGTCAATAAGTCTTTCAGCAGCAAGCCATGTACCTTCTAAGGTATGTTTGTGAGAAGAATCTCTAGATCCAGGAGCCAGTCAAGGAACCATTGAAGTCTCCCTGTGAGTCTCCCTGTGAGTATCAGGGTACCTTCCAAGAGTTTCACTGTCAAAACAGCTAATAAATGCAGCCAAGTCTCTTATTCCCATTTACTGGAAATCTACTCGAGTACCTTCTGTATGGGAATTGCTCCTTAACATTGATAGCCTGTATGACATGGAGAAAATTTTAGCTCAAGCACATGATAGAGTTGAACGCTTTCACATAATATGGACACCTTGATTTACTTTCAGATTTTTAAAGTATTTATCCAACCTACTTTGAGGGGGACCTTACATATGTTAGAAGGAGATTAGCACAGTGGTGTAGTGGTTAGCACTTTCACCTAGCAGCAAGAGGGTCGCTGGTTCGAATCCCAACCTCGACATTACCTGCCTGGATGTTCTCCCTGTGCCTGCGTGGGTTTCCTCCGGGTACTCCGATTTCCTCCAACGTTCCAAAGACATGCTGTTAGGTTAATTGGATCCTGTATAAAATTTGCCCTACTATGTATGTATGAATGTGAGTTAGGGACCTTAGATTGTAAGCTCCTTGAGGGCAGGGACTGATGTGAATGTGCAATGTATATGTAAAGCGCTGCGTAAATTGACAGCGCTATATAAGAACCTGAAATAAATAAATAAATAATTAATTTCGTACATCTGTGATGCCCAATTAGAGTGTTCTTTGTAGCACTTTTAGATTCACTGAATTTTCCCCCCTTATAATAGAGATTCCTTGGGGATTTCCTATTGCTTTCTTTTTACTATTTCTTTTTTTCTTAACTCTATTATTTATTTTTGGTCACCATTTATGTCTACATTTGAATGTGTGTCACACTGTTTCATTTGGTATGGCTCTGCACACTTATATAATTTAGGACATTATTCCTACTAACTAAGCTATGACTGTTTTTGCCATCATGACGAGATCTCTAAACCTGTATAATCTTACCTTTAGAGAAAGGTTGGATGAGTAATATGTTTAATGCTGTTGTGTGCTATGTGAATGTATTCTATTTGCCATTTTGAAAACTGTTTTGGCTGGACAACTGTTTCCAAAAAAGAACTATTTACATTGGTACGCATGTCCTATATTCCTTGTATGACCTTTATTTCTTAATAAACTTTAAATGTTTAAAAAAAGAACTGAGAAAGGACATCTAGACTTTGTTCCAGAAAGGTGTTTGGATGGTGTGTGGAAAATAGATGTTGGCTAGAGTAACCTTGCTATATGTAGCATATGTTTAGTCTGCTAAGGAGCGTTACAGTTTCCATTGATACCAGCATTTATGAGGTTTCCATCACCTCTTACAAGGACTTCACCATTGAATGACCTAAGGCTTGCTCTTCATTAATGTTGAACTGTCTTTCCCCCATAGTTCCATTACCATACATGGGATCACCATCATCAGCACTTTACTCCTTGAATGTTTTTCTAATACATTGACATCTATATAGGGGCTCATGTACAGATATATGGAGTGAAAGAGGTGGATATGTGTATGTGTTTTTAGGTGTGTATGATGTGTATTTTGGTACCATTTTAGTGCAACTATTGTTTTGCACATTTTACATTTTTTGAATCATTAAAGTACATTTATTCTTTACAGCCCAGTGAGTATTGTTATATATTATTTCATATAACCTTTCCTTTGGGCGGTTGAGTTTAAATTTATTTTTCAACTCAGTTTTTTTCATATATGTAAGAGAAACAAAGAAAAGGGGGCTCTGTGGACTTTTAAAAAGTGCTGAAAGAACAAACAGACTAAGAATACTTTCTGTTTTGCAAGCTTAATTTAGAGTAAATAAGCTGACTCTGAGTTACAGTGCAACACCACAGTTTCTGCTGGTAGCAGGGCCGGTGCTACCACTAGGCTAACTAGGCGGCCGCCTAGGGCGCACTGCCACCCTTAGGGCGCAGCCATGGCCAGTGCCCCATTCCTCCCCTGTCACCTCCTCATCCCCAGGGGAGGTCACCTCTAGAGAGGGGGGCACTTTGTATATGAAGGGGTGTGCAGGGTTAAAGGGGGGAAGTGTGTGCAGGAAGGGGGGTGTAGCTTTAAAGAATGGCAGTGTGTGAAGGAAGGGGCAGTGTGTACAAGAAGGGGTGTGTAGAGTTAAAGGGGGGCACTTTGTATATGAAGGGATGTGTAGGGTTAAGGGGGCAGTGTGCAAATGAAGGGGATGTAGGATTAAAGGGGGGCAGTGTGTATATGAAGGGGGTGTAGGGTTAAAGGGGGGCAGTGTGTGCAGGAAGGGGGGTGTAGCATTAAAGCAGGGCAGTGTGCGTAGGAAGGGGGGGTGTAGGATTAAAGGGGGCAGTGTATACAGGAAGGGGAGGAAAGGGGAGGCATTATGTACAGGAAGGGGGGCAATGTGTACATTTTTTTTTTTGGGGGGGTACAAGGAGCTGGTCTTGCCTAGGGTGCAAAATAGTCTAGCATCGGCTCTGGCTGGTAGGAAGTTACATTCCAGGCTCGTTAAACAATGGCTGGAGGATCTCCTCATCACCACTGATCTTTGTCTTGTCTCCAAAGCCAAGTCGGACACCGCATCGCCATTATCCTCAGAGGCTTCAGAGACCCATGCAGCTGGACTTTGCCTCAACATTCATCTGGAGGTATCTTCATTAATGTGTGTATGTATGTATATTTTAAAAAAAAAAAAAAATATATATATATATATATATATATATATATATACAGTATATGCACACTGCTCAAAAAAAATTAAAGGAACACTTTGAAAACACATCAGTATCAGATCTCAATAAGGAAGAATATCATGTTTGATTGGTATAGTGGTCATGTTTACTCCCCTAAGAACCATAAATTCCTCCCATTCACCTTGCACCCTGATATCAAATGACATTGACATAGTTTACATGTTGTAATGATATATGTTTTACGTAAATGTATATATATTGGCCACAGCTTCAAAAGATAACAAATCCTAGCCATTGATGTCCAAACTATACAAATACTGAAACAAGCCTTTTTTGGCTGATCTGAGATTTACAAGCCCAAGTCACTCGATTCTACCAAAAACCACAAAGACTTATTGATGCTTGAAGCCACTAATGCCCCCAACTGCTTATTCTGGTTCAGAAGCTTACCAGGGCTTTAGCTGTTCCAAAAAGTGCCATAAATGTTAAAACATAGCTGACATATCTAAGAAGGTAACCATTTTTTTTTCCATTGCTGTTAGTGGGACTGTTAAGCCGACCAGTTTTTGCGCTTATTCTAGTCCCCATTCATAAAAAACAAACTGCGCCACTCCCCCAGCCTTTTTACTGCCATCTCAGTCAGCTAAGGGACACCGCCAACTCAGGTTGCCGATGACATCTCATTGGAAGCCTGACTGCCAACCCACAGAACCCACTGAGCTCAAGGCAACACAACTAAATCCTGCAAGCCCAAATGGACATATCAAGGCCAACATCATTCAAATGCACACCATCCTGCCCAGAGGACATCCTCTGATACTGTAATTAACCATGGCACCCTCCAGCTACAAATCTGAGGTCTGAATTTGAGGTGTTCACCAATTCTGATGGATCAAAGGAATTTAAAAACAATGGGTTTATAATAAAATAAAAATATCAAATATCAAATATATAAAAATAAAATTTGATAAAATGTATGTGGGAAAAACCAAAAGACTATTAAAAATCAGGAATGGTGAACACATCACAAGTATAAAGAAGAAAGAGGATGATAAACCCCTTGCACTACACTTTCTGAATTTCCCTTAAAATGTTAGGGTTAGGGATAGGGTTAGGGTGAAAGGTATATATGCTCTACAGTTACCTTTTAAGAAGAGGAGACTTCGACACTATTCTACTACAGAAAGAAAAGATGTGGATTTATAGGCTGGGATCTTGAGTACCCAACGGGTTAAATGTTTCATTCAATTTACAACCCTTACCTGCATAAAATAGTCATTATTTGTTTGATTTAGGGAAATGCCATTCCAGATTATTGATGCACCTTTATTTTTTTATATTTTATTCATTTTTTGAGAAACCCTTGAGGAAAATGATGATCGTGGGAGTGAATGGTTTTACTCACTCAATAGCAGTAAAACGTATTGGATCTACAGAATTTCTGTGCCCTCTATATGAGAAAATTTTTTGGTTATCAATGGGTTAATGGGAAGGACTGCTGGCTATTTAACTGTGGAAAACTCAACCCCTTCTTGCTCTGAAGAAGTTAGCATGATAGGCTAACAAAACACGTCAGCACTTAGTGCTTCGTCATCGTCTCTGACGTTCTATGGGGAGGGACTAGGCAGACATGCGTACCTGAACATACAGTGCCGAGCCGGGATGGAGGCGGCTATCTGAAATCATCAGAACGTTCCCCGGACATACGCTGTGACTTACTTTACAGCATCGCTGTGCAGCTACTATATAGTGATTGATTGGGGAGTGAATGAGTTCAATATCCACGTGAACTTTACTACTGTGGAACTTGGCCATTCGACTCTGTGTGGTATACAAAGCCTTTGCCAAAGACTATATGAAGTGTACGCTACACTCCTGATACTCAGCACCCAATCTTTAACACAGGTGGACTGCCGATCCAATGATAGCCTCAATCCTCCTTACTATCCCTATATCTGTGTTGTTACCATGAATTATATGACACTTCACACAAATTGATGAACTATTAAGATATTACTATAATTATTTCCTTATTGGACTGAGCCCCATGGCTGCAAGCTCCATCCAAGTGTCCTGTGAATGGTGACTGAATGGTATTGGGTAAAGCATGTGCAGTTCTTGTTATCTCCCTTATTGTAATAGACAATGTTGTCTGATTTTCATGGTGTGGGCTGTATGCACAGTTTGTGGTGGTGGGGTGAATTTTTGTTACGCTCCAATTTTTGAAAATAAAAAAGCTACCTTTATAATCTCCATGTGTCCTAGATCAACCCTCTTTTGGGATCCTGTGCTTCACAGGTTCCACATTTTTCTTTACTAATACTATTGCATTGTGAACAAAGTTGGATATGGCTCTTCTGACTTTTTTTACGAGCCTTGCCCACAGCTTCGTGATCTCTTGCCACACACCCAGACAATATCGCTACTCTGAGAGATGTGGTTAAACATCTGCATTATTCTGAATATCAGTAATTAATAGAACTGAATTGCTTTTACCCTTGACCAGTATATAAACACAATCCTAACAGATTAATTTGTGCAATGTTAGTCTCCTACCAGACCCAGGGCACCCTATTCTGGGTCTCCAGACATGTGCTGTTGTGATTCAGTTCAAGGCCTCAGACATCAATAGGAATAGCTGTGATTTCTCACTTTCAATCCTGCTGAGACAGTCCCTCTTTTCAACAAGCAGTGGGAGTGCTCTATAGTACAGTCTGATCTCACCAGGCATCCATATCATACCTCTTCCCAGGGAGAAAGTTCCCGTCTCTGAGGTAAGGTCCTGTGAGATGAGCAGTCTATCTCTGTGTGATGAGGTCTCGCCTGATTGAGGTCATCTATAGTAGGATTCTGTTCAGCTAGCAGTCCTGTCACTTTTTCTCACCCATCTCCTTTAAAACTGTCTTCTCTCTTTCTCTCAGCCGCCTGCCAATCCCCCTCCCCTTGCTTTATTGCAACAGCCAATCACCATCCTTTAAAGATCAACCCAGACTCAGCCAAGGTGGATGCTCGCTGCATAGGAGACACCCCACAGATAAGCATTGCAAAGTTGTCTCCTTAACTACTTTAATACCAGACCATTGTACCCCCTTCCTGCCCAGGCCAATTTGCAGCTTTCAGTTTTGTCAGATTTTGAATGACAATTGCACAGTCATGCAACACTGTTACATAGTAGTTGAGGTTGAAAAAAGACATCAGTCCATCCAGTTCAACCTGTACAGGTGGGTGTGTGTGTGTGTCAGTGGCCTGTTCAATTCCCATAACCCTGAATGTTGTGATCTGTGAGATGCACGTCCAGGAGTCTTTTAAAAGTAGCCATACTCCCCGCAGCTACCACCAATTGTGGAAGAGAGTTCCACATTCTCATCACCCTTACAGCGAAGAACCCCTTACGCAGCTTAACCACTTCTGGACCGGAAGATTCTATTGCTCATGAACAGGCCCTATTTTGCGATTTGGCACTGCGTTACTTTAACGGAGAATTGAGCAGGCGTTTATCACTGTACCCAAATAAAGAGCTTTCTTTTGGTGGTATTTGATCACATGTGCGATTTTTATTTTTTGCGCTAAAAACAAAAAAAGAATGACAATTTTTAGAAAAAAACAATATTTCTCACTTTCTGCATTCTGCATTTTTAACATGCCCCCCCCCCCCAAAAAAAAATTAAAAATCAAAATTTTTTAACATTTTAGGCCAATTTGTTTTCTGCTACATATTTTTGGTAAAAAAAAATAGCAATAAGTGTATTTTGATTGGTTTGCGCAAAAGTTATTGCATCTACTAACTACTGGAAAGATTTATGTCCTTTTTATTGCTTTTTTTTTACTAGTAATGGCAGAGATCTGTGATTTTTCGCAGAATATCCCCCAAAAACATGCTGGTAGGTTAATTGGATCAGATTGTAAGTTCCTTGAGGGTAGAGACTGATGTCAATGTGCAATGTATATGTAAAGCGCTGTGTAAATTGACAGTGCTATATAAGTATCTGAAATAAATAAATAATTATTTAGTCTGTAGGAAATATTATAGAGTCTGCCAACTATGGTACACAGTATATATCTGAAAATCAATCATTCCTGCTGTACTGAAGGCCTATCTAATTTATTGAGGCCAAAAATTCCAGGATAGTACAAATATCCCCCAAATGACCCCTTTTTGGAAAGAAGACAGTCCAAGTTGTTTGGTAAGAGGCATGGCGAGCTTTTTGAAGTTTTATTTATTTATTTATTTTTGTTACAATTTTTTGCAAAATAAAGAGATTAAAAAAAATGTTTTTTTTTCAAAAGTTTTTACAATTTTTTAAATACTGTCACCAGTGCAGTACAGCATCATCATATTACTGGTGTGGTAGTGATCAGGGAAACTGAATGATGACAGTATGTAAAAAAAAAAATCTAAAGCATTTTTTTCAATTTTTAATTCTTTTTTTTTTATTATTACATCTTTTCTTGTTACACACTATGATTACTTATAACTGTGGATGTAAAAGTAGTAAGCAACCATTTTTTTCTGAATGAAAACTATTCATTCAGTGTTTACTATTGTAATTAGCTGCGATTGGACACATATAATTACATGGTACAGAGCTCTGATTGAGAGCCATTCAGCAGACCTTTTTCGATCACGAGCCTTGATAGAACCCAGTGGACTGGCCGGCTTCTTTTGGACCAGCTGCCATACACACGGGCTGAATGTCGGCTGGTTTGTATTGAACCGGGTGATGCCAGCCAACATTCAGCTTGTGTGTACTAGGCTTTAGTTGAGATGGGTTTTTTTTCAATTGTTTTGGCAAGAAAGATGATATTTGGATATGCCAATGCTTGCTCTTTTGATTTATGTTAAGGGTACATTTTGATGATAGATCCTTTTTAAATAGGGGCCAAAGTGTGTTCTTACCATGCTGGAATTCTAAAGTAAAATTTTAAATATGATAGATAGATAGATAGATAGATAGATAGATAGATAGATAGATAGATAGATAGATAGATAGATAGATAGATAGATAGATAGATAGATAGATAGATAGATAGATAGATGCATAACATTTATGACAGTAAGTTTACTTATCTCCAAAATCCTAAATACAAAAGAATTCCTCATAAAAGCAATTCAGTGTGTGCAATAGTGTAACATCAGGTAGCTCAGCAGAGGTCCCGGAAAACCATTGTCATATCTTGGTAATTAGCATTTTTAATAACAGTAATGAGATCAATCTCTTTTTCCACACATGACACAATACTCACAGGGGGGTAAGACGTATCCAGCTAGAACTTACATTTCAAACTAATTAGACTGTCAGCCATAACTTCATCTTAATTAAATAGTTAGTGAGGCATGCACAGAAAGGAAGCTTAGGACTGCTTGCATATCTGTGTGAAGACATATGAGAGATAATGTGTTACCAGATCATCTTCTTTAGTGTGCTGTTGTAGAACATAGCCACATGTAGGATATTCTAGGTCAATAGACATGTTAATCCTCAAGAAGATAGATTGATAGATAAGAAAACCTTTTCCGGCAGAGGATGAATGTCACTGGGGTGTTTGAAAGTCAAAGTGAAGTTCATTCTGAGTCGTACAACTTTGTATAAAAATGTAAACATTTGCATAGGGAATGAGCATGTAAAACATGAAGCGAAGATAACATGCAGAAAGACATAGTTTTATAAGGTGGGTACAGTATACTAATATTTTTTTAGGAAGAATAAGCCATAGACATTTGCAGAACAGAAGCATTTGTTTTGTTTAGTTTCAGATACATTTGTTCTGGTACTAATTTTGTTTTGTGGATTTGTTTCAGAATTTGTTTAGTTTTATTTTGTTTTGTTTAGTTTCATTTTGTTTATTTTTTTTCCAACAAATTTGAAACGGTCAAAAATGTACCAAGGAATGAAGAATGTGAAGATAGCTGGTTGTTAAAGCGGTAGTATACCGATTTTTGTGACTTTTACCTACAGGTAAGCCTATAATAAGGCTTACCTGTAGGTACTATAATATCTCCTAAACCTGCACAGTTTAGGAGATATTTGCACTGCATGCAGCCGCTGACGCGAGCGGCGCATGCGCTCTGACCTTCAGAGTTCCTTGCCGGGAAGTTGTCGGAAAGGTAATCCCCCGCGCGCATGCGCGGGTAGTCACGTCATCGCGGCTCCAGCCACTCACAGCGCCGGAGCCGCCGAACCCAGAAGAGACGTCGAGGGATCATGTCCACTCCCACAGCAGTGTCCGGGGGTCCGTGTCGGGGCTTCGTTCTAAGGTAAGTATTTCATAATGAGCTAGTACGCGATGCATACTAGCTCATTAGGCCTTTGTCTTGCAGGGGTTTTTTTTGAGTATACTACCACTTTAAGGAGAGGGCCAGGAAGGCTCTGTGCTTTGGTTGGGAGGCACCGGACAGAAATTTTCCAAATCCTCTCTACATTATTCTTGACTGTAAACACCCCTGACCCACTCGTAGCCCTTTTCTACACCCATCCCTCGAACCTGATGTTGATGCAATTCAAGCTGCTATTACAAATAACTACTGCAGCTAAACAGACTATAGTGAAGGATTGGAAATCTCCCAACCTCCACAAATTGGAGAAGAGAAATAAGGTTGCCCAGTCTTTGGTTCACGTCAAAGTCGCGGGAAGTCCTCCTGGATAGATCAAGAAATAGAAGCGCCTATGAAGACCTTGGATAACAAATTGCTTGCCTCCACAGTTTGACGAATCCTTATTGCTCCCGTAAGCCTCCCTATCCCAATAACACTGTTTCTTAGCTCAATGAGACCAGACTGCAGTGTGTTCCTTGGATATCTCTTGCACCCCTCTCCTTCTATTTTCCTATGTCTGATCTGATTCCCTCATATTCCTCTCTTTCTGAACTTCTGAACTTCTTGAATCCTTGCGGATACTACACTTCTATGGACTCCGAGGGTTACATGTAGCCCCATCTGCCCTAAAACTCTCCTATATCTACCTGCACACCCTAAACAAGGTTCTTCTTTAGTTGAAGTGCATATATAGCTCTAATGATTAATTGTGATGTTCTTGTTTCTCTTCTGTTGGCCTATTTGCCCCTCCCAGTCTTGTTTTTTATTTGTATACTCTTATTTATATACTCTTTTATACTGTTAACCTTCAATTTGTATTGGTTTCAAGTGCTTTTTTTTTTCTCTTTAGAAATCAACAAAATCTTGAACAAGAAAAACAATAATAAATATTTTCTGAACCAGTTGGCAGTTGCATAATTTTATGTCACAATATATTAGCACAACTGTTTATCAAGCTTATTTTGAACACAAGTTGCAATCAAATTAATTTTGTATGCACACAAACACAATAAAATACAGATTTTTCTGAAAAATATAACAGATGAGGTTGTGCCAAGTAAATAGATACGTACCAAAATGGCCAGCCTCACAACTGTACACATGCATGAAATGGTGAAAATCCATGGTATCAAGAACTTTGTCATAAATCAGCACTTTATAAGCTTTTTTAGCTCGCTGTGGGAAATGGGGGAATGCCACCTACCAGAGCCTGTAGAAGCTGGAGAACATTTAGCTGGAGAAACGTAAACAAACTTGTGGTTGCTAATTAGTTTTCACCAAAGCTGGAGTTCTGTACACCCAAAAGTGGACCAACATCTGTCTGCAATAACTGATTGATAGCTAATTCTTCAATTATCAGCACCTTAGCTACTTTTGTTCAATTAAATAGGGTCCTTTTTCTAGACTATATCTTCAAACTTGGGGTGATTGAAGTGCATTATGTGGTTGATGTTGACAGTCTATTCTAGAGATTTTTTTTCCCAAAGTCTGCAAGAAAAAAATAAACATGCAAGAATACTGTGCAATAAATCCACATCACTTTATATCACTTACATTCACTGTACTCACTTATCCCCATAGATATAAAAAGTTAGGAATGCTCCAGCAGTTAGGACTATTAAAACTTAATGACCAATTCTACACTGCTGTATCCACTGTAGTATCTTTATCCTATTTTTTTGCTCTTAAAATTCCTAATGCTATTATAATAGATATGGGAAAATAGTCGGTATGACCTTACACAATGAGCTGCAAAAACAATATATATTTTTTTAATTTCCACAATGAAAAAGGGAATTCTGTCACAGGCATTGTTTATGCAAAGTTAGCTGGTACATTCTCACCAAACTCTTCATCTTTGTCAAGGCTAGGAATAATGTCTACTTTGGCAATCAGAGAGTTTTCACAAGCTTTAATCTGTTTGGCCTCCATGTGATTACTACAAGAAAGCAAACTGCATAAAACATAGAAGACATTTGCATTGGCGCCCATCATCCAGATAATTCCTCTATAAATTAGGAGTTCCATATGGTTTGAGTGGAATATCTTTTTACCTATACAGATCCATATAGGTATACACATCTGTGGCAGCCAAAGCACACTGTCCTGCCTTTAATTCAGGAAATATAATCCCTTGTAAACATTTTAGCTACAGCCTTGCCATCCTTGCCTGTTGTGTTTGCTTGACCAGGGCAGAGACGATAAGGAACAATAAAAAAAATAATAAATGTAAAAAATTGCTAATCTGCTAAAAATGCTAATCTGCAAATATAAACAAAAACATAAAAACAATGGGAGCGGGTGGGAAATTGGCTGGGTCTGCACCATTGTTTCGCTCCCAGTACTATCAATGGTCAGGTCTCTGCCCTTTCTAACTTGTTTAAAAGACCATTCATCTCTTACTGCTTTTAATTAAACCTAATCTGTGTTGCAGATTAGCAGCAAAGCAGATATTCTACTTATGGTTCTATTAGCATGTGGTCTTATCTTCCTTGCTCCTAGTTTTTCCAGTACTGGGTGGTATGAGTTGCCAGATCTCACCTGCTGGTTGAACATGAACTTATATAGTAAAGCCAGCTGTAGACAGAGTGAATTATACAGCCAGTGTTGACAGGGGAATCCCTCCCATTGTGTTCTCCCTGTGGGGGAAGCCGTCGCTGCCAGGAGAACACAGGGACAGCCGCTAGCAATAATCGCATGTAAGATCCGGCAGGCTGGTTGTACACAAAATTGATCAATCTATCGACTTGGATTAATTCAGCCTGCCCATACATGGTTCAAATCTCGGCCAAATCCTGCTGAACCGGCCAAGATTCAAACCGCTGGCTTAAATCCTTGCCCAGCCTGTCAATCAAGCTTGTGGGCAAGTTGAACCAGTTAGTTAGGTGCTGTCCCAGCTGGGAAGGTGGGAGTTAATTCTATGTCCAGTTCCTCCTCTGGATCTGGCCCACCTGTCCTGTTTCATATAAATTGTATCAGCAGTCACAGTTGTCCCCAAAAGATATAGAACAAAGCGTATGTCTGGACAGCCGCACTCCAATGCAAATATTTATTGAAAAGAGGTTAAAAATACCACAGCATACAGGAGGTACAGAGGCACCTGTGCTTTTACTGTGAGGATTTTTGAAGGCAATTTCACCTGGATGGGTGTGTGGTCTCTATCGAGTGTCCCTGAGAGATAGTTGGGGATGAAAGAATCCCCAGAGAATTTGATAGAGTTGCAGTGCAGCAGTGGGATGGAGATGGAAGATGAGACCTGTAGGAGCAGGAGAATGCCGGACCTCATGCAGAGACTTTTAACTTGGGGTTCACCCTGAAGATAATGGTACTGAAGAGAGCCTCTGAAAGACTATGATTACTGAACTATACTTTTGCAGGTATGCCAGGGCAGCACACAAGCATATGGTTATAGCTAGGGAATTAGGAAGGTATCATGTCTTGCCTGTTGGACTAGGTAATGTCTATTTTTGCACCTTTTTCAAGAAAAGTATTGAAACGTTGTCCTTGTCTGTCCTTGCATGGTCTGAAATTTACTAAAGAGGTGTATCACAAGTAACCGGCACACGAAACAAGTGGGTCATAACACATTGGGGTATGAAGACCTCATTGTGAAGTGGACTAATGTGGAGACATGTGGTCACCTAGAGTAATGGAAGTGTAAAAAGCAGCCTGTCAATAGCGTTTACCTGTTATAGATGGCACAGCTTCTAGTAGCGAGGGAGATGTCGTTGGCACTCTTTCTGCCAGTGTACAGAGGTTCTAGAGTTAAGTTGAGTGCATGTGTGGAGCCCCTTGCAGAGTGCAAGGTGGGGCCCACTCCGCTACTGGGGATTAGTAGTGAAAAACGTTGGACAGGTGGATGTAGACATTGGCTCAGCATATTCTTCCTAAATGCACATTACTGAGAAGGTGTACATTGGCATGGGAAATCAAGAGTTAACTGCAGAACAGTTACAGTTGTCAGTGTACATGGTGTATGGTCATCTCTAAGAGTAGAGGTTTGCCTTACAGTCAAGTATTCCCTCCATGGCAGCCTCGGTCTTGTCCCAAGGCATTGATGAAGACGGTGCAAAGGAAAGGTACACCCAGTATGTGCATAAAGTGACCCTGTACAAAGTGCCTAACGTAGCCCAGAGGAACCCATGTTTGGTAGGTCTCCCATGTCTCAGCAACGTGTCAGCTTTGTGGAAACAAGAGCTGGGAATAGATGTCATAGTGTCATAGCTCCGGGGGTGAAGAGAGATGTCCTGTGGTTCACCACTTGATCTCCGCTGGTTTTGACCTGTCTATAATTTGAGGGTCAATTCCATCTGGTATGAAGATTTGTATATACCTACGTGGTGACTGATGAATCTTTTTTTCATCCTATTCACTGGTGTTGGAGGATTCTTTCTGCTCATCTTCTTATTATGTACTTTTTTATGGACTTTGATTAATACTCATTTATATTGGTGCTGCTTTCTCTTTTAAATATGCAATTCATGGTGTGTAACCTTACTTATTGTGCTGGTTACCTTTATTTTTATAATTTTTAATGTTTTATATATTTTTTTCTTTTGTTCTAAGCGCAGATATTTCCTTAAATTTATTAGGCCTCCCATGTGACCCAGCACATGATGCCCAGTGAATTTATGGGAAAGCATGAAGGACATGACAACCACCCTGCCATCTGGCCTTTCATGCAAGCTCACTATTTAGCTGTGATTAGACCAACTCCGGTTGCCTAGCCACAGGCTCCAGTCCATGTTAGCTTCTGCATTCCTGTTTCTGAGGTTGACAACTTAAAATTGTCTGTGATTACATTTGTCCCTGTTTCTGATATTTCCTGTCAACTCTGTACAACACTCTATTCCGGGTTATCTGCTATCCCTAGTTATCGGGCAAAAAAAATATTATGAATGTCAGTTATTTCCATAATGGCTCTCTGATTCCTCCCTTATTGAATTGTATTGTAACTATACTGTCTGCCCTCAAGTTATAAAGCGCTGTGCAAACTGTTGGTGCTATGTAAATCCTGTATAATAATAATAATAATAACAATAATAATAATGACGAAAGTTTCTAATTGAAAGTAGAACACTTTTACTGACAAACAATGTATACAATTTTTGAATAAGCCATTTTGTGATATTAAAAATGGTCTTTTCTTTTTTAGTCTGTAGTTAGCTGTGATTTTCTACTACTGAAAAAAAAAATCTATTGTTGCTTCTCCACAACATGAAAAGTTGGGCATTCTGTATAGTATATGTGTGCAGAAGATCTCCGGAAATCTCTATTGGCGCTTTTCCACTGCATGGAACCGAATGGTTTCGGCTCGCTTTTGTGCTTTTCCACTGCTGGTACGGCATGGTACGGTGTAGGAACGGTTCGGTACGGTACAGCGGCTCTTTTCCACTGCATGGAACCGAACGGTATGGCTCTCTAAAACAGTACCACCTTGATTGTGGTTCCAAGAGGTACCATACCGGTACCATATCCCACAATCCTTTGCATGCAGTCACTACTAGCCACTGATTGGTCAGAGAATCGTTGTTATCCCACCCACTTAACTTTAGAACTACTTTAGTGGAAAAGCAAACCGTACTAAACCGTACCGAACCGCTCCAACACCGTACCATGCAGTACCAGCAGTGGAAAAGCAAACCGAGCCAAGCAGGGCCAAGCAGGGCCGAGTAGAGCCAAGCCGGTACTTGCAGTGGAAAAGTGCCATATGATCACATGATTGTCTCAGTGCTTTTTGCAGAAGCCTGCACAAAACTTGAAATACAAGTATCAACTGCTTTCTTATGTTCTTATTACCAGGTTGTTTATTGGGCTGTATTAGAGTTTGGCCATAATGCAAATCCCAGCAGCAGAAATATACTGATTCTTGCTGCTGGTGATTGATAACTGCGTGCAGATAGCAGCAGCCGCTGAGCCTGTATACTACATTGACAAGCTGTCGGCAGCCATAGCTATCTGTGCCTGCTCACAAAGGTAGCGATCACCTGAGGTGATCGCGGCTAGACACAGACAAAGAAAGCGTGTCCAGCTGTGATCACCTGCTGTGAAAGTCTGTTGTTGCAGTGTACTGGCTCTGTAGCCACTGCTTTCCAGTAGATATGACAAAACCAATCTTATAAAAGGTATAAGGTTATTATCAGGTCATTAGAATGAAGGTAGACTTAGCAGTTGGCTTCCACTTCCACTTAGCAGTTGGTTTTAGAAAGGGCGATAGGAAAGACTTTAAAATAAATGGATTTTACAGGTAAGTATGTAAAAAAAAAAAATCTAATTTTATTTTTCCTAAACATATCTGCGTTACACTATTAAGTTCTAAAACAATAAAAATATTTATAGAAAAGAATTGAAAAATGTAGATACAAATTTTGCAGTTTTCTGCATAAAGTACATTCCATAGTAAACCTTTTACGGGTTTCATCAACAGTTGCTGTTTTATCATGCAAGCACAGCTGATAAATGAAATTGCAGTTACTTTTGTGTTGTATTGCTACATGTATCTCATAATAAATGCTTACTTGGAACAATTGTTATTACACCCCCAGATATTTCTATTCATATTTTATCATTCAGACACAAAATACCAACATAACATTTAATACCCAATACTTGCTTACATAGCACAGTACAATATATTTATTTTTATCAGACAAGCTCCGTATCCTTTAACTCCATCTATGTGTACTACAATCAGAGCCTGGAAGGCCGGTCTAGTGTATGAAAAATACCTTGCTACAGCAGTGTCTCTAAATAGGCCTCATTTATATATGTTGCCTGACCCAGTTAAATAGACTAAGTATATCGAACATATTCATCAGGTTATGCAACAGGGGGCATTGCGACCTCCGACCCATCTGTCTACTAAATTTAATGTACCCCCCACATACAATTTTAATTAATTACAGCTCTCTCACACATTCAATAGTCAATTTCCTAGCACCTCCATCCAGCTCCAGCAGTCGGAACTCAAAACTGTACTCAGAACAGATTGTGATGTAAAACCTACTTCTCACATCTACTCCCACTTTTCCTTGACTTCCCTGCCTCCTCTGGACTCCTTGAGTGCCCGGTGGCAACGGGATGTTCAACAATTAAATGATGATGACTGGAATGATGTCTGGGACCTCCTGTTTCTTTTGTGATAGACTGATCCAATTCAAAATAGAAAATAGGGCTTACTATACTACTTTCAGACTTTATTAGATAAATATGTCTCATTCCCAAGAGTGCTGGAGTCGAGATGTGGTCAAGCTCCAGCTGATTTCACCCACATTTTCTGGACCTGTCCCCCCATTGTGGAGTTGTATTATCCATCCTTTAAGTATTTTTGTAAACGCTGGTCCCACTGGCAATAGATGTCTGCCTGTTGGGCCTGGTGGAAAATCTCCTCCTGACTAGGGGCAGGAAAGACTTTGATCAGAACTTCTTTTCTATGCCAGGAAGGCAATTGCTGTACATTGGAAGAACAAGAAGCCTTCCCCTTCTTTTTCCTTTTGGGAACAACAAATAAATGCCCACTTTATAAGGATTTTTATACTAATCGTGAATGCCCAACCAAATATTATAAAATATGGTCCAAGTGATGGGTGGATCCCTCCACTGCCACCTCTTGATAAGATGCGGCTATGGTTTTGGTGCCCATGTGATTTAAGTATTAACAGAGCCTTTCTTGGTATGTTTTGCTTTCCTTAACTCTTTGCTCTTCACCCAATTGATGATACATGTGTAGAGGGTGCCTCGCATCTCCCGCACCATGCCAAGCTGACTAAGGCTCTCACTAAGTGAATAAGAGCCTGTTAGTATCTGTGGGATATCCCCGGGGTATCCCCCCCCCCCCGCTCTCCTCATAAGACTCTGACTCTGAGACACTGACTCTGTTGTTCTGCTCCCTGCCACTGCATTCTCATTGGCAGGAAGAAGGGAGCCACTCAGCAGGAATGTATAAAGCATTCTAGGGTATGTAGTCTTCACCTGCAATGGCTCCATAAACTTATGTTATGACAGAACTACATTTCCCAGAGTTCTCTGGGAAGAGAAGGAGAAGAGGCATCCATTTTGGCTAGAAGAGGATCAATTCCCCATGAGGTAAAGAAGAGACTGGATGTAAGAGAGAGGGAGAGCTGCTATCTTCCCAGTCGAACCATAGCTATGCTCCAGATGACCATCCTAATTAAAGGAGGATCCCGGGTGCATGTCTAGACGCACCTGAATCACCTGAAAGAATCGTTACGGAGTGAGGTGATTAGTTAGGTCACCTGAAGAGACTGTCTGTTCCTGAACGTTCGCTGGGGATATCACTCCAGGATTGGTGAGAGGGCACCTGCCCAAATCCCTCTTAAGACAAAGCACTGATGGGATCAAAACATTCAGGGGTATGTGAAAGAATTACGTCCACACACACCTACACAGGTTGAACTGGATGGACTATTGTCTTTATTCAACCTCAACTACTATGTAACTGAACCACTGTTTTTATTTCTGCATCGCTCTATCAGGACAATCTGTGGTGCTGATACATTCTGCTCAGCAGTAATAGTGATTGTCTGATTTAAATAAAGATCCCTCACACAATACAAGCTCTTCTATTTATCAAATCTTCTCTGGATGTACTCCTGTGCTTTCATCAAAGAAGGTCATCAAGTGCACCATCTTAAAGTAATTTAACCTCTAAAGGGCCCTGTCTATATTTGGAACTTTAGTTACTACACGTGTGGGTTAATTCAGTGCACTGAATAGGGTACTGTGTTCAGGCTTATTGTTTGGGACTGTGATGCTAGGGTGAAGAAGGGAGAGTACTGATTTAGGAATAGGGTCATTTCTCTGCCCTCCTCCTGTCTGGACTCATATAGCCCACCTTAACCACATTAAGCCTGCCTCCACACATGTACTGTAGCAGGCAGCCTCTTCTGCACGAACCGACGTAGCCCTACGTTGATCGTGCGCGTAGTGCTGGGGGGCGAGCGTACTTTCGCCACCACTAGGCAGCAAGGATGCCGAAGCGCAGGGCCAGCGGCTGCGATTCCTGCCGGTCACACAGTGAAGGACGTTCAGCTGTTGTAAACTCTGAAATGATCACAGAGCGCCTGTGATCCTGCTATATAGGATCACAGGTCTCTATCATAATTTCACAAGCCCATCCCCCATACAGTTCGTAAACACTCCCCTAGGTTCACACTTAACCCTTTGATCACCCCTAGGTTAACCCCTTCCCTGCCAATGTCATTATTACAGTAACAGTGCATATTTTTAGCACTGATTACTGTAGTAATGTCACTGGTCCCCCGAAAAGTGTCAAAAAAATGTTAGAGGTCCGATATGCAATGTCGCAGTCCTGCTAAAAATCGCAGATCCCGCCATTACTAGTAAAAAAAATAAAATAAATAAATATAAATGACATAAATCTTTCCCCTAGTTTGTAGACGTGATAACTTTTGCTCAAACCAATCAAAATACCCAAAAATATGTAGCAGAATACAAATTGGCCTAAAAACAGATGAAAATTTTAGATTTTTACATTTTTTTTGGGGGGGGGGGGGAATATTATAAAGCGAGTGTGAAAAATAAGAAATGTCGCTAGATTTTTGTTTATAGCTCAAAAAATAAAAATCACACAGGTGATCATATATCACCAAAAGAAAGCTCTTGGGGTTGTTCACTTAAAGGAGTTCTCCGAGAGCAGACTGAGTTGATTGGAGGATCCTTTGATAATTTTTATTTTCTTTCAAATTACTTTTATGTATTGTTATCATATATTCTCATCTTCATAACACCCTTTTTCTTCTCTTTAAGGGAGTTTCAGTAAAAGTAATTTTTATGTTTACTACAACCTGTGTTCATATTTCTTCTGTTAGACTCACATTTTTCCAGGTGTGGCAGTGAGGTGGGGTTGAATCTGTTCTGGGGGGTGAAAAGGCAGAGTGAGGTATCAACAATATTCAAGCGGCTCCTGGTAGTGCTACACATGCTATGTTTTCTATATCCTAGTTCTTCTAATGTTAGCATTTTTTATGTATGATCTCACCTAGAAGTCACACCAGCATTATCTTGAAGTTACTCATGCTTATGTGACAGTTCCATCTATGCCATTTATTTTGCGCCCCTGCTTGGATAACACAACAATGCCTTATTGTTGTTTTGTTTGTCTGTTGTACTATTAGTACTTGTAACGGATCAACCGACACCCCGACTGGGTACCTCCGTTGATGGATGCTCCTCGTGCTTCCCGAGGGCTCCAAGCACTCCCCCAGACACCATAACCACTTCAGACCCCATGAACCACCGCAGCTTGGTTGGGGTCTTGCCATCTCCTACCCACCCTGGACCTACGACAAGGCTCCAGGTTCCAGTGGGTGAACCTCTCTTTCCTCAGAGAATGCAGCAGGAACAGGAACAAGCTCTTACACTCTTACAACTCTTACAAGAGCTTAGTGATTATCCAAGGGAGTATGAAGAGCATAACAATTCCTTGTAGCAGGTCCCCCCAATGAGAGACAGGACTCTAGTTTGAGGGTGAAGTAGAACGCAAACTTTAATGGTACAGCTGCTCTTTTATACAGTTTTCCCCCATAAGGTTACCTCCCAGGTGGACCTTGTTGGGGACAGGACATGACATTCACAATCCAAAAGAAACAGGGTTTTACACTCAGTCATTCCCATACAGTCTACACAATCCCTCCCCTGGCTGATTACAGTATCATATGCAGATGAAAGTGTATACAGGGACAGAATTAACCTAAACTAATTATCTAGCCATCTGGACAGAACGATGTGAGGTCATTAACATTTAACAATGGGACAGACACAATCCACATTCAATTTCAATACACAAACAATAGGGAAGTCTGCCAATGACAGTCTGTGTGTCTCTCTCACAGACAAGCACACGGAATACACATTATCTAGGATTCAGACTTCATGGCAATGGTCTATAACAGTCTAAGTCTCACAGTGTAAAGTGGGAATAAATCTTCATATTTCTATATGAAGATATTGCTGACACATATTACTGTCCCATCTGAAGCAATTCAAACCATTAAGTATCTGTTTTTCACTTCCAGTGACGGTGAATACCGTCACAGTACTTAACACTCAATTAAAAACAGTTTAAAAAAAAATGTAAACCAAGAGTACTATACTATAGCTAACAACTATATTATTCCACAATGGTATCTTTTAGCATGAACTTTCAGCAATAAAGGGAGTATTCTGCCCATATTCTCTCAGTGCAAGATAAGGGGGGTATACAGAACAAAGGGGTAGCTTCATGATAGTAGTTAGTTTAGGGATTATGTTAGGTTGCTATTAGTATCAGGCATTTATTGTAACGCAAGTGCGCTAAAATGCATGTGTCCAAATCCCCAATAATAAAAATAGTGCCTGTCACCGGTAACACATGACAAAGCTACTAAAAAAATGCTCCTCTGTGCACACATAGATTTAAAAGGGCCCTAAATAGGTTAGATAATGTGTTAGTTTTGAAGTTAGGGTTAAGTTTTTATGCAGTTGCTTAGGTGTTGTAGACAGGTTAAATGCTAAGGATTAAAGTGAAATTCCAGCCTAACACTAACTGCTGTTAAAACTGCCCCCCCCCCCCCAAAGCCTATGCTTACTAATCTGTGTAAGAAATATGCATACTGCATGTAGCACCCTACAGGTAGGTGCTAGGTAAAAGTATAGTGGTCCTTGGCTGCCTAAAAGCAGGGCCATGATTTCAGCTGGCTTTCATGTCTCCCAGGTGTGTCTGCTGAGAGTGGTGTCTCCCCACTTGGTCCATGAGAGGGTTCTCATTGGGCAGTGGAGGAAACATAATCAGAGACACACTCAGGCCTGTATCTACCCCAGAAGGTAGATTCTGCCGCAGAGGATTCTGGGAGTGGGTATAAGTTTTGAGGGAACGCATGACGCAGTGCCTTTGGCGGGAAGCAGAGTCCCAGGAGGGAGAGTATGGCTGTCTCTCCTCCTATCAGAAGGATTGGGTGTTCTGGGTGGCTGCCTGGGAATCCAGAGAGTGCTGAGTTGAGCTGCAGAGGGAATCCGGTGTGCTGAGGACCAGTGGAGGAAGAAGGGTCCAGTTCCAGGAAAGCCTGCCAAGGTTGTGAGTACTGTGAACTGTCCCTAAGGGCCTGCCAAGTGTAGAGGGGACCACTCCAGAGAAGGTTCCAGGGATCCAGGAGTCAGCTAGCTGTAAAGGGGGTTCCTAGTCAGAGGACCCTGAAGTGTTAGAGGCTGTACCTAGTCAGAGGACCCTGAAGTGTAAAGGGGGCACCAGTGCTTGGGCCCTGAAGAGTCAGTGTACAGTGTGTAGTGTACAGATTTAAGAGTTGCAGCAGCACAAGCAGTGACAAGGATCTACCTGTCACCTGTCAGGAGTTACCAACCAGTGAAGGGCTGGAGGGAGTTTTTCAGTGATTTTCTGGATCTTCTGAGTTAACAAACAAGTTAAAGTCGAGGTTCCAGCACTAATTCAGCCAAGCTGTATTTGCAAGTGTCAGGAAGCACTGGTCGGCATTCAGCTGGCGCCAAGACAGCGCTAGAGAGCATTTTTGTACAAAGTCCCAGTTAAGCCTAGAAGAGCCAGAGGAGTATCCCACTAATTCCCTTCTCTCATCCCCAATATACAATAAACAAAACAAACCAAAGATGCCGGAATGGTCATTGTCTCAGTTCTCACACCTGGGTTCACAACTCAAATTTGTTGGAAGTGTTTCCGGTACGGATGGCAGACCCACCTCAGGCTCAAGGCCTGGAAACATTGCTACATGTATATACTGTACTTACCTATTTTCAGCTCATTCTGATCCGGTCATTGAATCTCCCCTGTGTCAGCCAGTGGCAGCTGCACAAAAGAGGAGAGAGCGCTTCGACAACGGCTAAAAAAGCCTGGAGCGGTAATGTCACCCAGAGGCTTCCATGATCCATCTGTTGTTACCACTCCCTCCTCTCCCCTGAAGCCGTGCTGGCTTATCCAGGGGAACTGGATCACATGAACAATCCACAGAAGAACTGGTATATCTGCCAATAGCCATCACAATCGTGCATTGGCGAACAGAAATTTGCCAATGCTAATGCGCATGCGCACATGGACAAGATTGGTAAAGAAGTTATATGTGCGCAATATGTGACAGATCCTGGCACCCAGTGACCTATGTAAAGCCAGCAGCAGCAACACTAATTGCTGGCTGATCGTCAGCCCCCTGTGTTCCCTTTGCCTTGTATATTCTGATTTTGGACCTCCTGTTGCCGGCCCGGATTGCCTTTGACCTGATTCACCTTGATTCTTGGCTCTGACCCTTGGCTTGAACTTCTGACTTGCTTATGCTTTATCCACTGTGTTTGACCTCGGCTTGGCTCACCGACTCTGCTATTGCCAGCTTACCCGTGCATGACTCCAGATTGTTCCAGTTCTGCTTCCTGTTTACCTTGCTGCCAAGCACGCCTGGAACTGCTCTGGGCACCTGCCCTACAGAGCATCCTACCTGTTCCTGCTGCCATCCGGTACTCAGCTCTGCAGACTATAACAACTGGCAACCCGTGCTTCTTTGGGCACTTACATCTTTTTCGGGGGGAATTTCATATAAAAAAATGTTAAAAATATTGTTATTTTTTCAAAATAAACGCTCTTTTTTTGTTTATAGCGCAAAAAGTAAAAATCGCACAGGTGATCAAATACCACCAAAAGAAAGCTCTGCTTGTGGGAAAAAAAGGGCGTAAATTTCGTTTGGGTACGGCGTCGCACGACCGCGCAATTGTCAGTTGAATTCGCACAGCGCCGAATCGCAAAAAGTGGCCTGGACGGAAGACAGCAAAATCCTCCGGTGGTAAAGTGGTTAAGCTGCCTATACAGACCTGTTTAGTATTTTTACATTTGTATAGTTCCTTTATTCTGTTTGTTCATAAATTTTGTGTTTTGTTGTAGAACTGCAGTTGCACTAATATATTACTTGCATTTTTAAAGTACTCACATGCCATTTAGCAATTGTCTCATTTGTATTCATCTAATGTATCATTGACGTCTATTAGTTGCCAAGGGAGCTCTTAATGTAAAAGAGGGATATAATCAGTCCAACTACGATAATGAAGCGGCGATGAATAGTGCTGTGTATATGGAAATGGGACAATGTACACATAATAATAATCAAAAATGACTAACAAGAAGATAAACAGAGTGCAGCAATAAATGGAAATGAATTATATCTGTGAGTTAAACCAGACTATTGTTGGTTATTTACATTTTAAAAAAATCTACTTGGGAAATATGTAAATTCATGCAGAATGCAATATAAGAATATTTATGAAGTCTTTTACTGTAAATAGTTATAATTCTTGGGTTTGCTAATCAGGGCAATTTTGTTTTGTCATGTTAAAATATTTTTTTGATCTTACCTCTCTAAGGTATTAAAAAAATAATTGCAACTTAACCATAACTACTCCTAAAACTGTCCCCGCCTCCTAACACCTTTGCAAGAAATATGTATATACAGTGGGTACGGAAAGTATTCAGACCCCCTTAAATTTTTCACTCTTTGTTATATTGCAGCCATTTGCTAAAATCATTTAGGTTCATTCTTATTCCTCATGAATGTACACATAGCACCCCATATTGACAGAAAAACACAGAATTGTTGACATTGTGGCAGATTTAAAAAAAAAAAAAAACTGAAATATCACATGGTCCTAAGTATTCAGACCCTTTGCTGTGACACTCATATATTTAACTCAGGTGCTTTCCATTTCTTCTGATCATCCTTGAGATGGTTCTACACCTTCATTTAATTCCAGCTGTGTTTGATTATACTGATTGGACTTGATTAGGAAAGCCACACACCTGTCTATATAAGACCTTCCAGATCACAATGCATGTCAGAGCAAATGAGAATCATGAGGTCAAAGGAACTGCCTGAAGAGCTCAGAGACAGAATTGTGGCAAGGCACAGATCTGGCCAAGGTTACAAAAAGATTTCTGCTGCACTTAAGGTTCCTAAGAGCACAGTGGCCTCCATAATCCTCAAATGGAAGACGTTTGGGACGACCAGAACCCTTCCTAGAGCTGGCCGTCCGGGCAAACTGAGCTATCGGGGGAGAAGAGCCTTGGTGAGAGAGGTAAAGAAGAACCCAAAGATCACTGTGGCTGAGCTCCAGAGATGCAGTCAGGAGATGGGAGAAAGTTGTAGAAAGTCAACCATCACTGCAGCCCTCCACCAGTCGGGGCTTTATGGCAGAGTGGCCCGACGGAAGCCTCTCCTCAGTGTAAGACACATGAAAGCCCGCACGGAGTTTGCTAAAAAACACCTGAAGGACTCCAAGATGGTGAGAAATAAGATTCTCTGGTCTGATGAGACCAAAATAGAACTTTTTGGCCTTAATTCTAAGCGGTATGTGTGGAGAAAACCAGGCACTGCTCATCACCTGTCCAATACAGTCCCAACAGTGAAGCATGGTGGATGGCTGTTTACACACAGCGGGCGGATCTCCAGACTCGATCCCCGACGATCGGGTAAGAGCAGCGGCGATCGCCGCTGCTCCTCCCCTGGCCCGACTCCCGCTGTGAATGAAAACAGCGGGAGCGAGCCTCCGGCGGTGCGCAAGCGCCGCCCAGAAGGGGGAGTGTCTGACGACGTAGTACTACGTCGTCAGACGATAACGAGCCACTCTGCCGCAGTAATATTACTGTGAGCAGAGGTAAAGTGGTTAAAAAAAGACGTTTTAGAAGAGTCATCTTTCCGAAAACCAGGAAACAAAAGAAAAAAAATGAACTGATATTTTCAATTCAAAGAAAGGTTTCACATGAAGACCTAATGTTTATTCTAGCCAGAAATTTCAAAAAAGAATGTAGTTTGTTGCTATATACCAGACACTTCAAAGCCAAAGAAAAATAGGTAGTTTAAAATGTTTAAGTGTCTAACCAGTTTAGTAGACCTTAGTGCCTGTCGGATAGTTTGATGTTTTCAAGTGCTCTAAGCAAGAAACTACCTTATGATCATTTGCAAGTTAAATGTGCATTATCCTTTTTTCAACAAATAAAATATTAATTATTATTAATATTAATAGTCTTAAACAGCCCTCAAAATTTCCACTTGCCTGCTCACATTTGGTGAGTGGAAATTAGCTGAGGGCGAGTATGGAAAAGTTTCCTGGCTGATCGCTTCTTGCAGAAGTGGTCTGGCCTTTGTTACAGGGCATCAGACCATCCTGGGGGGCAATTGTTTCCCTGCCCCCGGGCCGCTCTGATGCCCTTTCAAAAAGGGTGCACTGCTTCTGCCAAAAGTGGTGAGCCAGGAAACTGTCAGGAGGAGAGCCGGCTGGATCACACAGAGCGGGGATCTTCCGCTCTGACACAGTTTGGAGATAAAATGCTGGCCACTGTAAAAAAGAATCTCGTCTCCTGGAATGGCTCCTATGATAGACAGCACACTGGTCCAATGCCGGTCCAGGAGGCAAGACTTTGTTTAATCTCCAAGCTGTGTTTTTCAGGAGATACCCACTCTGTATGATCTGCCCCGCAAGCCTCCTGATTCCTGCCTGTAAACCCTGCTGCATTGGTGGCCAATGATAGGCTGCACTGATGGTCACTAATAGGCTGCATTAATGGACACTGATGAGGCTGCACTGATGGCCACTGATAAGCAATCATGAGGCTGCATTGCTGGGCACTGATGAGCTGCAGTGATGGGCGTGATAGGCTGCACTTATGAGGCTGTACTGATTGGCACTGATAGGCTGCATTGATGGGCACTGATGAGGCTGCACTGATGGCGACTGATGAGGTGGCACTAATGGCCACTGTTGAGACGGCACTGATAAGCTGCACTGATGGACCTGCACTGATAAGGCAGCACTACTATGCTGCACTAAAGCGTAGTGAAATGCTGCACTAATGGGTACCAATAGGCTGCACCAATGGCCACTGATGAGGCTGCACTGATGGCCACTAATACGGCAACACTGATGGGCACTGATTAGGCTTTACTGATAAGGGAGCACTGATATGCTGCACTGGTGGGCATTGATGGGGCTGCACTGATGGGCAATGATGAGAATGCAATGCTGGGCATTGATGATGCTGCACTAATAGCCACTGATGAGACGGCATTGATAAACTGCACTGATGGGGCTGTAATAAGGCAGCACTGATGGGCAGTAATAGGCTGTACTGATGGGCACTGATAAGCTGCACTGATGGCCACTGATGAGGCAGCACAGATGGTCACTGATGAGGCAGCGCTGATGGCCACTGATGAGGCAGCACTGATAAGCTGCACTGATAAGGTAGCACTGATGTGTTGTTCTGATGGGCACTAATAGACTGCTCTGATAGGCACTAATGGGGCTTCTCTATACTGACTCCTAAATTCTGCATAACTTACTATTGACCTCTGAACTGATTTATCTACTCCTGACCTTTAAACTATGTGTCATTTACTGCTGACCCCTGTTGTCCACCCTGCTGACACCTCTAGACTGCCTTACAAACTGCTGACCCTATCCTCTGCCCTACTGACCTCCCATTCTCTGCCCCCTGTCATTTTTTTCTGCACCCCCATATTAGATAGACTAGATTCGGCCCTGTTCCAGTGGCCCGAAGTGGAAATTGCTGGCTGTTTGTCAAAATATATCAACCAAACAATCCTCCATGGGCATGGGGCATGGCAGTCATAGACCACCCATGTGCCAGTTACAGTAAAGTCTCCTGGTATATAAGGCCAACAGCACATGAGCCATTTTTAGAACCGATTGTATCAATGCAATTGAAATTACAGCTTTGTGTCCTCTTTGAAGGTAAACACCTTTCCAGAGTGACAACTCAGGTCTTACTTCGTAGCATGGCTGAAAATGCCCTGGTAAGGTAAATGTACATGAACAGGAAATTCATTACCATTCATGACATACAGCATATTACTAGCTTGCTTCCTTTTCATCTGGTTCCCCAAATCCACATCTCTTGGTAAAGTAAGTGTACAGTATCTGGCTCCAAAAGCAGCTGTTCTCTCAGTTTTGAGTTTGTAGTCTATACAATGAGCTGGTCTCTTATCATTTCATCATAAAAGGATCCAGATCTCTAGTGTGCTGCTAACTGTCTCAGCTTAACAACATAATGGTGAAAAGATTCTCCCTTGCCCTGACAGCATTTGCGAAAAATGACTGTGGGGAATAAAATATTTGTGGCAGGTTTAAGATATTGTTCTAGTGCTTGTACTGTAGATGTGTATGAAGAATCTGCTCCAAGAGTTAAGAAAATCCTATAGTCTTCTGAACCTAATTATTTAAGCAGTAAGACCCTATGGGGGTTATTTACTTAAGTAAAATCCACTGTGCACTAAAATGCACTGAAGGTGCACTTCACTGTAGATCTGAGGGGGACATGCAAGGACAAGAAAAAAAAAATAGAATTTTTGCTCGCACATGATTGGATGATAGAAATCAGCAGAGCTTCCCCTCATTTCAGATCTTCCCCTCAGATCTACAGCGACTGCACTTCCAAGTTCACTTGTAGTGCACAGTGGATTTGCCTTTAGTAAATCAAGTCCTATGGCTCCTAGACGAGGCCCCATCCAGGCCAGATGCTAGTAAGTAGATTGAAAATTGCTCATAGCAGAGATTTCTGGGTATTTCAGGCCACCCGGATGCTGCAGAAATTTCTCTGGAGGCTGCACACAAGATTCAAGTGTCCTTGTTAGCATCGTTGTGTCTCAGCAATGCAGATGGACTGTTAACAGGTCCCACTCTTTATTATTCACACAAACTTCTGGATCCAACTCCTCCTACAATCTCTTAAAGCTCTTAAAGCAGACATACCATAACATTTTCTTCAATTGGCAATACCCAGGACTTACAAATGCACAACACTCATCAAGACCCCTTTAATGCAGGGTCTTAATCTAATATAGCTCCCTTCATGGAACATACACAAATTAAAGAAAGGTATGCCTGGAGTTTACTAGCTCCTCCTTAAAAGGGGCAGAGACTCACTAAAAGCCCAGCCCAACACATTGGCAGCTGAAGACCTCCAGTTTGTCTGTGTAATCAATAACTATCTTTTTAAAGTAAGTTGCACATTTTCAGCACACTTACTAGTCAGTCAGCAAACAAATTCAACACTGTGTGTGAATGTCCCAGGAATGTGTAACAGCATAGCTCCCAACTGTCCCTGATTTCAAGAGACTGTCCCTGATTTCAAGAGACTGTCCCTGATTTCGAGAGACTGTCCCTGATTTCAAGAGACTGCCCCTGATTTCAAGAGACTGTCCCTGATTTCAAGAGACTGTCCCTGATTTCGAGAGACTGTCCCTGATTTCAAGAGACTGTTCCTGATTTCAAGAGACTGTCCCTGATTTCGAGAGACTGTCCCTGATTTGGAACAAAGTACCTCTGTCAGTCATTCCTCCTTATTTGTTCCTCATTTTTGGTCTGATCTATATAGTTGTATAATAAACGCACTTTTTCTTTTTCAAAAAGTGTTTCCCAGTGCTAAACCTCTCATCCAATTACTAGATTGCTGCATTTGTAAATGTCAAAAGCCAATATAAAGGATTAGTAGTGGTAAAAAAAGCACTTGTGGGTTTAACTGATCATTTCTTTCTATAATTCTCCTTTAAGGAGGCGTGGCAGGGGGTGTGTCCTATGCCTACATACTTTTGCTAATAGGTGTCCCTCGTTCCCATCTCAAAAACTTGGCAGGTATGCGTAACAGAGATATTTTGGGGTGCTGGTGAACATACCTGGGTTCAGTTTGAGAACAAGTAAATGGAGTGCTTTGACCTATGCCAACATCCCTACTAGCAAATACAGCAAAAGACAGAAAATTCTTCCTGTTTTGGGACTTTAGGGCAACAATACAATTGTGTTACAAAACAATATATATACTTTATTGGTACAAAAAGAAGACATTAACCACTTCCAGGCCGCCCAC
This sequence comes from Pelophylax lessonae, assembly GCF_965119305.1. Lineage (NCBI taxonomy): Eukaryota > Metazoa > Chordata > Amphibia > Anura > Ranidae > Pelophylax > Pelophylax lessonae. The sequence goes on along the minus strand of NC_138774.1, from coordinate 169,151,232 downwards.
TGTGTATTTAAGTTGCTACTTTGAGGTTAAATACCGGGGTTATGGCAGCAGATAGCTGCCATAACTCCGATATATTTTTAAATGGCGGGTGGTTCACCTTAACCACTTAAGCCCCGGAGGATTTGGCTGCTAAACGACCAGGGGGTATTTTGCGATTCGGCACTGCGTGACTTTAACGGACAATTGCGCGGTCGTGCGACGCTGTACCTAAACTAATTTGGCGTCCTTTTTTTTCCACAAACAGAGCTTTCTTTTGGCGGTATTTGATCACCTGTGCGATTTTTTGATCACGCGCTATAAACAAAAAAAGAGCTTCAATTTTGCAAAAATAGCAATATTTTTCCCTTTTTTTTTATATGAAATTCCCCCCAAAAAAATGTAAAAATCAAAATTTTTTAACATTTTCGGCCAATTTGTTTTATGCTACCTATGTTTGGTAAAAAAAATCGCAAAAAGCGTATTTTGATTGGTTTGCGCAAAAGTTATTGCGTTTACTAACTAAGGGAAAGATTTTTGTCATTTTTGTTGTTTTTTTTTTTTAACGCGTAATGGCGGCGATCTGCAATTTTTTTTGCGGTACTGCGACATTGCGGCGGACAGGTTGGACCCTTGACTGACATTTTTGACACTTTTGGGGTTACCAGTGACATTTCTACAGTAATCAGTGCTATATATATGCACTGTTACTGTAAAAATACACTGGTAGTGAAGGGGTTAACTTTATTTGAGAGGGAGGGGCTGTGTGTGTCCCTAGGGGCGTGATTCTAACTGTGATTGGCTGTGGCTTCAGCTGTATGCAGAGTGATCAACGGATCTACATAGTAGATCAATATGATCAGCTCTCATACAGAGGGGAGAATGACAGGCAGCTTGTTTACACAAGCTGCCTGACTTTCTCCCTCTCCCCCGCCGATCGCAGTGTGGCCGGCGGACATCGGGTCCGCCGGTCACACGCGCGGGGGGGTCCGTGACCACGCGGGAGCGGGAGCGCGCCTCCGGCGGAGCGCGCTCGCTTCCTAGACCCTCACAAGCTAGTGACGTAGCCCTACGTCACTTTGCCTGTGAAGGGCTGACCGCCGACGTAGATAGTCGTGCGGCGGTCGGCAAGTGGTTAACATAAAAGTGATCCTAGCTGCCATTCGCCATGGAATCACTTTTATGGGCAGCGGGAGAGGCCCCCCCACCACCATTTCCGGTCGTTCCGTTCCGATTCAGTGTACAGAGGGGCAGGAAGTCAAGTGAGGGCAAGATGGCCCCCACTTGACTCTATGCCCTTCGAGGACTTGAGCGACATTGAGCGCCACTTCCGCCCTCCGGCTTTAAAGGACTCATTTTTTTCTTTTCATTGCTTTTAAGTGTAAATGAGAGATTTGAGGTCTTTTTGACCCCAGATCTCACATTAAAGAGGTTGTAAACCTCAGAAAGAAAAAAACCTGAAAGACAAAGGCATAATGAGCTAGTGTGCATCACATACTAGCTTATTATGAAATACTTACCTTAGACCGAAGCCCACACAGTGCCTCCCGCTCACTGGTGACACAGCCGACATGTTCAGCCATCTTTCATCTGGGTTTGCGTCCTCCGGCCATCTGATTGGCTGGAGTTGTGATAAAGTCACTCCTGCGCATGCGCACAGGAGCCACCATTCACGGCACAGGGCTCTGAAGGAACGGTTTGGATGGCCGTTCCTTCAGAGTGCATGCGCCAGTGATGTCACTGGCTGCATGCAAAGTAAATATCTCCTAAACAGTAAGCCTTATGATAGGCTTACGTATAGGTACAAGTTACAGAGGAAGATCTACTTCCTATTTAACCACTTCAATACAGGGCACTTTCACCCCCTTCCTGCCCAGGCCAATTTTCAGCTTTTAGCGCTGTTGCATTTTGAATGACAATTGCGCGGTCATGCAACACTGTACCTAAACCAAATTTATGTCCTTTTCCCCCCCCAAATAGAGCTTTCTTTTGGTGGTATTTGATTACCGCAAGGTTTTTTCTTTTTTGCTAAACAAATAAAAAATGACCGAAAAGTTTAAAAAAAAATTTTTTTTTGTTTATGCTATACAATTTTGTAAATAAATACGTTTTTTCCTGCACTGATGAGCACTGATGAGGCTGCACTGACAGGCACTGATGTGGAGGCACTGATGGGGTGGCACTGATGGGGTGGCACTGATATGCGCCACTGATAGGCGGCACTGATAGGTGGCACTGGTGGGCACTGATAGGTAGCACTGATATGCAGCATTGGTGGGTACTGATTGGCAGCACTGCTGGGCACTGATAGGGGGCATTGATGGGCACTGATAGGTGGCACTGATGGGCACTGACGGGTGGCACTGATGGGCACTGATAGGCAGCACTGGTGGGCAATAATGGTCACTGGTGGGCAGCACTGATAGATGGCAATGATGGGCATTGTGAGGCAGCACTGATGGGGAGGGCACTGGTGGGCAGCACTGATGGGGAGGGCACTGGGGGGCTCCCTGAGCCCTGATTGCCATCCCTGGTGGCCATAGTGGGCATCCCTGGTGTCATGGGTGGGCATCCCTGGGGTCATGGATGGGCATCCCTGGTGGTTCTAGTGGCACCCCCCCCCCCCCGAGGGTCTGCACTGGTAATCAATGATCTGATTAACAGTGCCGACCCCCCCTGTCAGGAGAGCCGCAGATCGGTGCTCCTTTACTCGTGCCTGTCAGGCACGTACTGAGGAAAGCCAATCAACGGCTCTTCCTGTGCACTATGTGACCGGCCGTGATTGGACACGGCTGATCACATGGTAAAGAGCCTACGTCAGTAGGCTCTTTACCGAGATCGGAGATGCGGGGAGTCAGACTGACACGCCGCATCACCGATCGCCGCTCTGCGTGCCCCCCGGGGGCGCGCAGATCGCATTATCCTGCCGCCGTCATGTGACGTCCGGTCAGGATAATGCAACCACATTCCCGCCGTCATTTGCCTATAGGGCGGGCGGGAAGTGGTTAAAGAGAACCTGTCCTGCTTATTTATATTACAAGGGATGTTTGCATTCCTTGTAATAGGAATAAAAGCGATACATTTTTTAAAGGGACAGTGTATAAACGAAAAAAAAAAGTAAAATAAATAAGAAAAAAAAAATTGAAAGTGCCCTGTCCCTATACCTCCTCTGTAACTCCAAACTGGTAACCTGTAGAAACATTTAAAGCGTCGCCTAAGGAGATTTTTAAGTACCAAAGTTTGTCGCCATTCCACACACGTGCACAATTTTAAAGCATGACATGTTAGGTATCAATTTACTTGGTGTAACACTATCTTTCACAATATAGAAAAAAATTGGGCTAACTGTTCTGTTTTCCTATTTTAAAATACATTAAAACTAACTGAAATTGCAACTGTTTATACTTGAAGGCCTACACCTCCTACCAACAGTACATAACCAAAGTCTAGCTATGTCCACATTTGAATGATACGGGAGCACCCTTTATCATGGGATACCATGTGATCCCAAAATCAAAGATACAGTCAGCACTAATTTTGTTTTAAAAACCGAGATGTTAATTGTGTAAATTTGCAAATATATGCAGAAGCCACACTGCCTTTTTAAAGCCCCTCTGTATAGTGTGGCTGCTCTGAACAGAGGGGCCACGATGAGGCAGTGTAGCTTCCTCATATATTTGCAAATGTATGCAACTAATAGCTATTTTAATACAAAAGGAGTACTGGCTATTTCTGTGTCCTCTATTCAGACACCTACCTGTGGGTTCCGCCAGTATGTAAGGTATGCTTTTCCCCCATTACTTAGGAGATTCCCACTTGAAACAGAATAGAGCTTAGCAGCTGAAGATACTGGACAGTGTAAAAAATTATATATTTTTATTTTAGGTGTCTGCTTTTATTTTGGCTTTCAAAACAAGCTTTAGGGCTCTTCCACACAAGCGTTGAAACTAGGCGGATGGGTCACGTTTTTCCTGGACGCCTATCAATGCCACTCAAAATTGTTAAAATCAGGAGCAGATGGAGGTGCAGCTTTAGTGTTTCCTAGCGTTGTGGTGAGGCAAAAAATAAGGCTGCTGGTTGAGTTTGCCTCTATTCACTTCTATTGAAACACACCACAAGTGCGCAGTAAACTCATTGTAAAGACACCTATGGCATTTACAGTGCATTTAAGGTGCGGTTGCAAAGTGATCATTTCCCATTTTAGCCTTGTACAAAATAAAAATAACATGTCACAGGGCGATTGAGGAGTTTTGCTTGACACAACCTAATTGCCTGTAAAACACATCCCAAACTCTCTATAATGTTATAGGTGTGGTAATGTGCTTTAAGGCTGCTGTAGAATTCAATGCCTGTCCGAAAGAGCCCTTAGATTGTCTTTTTTTTCGTAGCTGTCAAAGATAAGTGCAAAAGAATTCTCTACACCTGTAGAGAATTGCTCTTATTATACACCTTTGGCTGTTTATATATTGACCAGTAAGTTTACCCTTTTTCCTAGTATGATGTTTACTTCTATTGTCAGTGGAGTTCTATTCACTAACTGGGACCAACTACTAAATTATTCTATTTAGTGATGCTAAATAGATTATCTCAGCTGCTCTTGCTACAAATTGCCGCTAGCAAATGTGTTAAATGCCAAGATCTGTCTAGCTTCAATATTCAGAGCTCAGCCTGCAAATGGCTAGTCTATACACAAATATATATTTCTATATGTTATAATCTGTGTTGCTTTCCATGAAAAAGGAATGGGCTGCCTTAACACAAGGTACATTATCTCACAAAAGTGAGTACACCCCTCACATTTTTGTAAATATTGTATTATATCTTTTCATGTGATAACACTGAAGAAATGACACTTTGCTACAATGTAAAGTAGTGAGTGTACAGCTTGTATAACAGTGTAAATTTGCTGTCCCCTCAAAATAACACACAGCTATTGATAAGAATAAAAGTGTTAATCAAGAAACACCAACTGCGCACACCGCGTGTAACGGATGAAACTGAACAATCAACTGATAACTGAGTGAATCACTTTGCAACAAGTGAGAAATCTCAGAAAATCAGTAAATAAATAAATAAATCGATAATTGTGCAATGAATGTGATCGCAATTAATATGACCATACCATCTAATCACATAAATAAGCATGCATTTAATAAATTAATAAATATATAGTCCATAATCAATAACTTGTGTTTCAAAAATAATGATGAATGGTGAATCTGAGAAAAATATCAGTGGTCAGGTGCTAATGAGTCCCATACTGTGTAGAGGGTCACCAAGGGTTCCACCACCTCTGTGAATCACTCCCCTTCAGCCAAAACACTCACCCCACAGTATGGCCCACCATCAACATGGTTAGGGCAAACAGCGCTGTATATGCATAAAGCTCCGCTTCCAATACAAGCCGCTTGGTCAGCTTCTCCTCTCCCATCCACATAAGTGAGTACACCCCTAGGTGACAATGTCCAAATTGGGCCCAAAGTGTCAATATTTTCTGTGGCCACCACTATTTTCCAGCACTGTCTTAACCCTCTTGGGCATGGAGTTCACCAGAGCTTCACAGATTGCCACTGGAGTCCTCTTCCACTCCTACATAACGACATCACAGAGCTGGTGGATGTTAGAGACCTTGGGCTCCTCCACCTTTTTTTTGAGGATGCCCCACAGATGCTCAATAGGGTCTAGGTCTTGAGACATGCTTGGCCAGTCCATCACCTTTACCCTCAGCTTCTATAGCAAGGCAGTTGTCATCTTGGAGGTGTGTTTGGGGTCGTTACCATGTTGGAATACTGATAGATTTTCTTTTCAATCAACATACCTTCCTTATTGTAAGCAGAGACTTACCCGTGTGGTATTATTTCCAGTCTCACCTATGTGGGGTTGCTAAAGCCCCGTACACACGCACCGATTGTTGGCCGGCCGATCGGCCGTCTTTTGTCCGGTGTTGTTTTGTTGGTTGAAATGTGCTCTAGACTGCACACGAATTTTGTCGGCCAACAACAACCAACTGCAGAAGTGATGTCATGTGATGGTTAACTTTCCATGTGTTTTTTCTTCTCTGAGCATGCCCAGTCTTGCTCATCTGGCTTTTGTCGGCCGAAATCTGTACTGACTGACGAACAATCGGCCGTTCTGGTGACGGCCAACAAAAATTTTATAGCCTGCACACCAGATTTTGTTCGGCCGAAAAGTCGCAGTCGGTTGTCGGAAGCATCATACTAACAAGCCGATAATCAGCCGATCGGGCGGCGGCCGAAAATTCACGGCCAACAATCAGTACGTGTGTACGGGCCTTAAGACCAGGCCTTTTCTGGAACTTTTTGTTTACAGGTTTAAATTAGTATTTTTTGATAGAAAACTATTTAAAACCCCCATAAAATGGCGATTGTTGAAATATTTAATGTCACACTGTATTTGCGCAGCAGTCTTTCAAACGCAATTTTTTTTTTTTAAATACACTTTTTTAAATAAAAAAAAAGAAAACAGTTAACATACAAAACTGCGACACCTTCCAATTTATTCTTTAACCTCCCTGGCGGTATGATTATGTCAGGAATTACATACCAAAAGCGGTACAATTGTTTTCATGGAAATTTGGCGTTATGTATTATATGTATTATAGGCCTACAATTCTTAGTAATTACTGACTTAAACCTGACCAAAACAAGAGTCTAGTAAACATCCCAGATGTGATAAATTTGAAACACAAACGCGTGAATTATAATCGAATCAATAATATTATTTTATTATTTAATATATAATATATTATATTATTGATTAGATTATAATTCATGCATTATATATTATATATAGATATATGTGTGTGTGTGTGTGTGTGTGTGTGTGTATATATATATATATATATATATATATATATATATACACACATATATATATATACATATATATAATATATAACGCATGAATTATAATTGAATCAATAATATAATTTTATATATATATATGTGTGTGTGTGCATATATATATATATATATATATATATATATATATTGTTAGCTCAATTCTCGTCAGGAGGCAATCACGATGATATACAGCCTTTCAGTTGCTAACCCCCCCTTCAATATAGTGAATTCCCTCTCGTCCGGCCGGGAGTTATGACGACACATAGCACTCTTAGCGCAGTCACAACTGTTTATTTCAAGTTTCGTGCTCCCATTTAAAGGATATTTCGGCGGCAAAAACTGCTTGAAATTGGTTTACAATTCGTAAGTCAATTGAACAGTACAACATCACTCACAGAAACAGTTACATGAAAAGGATTTTGTGTCCTATACATCTGTGTCAATATGGGGTGTCTTGTGTCTGAGATGGTGTTTGTGGACAAGGGCTGTTCCGTCTCTACTCAGCTGTCATGTGTTAATGCAAGCAATTGTCAAATGTGTTTAGGCGGTGTCAGTAATTTCCATGCGCAGACTTAACTTTGTCAAGTGTCCCAATGAATGAATGAACAGGTGTTTACATGTCGTCTAAATGCAAAATAGAACTGTCTGATGTCCAAGGCCGTATGAATGACTGTCAGTCAAACTCGTTACTATGTAAATGCAAGGGCCCACATTTCATCATAGGATGGGCATAAACTGAAATATATATGAAATGTAATAAGGCATGTTAATACAATCTTTCATATATATATATATATATACCGGTATATATATATATATATATATATATATATATATATATATATATGCGCATATATATATATATATATATATATATATATATATATATATATATATATATATATATATATATATATATGTATATATATATATATGTATATATATATATATATATATATATGTATATATATATATATATATATGCATATATATATATATATATATATATATATATATATATATAAAATGTGTTTTGTGTTTTGTGCAACGTTTTTTTTTTTTTTTTTTTTTTTTAATTTCCCTCCCTAGTTCTGCTCCCATGCAGGGAACGGAACTAGGAAGTGATCACACCGACGGAGGAGCGGCGGGACTCTCGGCTGGCGATCTCAGCAATGAGAGATCATCGCTGGATCGCCAGGATAAGGTAAGAGAACACCGCTGCGCTCTCTGCACATCTACCCCGAGCGTGACTCGGGGTTACCGCTCCTGCAATGAAAAATCCACCCCGAGTCACGCTCTGGATTACCGCCTAGGTGGTTAAAGCAGAGTTCCATCCCCGGGGGTGAATTTTAGATAAAAGAAAGAGAACTTTCACACAATTTGTTTCATGTAAAGATTCTCTAATATTTTAATAAATCAGCCTCAGTATGTACTTTTAAGATTTAGCTGGAATTTTGTAAGTTAAAAACAACCCTGGCCTGGTGGTTGTGCAGTTTGGAACCTTATCGGAACCTGGAAGCCCTCTTTAAGAAGGCACCCAGATACCAGTTTCCTTCTTATGTGAAAAAGTAAGGGGTACAAAAAAAAAGTAAAATGTAAATAAAAACAAAGTCCTTTAAATAAAAAAATGTCCAATGATCTGCATGCACCATCAATCATGATGCCCAATGCCTGTCTAAAGAAAAATAACACTGAGACAAATCTAGTCCATTTACTTGGCTTCTGCCAAATGACAGGCAAGCTTTTTTTTTCTAATTTGGTGGGTCGGTGGGTGATCATGATCGATGTCAATCTACATTACTGGACAACAAGATTAAAAGTGGATGTACACTGCTGGACATGTCTTTACTTTAGTCCGAAGGGTACAATATTTAGTTGGCCCACCCTTTAACCTTTAACTATAACAGCTTCAACTTTTCTGGGAAGGCTTTTAACAAGGTTTAAGAGTGTGTCTATGGGAATTTTTGACCATTCTTCCAAAAGTGCAATTGTGAGGTCAGGCGCTGATTTTGGATGAGAAGGCCTGGCTCTCAGTCTCCGCACTAATTTATACCAAAGGTGTTCTATTGGGTTGAGGTCAGGACTCTGTGCAGGTCAGTCAAGTTCATCCACCCCAAACTTGCTCATCCAGGTCTTTATGGACTTTGCTTTGTGCACTGGTCCAAATCATTTGATGGAGGGAGGATTATGGTGTTTTTTAGGGGTTGGGCTTGGCCCCTTAGTTCCAGTGAAGGAAACTCTTAAGGCATCAGCATAGTGCATACTAAGACATTTTGGACAATTTCATGCTCCCAACTTTGTGGAAACAGTTTGGGGATGGCCCTTCCTGTTCCAACATGACTGTGCACCAGTGCACAAAGTAAGGTCCATAAAGACATGGATGACCGAGTTTGGGGTGGAGGAACTTCTTGACTAGCCTGCACAAAGTCCTGACTTTAAAACAGTAGAACACCTTTGGGATGAATTTGAGCGGAGACTGCAAGCCAGGACTTCTTGTCCAACATGAGTGCCTGACCTCACAAATGTGCTTCTGGAAGAATGGTCAAACATTCCCATAGACACACTCCTAAACCTTGTGGACAGCCTTTCCAGAAGAGTTGAAGCTGTTATATATATAACTGCAAAGTGGGCCAACTCAATATTGTACCCTACAGTCTAAGACGGGGATGCCATTAAAGTTCAAGAAAAGGTGTGTGTGTATATATATATATATATATATATATATATATATATATATATATTTTTTTTATATATATATATATATATATATATATATATATATATATATATACAGTGGGTACGGAAAGTATTCAGACCCCCTTAAATTTTTCACTCTTTGTTATATTGCAGCCATTTGCTAAAATCATTTAGGTTCATTCTTCTTCCTCATTAATGTACACATAGCACCCCAAACTGACAGAAAAACACAGAATTGTTGACATTGTTGCAGATTTATTAAAAAAGAAAAACTGAAATATCACATGGTCCTAAGTATTCAGACCCTTTGCTCAGTATTTAGTAGAAGCCCCCTTTTGATCTAATACAGCCAGGAGTCTTTTTGGGAAAGATGCAACAAGTCTTTCACACCTGGATTTGGGGATCCTCTGCCATTCCTCCTTGCAGATCCTCTCCAGTTCTGTCAGGTTGGATGGTAAACGTTGGTGGACAGCCATTTTTAGGTCTCTCCAGAGACGCTCAATTGGGTTTAAGTCAGGGCTCTGGCTGGGTCATTCAAGAACAGTCACGGAGTTGTTGTGAAGCCACTCCTTCGTTATTTTAGCTGTGTGCTTAGGGTCATTGTCTTGTTGGAAGGTAAACCTTCGGCCCAGTCTGAGGTCCAGAGCACTCTGGAGAAGGTTTTTGTCCAGGATATCCCTGTACTTGGCCGCATTCATCTTTCCCTCGATTGCAACCAGTCGTCCTGTCCCTGCAGCTGAAAAACACCCCACAGCATGATGCTGCCACCACCATGCTTCACTGTTGGGACTGTATTGGACAGGTGATGAGCAGTGCCTGGTTTTCTCCACACATACCGCTTAGAATTAAGGCCAAAAAGTTCTATTTTGGTCTCATCAGACCAGAGAATCTTATTTCTCACCATCTTGGAATCCTTCAGGTGTTTTTTAGCAAACTCCATGCGGGCTTTCATGTGTCTTACACTGAGGAGAGGCTTCCGTCGGGCCACTCTGCCATAAAGCCCCGACTGGTGGAGGGCTGCAGTGATGGTTGACTTTCTACAACTTTCTCCCATCTCCTGACTGCATCTCTGGAGCTCAGCCACAGTGATCTTTGGGTTCCTCTTTACCTCTCTCACCAAGGCTCTTCTCCCCCGATAGCTCAGTTTGGCCGGACGGCCAGCTCTAGGAAGGGTTCTGGTCATCCCAAACGTCTTCCATTTGAGGATTATGGAGGCCACTGTGCTCTTAGGAACCTTAAGTGCAGCAGAAATCTTTTTGTAACCTTGGCCAGATCTGTGCCTTGCCACAATTCTGTCTCTGAGCTCTTCAGGCAGTTCCTTTGACCTCATGATTCTCATTTGCTCTGACATGCATTGTGATCTGGAAGGTCTTATATAGACAGGTATGTGGCTTTCCTAATCAAGTCCAATCAGTATAATCAAACACAGCTGGACTCAAATGAAGGTGTAGAACCATCTCAAGGATGATCAGAAGAAATGGAAAGCACCTGAGTTAAATATATGAGTGTCACAGCAAAGGGTCTGAATACTTAGGACCATGTGATATTTCAGTTTTTCTTTTTTAATAAATCTGCAACAATGTCAACAATTCTGTGTTTTTCTGTCAGTATGGGGTGCTATGTGTACATTCATGAGGAAGAAGAATGAACCTAAATGATTTTAGCAAATGGCTGCAATATAACAAAGAGTGAAAAATTTAAGGGGGTCTGAATACTTTCCGTACCCACTGTATATATATATTTTATATATATATATATATATTATATATATATATATTTATATTTGTTAGGATATTTTTTCCTGATCATTTTTTCCCTTGTGTATGTATGTATATATTTTTTTTCTTTATATTATTATTATTATACAGGATTTATATAGCGCCAACAGTTTGTGCAGCGCTTTACTTTATAACATTTTCTTTCGCATATATAATTTCTGCAACCTTGTATTATGTAGGATTATGATGCTGGATATGAGAGGATATTATGAGACAAATTATTTATAATTGTTCACATATTTATCATTATAAAGATGTGTTCTTCTATTAATAGGTTCATCGTTGGATACTACTGACAATGTGTTGAGGAATGGACTCGCTATATGTAGCCACATACTAGCCTTTTAAATAATGAATTGAAAAAGTCTGTGTTGCCTTAATTGCTAATTGATGGCTGAATGGATTCCTAATTACTATTGAAATATGTATAAGTGTGTGTATAGCTAACATGTGTTAGATGTATTTCTATCTGAAGAAGGATGCTATCATACCAGCCCGAAACGGTTATGTGAAATACTTCTGAGATGTACTGAATTGTACTTTATGGAATGTTTTACAATAAATTTTATGTGCAGCAATCCCTGTGGACCTTTTCTACTAATGGCCAGTAGAATGGCCCAATTGCATTGAAGCAAACACTGCTGTGCTGTTCACCACTTCTGAGATTGTGTGTGTGTGTGTGTGTGTATGTATATATATATATTTATGGACTATTATAAGTCAAAAGCGTGTAGTTTTTTCTGAATAAGTAGGGGTACTCAATCACATGGGCGGGGAGGGGAATCTGGGTGCTCTCTTATTGCTAAAGGAGACTTCCAGATTTGTCCCCATCAACATGACAGAAGGTGCTTTGAAGGGGGTCCACCCTTGCAAGGTTTCACCTCTCCTGTTGAAGATATGTGTGAATTTTTGGGGGATCTCACACATTTATTTCATTGTTTTTTTATATATTTATAAGGATTCTATGCCTATTTCAGTGTTTGCAAGAGGAAAATGGAGAGGCTCGGTTCCTGTATATGCTGCCCCTGCCGCCCCTCCTGTCCAAGCGTAAGCACAAGTCTGATCATTGGAAGAGGGCAGGCTGAGTTTTCAAAACAGCTAGAAAACTTACAACGCTGTGCTCTCATGCCTAGTGTGGTCAGTTTTTAATAATAAAGCAGAGGGACTAGCAGGAACACTAGAGATGTGTGCAGCTGCTGACTTTCAATATAAGGACACTTACCTATCCAGGAATCCCGCGATGTTGGCACCCCTAGCCGATTCATCACTTGGTTTCCAGTGCAGGCGCCAGCATCTGTAGTAAGTGAAACAGGAAATGAAGCCTTGTGGCTTCACAGCCTGTTTCCTACTGCGCATGCGCGAGTCGTGCTGCACTTTCTGAATGGTCCCACCATTTTCTGGGACCTCTGTGTCTCCCAGAAGAAAGCAGGAAGGAGGAGGGACCAAAAATGTTGTAGATTGCTGAGCTGCGATCTTACCCGGAAATGTGGAAACGAGTACCTGTCAAAAGCAGGGAGGGGGTTGGCTTTTTTTCCTTCGTTTTCTTCTGGTGATCTGGCCAGTATCACACCTCCCGTATTAGAGTGCCCCACCTCTGGATAAAGAAGCACAGAGGGCACATTTGGACAAGGGCATTGTCGGTAAGGAGGGAGTGTATTGTTAGATATACGGTACAAGCATATTTAAATACACTAAACAAATTGAAGCCAAACTCCAGTCACACTTTATAAGTAGTTATAGCAAACAGTTTTTTCCTTTTGGTTTTAAATTATTAACCAGATTAAAATAAAAGAAAGCCTAAAAAGCTAATGCAGCCATCAAGTCTAGGAATTGGTAGGCTGCAATAAAATAAATGTTTGCTTTTGAGTTTAATAACGCTTTAACTGTGTGCTAAATTTGATCTGGACATCTATGCATCAGTGTCTTTGATGGTCATGAAGGAGTTAAACCTTATGAATTGTTTCCATTATCAGGCATTTGTTATTAGTTACAGTGCCTTGAACAAGTATTTATACCCCTTGAATTTTTCCACATTTTGTCATGTTACAACCAAAAATGTAAATGTATATTATCTGGAATTTATGTGATAGACCAACACAAAGTGGCACATAATTGTGAAGTGGAAGGAAAATGAGGAGACCTCACTTACCTCAGCAGGTGGCGCTGTACCTCAGAAGGAAGTGCTGAGAGTGTGGTGTGGAAGTGTGGGAGCAAGACAAGAGTGACAGGGACCATGATGAACCCCCCCCCCCCCCCACCACCACCACTGAAACAGAGACTGGGAGAGGCACCGGGAGTCTGGGAGAGGCAGCGAGAGTCAGAAGGAGGCGGTGGGAGGCTGGGAGAGGCGGCAGGCACGGAACCTTTGGGGCTGGAGTGACTGGGACAGTGACAACCCACTGAGACCAAGAGTGAAACAGGTGGGACTGAGAGTGTAACAGGCAGACTGGGAGAGGCCGCAGGTAAGTGTGTCCCAGACCGGGAGAGGGAGTATGACAGGCTTACCAGAGAGGCATCAGGAACAGAGAGAGGCACGGTGACTTAGAGAGATTGCAGGCACCGACAAGCCCTGAGGGAGACAGCTTACAGGGGCAGCTTAGCGAGATGACCAGGCCATATAACAAACAGTAAGGGTGGACTGACTATGTGTAGCGAGGACGCTGTCTGAGGGAAGTGTACTGTGAGTAACTGGTGAAGTACTGTGAGTAACTGAGTACTGGGATTAACTGGGTATTGTGAGTAACTGGTGAGTACTACTGTGAGTAAAGGCTGAGTACTGTGAGCAACTGACTACTGTGAGCAACTGGTGTGTACTAGGAATAGAATAAATTAGAGGCATGAAGTGAGTATAACAGTTAATCGGACAGAGTAAAGTTCCTAATCTTCTAAGAACATCCCCATAAAAATTAGTGGGTACAATGTCCAACGTGTATGGTAATGCAACTCAGTGCACATCTTGTGACATGTATGTGTAGCACTACCCCCTTGAGGGTTGCTGGTTGATGGATGTTCCTCAGCACTACTATGACCCTGTGAACCTTCCAGCCCACCTGACACTCTAGGTTCTGACATTGCCTATATACCTTTAAAAACCCACTGACACAGTATAAGTAAGATTTGACTTTTTACTCAGTGAATCGGCAGATATAATTATGTCAGTCAACCGAATCCTGCCCAAACCAGCAGGGTTAAGCAAGACTGACACGTAACAACAGGAACAATGAGCGTTAATATCAAGAAACAATGTTAAGACAACACTCTCTAATCTGAAATTGTAACTGATGATCTCTACGAAAATTGGACAATACTCAGAATAAAGAAGAACTATACTGTCAATACTTTAATAATACTGCAATAAAGTAATATATGTCCCCTTTAATAACTAATATGAATCAAGGTCCCTCCCTTAGCAAGGCCTTGATATATCTTCACAGGCAGTTGGAGCTCTTGAACACTTTCCTTAATGATTTAAAATAGCAAAAAGATTAGATGTTGAATTGTAATCCTAAGGGAATTTTTATGAAAGGGTTTATGTGATTCCACGCTTAGGATAGGGAGTATATATGGAAAAAATGACACCGCACCTGGCTGCTGCCCACTTCAAAAAATGCAACCCTAAAAGGGGAGCATTTAGATAGATAGGGGAAATGGAAGAAGTGATTGGCGCTGCCTAGTGGGGGGTCAGGAGGAATTTTTTCACCTTTGCACTTTTGCACGTATTTATTGGCAGCTACATATATATATATATTTTTTTTTTTGCACTTATATTTATCAGAGTTTTACGGTCATATTTATTGTTTGTTATTCCATGGTTGCTAATTTATGATTGGATTTTTTAATTATTTAATTATTTATTACTTCACTCCTGATATTCACTATTGCACTCCTTTGCACTTTTTATTCACCAATTGCACACATTGTATGTATATGTTGATCTAATTTTAGAGGTTTTTACTTTATGTTTAGAATTTGCACATAGACCACCTCTGATTTTACACAGTTTTACCATTTGTTTTATGATTTTATAAGGCTATATATAGGTCTTAATATAATTATATTGCATTTTATATAAAACTCAACTCAGGAGTGTAGCAACTATAAATTGAATTCCCAGACACCCCACTAGGCAGCGCCAATCACTTCTTCCATTTCCCCTATCTAAGGGAATTTTTGTCTATTGCAATGTCTGCAGTCAGTGTGTAGATGAAAAGGTTATACTTGCAGTCTAAACCCGTCACAGGCACCCTCTCTCACTCTTGGATTTACGTCCGTGAGGGCCCTTTAGGATTGGCAGTGTGGTCTCTCACGCTTCAGCATCTGGGAAAGCCACGCTCTGCCTCCTCAGGATGTCCGGCCGACCTCCACTCTCTCTCCTTCAGCAATACTTTGAAGTCTCCACAGTATTGTGATCAGCATCCGCTCCGCTGAGGATGGATTCCGCGAGCAGGTTAGGCCTTGTGCACTAGGCCTCAGCTGCCGTCAGTCCATCACACTCAGCAGGCTGATGTGCACTCAATGGATCCTGGGAGCAAGAGAGTTTCCAAGCTGTGGAGCAGATAGTTTTATGTTCTCCCCCATGATGCTTCACTTCCTCATTGCTCCCTGGGAGAATAGTTCTCACAACAATCCAGATGATGATCAGCTCTCTGTCAGAAGCTTCCACAATCCCAATCTTCCACTTCCTGTGAAATGACACTCTCCTCTGAAAGCAGTCTTAGCCCCCTTTCACACTGGGGCGACCTGTCAGGCGACCTGGTCGCCTGACAGGTCGCCGTAGGTCGCCTGCCATAGAGAAGCTGTGGACCCGTTCTAATAGGAGCGACACAAGTCGCTCCGACTTAGAAAAAGGGTCCGGAGCTTCTTTGGGGCGACCCGGAGCGACCTGCATAGACTTCAATGTTATGAAGTCCGTGCCGGCCGCTCCGAGGTCGCTGTGCAAGCAGCGCGCCGTGACCTATGAGGTCGCCCCGGAAAGTCGGATCGCCCCAGTGTGAACGGGGCCTTAAAGGGGCACAGAAACAATCCCGGCAACAATAACGATAAGTATATATATATAAAAATATTAAAACAAAAACATAAATATATATATATATATATATATATATATATATATATATATATATATTGGTAGTCCGATCCTGGCTACATTTGCATTCCGCAAACATCTGATCGAAGACGAATACTGCTGCGCAAAATGTGAGCATGTTGCTTCCTTGGAAGCCCAGGTCCTGAATCTAGGGAAGCAGCTGGCAAAACTGAGAACCCTCTCCAACCTGAAAACGAGCTTTGAACGTACCCGACTGGTGCTGGCAGGGGCCGGGACAGAGGTGGGTTGAGATACAGGGGTGCAGGCTCCAAAGCAGAGTAGTAGGGTGACAGGTGGGGTATTGGGGAAAGAGAAAAAGAGGTCAGTCCTGGGATTGAACACCCCAATAAGTACACCCTGTTGCATGATGTTGGACAATCCAGTCAGGGACCAACATTGCTGGAGCAGAGCGACGGCCCTATGTGCCAGAGAAATAATTTCTCAAGTAAAGGGCAGGAGTAAGGGTAAGGAAAGATAGATCCTGGTGGTACGGGATTCAATTATTAGAAGGACAGAGAGGGCAATCTGTCACAAAGACTGTAAGCGCCGAACTGTATGTTGTTTACCAGGCGCTCAGGTTCGGCACATTGCGGATCGGGTGGACAGATTATTGGGTGGGGCTGCGGATGATCCAGCTGTCATGGTACATGTTGGTACCAATGACAAAGTTAGAGAAAGATGGAGAGTCCTAAAAAATGATTTCAGGGACTTAAGCTGGATACACACTATCCAACTTTTGTGGTTAGATTTCCTTCAGATTTACCTTTTCTATGTAGTGCAAGGGCCTGCCAGATTGCATACAAATTGAAAGTGTTTAGGTTTGACCTCATATTATATGGTTTTGGTAAGTCTAAAGGAAAAAGTCTTCAGAAAATCTTATAGTGTGTATGGCCCATTAGGATCAGAATTGAGGAGTAGGACCTCCAAGGTAGTATTTTTAGAAATACTACCAGTACCTTGAGCCACACCAGAGAGGCAGCGAGAAATTAGGGAAATTAACAAGTGACTGAGGAGCTGGTGTAGAAAGGAGGGGTTTGGATTCTTGGAGAACTGGGCTGACTTCTCAGTCGGTTTCCGGCTCTTTAGCAGGGGCGGCCTGCACCTAAATGGGGAGGGTGCAGCTCTGCTGGGAAAGAAAATGGCAGACATGTTAGAGGTGCTTTTAAACTAGGTGTTGGGGAGGAGGATCCAGATGTAGAGTTAGCCAGCATGGAGAAAGGTTCATTGGGTAATATTGGGGGCATTAGCAGTAGGGCGACTAGAATGCCAAAACCCAAGGTGAGTAAGCTGGCAAATCCAAATTTCAGTCTCATAACAACTAACAAGGAAATTGTATGCAACAGGACAAAATTACGAGGCTTGTATACCAATGCCAGAAGTGTAGCTAATAAAATAAGAGAACTGGCGCTGCTAATGTACGAGGAGGATTTCGATTTTGTGGGAATTTCAGAAACTGGGTTTGACAGCTCATACGATTGGCTGGAAACCATTCAGGGATATTCCATAAATCGTAGCGATAGGGAGGGTAGGAAAAGGGGAGAAGTATGCCTGTATATCAAGAATGATTTGCAAGTAAAGAGATGACATAACTAATGGAGGATATGAGGAAGTGAAATCCCTGTGGGTGGAGCTCCAAAGCAAGGAAAATAATAGAAAAGTAATAGTGGGCATAAGCTAGAGACCCCTTAAGGGAGGAGGAGGCAGCAGACCTCCTAACACACCTAGGAATGGGGGCAATGAAGGGGCAATATTAATATAAAGAGGGATTTTAATTATCCCGATATAGACTGGGCAGAAGGCGCCACTCACTCATCTAAGGCTCGCCATTTCCTAAATGTCTTTGAGGATAATTTCATGGGTCAGTTGGTGAATGCACCAACAAGAGACAATGCATTACTAGACCTACTGATTATACTAACAACATAAAGCTTCACACCACACAGGTCAGGGATAAAGCTGTGGAGATGTTTGAAGCGAGGTTAGGTTAAAAAAAAAAAATATCCCAAATTTTGAACATCGCACAAAGCACTGTTCAATCCATCATTCGAAAATGAAAAGAGTATGGCACAACTGCAAACCTACCAAGACATGGCCGTCCACCTAAACTGATAGGCTGGGCAAGAAAAGCATTAATCAGAGAAGCAGCCAAGAGGCTAATGATAACTCTGGATAAGCTGCAGAGATCCACAGCTCAGGTGGGAGAATCTGTCCACAGGACAACTATTGGTCGTGCCCTCCACAAATCTGGCCTTTTTGGAGATTGGCAAGAAGAAAGCCATAAGAAGTCCCGTTTGCAGTTTGCGAGAAGCCATGTGGGGGACACAGCAAACATGTGGAAGAAGGTGCTCCTGTCAGATGAGACCAAAATTTAACTTTTTGGCAAAACACTTTGTGTGGTGGAAAACTAACACTGCACATCACCCTGAACACAAGATTCCCACCGTGAAACATGGTGGTGGAAGCATCATGTTGTGGGGATGCTTTTCTTCAGTAGGGACAGAGAAGCTGGTCAGAGTTGATGAAAAGATGGATGAAGTCAAATGCAGGGCAATCTTAGAAGAAAACCTTCCAGCCAGATATCGACCCTAAACATACAGAGCTGCAATGGAATGGTCAAATGATCAAAGCCTATTCATGACAATCACCATCCAATGCGATAGAGCTTGAGCTATTTTGCAAAAAAGAATGGGCAAAAATGTCACTCTCTAGATCTGCAAAGCTGGTAGAGACATTCCTAAAACGACTTGCAGCTGTAATTGCAGTGAAAAATGGTTCTACAAAGTATTGACTCGGAGGCTGAATACAAATGCATGCCATACTTTTCACAAATGTATTTGTAAAAAATGTTGAAAACCATTTATCATTTTCCTTCCACTTCACAATTATGTGGCACTTTGTGTTGGTATATCACATAAAATCCCAATAAAATGAATTTACATTTTTGGTTGTAACATGAAAAAAATGTGGAAAATTTTAAGGGATATGAATACTTTTTTAAGGCACTGTATTAAGAACCTTCAAATTGTCCCCATTTGAAAACTAGATGTCTGGCTGAACCACAAATTTTAAATATTAATTTAGTAGACGGTATGAATTGATATACAGTGCGTATCCAATTAAAGCGTAACAGGTTATTTCTGCTGAAGGATAGTACCAATATTCTCTCTCTGCCTAGCAGTCTGGCCTGTTAGGGAGCTGGAGGCAGCAGGGATGATGATATTTCTCCATATCGAGATTCATGTAACACTGCTTTGATCAACACCTTATTTAGGCTGACAAGACACAAGACGTAAGACCTGCTCTTTGTAAGAGCTGCCTGTATCTCATTCCCCTATAGCCAATTATTCTCCAGCAATCAAGTGAGAGAATGAAGGTAACACAGAAAAGACAGCTTTGTAAAAGAGTCAAATATGTGTATACAGCACGTTGTTAACTTCTACCCTGCTGGCATGGATATCATTACAGAGTTACATAGTTAGTCAGGTTGAAAAAAGACACAAGTCCATCTGGCTCAACCAATAAAAAAAAAAAAAAAAACAGTAAAGAAAACCCAACCATACAATCCCATATACACAATCCTATACCCGCAGTTGATCCAGAGTAAGGCAAAAAAATAAAAATAAAAAAACAACAGCATTGTAAGTGGTAATATTTTCCTACAAATTCTGTTAAAAAAAAATATATTCCTACAAAGTTGAGGCACCTGCATTGAAGAAGACTCTAAAGAGAAATGGTCATGTGCTATAGTAAATGCTCATTTTCGATTATAATTGAAGAGATGACATGATCAAAATTTCTGATCACTTTTAATTCAGCTTGTTGTATTTAATTTACAAGCACATTTTTAACTACAGATTTTCCAGATTTCACTTTAATGGCAATTTCTGTTACATGGTGAAATCTGCATTTTTACTGAACAACTGCATCTTTGATAATCAACTATTCAATATAATTTCTAGACTGTTCTTATCACAAATGTTCGCAACATTCTGATCACAGACATCCACTGAGCCATGTGGAGCAGCAAAACACAATCACTGTGTTATACTACTAAGCAAGAAGCACAGAAAGCATGAATGGCAAGAGACAGAGATGGATCTCCTAGACTTTTATGGGGCTTTACTGCAAAGGCGCAGCCAAGAAATTTGTGGGACGAGATGTAAACAATCCCTGGAGGGTGCAGCCATTGGATCTAGGTAAGAATGAATTTGTGGTGAGGCGTGTAAGATCTATTAGGTCACCTTAACCACTTTACCACCGGAGGATTTTGCTGTCTTACGTCCAGGCCACTTTTTGCGATTCGGCGCTGTGCGAATTTAACTGACAATTGCGCGGTCGTGCGACGCCGTACCCAAACAAAATTTACGTCCTTTTTTTCCCACAAACAGAGCTTTATTTGGTGGTATTTGATCACCAGTGCAATTTTTACTTTTTGCGCTATAAACAAAAAAAGAGCGTTTATTTTGAAAAAATAACAATATTTTTAACATTTTTTTTTATATGAAATCCCCCCCCAAAAAAATGTAAAAATCTAATTTTTTTAAAATTTTTGGCCAATTTGTTTTCTGCTACCTATGTTTGGTAAAAAAAATCACGATAAGCGTATTTTGATTGGTTTGCGCAAAAGTTATTGCGTTTACTAACTAAGGGAAAGATTTCTGTCATTTTTGGTGTTTTTTTTTAACGCGTAATGGCGGCGATCTGCGATTTTTTTTGCGGGACTGCGACATTGCGGCGGACAGATCGGACCCTTGACTGACATTTTTGACACTTTTGGGGGTATCAGTGACATTACTACAGTAATCAGTGCTATAAATATGCACTGTTACTGTAAAAATGACACTGGCAGGGAAGGGGTTAATTTTATTGGAGAGGGAGGGGTTAATGCATGCCTGGTGCTTACTAACGTGTGGGGGGGGGTGACTGAGTGACACAAGGACAGATCGGATGTTCAGCTATGCTGAACACTGCGATCTGTCCCTGCCTGTCACTTAGGAGATCCGCCCGCTCTGTTTACACAAGGGGACGGATCTCCTCACTCGATTCCCCGACGATCGCCGCCGCTCCTCCCCTGGCTCGACTCCCGCTGTGACTGAAAACAGCAGGAGCGCCGCCTACAGGGGGAGGAGTCCAGAGACGTAGGTCTACGTCGCTGGACGATAACGAGCCACAATGCTGCAGTAGCAGCAATGTGAGCAGTGGGAAAGTGGTTAAAGGGGCAGACAGGATAAATGGACTTTTTCTAAAAATGTGTGTAACGGATCAACTGGCACCCTGACTAGGTACCTGCATTGACGGATGCTCCTAGTGCTTACTGAGAGCTCCAAGCATTCCACCAAACACCATAACCACCTTAGAACCCAGGAACCGTCGCAGCCTGGTTGGGTTCTCAACGTCTCCTATCCACCCTGGACCTATGACAAGGTTTCAGGTTCCAGTGGGTGAACCTCTCTTTCCCCAGAGGTGAAGAAGGAACAGGAACAAGCTCTTACAAGAGCTTAGTAATTATTCAAGGGAGTATGAAGAGCATAGCATTCCATTGTAGCAGATTCTCCCAATAAGAGACAGGACTCTAGATTGAGGGTGAAGTAGAACTCTTAATTGAACAGTCACACGGAATTTATATACAGCATGAGCACATCCCCCTCCTGATCAAATTACTACACACAGGTCAGGGGTTGTCTGATTACATTATTATATGCAGATAAAATTGTATACAGAAACAGAATCAACCCAAACTACTTATCTAGCTGTCTGGACAGAATACCCATCCCACCTCATTACACAAACAATAGGGAGAGCCTGTTTGACATTGAAGTTTAATACACATTAGCATAAGTGTAAATACAGACCCCATTTGAAGCAATCCAGTGGTTTCACTCCAAGTGACGGTTAATACCTTCACAGTGTGTTTATCCTTTAAGGCAATCAGGCCTACTGGTACTTGGTTGCAGAGGTTACCTCTGACCAAGTGGCATATGGGACTGGGCAACATTATAGCAGAGTACCTATGGCCTTCAGAAGTATCAGGTATGGGCTGTTGCACAGCAGGAGAGTAGCCAGTAGTGAAATCGAGAGGCAGGTGTTGGTCAGGGCTAGCGGCAGACAATAAGTCCAATCTAGAGACAGGAAGCAGATTAGAAAGTGGCAGAGCGGTGGCCTGCGATGAGGCGGTGCTCTCATGCCTAGTATGGTCAGTTTTTAATTGGAAAGCAGAGGATCTGGCAGGAACACCAGGTATTTCAGACAAAAGAAGCAATAAAAAGAGAACAGGGTACTTTTTCATACAAGTACTTGGTACAGTAGCCACATATCAGGAATATGAAATTTTGGGTTGACATATTCTTCAAACTGTATCACATTATTGTTCTGTAGTTTGCTGACTTGTTTTGTTTTGGGACACTAAAACTTGTGATTTTGGTTTCTCCCTCTGCCCACCCTTCCTGTTTGTGCTAGTTATCTCAGTCTTAGCTAGACCCTTCCCATTTCTTCCATGTTCCCTCAGTCAGTGTTAGTACTTTGCAGTTTGCAGAGCCAATCATTAGGAAAGTCACTGTCATCATACCCTTCAGAAGACTAGAAAAATATCCTCTGTACTGCAATTAGCTGAAGTAAAATTGCTTTGGATTCAACTTCTGTGTTTTACTGAAGAGTTAAGCTGCCTGTAAATAATGCCAAGTCAGCAAGGGATCATACTGTCTGGACAGACTGGGCCTAAGAAGGTATATCAATGCATAAATCGGCATTTGAAACAGTCTGAGACTGTAATGAATGACAAAAATGAAATTATGGCACTGACACTGATTTGCAGTAATGATTAGTAGCATATTTCATCATTACTGTGTTTGAACACCCATGAAGTAAATCATTGCTTTTATTTAATTATTTATCATGTTTAACTCTTAAAGCGGTATCAAACCCTTTTAGATTGTAAGCTCTAATGACCTCTGATTCCTCCTGTATTAAATTGTATTGTAACTGTACTGTCTGCCCTCACATTGTAAAGCACTGGGCAAACTGTTGGCGCTATATGAATCCTGTGTATAATAACAATAATAATAATCCCAAAAGCAAACATTTAATATATTGCAGCTTTACCAATTCTTAGATGTGATGGCTGCATTGTTTTTCTTTTTTAGGCTTTATTTTCTTTATTTTCCCCTGTTGATCCTGTCAGTGAGTCTGTTGTTTTGCAACAGAACAAGCCTGTAAATGTAGCAGCTTAGAGTGTTGAGACAAACCATTTACCACTGACAGTGGTGCCTACAATGAGCATCTTTTATTTATTCAAGTAAAACCTTTTTTCCAAAAGGAACAAAACCATTTGCTGTAACTGCTTGCGTAATTGCAGTGTGGGCTGAAGTCTGGCTTGAATTTGTAAGTGTATCTGAATCTTTTAGTTCATCTAGCACCCCCCTCCTCAGACTGACAATGCTGCTGTCCAAAGGTGCCTCCTATGCTCCTTCATCCAGAGTGGAGGCACTCTAATACAGGAGGTGTGTTACTGGCCAGATCACCAGGTGAAAACACAGGGGAAAAAAAGCCCAAAAAAGAAAACGAATGCAGCCACCACATCTCTAGATTGCAAGCTGCAATATATTACATTTTTGGTTTTGGGTTTAATACAGATAGAAGAAAATGTATCAGTTCTAGGAAAAACAACTACATCCACATCCTAAATTGAATATTGAAAAAGGAAATGACATAGGAGAAAACTGTCTCCCACCCAAGGAAATTTGACTTTAATGGACATATAATGAGCACATCAAATTGTTTTCATTTGTGTAAAAAAAAAAAACATTTTATTGACATACAGAATAGATAAAAAAGTTATTATAAAATACAGTACATGAAGATTATAAACCCAAAACAGCTCAAAGGATTTATTGTACCATCTGTTATATTAACCGTTGTTATAGAACATGGTCAGGAGGGCTAACGCGTTTCGCAGAACAATTTGTTCACACTTTGCTTTCTCAGAGAACCTCCATGTTAGTCAAGTTAATAGTATAAACAGCACTGTGACGAGACCAGTCTCGCCACATTGCATTGGAGGAGCCTGGTTGCCCGCCTGCTGCCTTTGGACTATGGACCAGACTTTAAAAGACTGACTCCCTGGCAATTAAACTGTATTCGTGGGGTCTGAGTGCCATTCACCGAATAATGTGTACTCAGACCTGAGCTATCTGGGGATATGTAACATGTCTATGTTTAGTGTATAAAAAGTAACTTTATATATTTTAAAGCAGAATACTGTATTTGGGTCCCCATGCGTGTAATGGAGTCTCGCTGTGAAAACTAGTTCTAGCTGCAGAGAGAGAGGGGGGGGATTGTTTCCAGCAGCCCCCTCCTGAGGAATGTCTACTGATTAACTGAGACTATTGATAAACATGTTAATGAGCTCACCTGGCTGTCTACTAAGGGAGGAAGCCAGGATGCATTGTGGGGATGTTTTGCTTCTGGGAGTCTGTAATGTGATACATGTCTGTTTGTGTTACAGTGTTCCATTTGGTTCCCTATGGGAGTGTCCACCAGGTGGGAGACCTGTATAAATACGGGGGCAGGTAGCCCTCAATAAATATACCACTGCTTGACCTTCCACACGGAGCTTTGTCTCGTTCTTGGGGGGATTCACTGTATGCTGTTGGAGACCGATTGCTAGGAATGTAAGCTGATGTATGCTTCTCCTGTTCGTCTGCTAGCAGCTATTTGTGAGGTTCCAGGTTGGAGTGCTATATTGTATCCAGTTCGGGAGTGTGATCTCCTGCAAGTAGCTGTGCCTGCTCTCTCAGAAAGGGGCATATCGCCTAAACTGATTTTAACCCCTTGTCTGCTGAAACGGTCCGTTACATTTGGTGGCAAGTGGCGTGATCGTTCCTACAGCCAGAAGGACAGCTACAGGAGACACCATTGCTCTGGATTTTACAATTGAGGGCAACGCATGTCCCAGTACAGCGACCCTGACAGCACCAGCATGGAACCAGCAGTGGAGTTCGATGAGGGTGCCATGGATGACCGAGATGCAGTCCGTAAAGGCATCTGGTACCAGGCACTGGGCATTGTGGAGTACCAGCGGGGTGAGAGACTCCCCAAGGAAGACCAGCGATTGCAGAAGCGTGTAGCCCTGCGGATGCCCTTCCTGGGGGAGCAGCCCCGGGAGGAATGGGTAAAAGAATTGGAGCTCCGGGTATGGCAGGAGATGTGGCTGGAGGATGCCTACCAGGCGCTGTGGTGGTGTGTTGCACAGTACCTGCCCTGGACAGCCGAGCATGACAAGCCAGAGGGAGAGGAGTTTGATGGTCCTGGCTTGTTATGGGAGTCTTTTTCAGAGCTGGAATTTGGGAGCCCTACACAAGCCCGGTTCAATGATCTCTTGGAGTGGAGGGAGAGCAGGTATGACTGGGACGACGCTCACGAAATTGAGCAAGACCTGGTCCACCTGGTGACCCGGGAGATGGAGCTAGAACAGGGCTACCAGCAGCTGTTCCAATACTATGAGAAGGCTCAGCAGGAGAGCAGCAGGACAGACCCAGAGCCAGACCCATTCAGAGGGGACGAGATGGTAAAGTTTTACTGGGAAGAACCCCAGGTGGCCAGTAGAGATGGGACAGAGGTCTCTCCACCGGTCCTGCAGGGAATTGGGAGCCCAGTCTCCATTCCCCAGCGGCAGTGTAAAGTGCAGGGAGAGGAGAGCAGGGTCCTCCCTCCCCAGCGGCTGGCTGAGTTACAGGGGGCAGAGGTAGTTGTTCCTGCCCCCCAGCAGCAGAGTGATATGCCAGGAAGGCAGTGTGAAGTGCAGGGAGAGGAGAGCAGTGTCCTCACTCCCCAGCGGCAGCGTGATTTGTTGGGAATTGGGAGCCCAGTCTCCATCCCACAGCAGCAGAGTGTCCTGCAGGAAACAGAGAGCCTAGTCTCCTTTCCCCAGCAACAGGACACTGTATTGGGAGCAGAGACAGACGGTCTCCCTCCCCAGGGGCTGGAAGTATATTTGGGAGAGGAGCTTGTTACCCCCTCTCCCCATGGACAGTTTGATTTGTTGGGAATTGGGAGCCCAGTCTCCATCCCACAGCAGCAGCTTAACGTACCAGGGGGAGACAGTAAGCCCCCCAACAGTTCAGATGGGACTGTGGTCTCTGCACTCACAGCACAGGGGGTAGGGACAGTCGGTCCTGACCCCCAGCAACAGGGCTGTTTAGCCAAAGGGAAGACAGTCGGTCTTCCCCCACAGCAGCATGGTGGTGTATCTAAAGGGGAGACAGGCGGTCTCCCCCGCCAACAACCCGTCTCCAACCAGGCTACCTCTGTGGTAGCGCTGGCACCAGGGCAGAGTACCGCTGGTCTCTGCCCACTCAGCAACCCACCAAGGCAGTCTACCAGTCCCCCACACAGCCAAGGTGAGGCACCTGGACATGGA
Source organism: Pelophylax lessonae (assembly GCF_965119305.1). Lineage (NCBI taxonomy): Eukaryota > Metazoa > Chordata > Amphibia > Anura > Ranidae > Pelophylax > Pelophylax lessonae. The sequence continues at coordinate 169,124,418 of NC_138774.1, read as the reverse complement.
CAAATTTCTCTTCTACCCAGGTGTAGTAGCCAGTTCTTTTGGGTGGGCTGTACTGCTGTTTCTGTTTTGTGGGTGGACTGCTGGACTAACAAGGGCACTGACCGGCAGGAGGTCAGGTACCCTGTTAGTCTTTTTGGAAAGGGGGAGAGATGTGACGAGACCAGTCTCGCCACATTGCATTGGAGGAGCCTGGTTGCCCGCCTGCTGCCTTTGGACTATGGACCAGACTTTAAAAGACTGACTCCCTGGCAATTAAACTGTATTCGTGGGATCTGAGTGCCATTCACCGAATAATGTGTACTCAGACCTGAGCTATCTGGGGATATGTAACATGTCTATGTTTAGTGTATAAAAAGTAACTTTATATATTTTAAAGCAGAATACTGTATTTGGGTCCCCATGCGTGTAATGGAGTCTCGCTGTGAAAACTAGTTCTAGCTGCAGAGAGAGAGGGGGGGGATTGTTTCCAGCAGCCCCCTCCTGAGGAATGTCTACTGATTAACTGAGACTATTGATAAACATGTTAATGAGCTCACCTGGCTGTCTACTAAGGGAGGAAGCCAGGATGCATTGTGGGGATGTTTTGCTTCTGGGAGTCTGTAATGTGATACATGTCTGTTTGTGTTACAGTGTTCCATTTGGTTCCCTATGGGAGTGTCCACCAGGTGGGAGACCTGTATAAATACGGGGGCAGGTAGCCCTCAATAAATATACCACTGCTTGACCTTCCACACGGAGCTTTGTCTCGTTCTTGGGGGGATTCACTGTATGCTGTTGGAGACCGATTGCTAGGAATGTAAGCTGATGTATGCTTCTCCTGTTCGTCTGCTAGCAGCTATTCGTGAGGTTCCAGGTTGGAGTGCTATATTGTATCCAGTTCGGGAGTGTGATCTCCTGCAAGTAGCTGTGCCTGCTCTCTCAGAAAGGGGCATATCGCCTAAACTGATTTTAACCCCTTGTCTGCTGAAACGGTCCGTTACAAGCACCAATCAGTGAAAATCCCCCAGTCATTCAAGCATGTGCGGCACGCAAACACAGTATATCGCTGGCCTGATAGCCAACCGATGGAGTGTGTAACACAGACGGATGCCAATAAAGATGAATACTGGACCATGCCTACAGAGTGTCAGTGGGTGAGGGTATGTAGGTAAATTAGTCAAGGCAAACATCTTGACAGCAGCTTTTGGGTTTAATACCTCTTCAACACTTTATTGTTTTGGTAACTATCACCACTGCTCCCACTGGGATAAGGAATGTTATCAGGTGTAACAAAACTGGTGTTCTGTTTCAAAAAAGAGATTCAACAATTTCCTGTACTTTATACTTTCAAGCTAACCCAGTTTTTTTTTAAATGCTGTTATTATAAACCTCAAAAGTCCTCACCCTCAAAAGATTTTCAGCCCCAGCATTTTTCGCAATACTAGATAGTGGCAATTATTGAGTAAACTGCTATTTCTGTGCATGCCAACATAAACTTACATAAAGTTTTTACCCATTGGTTTACCCCTTATGCTCATGCTGGTGCAATTACATCATCAAGCCTTGCTGTGCATTTGCAGTAATTTCATAATAAGGTCAGTGCACACATCTAGTTGATGTTGCCTGTTACATCATTACAGTATTGAATGGGCATATTTATGGGCATTATGATAATCCACATTTATATTTTATTCAATTTGACAGCTGCTTTAATGTACTCCATAAAAAAGGAGAACTCCTAGCTTGGAAATGCAAGAGGCAGCAAAATAGCTGCACCAAGGTACATATAAAGTGAAAGATGGAATTAACACAGTCTCTATTAATTCTGCTGATTGTTTGAGTGTCCACAATGGTGGCCCTTTAAAAAGTTCCTAAAGTGGATTGTATTCCCCACCAGATAGGGTAAATGTTTTTTGCTATGGCACAGCAGTAAATGCACGTGGCATACACTTTTTTTGTGTCAGTCCATAGGACACCTTGAGGAGGCCTCTTGAGCTTGGAGAGTCACTTTATAGCACAATCATTACTACAGAGGAAAAACTTATTTCACTCCAGATTGTTAGTTCTTAACTTTCCACTGCTGAACACGTCCTTACTGGATTAAATCTCCAAGAGCCTTTCATATGCAGGGAAATATTTTCAGACTCAAACTCCTTGCAGTGTTCAAACATTAACAAAACAATGAGAAAATCAACACTCCAATATGGTAGTGAGAGATACTGTGTTACTCTCTAGTATTACTTGCAAGGTGTACTATGATAGAGTTTCAATTTTATTTAATCAGATACCTTCAAACTGACATTATCAGAAAAAGTGGTCTTCCGCTGCTCGGTGCCATCATCAGTGGGGAGTTTTACTTGGTGCTGTATTGTGTTTACACTATTGGGCCCCTTTCACATGGGCCAAATCGTTTTTTTCTCAGCAGGGGATCTGTCCACTAATCGATTTTAGAGGCAGGCAGGAGCCTTTCAGAAATAGAGTAGAGTTTGTCACTGGGTTATGAATAATTTTCTGACCTTAGCCAATCCCTGGGAGGTAGGCCTAGAATGTTTTACTGAGAAAAAGATAAATGTTTGTAAGGGTCTGTTCAGAGCTCTCTCTTCTGGGGCATCCCCTCCTGGGATGCTGTCTGTGTTACTTAAGAGCTGCTGCTGTTAGGCCTGCCTGAGCATGTGCTTTGCCGAGGGCAGGGGAGGACGGGGGCAGGGGGGCAATTGCCCCCCCCCCCCCGGGCCGCTCTGATGCCCCATAAAAAGGCTGCACTGCTTCGGCCACAGACACATCTAAAGGATTCCTGGTGAAGAGAAGTAAAAAGCCCTCACCGCTGACCTAAGACTGAAGAGTCTTAGACTAGCTGGTTGCCCCCTCTTTCTCTTAAGTACTTGAGCTTGCTAATGAAGAACTTTGTCTGAGAATCTCCCCTCTAATGTCTGTGTGTCTTTCAGAGTATCCTGCATTCAAGTACCACAATATATCTTCAAAAAGACACCCTTAGACTGAGAATGTGTTTGTCAGTGCTTGCTCTGCAATTGGTATCTGGGCTAGGCAGCCTCTGAACCGTTGGGTGTTCTCATTACAGTTGTATTCAAACATATATTCAAACATATATTAGCTGGCAGTTTTAATACATTAGACATATTAAATATAATTTAGTAATATGAATGTACCTCATGCCCTCTAGTGTGTGCTAGAAGTAATGTTAGTGTAATTGTTCGTGTAAAAGAATTTCGCTTGGCTGAGGGCCAGGTGTGGGCTGTGAATCTGGGTCAGGTTTCAGTGATTCAGGGGCTGGATGACTCATCAGGCAGCTCTCTCTGGCACTTCCCCCTGGTCTGAAAGTTGGTAGAAACTTCCAGAGCTGGAGGGTGGTTGTAAGGAGGGGCTGCAATGCATATTTATGAGGTCTTTGACCAATCCCCAGCAATAAGGGTCTGGAAAGAGGCAGGCCACCTCATAAATAGACATCAGTCATGCCAGCAGGGGCAGTCGGGTTGGAGATGGAGTGCTGAGAAGGCTGTTGGTAGCCCTTGAGGGTGCCCCCTAGTCTTGGGGGGTGACTTCAGGCCTGGGGCCCTAAAACACATGGAGGAAACAATTCCTGGAGGCACAGAAGCAAGAAGAGAACAGATGGAGCAGGTCAGCACGTCTGGGAGATCTCCTGAGAATCAGCCGGGTGGGCTGGTTAGTGTCAGTCTGGAGGACTGCTGGGAGAAGTTAACCTGGAGGGCTAGTGAAAGGGGCAGCTGCAGCCAGGTAGGTTGGCAGTGCCCGAAGAGAAGGTGCTGGGATCAGTAGCCACAGGAGTAATGCAAGCTGGACACTGAAATTTTGCTATACATCTAAGGGGCCTCATGGTTCCTGCCTGTATTGGGCTTTTGCTTCATCTGACTGAGTGACTGTTGGATAATTCACAGTGTTTCGGCTGTGTTCTGTATGCACGTGAGTGCTGAAGGAAGAAGAGGAGTTAGAGACTGTACAGTATCATAGGATGTTATGTTCAGAAGTCAAGTGGGCATCCTCTCATTCCTATCCAAGTTATTAAACCTCAATAAAACAAAAACAACAAAGTCACGGGCTGTTCTCGGATTCAAGTGTGCCTGTTATGATTCAGTGTGCATGGCTGTGCAAGTTCGGGATCCCAGTTACTTGCGGCTCATAAAGGAGTGCACTACACGAAGTGTAAATTTTATTTTTTGTCATCGGAGTGACAGAGCAGTTAACAGAGAGATAACTGTTTTATCACTGTGAGACCTGGAACAAGTTGAAAAACTGTACCCGTAATATGTGAGCTCATCATTACAAGGTAAGGCAAATAAATGTCACAGGAATATAAGCTATGCTAATACCTTGTAAAAGCAGCAAAAACATTTGAAAGTGTTCAATCCCTTTATTAATTTAAAAGCTAGTTGTTGTTTTCTCAGTATAGTTTAGGTTTCTCTTCTTGGATAATGCCTAAAGCAGAGTTTGGGTTTTCCACTGGGTGATTCTGCCACCACTGGCAATTTCTCCTCTTCCTAGTTATTTCTTTGCCAACCTGGTGCCCACACACTCCTTACCTTTTATCCCATCCTATGTTGGAGGGGAGCCAGGGGTCATGACAGTACACTCCAAATCCTTCAACCAAAGTTCCAGCTGAGTATGTGAAGCTAATGAGCTGTCCCCATGCATACCTCTCAACTTTTGAACTTGAGAATGAGGGAACCCTCAGGGACACACTGACCAGCGCACTGCATAGCATGCTGTAACAAAAAGTTGGTGTGGCTAAATTAGGATAAATATTGGGCGTGGCTTAACAGTCTGATTAGAAATGACAGAAAGGCTCCATTCACACTTGATCGTATAGTTTTCAGGCTTTCTTTCATGCATTTTTTTGGGCTTTTTTCAGGCATTTTTTCAGGATTTTTTTAGGCGTTTTTTGCAGGTGTTTGGAGGAAGGCATTGACATTAGGGAAAGACCGATTATTGGCAAGGCCGATATATCGGGGGCCGATATGCACTTTCCCCGATATATCGGTATCGGCCCCCGGAACTGGCCGATGTTGCCGATATTTTTGTGACGTCATTCTGCCATCTTAGGCCGCCTCCCTCGCCTAGGACAGCCTTGTCTGGAGTCGGGACTAGTCTAATGGGAGTGTATCACAGCCATACACCCACCCACAGCAGCCCTGTGCCAGCTAGTCACCCACATCCACAGGCCCTGTACCAGCCAGCCCCCCACAGGCCCTGTACCAGCCAGCCAGCCACCCACAGGCCCTGTACCTGCCTGCCAGCCACCCACCTGCCCTGTATCAGCCAGCCACCCACAGCCCCTGTGCCAGCCACCCACCACAGGGTGCCAGCCAGCCATCCACCACAGGGTGCCAGACAGCCAGCCACCCACCACAGGGTGCCAGACAGCCAGCCACCCACAGACAGGGTGCCAGACAGCCAGCCACCCACAGGCCCTGTACCAGCCAGCCACCGGCACTGTACCAGCCAGCCACCCACAGCCCCTGTGCCTGCCACCCACCTACCACATGGTGCCAGCCAGCCACCCCCCACAGGGTGCCAGCCAGCCAGTCACCCACCACAGGGTGCCAGACAGCCAGCCACCCACCACAGGGTGCCAGCCAGCCACCCACCACAGGGTGCCAGCCAGCCAGCCACCCACCCACCACATGGTGCCAGCCAGCCACCCACCACAGGGTGCCAGCAAGTCAGCCATTAAGCATTAAACAAAAATTGGCCTCCCCAATCCCCTGCACTACTATTGGGCATGTCACCTACAAAGGGTAGTAGAATGGCACACGCATTCACATCTTAAAGATTGGATCTCCTTAGAGAATTCCTTCACAATCCCCCATATCAGCACCATCCCGTGGCTAAAACGCACACATACCCCTAATAACCTGCTATCACACCCTACCATAGGCCCTACTTTAGAATGTTCATTCAAAGTTCTCCCAAAACTTAAATTGACATCTTCCCCAAGCTTACTCGCTCCGTTGTTGTCTAACCCAGACTTTCTGCCTGGTATGTCTCACCATCCCCTTTCACCCAAGCAGCCCTCTACTGGTCTCCATTTACATCATCTACTTAGACGCTGTAAATTGAAATCACAATTGGAAATAAACGAACAATGGGCAGAACCACATTTAAACTTCCTACAATTCCAACAAATTAAACATTATATAATCAGCATACTTCATGCCAGAGAGTCATCCAATTTGTCCTCTTATTTTACATTACTTTTTATTTTAAATTACAAATCCTTTTCCCCTTTCCAGTACTACCCCCACCCCCAATTGGTCTTTTAGTACAAATCCTCTTCTTCCCCCCCCCCAATCGCCCCTTTCAGCACAAATCCCCTTCTAGCACAACTGTCCCCCAATTCTCCCCTTCTAGTACAAATACAAGCACAAATCCTCTCTCTAAGCAAAAATCCCCCCTCCCTTATACCCCACTTCTAGAACAAACCACCCCCTTCCCAAATCGCCTCTCCCTGGCACAAATCCCCCCCAGTCACACCTGTCAGCATAAAGCCTGCACTCCCAGAACAAATCTTTGTTACCCTCATCATTGTGTATCCCCCCAGTGCAAGCCCCCTTCAGAAAACTTACAGACCTCAGATAGAACACAGCTTAATACCAGGGGAAGTCTTTCTTCCCAGGCACCTCCTACTTTTGTGTCATGAAGAGAAGCTTCCCTCAGCTCTGACCTTGTATTACTGTGCCAGGCAGCCAGAAGGTAGAGATGCCAGCTGCCATAGAGTTGGTGATCATGTTGTCCGGGACCTGGGGCACTCTGCGGGGCAATATGCAGGGTCCTGGGTGTCCAGCAATAGTCTACCCCTGCAAAGTACATTAGTGGAGCCAAAGTCCAGAACTTGATTTGACACTGAACTCCAGGACCTGGATCGGAGAGACTTCAGAATTTTTTTGACATCCTAGGAAAACTCTTGCGGAATCTGGAAAAGTTGAAAGGTATGGGATATGGCAACCCTTTTTTTTTCTTTTGTAATGGCTAGAAACTAAAATTTTCTGAGGTTGCAACATTTGTGGTCATTTAAATAAGTTTTATATTCAAAATTGGTGCCGCGCTCCCAAATGCTAATGTGTTGGTATCCCCTTAAATCTGTTTGCATAGCAATTTTCAGAATCAGCATATCATATCAAACCTTATATAACATTAACAAAACAAACAATGCATCAGTCCATAAAGTGTCTTAACATAGAAACATAGAATGTGTCGGCAGATAAGAACCATTTGGCCCATCTAGTCTGCCCAATATATCTGAATCCTATGAATAGTCCCTGGCCCTATCTTATATGAAGGATAGCCTTATGCCTATCCCATGCATGCTTAAACTCCTTCACTGTATTTGCAGCTACCACTTCTGCAGGAAGGTTATTCCATGCATCCACTACTTTCTCAGTAAAGTAATACTTCCTCATATTACTTTTAAACCTTTGCCCCTCTAATTTAAAACTGTGTCCTCTTGTGGTAGTTTTTCTTCTTTTAAATATGCTCTCCTCCTTTACCGAGTTGATTCCCTTTATGTATTTAAAAGTTTCTATCATATCCCCTCTGTCTCTTCTTTCTTCCAAGCTATACATGTTAAGGTCCTTTAACCTTTCCTGGAAAGTTTTTTCCTGCAATCCATGTACTAGTTTAGTAGCTCTTCTCTGAACTCTCTCTAGAGTATCTATATCCTTCTGGAGATATGGCCTCCAGTACTGCGCACAATACTCCAAGTGAGGTCTCACCAGTGTTCTGTACAGCGGCATAAGAACTTCTCTCTTTCTACTGCTTATACCTCTCCCTATACATCCAAGCATTCTGCTGGCATTTCCTGCTGCTCTATTACATTGTCCTCCCACCTTTAAGTCTTCTGAAATAATTACTCCTAAATCCCTTTCCTCAGATACTGAGGTCAGGACTGTGTCAAATATTCTATATTCTGCCCTTGGGTTTTTACGCCCCAGGTGCATTATCTTGCACTTATCCACATTAAATTTCAGTTGCCAGAGTTCTGACCATTCTTCTAGTTTTCCTAAATCCTTTTCCATTTGGCGTTTCCCTCCAGGAACATCAACCCTGTTACATATCTTTGTGTCATCAGCAAAAAGACAAACCTTACCATCTAGGCCTTTTTCAATATCACTTATGAAGATATTAAACAAAATTGGTCCCAGTACAGATCCCTGAGGTACCCCACTGGTAACATGACCTTGTTCTGAATGTTCTCCATTGACTACAACCCTCTGTTGTCTGTCACTCAGCCACTGCCTAATCCACTCAACAATATGGGAGTCCATGCTCAATGACTGCAGCTTATTGATAAGTCTTCTATGTGGGACAGTGTCAAAAGCCTTACTAAAATCTAGATATGCAATGTCTACTGCACCTCCACCGTCTATTTTTTTAGTCACCCAGTCAAAAAAATCAAAAAAAGATTTGTTTGACATGATCTCCCTGAAGTAAACCCATGTTGTTTTTCATCTTGCAATCCATGGGATTTAAGATGTTCCACAATCCTATCCTTTAATAGGGTTTCCATTAATTTGCCTACTATTGATGTCAGACTCACTGGTCTATAGTTGCTCGATTCCTCCCTACTACCTTTCTTGTGAATGGGCACGACATTTGCCAATTTCTTTCTTTTGGTATGAATTTGCTTGCATATGCTCAATCTTTCATAAAAAACAGACTTGTGTTCACAGATCCAAATGACTGTTGCCTTAATTAGTGTTCACCACTATGTGCTCCAATCATCCACATACATTAGTGATAATCCCCTCATCCGATGTGCCTTCACCTGGGGGATAAGACCAACCAATGGTCTATATGCTTTTGTCCCTCTCTGGGGATCTGTTTTATACTGTTTCACTCCTTTGGTGGCATTCTTGAGTTTAGAATCCTCCTTCTCTTACACTTATCTTTATACACCCAAATCAGAGAAAGCTGGACATACTGCTAAATATAAAAACACTCACATTTTCCTGATGCTTAGAGTGCACCAGACTGTAAAAAGCATTCAGTCCTCACAGTTCGGATATAAGACAATCAGACAGTATTACCACGGTATGCCCACAATGGGCGCCTCAACGTGATGACAGATTGGCCCCTCCCCTACGTATTACGCCACAGGGTCACGTGGCTTCGTCAGGGGGATATCGCGTAACGCGTAGGTGCCAGTAGCCTGAGAGCGATTGTCACTGAGTTAACTCTTTAAACTGCCAAAATCTGCTTTTACCAAAAAGCAGGACATTTTCACCAGGCTAGCAATAACAATTATGATGTTAAAATAAATGTCTGTACACACAATGTCACCACAGACATGTATATTCAGAGATTTATATTACAGTAGCTCTCTTCAAGAGACAGGGAATCTTTTATTTTGCATCAGGGCATTAGAGACAGTTTTAGCACTTTTCAAAATATAGTTTATGAAGAAAAGGTAAAAATGGTGCAAATAAAATATTACCAAAAAAAACAAAGATATTACAAAGTAACAAAGAGACAAGGCAACAGAGAAATAAAAAGAGGTTGAGGGTGAGAATACTTAACAATGTCCTGGTTTGCAGAGTCCAATGAATAGGCAAAAACAGTACAGTGGCTCTCTCAAGTCCAGTTAGATGTTCCTTGGTTTGGTAAAATGAGAGCTGTAACAATGTGGTTGCATTCCACTTTTCTTCACATCAAGGGGGGTGTTGACAGAAACCATCTGACCAATCATCCGGTCTAAAGGGTGGTTGATGGGTTGTCACCACTTTTATGACCAAGTTCAAGATACAGTTTTTTGTAAGTTTTAATATCTCTGAATATCTGCAGGGTACAGACGGCTACCTTGCATATTATTGTCCAGCATGAAATTAGAGTCGAACATATGACAGGTCTCGGATATCTTTTTCATATAGGAGGGATGTGAAGGCCTTATCAACTCTGGTACCTTCTAGCATAGTGATGTTTGAGTTCAAAATGTTACAAATTACCGAGGGAGGTAAACATATCCTTGATCTTGCTGTGGTATTATTATTTTATAAGTTATGAGATATACTGTTTTAAGAGTCTTTGCTGCTAACCAGTCTATCATGAATGTGGATTGCTATGGAGTTTACGATAGGGGGTAAAGCTGCACAAGTCAGACTTTTTTTATTAGGATTTCCAGACTAAATTGTTTATTGGTTAATGGAGAGGGCTGTGTGCACGATCAATGGACAGATAAGAAGGTCCTGGCATGCAACTTAGAAGGTTGTGAATTGTATGAACTGAAAGGAGGAGGGAAAGGGAAAGGTCACTATGGCTATGCCTTTTTATGACAAAGTGGCATGGAAGACATATGACCTGAGCAAAATGGCTGCCACACACACAGCTATTCATATGCCCAGTACGCTTGACCATTACAGGGAGCATTATAGGAAGTGGTGTGCTGGGGAGTAATGGATGAAGAGGTGTGTTGGGAGTTACAGAGGTGTGCTTAGGGGCATTGGTGGCAAAGGTGTGCTCTGGAGTATAAAGTTGTGCCAGGGAGTACAGAGGTATGCTGGGGAGAATTAGTAGCAAGGGTGTTCTGGGGGTACGAACATCTGCTTGAGGAGTACAAAGATAAGTCAGGGGGTGTAACTATGGTAGAGGGTCTCTGAGGGTAAAAGGTTTGCTGAGGAGACAATATTAGCAGAAGTGTGCTGTGGGGGGGGGGGGTTGGGGGTTGCTGTACACTGCAGGTGCCATGCATGTCTTTGAATGCACACATTTTCTGCATTCAGGGACACGCACCCCTTCACTGTGCTGGGGCATCTTTTCCTGGGGTTTGGATAAAGGAGGGGAAAGGTAAGTCAATTTAAAAATCTTTCTTTCCCACAACCTTTTTTTCCATTACAGTGTTTAGTGCAGGGGGGGGGGGAGGGGAAGATGTCACATACTTGACAGCTTCCCAGCATAAGCAGAGTTCCTGTACGCTAGCTCAGAGTTGGTCTTAATTACTGCCAGTTTCCTAATCTGACAACTGGTGGTAATTCTTTAATTCTCTAAAATCTTGGCACTGTCAATGTGACAGATTCCTAAAGCGGCGGTAGTGAGAACTACCTCCTATGATTGCAAGTGTTGGTATTGATAATGCTTGCCTGAATTAGCCGCAGGTAGTTCTTAAGGGAACTTCTGCCAGAAAAGCACCATTACACTGTGTTCCTTCACAGTATGAAACTGCGCTGGCAGCTTTGATATATAGCTAGATCAAGAAGCATACAGATGTGCTTGGTGTGCAGACATAGTAAAAGTGGCTTACTGAACAGTATGTTCTCCTATGTCTTTATGCTTAACACATTACAAAAAATAATAAGATTTTACTCTAAAATTCTGTAGGTCTGACCTAAGCAATATGTTTGTGAGTTTCCTGGTAATGACTGAGCAGGGGACATCTCACACTATGGAACACATAACTGTGGCCAGTTTTTATTATTCTTTACCACAGATGGGGGCTAGTTAATCTTTGCTGCCAGAGAGTAACATTGACCCATGCCTATTGGCTTTTATACGTCAACCCAGCAGCTTTAATTGGCTGTATTGAGCTGTCTTTCCTACTGAATCTAGATATTTAGAAATGTCATAGCCTGTCTTAATCCCCATTCCCTGCCAGCAGAATTATGTGCTGTAAACTGCTCAGAATGTCCACTGGGAATTGGAACTGACAAGTGCAAAAGTTTAATAATATAAAATTATGAAATCATGCATGTGCCTGCTGGACCAGGGATCTGTGCCACCATTATCCTTTTGAATCTGTAAACTGCAGAGCCAGTAAGGCTCTATTTGTTTTAAAGAGGTGTTTGAATGTTGGAACGTCTTCAGTTTATCTTGCAAACAGCTTTAAAGCTGAATTTTAGGCATGCAGCTACACCAGGCACAGCTGTAAATACACACAAGGCAGCTGTTATACAAATGATTTGTATTTGCTCTGCCAGGCACCATAGCCTTGGGGGGGGGGGGATAAAGGACTTGTCAAAATCTGGGTGTGTGTCTTCGTTTACTTTGAACTTTTTTTGGTGAAAGATTAGGGGTATCCCCTACTCATGCACATAGGGGGGGGGTTGTGTTCTGGGGCCCCCTTGTTAATGGGCGCTTCCCGATTCCGATAAGCACCCCAACCGCAAACCCTGATAACCACCACCCAGGGTTGTAGGGAAGAGGCCCTTATCCTCTTTAAAATGGGGACAGTGTATTTTGGGGGGTCCCTCAAAGCAACCCCCAATGGGGGGTATGTGGCCTAGTATGGCTCAGCAGGGGGGCGCTCGCTCCCACCCCCTTTCCTGGCCTGCTGGGCTGCATGCCTGGATAAGGGTCTGGTATAGATTTTTGGGTGGGGCTTGCCACTTTTTTTTATCTTTTGGCATGGGATCTCCCCCTAAAACCCACACCAGACCCAAAGAGCCTGGTATAGATTGGGGTAGGATCTCCAAGCTGTTTTTCTTTTCATTCTTAAATGCCAGAAATTCTTTTGCTGATGAGTCATGGTTGTTAAGTACGCAGCGACCGCCCACTAATTAACAACAAGCTTTTTATTGGTTGTTAGGGATGCAGGCGGGTGCCGACTCCTTAACAACCAGCTGAAATTGAATATCTTCCTTGAATAAAGTGTGGTTAGACCACGACCTATTTATATAGTTTAGTGAATTGACTTTAGTGTCAGTTTATGTGGTATTTATAAACTGACAGTGAATTGACATTGTGAATATCACATGAGATAATTGGAAACATGTGTTACATGATCCAATTATCTCACGTAATACTCTTTAGTGAAATGAGACCTGTGAGAGGGGAGGGAACAAGTGGGATTGTAGCCAGTGCACTGGGCTACAGGGAGCTCATATCAGAGTTTAGAGTGGTGGAGTTCGTCAGGAAGCCAGTGAGAGTCCTCTGAAATTTGACCAGAGCGCTGAAATCCACAGATGGCAGGGAAAGCTGTGAAACCTTGAGGACAGAGAACGCCTTCTACTCAAGTACCCTGTAGGGATGTGTTTCTGGGGAAACCTCCCCTTCATCAGCCTACTCTAGGGAGCTACCTGTGTCAATTCATCCTTTCAGAGGTGGTGCAGACCAAGGTATCAGTAGCAACCTTTGATGGCTCAAGACTGCAGTGTGACTGCAGATCATCCAAGTTGAAGATATAGTGACACATATGAAGAAGCCCTTATGTCTTAACCACTTAAGCCCCGGAGGATTTGGCTGCTAAAGGACCAGGGGTTTTTTTGCGATTTTTTACTGCGTGACTTTAACGGACAATTGCGCGGTCGTGCGACGCTGTACCTAAACGAATTTGACGTCCTTTTTTTCCCACAAACAGAGCTTTCTTTTGGTGGTATTTGATCACCTGTGCGATTTTTTGATCACGCGCTATAAACAAAAAAAGAGCGTAAATTTTGCAAAAATAACAATATTTTTCACATTTTTTTATATGAAATTCCCCCAAAAAAAAAGTAAAAATCAAAATTTTTTAACATTTTTCGGCCAATTTGTTTTATGCTACATATGTTTGGTAAAAAAAATCGCAAAAAGCGTATTTTGATTGGTTTGCGCAAAAGTTATCGCGTTTACTAACAAAGGGAAAGATTTTTGTAATTTTTGGTGTTTTTTTTTTTAACGCGTAATGGCGGCGATCTGCGATTTTTTTTTCGGTACTGCGACATTGCGGCGGACAGATCGGACCCTTGACTGACATTTTTGACACTTTTGGGGGTACCAGTGACATTACTGCAGTAATCAGTGCTATATATATGCACTGTTACTGCAAAAATGACACTGGCAGGGAAGGGGTTAACTTTATTGGACAGGGAGGGGTTAAGTGTGTCCTAGGGGCGTGATTCTAACTGTGTAGGGACATTCCTATTGGTGTAAAAGCAAAGATCAACCGTTCTACATAGTAGAACGGACAGATCTTCACTTTTACACAGGGAGAACTGACAGGCAGCTTGTTTACACAAGCTGCTCTGTCTTTCTCCCTTCACAGGAGCGATCGCAGTGTGACTGGCGGACATCGAGTCCGCCGGTCACACGCACTGACTTGCCTGTGAACGAGCCGCGGCGGGCGCGCGCCCGCCCGCGATAGGTTTGCAAGTCAGTGACAGGCGAGTGACGTACCGATACGTCACTCTGCCTGGCCGGGGCTGACCGCCGCAGTATATAGTCGTGCGGCGGTCGGCAACCAGTTAATGCACAGTATATGTGGTCAAACAAGTGTGCATATATTCAAAAATAGGACCTCGTGTATGACAGCAAAAAAAAAAAAAAAGAAACTTTTAAGATAGAGAGACAAAAGTTGCACATAGAAGAATTGAGACTGGAGTAATATAGGAGGTCAAACAGACACTGAACATTGGTCCATGATGGAAAAGCTACAGAAGGAAGGTCTCAGGGGCTAATGTATGTAATAGAAACAATCCAAATAAACTGTAGTTTGATTATGGTATACATGGTATACATATCCAGTACCTCACTGAGGCACCTAGGATTTTATCCAGGTTGAAATATCCAGAATGTTTCTTGAGCACCGAGTTTCTTAAACAGATTACTTTCAGGCAAGGATGGAGAGATGGATTGTTTGGACAGTAAAGATAGGAGGCTAGGGTCCTTATTATGATGTGCCACAAAATGACTAGCAACACTATATTTAGGTGATCTGTTCTTCTGCTGCTCTTCCATGTTTGCCAAATCTAACTAAAAGAGGTATATTCGTTCTATCCACATACTGTAAGACACATTAACATGTTACTCAGTTAACTACAAAAGATGACGAGCAAGTTAAAAATTCCTTTGATATATACAGTATTCTCAACCTGTATGGTCTTTGAGGGACTTTTGACCATGTGTAATGTGATCACAGACCATGCACCCTATTTTTTATTTTATTTTTTGCAACAATGCATTCCTATCATAGAGAGGAATTAAGGAAAGTTTTTAGTGCGAGTGGTATTCAAGCTGTTTAGTTGGCTGGGTGTGATATTTTTGTTAGGTCCCTGGCTTTGCAAAAAACAATAGTTGGTGTATCTGATAAGCTGGATATTAGCTTGGGATCTTTTGTAAACTTGACTAATGTTTCTTAACAATGTTCCTGATTGAATAATTCTTATTAAAGGTTAAGTTCACCTTTTTTCTTTATGAATTCCAGTTTCCCTATGTACCTGTATACCAATCATATACTTTTACTGTTTCAGATAAAAAAAGCTTTTTCTATACTCTAGAGCATACAATACCTCAGCCTCCAGTGTTTCCTATAGAATACTCCTCCATTACCTAGTATGCTTCTGTCACAGTTCTCGCCATGGCTTACATACAGCCAGGCGTGGTCGCCATTAAGTACCTGACATGGGATTTGAACCTGTGTACTTTTACATTCTGTCCTGTTATCCCAGTGGTTCTCAATTCCGGTCCTCGGGACCCACTAACAGGCCAGATTTTAAGTATTACCTTGGGGGATGCAGACTAGAATACCACAATCACTGAGCAGCAAATGAGATCACCTGTGATGTAATTTAGTTATCTTGCAAACCTGGCCTGTTGGTGGGTCCCGAGGACCGGAGTTGAGAACCACTGTGTTATCCTACCTATGAGCCACACTTCAGCTCATATGGATCCAGTCTTGTTAATCTGGTATTGCCTGCAGCACTAGGGGGCTGGACTTCACCTGAGTGTGCTCTTGTCTATCATTGTCCACCTGAAGCTAATTGCTCAATTAAGCAAGCTATGAAACACTGTCTCTCGCTTAGAGCAGTGTCAGTTCATTGCTGGTCTTTGTTCCTGTTTGACAGACATTGTTCCTGTGTTCCTGATCATTGTTCCTGTTTGACAAACTTTGTTCCTGTGTTCCTGTTTCCTAAGCGTGTGCTCCAGACTGACTCCGGCTTCCATCTTTACCTTCGCTCCATGTTGTTCCTGTGACCTTATCTTCCTCTCATCGCCTGATCCTTATCCGGACTCGTGTATTCCAGTGACTGCAGTTATTCCTGGACTTCCCTTCCCATTGTATTCCTGGCGGTCCTGCTTATTGGAGCACCGTCCCTGCCAAGCCCCCGTGCACAAATTCACAGCCCAGGTGGCTTTCTTACCTGGGCACCTTGGACTGTGGATATCTGCAAAGGGTGAGCGTACATCTCTGCGTTACAGACTCCAACAAAGGTAAGCCCCGTGACAGCTTCCCTGGCACATGAAAACCATTGGAAGTGTAGCACTACTCCCATAGGAGCTGCTGACTGTTACGCTCAGCGCTCCGGGCCCCCTGCTGGCCTCGGAGCGCTCACAGCGTGTGTCCCCAGGCGGCGCTCCTGCGTCTCGGCGTGTGCGTCCCCGCTCTCTAGGGCGCACACGCACCGGGACACTTAGATCTAAAGGACCAGTGCACAGGTGATTGGTGCCTGGTCCAAACTGGTTATTAAGGGTTAAGGTTTATGAAAGGCAGTGCTGACTTAATTAGGCTTCACCTGTGCACTGCCCATTAATACCTTCTCCTCACACAGCTTCCTGCCAGATCATTGTGCCTTGTGCCTCTGTGAAAGCGTTCCCTTCTGTGTTTGTTTGCTTTGCCTGTTGCCGAACCCGTTGCTACCGACATCTCGCCTTTGAACCTCTGCCGCCTGCCCTGACCTCTGCTACGTCCGACTACACTCTTGCCTACTCCCTGTGTACCACGCCATATCAGCTGCCAGAGAGATCGAGTTGTTACTAGGGGACACGACCTGGTAGTTACCGCCGCAGCAAATCCATCCCGCCTTGCGGTGGGCTCTGGTGAAGACCAATAACTGCTTAGAACCGGTCCTCTTGTACAACCCGCGCCATCGCCTCTCTGGTCCAGAGGATCCACTACCAGTCCTGCCGGTTCGTGACACTGATTACGGGTTCCCCTGGGTTACCATTAGCAACTGTAGAACAATCTGGCATTTCTCCAAGTGTTTTACCTCAGACAAGAATCAGTCCAGTTTCTTTGGTTTTTATGTTTTATTTGGAACTTGGATAGGAGAAGGGATGAGTGGAATACTCCTACTGAATAGAACTATGCACAATAGGCAGGGACGACTTGAAAATGAGTAACGCTGAGTAATGCTGAGTAACGCTGAGTTATGCTAGTCGCGGCTAGGCTGCTGCTTCACTTTGCCTTTGGCTGTGAAAAGGATTCTTTAAGCTTCCTGAGGTGCACTCTATCCTAAGGCAAGCTGTATACTGAGGTAGACTGTACTGCTGAACAACTTCAGGGCCCTTCCTGGTGCCCCCTTTATCCCTAATCTTCAGGGCTTAACTACTTGGCGCCCCCTTTACTGTAACACTCTGGGGAGCTGGCTCCTTGATCCCTGACTTCTCTAGAGTGGTCCCCTCTCTTAGGCAGCCCCTTAGGCAGATCCCTCAGTACTCACGATACTGTTTTTCCTAAAGTCTTCTGCCCGACCGCTCCACTGGTAAGCACACTGGATCCTCTGCAGCACAGCTCCACCCCTCGTTCCTAGGCCGACTTCCTGGACCACCTTCCTCACACCTGCAAGAGGAGAGACAGCCGTCCACTTCCTCCTGGGACTTTGCTACTGCCAAAAGACACCCTGTCACATGCCCCTCAGGATCTATTCCCAATTCTAGGATGCATTGCAGCAATGCCCACCCACTGGGACAGTCATAAACCCTGGTGTGCTGTTGGTTAGGTTTCCTCCACTGTCCAAAAAGCTCCCTTATTGGATACAGTGAGGAGACTCCCTTAGACAGAATAAATCACACCTGGAAACGTGACAGGCTAAACTAGCTGATTAGGCTCTCCTGATAGGCCGAAAGAGCCACCAAATGTATTTACCTAGCACCTACCTAGGAGGGTGCTACAGAAGTATTTGGACCCCTCTTCCCCCCTGGTACTCCCCCACATTTGGGGGGTAACCTCTGAACAATATTAGGACACTCTTTTTTTTGAGCCATTAAATTCAGTTTGAACCCTAAACCCCCTCCACTCCTTCACAATGGTGCAGTCCTCTCTCATTTAACCTGTCCTTACTAAGCTAATGGTGTCAGTCCTAACTTGACCATGGAGATGAACACCAGCGCTACGGACAGGGCAAAACTGTAAGGACAATTTTGATACTTTAATTGTGATCGTTTTGTTTTTATTTTCACACTTCCTTTTTTTTTATTAATTATACCCTTACAGATTGTTAATTTTATTTGTAGAGAGGCTGCACCACTGTTTGTACCCTGACATTGCGGCATATCCAGCCTTAGATCTATTTCCATTTTAGAGACTTTGGAGGTGGGTTTCTCTACTCAAATTCCTTTGGATATCAAGTTAGAAATATAATTGACTCATATAACCTGATCCTTATAGTTCAATTTTCTCTTTACCAGGTGGTGCGGGTCCCTCTTTTTGTACTCCTTGTGGGCCAGAAATTTACCGGCCGTTGGTGTCCCATCCTGGGGGATTTCCCCCCATGGTGTGGTGTGTGGCCAAGGATCAGCACTTTTGTTTTTAAATATGCGGTTCTCTGCTTGGTACTCCTTCTACTGGTTAGTACAACCTTGTGCATATGATGTTTTGAAAATGTGATGCATGATATACAATGTGAATACTTTGAACATGTTATTGAATCTTGTTCTTTTTTGGACAGACTTAATATAAAAGGTAGTCTGGTACACCTGACGAAGAGATTGAACCCCAAAAATTCTCGAAACGCGTTGGGTTTGTTCCTGCCTTTTTCAGTCACCAGGTTGCCTCTGGTAACCAGTTATATAGAATATGGTTGTACCAACAAGCCTTATACCGCACTTGTGTTTTTACTGTTTACTTTGTAATTTATGTAATTAAACTTGTTAAATTTTAAATGATTTGTTTTTTTTGCCCTGAAAAAAAGGGGGCAAACTGACCTCATTATCATGCAGCATCCCCCCCCCCCCTCCTTGCACATTTGGGACACAGCAAGAAACAAACAGGACTGGTCCCTTTAAAGGGACGTATTAGCCTTGCAAAACGCGTTGACGTCATCACTGGCCGTGACCCTGCCTGAGGTATCCCCAGATGGGTGGTGAGCCGCGATGTTGGATGGAAAGATGAGCTGTCATGAGGACTATCCTTTGTTTTAGGGAGACCTAGCCGCTGCATGCATAGACACTGAATGGAAGGATACAAGGCGCTGTGGGAAGCTATATCTTTGGAATACCCAAGCCAGAGCACACCATGATCGGACAGTGATTGACATACCACGAGCAGTGGTATCAAGAGGGGTAAAGTAGTACCCTATACTATTTGCTTGAGCCACTTATTACTCCTAACTTCAATGTGTCATTCAAGTTCGGCTGGCTTATACACATCTCCCTTGTAGCACAGATTGCCATATCTGCTAACAAGCTCACACGAGCATGCCATTGACCAAACACTGGGATTAGGCGGCATAGCTGCTATTCATATATGGAACTTTCCCCATCTATAAAGGCCTACATCTATAAGGGCTGTACTTGGTTGTAGTGTGGGAAGTCCAGGGTGACACAGACTTACAAGGAACTTGAGAGACATTGATCTAATGTAGCTATTGTTGAACTGCTGAAGCTAATTAGCATATGCCATTACCTTAAACCGATTGACTGTCTGCCCTTACTGGACATTGCCATCTACGGACTACACCCACATCAGTATGGTGTTTTACCAGGGAATTCCCAGTACATATTACACCCTCTATTCATGGCATGTAGTTCCACTGCTTCACTACACACCTTAACCCCAGCATGATCCTCTCCACCTTCCAACATAGGGCTCCCAGGGGCTAACACACAGGGAAAGCCCAGATAGTTCATACATTTTTGATACAGGCGATACAGGGTTTACCATGGGTTTTTTTTTCCCCTGAGTGTTGGTTATACCTACCGTCCAGACTAGGTTGTCTTCTATGTTGTATTTTGTTTTGTCTTGTTTCATGTCAGTAGCATTTTTGCACTGAGTTACATTAGGTATTCTCCTTACTGGGTTATTATAATGTATCCATTGTGATCAATAAAGTTACACAATTATTTTTACTTTGTATCCCCTTGCCATTTTTTTGTCAACACGAATAGCTTCTTTTTTCCTGTGTCTATGAAGGGCATTTTTTGCTGTATGCTTACCAGCTAGGTTGACAGACACCATACTGGTGTAGGCAATGACGGGAAAAATTATCTATTTCATTTTTTTACCATTTCTATCTATAATTATCTATTTAATTTTTGTTATTACTAATTATCCCACACCCTGTGCCCGCCCACCTATGCAGTTACATGAGCACTGTTCTCCCTAAATACAACTTGCATAGAGCATTCATTTAGCAGAGTGTGCAGGAGCTGAGCAATCACATAACACTCTATGTGGGGTAGAGTTTTAGTATTGAAAAAAGGAGAAGTATGTCTCTGGAAGTCTGTAAAGCTCACAATCTGATATACAGTCTGATTGTACAATCGCCTTTAGCTCTACCTTTAACTATGTAGTGTAAAGGCCTGCCTGAATGGATACAGACTGATTGGATAGATAGGTGTGTCCTCCTATTATATAGGTTTGGTAAATTGAAAGGAAATTTTACGTAAATTGTACAATCAGATTGTATGGTGTATGTCCACCTTTATACACTTAAAATGGACCAATTGCTCTTTTATTGCCAATAATTGTTAAATAAATTCCAAATGCAAAAGCAGACACTCATTTAATGCTTGAAAAAACTTGCAACAAATGCGGACCCCAGATCTCTCCATAAAGAGAACCTGTTCTCCCTAATTCTATTACAAGGGATGTTTACATTCCTTGTAATAGGAGTAAAAGTGATTAAGAAAAAAAAATTAAGGGGACGGTGTAAAAACAAAATGTAAAATAGATAAGAAAAAAAAATGAAAAGGCCCCATCCCTCCATGCTCATGCGCAGAAGCGCCGCATGGTGTTCGCAACACATATCTGAGGTATCGCCATGAAATTTAGAGCGAAAGCAATTATTATACCACTAGACCTCCTCTGTAACTCTAAACAGGTGTTTAAAGTGTTGCCTATGGAGATTTTTATGTACTGTAGTCCGTCGCCATTCTATGAGCGTGCGCAATTTTAAAGCGTGACATGTTAGGTATTTATTTACTCTGTCATATTTCACATTTTACAAACAAACTGGGAAATATATTGTGTTTTATTTTTTTCAATTTATTAACCACTTGCGGCAGGCTGGCTCGGCTGCGCGAAAGGATGTAGGGTACGTCGGTTCGCGGTAATGCCTCTGGGCACTCTCCTGAGAGAGAAGGACAGTCAGCTGTTGTAAACACAGCTGACCGTTGTTCTCTCTGAAATGATCAGGAGAGCGCCTGTGATCCTTTTATATACGATCACAGGTCTCTATGTTCATTTCACAAGCGCATCCCTCATTTAAACACTCCCCTAGGCTCACAAATAACCCTTTGATCACTCCTAGGTTAACCCCTTCCCTGCCAGTGTCATTATTACAGTAACAGTGCATATTTTTAGCCCTGATTACTGTAGTTATGTCACTGGTCCCCCCAAAAGTGTAGCAGTCCTGCTAAAAATCGCAGATTGCCGGCATTACTAGTAAAAATATATAAAGATTACATAAATCTGCACGAACCAATCAAAATACGCTTATTGCGATTTGCTTTACCAAAAATATGTAGCAGAATACAAATTGGCCTAAAAGGATAAATCATTTTGATTTTTTAATTTTTTTTTTGGGGGGGGGAGAATGTTATATAGCAGCATGTGAAAAATATAGGGTTATATATATTTTTTTTTTTTTGCAGAATTTTCGCTCTTTTTGTTTATAGCGCAAAAAATAAAAATCGGAGAGGTCATCGAGAACCACCAAAACAAAGCTCTATTTGTGGGGGAAAAAAGGATATTTCCATTAAAATACGCAGTGCCGAATCGCAAAAAATGGCCTGGTCATTAAGGGGGCAAATCCTTCCGGTCCAGAACTGGTTAAAGTGTATTTTTTTCCAAAGAATTTTGTTTGCAAAACCGCTGCGCAAATACCGTGTGACATAAAAAATTGCAATGATCACCATTTTATTCCCTAGGGTCTCTGCTAAAAAAATGTTTTTAAATATTTGGGGGTATAAGTAATTTTCTAGCAACAAATACTGATTTCAACTTGTAAACAAAAAGTGCTAGAAGAAGCCTGGTCTTCAAGTGGTCAAGTTACTGGATGCATGTACTGCGAATTACAACTATTATTTTTTAAGGCTCCCTTCATATATGTGATTCAGATGCATTTTGAATCGCATTCGATTTGCATAACATGTGAATCGGCAGCCTTCTCAATGCAGCCAGTTCACACATGTGCAGCATGGCCACGGTGCGGCTTTAAAAAGAGTTCCTTGCATTTCAAGTCCAGTTCAGGTGCGGTTATAGATATAAATTTTGCACCTGATTTGCACCTGAACCGGTGAACAGAAGTGCACCGGACTCCTGCACTGAAACTGTGGCTGTATATATGTGAACCCAGCCTAACTGTCTTACAGGGACAAGGGACACAACTTACAATCAGTGCTGATGCCTCCTCTGGTGAAATCCTCCTCCATCTATGCCCCCTCGACCCCTCTGCAATTATATTTGGGTGCAGGAGGGGTTATTAGAACTGTAGGAGCTATCACAGGCTCCCATCAATGGTGCCAAATTATGCCCATGATTTATGAATGAATGGAGTGGATCTTTCAACCACCCGCCCCTCCTTTAGTCATAAAAGCTGTAGTACCGGCTTCTAGTGATGGAGGAGGTGGGCAAAAAGGACAGGCATAGTCAGGCTCTCTTGATGAGAGCCTGTGACAGATCACACAGATCTATTAACCCTGCTGCATTGAGAGAATGCAGTGGTGTGGATGGGGGAGGGGCACAATCTACTGATTGTAAGTTATGTCCCTTGTGCTGATTTTTATTTTATTTTTTGTTATCTTTAATGCACTTAGGCTTTAACTGTTTGCCCCAATCATAACAGAATATTATAAAACAGGTAACTCAATCTTTTTGATACCATCCCCATCATATATGGAGATAGTAATTTTATGATACACATAATATATGCATGTTACGCATGCACTTCATTTAATGGACATAACACAAGTGTGAATGAAGGTGACCTTTAGCTTCCTGATCTGATTGGCTAAATTTGTCTTAACAGTGACAGCTGACAAATGTCAAGTCTCCTCCTAATGTGACACAAGTTGGGTCTGTCAGTCATAAAGATAAAATCAATTAAGGTGTCTTTCATTTTAATTTACACAGCAGAGGACAATGCCTAAGGGAGACTGAAATAGTGAGAGCAGCAGTTAAAATTTAATTATCAAATAAGATGGCTAATTGTTGCTGGAAATATTTAATAAAGGTCATCTGGATACTTTAATAGTGAAACATACGATTTCACAGACAGGACCTCCAACACAAGGCTCTCTCCAGTTATTATCAATTACTATAGCCAAATGGGGTCATCTAATTTTCTCCAGTAAATGTATTTGACTTTTTTTCATTGCAATATCTGATACATGCAAAGACAACCTAAAATCCTACCTGGCTATACAAAGTAGAAGCCACCAAACGTATATAATGACAGCTGGTGGCATTTTAAAACACTCTTCATAAATAATATGGGTGCAGTCATGGAGAAAGAAATATACGACTTGGAAAAAAAAGATGTCATTCCCCCTACAGGTTCTGACAGCTTTGACCTTTTATGAGTTTTTTTTTTTTTTAATTGTTTCTGTGTATCATACAAATCCTCTGAACTATGGTGTGCAAGATCGAGACAAAAACAAAAATTTTGAAACTAAATGTTAAAGTAAAAAAAAAAAGTTTTATTTTAATATTACATTATGTGTGATCTTTTCTGAGAGTTCCATATAGTTTGATCATTTAGCATTTTACAAGCATCTGTTTGTGGACATGTGTGTATGTATAGATGAGACCTACAAACCTTTTCTGAGTCATTTGTGAGAGTTGTGCCCATGCCTATCATCATCACCATGTAATCACATTGCTGGTTACATGGATGCTGTTCCTTAAAAAATGTATATACATGTTATATGTGGAATACACCTTAAGACAGCCTACCAATGCAAGGACAGCCAATTTATATAAATTATAGTGGTTTGGTATTTTTCATTGGGGCATCTATTGCCATCTGTAATTATATTAAAAGAAATATCCAGGTCAAATGAGTGGTGAGTTGACAGACAAGTAAGTAGATGTGTAAGTTGTTTGTTTGTTTGTCAAGACAGTCCAAAAAGTTCGAAAGGATGAGCTGCCTGGCGGTGAAACTGACTGTGACAACAGATAAGACAGTGGGGTAAATGTACTAAAAGCGATGCTCTCAGAATCTGGTAAGGCTGTGCATAGTAGCTAATCAGCTTCTAACTTCAGCTTGTTGAATTACACTTTGGCAATAAAACCTGGAAGCTGGTTTTTATGCAGAAGTGAACTAGATGTTGTAGGATTCGGTTTTAGTAATAAACACCAAGGGTGTTTACATTTCCATCTTCCTCATCACTACAACAGATGATAATGATAATGTAGACTGGGTATGGGAAGCAAGTTATTGATGTAAGGGATGCTTTTTAATGCTGGTTATCATTTTTTTTTACATTGAATATTGTATTATCATAACATATGATGGATGAGACTGGAAATGCCCACACAAGGCCACCAACGTTCCTTAAACCCCAATGGCCAGAAATTACAGAGCAAAGGGAAGTAGCCTCATCCCTAGCAGGAATGAGTGGGGATTTAAAGTTTATTTTCATATATACGAGGGTTCTTCAAAAAGTTCTTGCACGTTTTTTAACTCTATTAAAGTGCGTACATTTTTTAAGACCACTCGTAGTAGCAATACAATTTAAATTTTCCACCAATGCTTAACAAAGGGTAAAAAGTGAAAGAGCCACATGTATTTTTGAAAATCAATGTTTATGTAAATACATCTTATGGAAAGTGACAGTTGGTATATTTGAAAAGTTGACTGCGCTTTTCATAAATTGACACTTTACATATGCACAATAAAATGTTAAATTTTTTTGACAGAAACTTAAGAGTGTGAAAAGTGAAAGAACAGTATTTCAGCAATGACAGTAACAATAAGTTGTTGAAATACACAGAGGCAAAGCAATAAATTTTATCTGAATCTTAACCATGACCCTATATCCAAATATTGATCACTCTTACCTTTTCACTTGGAAAGCCTAGGAACTTAGATTTAAAAAAAAATCACATTTCGTGTGTCTTGCTCCACTAGCATTATGTAAATCATTGTTTTTAAAAGTATATCATTTGTGGGCTTTGAATGCCCTTTATTATATATTCAGCCAGAAGCTAGAGCAGGGAAAAGTTTCAGCGATCTGACTCAAAATTTCATATTTTATCTTTCTTGTCTCACAGATTTGAACTTTTTTGCTCACCGCAAAAGAAACTAAAATAGGTATTCATTTTATAGCAAGTTTGGCCTGCAGACCTTTAAGTTTTCATACCTGTTCTCCTTTACAAAAAAAAAAAAAAAAAAGAACATGAGTGTAGGTACTTGAAATACATTTGTCAACCTTCTTTCTCCACAGCCTTCATGTGCTAATAATACATCTCTTTGTTAGGCAGCAGTGAGTAAGGTCACAGCTCCTGGTGATTCAGTGTTTTGACAGGCTGCTAATGAACACTTGATAAGACAAATTTTTTCATCTCTAAATCTCATCTTTATTTCTGACCTGGAAAGATTCTTCTGCCACTTTACAGGTGCTAGAAGTTTTGCTCAACATGATTTTTTTACAAAGTGTTCCAGAATAGATATTTTTTTTTCTTACAAAACTCAGTCCATTAGGTAGCTGCCTGGAGAATAAAGAGTTGGGTTTATTTTTAGTGAGCAAATTACATCAAAATGTTCTAATAAATAGAAAAAAATTGCATTTCTGTTGTGAAACGTTATGCTTCTTAATGATAGATTTGTGTTGGACCATTGCTGCTGTATACATCTCATGTCCAGCCACTGTTTATAATGCCTCATTTTCAATTAGCAACTGCTTTGTAAGTTGAATTTGATTTGAATAATGTCACATGTACACATTATGGTTACATGCCTGTAATATCAACACAGGTATCCATTCTAGGTGCCCAGAATTGCTGTTTAGAAAAAGTTAAAAAAATTTTTTTTTTTAGTTTCAAAGTGTCGCTTACGTATGAAATGTTTTTGGGTGGCCAAGTACAAGAAGTGGACCAAATGTATGAATATAAAAAAGAATGTTCTATAACCCCTGATTTGTGTGTTTATTGTTTAGGAAAAAGGCTTCCAATTCTAGAAGGCATTTTACTGGTGTTCATGATATCAGTATTTAATTTGGTTTGCATTTTTGCATTAAGGGTCATTATCATCCTGGAATATGGAAACATCATATTTGCACCATAAGGTCTTAATAAACAATCTGATAGTCTCTGGACATATGGCCATGCAGAGTAATTATGAGACATAATTGCTTCCACAATAACAGTTACCAATTGATTTTGTGGATGGAAGACATATTTTGGTTTCCATAGCAAGCCTGTGTAAATGTAGGAGTAAAGAAAAATGTCAGATAATATTATTTTTTATGTTTATGGATCTTTCCATGTTGGCGGTTGATACAGTTTCCAAATATCATCAACCCTGCCATAAGTTCCACTCCTGCAAAGTTAACAAACAATTTTTGTATTGTGGGTTTACTGAGGCAATGATTCAGTTTTGTGATCACTTTATAGGCTTTACATGTATAGCCTTTAAATGCCATGTTTCTATCTGTCTTATGGCATCTGTTTGTCTTTGCTGGTACAGGTTGTTTATTCTAAATGTTCAGTTATCATAAGCAGATCATTTTACAAAATTAAAATTAGCCTGACCCACATACAATTTGGGACTAAGTTTAAAATATTATGTTATAACTAGAATAGAAATACATAAAAAAAACACACAAATATAAAGAGAGGGGTGCAAATCACATAAAAGCATTATCTACAGACATCTAAGAAATTGGATGATAATTAAAACAATCAAATTGTTACTTAAAGTGGTTGTAAATGAGACATGAAATATGAAAAAACAAAATCCCTTTATAGTGTGTTCTTATCTCAATTAAAAGTGTAATTTCTGTCTGCTGCTTTGTTCCTCTGCTATCAGCAAGAATCACTTCTGACAATTTTTCCTGACACTAAGACAAAAATGGTGACGGGGAGGGATCTCCAACAGATTGACAGCCTCAGCTCTGTTCCTGTGAGCTTTGTGAAGAGGGTGTGTCTCTTCCCTCAAATCTGCTCTCAGAGCTCTCCTCACTGAGCTCTGCAGAGTGTAACTTCAGCTCTCTACCCCCTTTTCATCTATGAGAATCCCCTTAGGATAGTCAATTTACTGGATATATGTAAGGGTTTCCAACCACTTTAACACAAATGTAAACTGATATGAAAAAACAGAATGGTACATAACAACTAGAGAGAGACGTTAAACTATGGACTATCCTGTGTTTGATCAAATAGCTTACTCCTGGAAGCTGCTTGCACTGCAATCTTGGATCCCTTCTAACTAGAGGGTTCATAGTTATTAACAAAGACAAAACTAAAAAAGTGCCGTGCTACCTGCGAAACAGCGCGATCCTGTGATGGATGTGATCACAAGACACAGCCAAGACGGGATTGGGATATAAGCGCTGTGATTGGCCCTCCAGATCACGTAAGGCTGTGTCTAATCACTTGAAGAAATGTTTTTTTGGATCTTAGCTGGAAGGGAAAATAATAGTTTCTGCCACCATCCCAGGAGTATAGTTTTGTCAGTTCGTGGTGCCTCAAGTCAGGTATGGGATTTTAAGGGCAGGAGTAAAACGAGTAAACAGTAGTTGTACAGTTTATAGGTAAAATTTATTCACATGTATAATTGTATACAGAAATTTGAGTGAGTTAATGGGTAAAGTCCCATTGTGATGGTGAAGAGAAAGTAGTAGGTGTGTTT
The DNA here is from genome assembly GCF_965119305.1 of Pelophylax lessonae. NCBI lineage: Eukaryota > Metazoa > Chordata > Amphibia > Anura > Ranidae > Pelophylax > Pelophylax lessonae. Next base: position 169,096,492 of record NC_138774.1, on the reverse strand, counting down.
ACACGTGAAAAAGGTGACTTGAACAAGAAAAGTAGATGGTCCTGCTCTGCTGTTCCTCATATCAAAGAATGGAAAATGATTGCAGAGAGGGGCCTGATCGGTATTCCGACATGTTTCGGCCTATAGCGGCCTTTATCAAGGATGTTACCGATTCTAGGAATAAGTAAAATGGATTTGTCAGTGATAACAATATAGTTGTTCAGATTTAAATATATATAAGGTTGTAATATAACATACATATTTTTGTCCACTTTCTGGGGTATTGCTTTCCCAGATTTTCTCCGGGAGCTGCAGGAACAATGCTGTATTGTGTGAAAAGGTGTGATTTGGTTGTAGTTGGAACCACAAGTAAAAACAGTGGTAGTGAGTAATAGAAAGTGTAATAATAATTACTTCTTGGGCCACGTTTTCCTGGCATGGCTACAAGGGATGCCGCATCTGCCGCACGCAGGCGCATCTCTTGCGACACCACGGACACCGCCCACAGGCGTCACACAGCGCATCACTGCGCATGTGCGACAGCCTTTAAAAGGCCGGGGAACACCTCCAAGTCTTCAGTCTCTCCCGGATCGAGGGAGGACAGGACCTGGAGGCAACATGCTGTGACACTACACCGATACTCTCTCTACTAAGCGTAAGCATAGACCTGGAGAAGATGTGCAAACATCTTCCCACCAAGTCTAAATTCCTTATACACTTTCAAAATTTCTAACTATTTTGTACTTTACCCCAGGATGCTTTACTTTACCAAAAGCCACATCCTTTACCTTTTACTATGTACTATACCTTATATACCCCGTACCACAGATGATCTCCATCAATGTGGAAACACCATAGATGATCTCTATCAATGTGGAAATCTTTATATCATAGCCACATTGAACCATTTGGACCAGGAAAACGTGGCCCAAGAAGTAATTATTATTACACTTTCTATTACTCACTACCACTGTTTTTACTTGTGGTTCCAACTACAACCAAATCACACCTTTTCACCCAATACAGCATTGTTCCTGCAGCTCCCGGAGAAAATCTGGGAAAGCAATACCCCAGAAAGTGGACAAAAAATATGTATGTTATATTACAACCTTATATATATTTAAATCTGAACAACTATATTGTTATCACTGACAAATCCATTTTACTTATTCCTAGAATCGGTAACATCCTTGATAAAGGCCGCTATAGGCCGAAACATGTCGGAATACCGATCAGGCCCCTCTCTGCAATCATTTCCCATTCTTTGATATGAGGAACAGCAGAGCAGGACCATCTACTTTTCTTGTTCAAGTCACCTTTTTCACGTGTAAACACACCTACTACTTTCTCTTCACCATCACAATGGGACTTTACCCATTAACTCACTCAAATTTCTGTATACAATTATACATGTGAATAAATTTTACCTATAAACTGTACAACTACTGTTTACTCGTTTTACTCCTGCCCTTAAAATCCCATACCTGACTTGAGGCACCACGAACTGACAAAGCTGTGTCTAATCACAGCCTTCACAGTGCAAACAGGGACATGTGTCTCTATGACAGTTCTCCCAGCTGAGCTCTGTGAGAGCTCAGTGCAGGGGTGGGGGTGGGGGGGGGGAGCTGCAACCTCTGTGACAGCTCTGTGTGTGTAAGGGATGATTTTACACACAGAGCTGACACAGATCCAAACACATAGTACACCAAGCACCATTGTTCCTGTCCCATGATCATCTGTCAGTGTCCCCATAAACATCTGTACCAATGCACAAAAACATCTGTCACAGTGCCCCATCACATCTGTACCAGTGCACAAATCATCTGTCACAGTGTCCCCAGGAACATCTGTACCAGTGCAAAAAACATCTGCAATAGTGCAATAGTGTTCCATTGTGACATCAACATCTGTCAGTGTCCTCCGGTGGACAATCAACATCTGTCATAGTGTAAATGTGCACAAAAACATCTGTTTATGTACCAGTGTCCCGCCAATAAATCAATAAAACATTTTAAGTGCCACAGTTCACCCTGTGCTCGCGTGCAAAGGCGAATGCATTTTTTGGTCTCGTACGCATACGTAAACAGCGATCGCACCACACATGTGAGGTATCCCTGCAAACATCAGAGCAAGAGCAATGCTTTTAGCACCAGAACTCATGTTTAACTCTAAACTGGTAACCGATAAAGGCTTGTAAAGCGTCGCCTATGGAGATTTTTAAATACCAAAGTTTGGTGCCATTTCACAAGCGTGCAAAATTTTAAAGCGTGATATGTTTGGTATCTATTTACCCAGTGCAACTCCACATTTTACCAACAATTTGGGTATTATATTGTCTCTGTGTGCATTGAAATTCATCAAAGTGTATTTATGCATTAGTGTGGAAAATGGTGTTTGAAAAACTGCTGCGTATACTGTGTGACATAAAAATTTGCAAAACCCACCATTTTTATCTCTAAGGTCTCTGCTACAAAAAATGTATAATGTTTGGGGCTCTAAGTAATTTTCCAGAAAAAATACTGACTTTCACTAGTAAACAAAAAGTGTCAGAAGAAGGCTTGGTCCTAAAGTGGATAATACCTGAAGGGGATCCTTTGTTGTTGCACCTCTTTATGTGGCTAGGCTATGAAAAAGTTTCATACATGTGGTATCACCATACTCAGGACAAGTAGCAGAATGTATTTTGGTGTGTAGTTGCAAGTATGCCTATGCTGTGTGTGAAAAATAACTCTAATATGGCTTTTTAATAAAAATAAAAAAATAAATAATAATATCTTAATTTTCCAAAGAATTGTGGGGAAAAAATACAGCTTCAAAAAAACTTGCCGTGCCTCTTAATAAATACCTTGAACTGTCTACTTTCTAAAAAGGGGTAATATGGGGAATCTTTGTACTGTTTTGGCATGTTAGGGCCATAAGAAATGTCAGTCAGTACATCAGGTGGGATCAATTTTCAGTGATTTGGTACCATAGCTTGTAGACTCTATAAATGTCACACAGACCAAATGTTATACATTGATTTGGGTTATTTTTACCAAAGAAATTTAGCAGTATACATTTTGGTCAAAGTTTATAAAGATAAATTACTTCGCAAGAAAAATGCATTTTATTTCATAATTTTCGGTCTTTTTTCATTTGGTAGTGCAAAAAATAAAAAACCCAGTGGTCATTAAATACCACCAAAAGAAAGCTTTATTTGTGTGGTAAAAATGTAATTTGGGTACAGTGCTGCATGACTGAGTAGTTCTCATTCAAAGCGCGACAGCACTGAAAGCTGAAAATTGGCCTGGGCAGGAAGGGGGTAAAAATGTCTGGTATTTAAGGTTGGTTAAACAGAATGTGTCTATTGTTGAAAAAAGTCCTTCAAACATATCCTTATTTTGAAAATTATTGTGAACAAGAATATCTCTAATTTTCCTATGCTTATTCCTCTAAACCACAGTTTCTTATACAATACACTATCTCCCAAATCAACCTCGTGCTCCTGTGTGCTCACACCCAAACTATGCACTCACCAGAATCCGATGGCCCTCTTAACTTAGTAAGTGGGTTTAAAATAGTTTAAATGTGTGCTGTCCTTACAAGCCTTCCAGATCGCCTCCCCTTCTCCAAACATTAGAGCTGTACAGATATGCTAATTCTCCAGGTGCACATTAGCCATCAGGAATAAAAAACAGGAAACGGTGCCATAGTGCAGTCATTTTATTTCGGAAAGGTTAAAAACAATGTTCCAAAAGTGTGCATTCACATTTTAAAAACATATCCCAGTATTCAAAATGTTTTTTATTGACAGACTTCCATGGCCGAATAGGTTTGGGTAGCCCTGCCCTCGCTCCTACCCCATAGGACCCCACTCCCATAAATTTTCAGGCTGAGCCAGAGGCTGCGTTTCTGTTTTGTCCTCTGCACTAATAAGGACCATTTTATATAAATTTTCCTTCCTTTTGGAAGATGTGGAAACTGGGGGTCTTATGAGGGACAGCTGTGCAGATATTGGGAGCATCCTGTGGTGTCCTGTGATGTCCAGAAGTTCCAGGATGGCTCCAGTAGTCACCAAATGCCCTGCTAGCAGCAGGGTGGTGAATTGAACACATGCGCAGAAGACTGACACCTGTAATAACAGAAGCTCTGCCAATGGCAAGCAGTTGCACTAGGTCGGATGTCCTGCTAAAAGCGCTTGACCTCTAAAGTGCGCCCAGCATGATGGTGTGCTTTGCTGCTCTTGGGATATGGGTTGCCCTTGGATCTGGTTTGGATGTATCGATTGCTCTGTGGACCAGGTTCAGCATACGTGAATATGTTTGGTTTGAGGTCAGCAGAAGGGACCAGATGCCATCCGTGCTGCTAGGGAGCATCTCCACTTGTGTTAAAAAAGAAAAATAAATAATAACCAAAATGAAAACATATGGAGATGTCTATGCTCTGGTGTGCATTGTAACATTTTTATCAAAATTTGGTGCAATTGCTTTCTGTCCTGTCCCAAACAGATACATGTTTGTTTTAGCAAGGTTTTTTATTTCTGTGTTGAATGCTCTGTCTAATGAAATCACCTGTGTAGAATGGTAATGGTAATACTATTACTCTTTATGGAACATCTAAGCTTAATATAATTCATGTTTTTCCACTAATTAGAATATATTCCAAAATGCAGATCATATTCCATTGACTACACCACTTGTTCTTGGTGCCCTGCTCCTTGCCAATCCCCTGTGTCCACCCAAAAGCCATATATGCCGCATTCATATGGAGAAGGTTTGTCCACTCTGATTAAAACATGCATGCAAACGCAACAAATATTTTTGACTAACTGTGTTTTGATATTTCTTTGGTTTTTACTTTGTTGTACTATCAGCCACTAACTCCTGTTATTTTTTCACCTCAAGAAATGTGTTGATTATTGTGGGTCCTGATGAAGCTTGTCGCAAAACCCATTGACCTCTAATCAGACAGACTTCATAAAGTCAAGTATTGGTTAATTTCCAATCAGATCAATTCCTGAATATCTATATATTGTTGTAATGATATGTTATGTGGTTTCTTTTTTGTTTTGTGATGTGACCAACTTTTTCATGGAGTATGGAGGTTTTCTATCCCGTGCTCTGTAATTTTAAAATGTAAGCAATAAAAGCCTTTCTTTTAATAATTACGCGTATCTAGTCTATCTTATGATGTGCCTTTGAAAGTTCAGCATTTTTGTTAATTTTTATTTGGTCCTTAACAAACATTTTCCTTTTTCCTATATAATTTGGATTATGGGACCGGGCTGGTAGCTCCTCCTGGTCTTCTGGTGATAGCCTTGTGTTGAACCCCTAAGGGTTATATCTGTCTGAAGTTGCAGCCTGGGAGCCACCTTAACCCTTGCCTCTCTTCCAATGCAATGAAAGTTGGGATGAAGAATATTCTATCCTAAATAATAATTATGACAAATGTGACAATCTGGTCTGCATTGCAAGAGTTTATTATGCCCCTTCAAGGCATATTGGCTGGCTAGTCTTTCAAAAAGGGTCTTGTGACTCCTACGCAAATCCTTGTGGATCTGAGAGCTTAATCCATCATGATTCAGGATACATAGTTTTTGCCAATAGAGCATACTGGTAGTAGCATGCTGGGTATTCCAGACTTTCCTCTCTTCACCTGTCAGTGTCTCAATACCTGATGATCAGGACCATGGTCTCTCCAATCTCTATATTGAGTCGTGCTCAATGGAAAAGGCCTCCTGTCCTGAAAGGGGTTTTTTTCTCCAATGTTGATCATGCACCCAGTGATTCGTGTCATGCAAACAGGCAGATGAAGCCGTGGCTGTTGGCACAGTAATACATTTTCTGTGCTGCTCAGTTATTGCCAGTGGAACTCCCCTATCAGAAAGTTGTGTTGCCAGTATAACTCCCCGGTTGGGAAGTTAGCTTGAACACTCCGGTTTTGTGGCCAGCTCTTTCATGATACCTTCTCCTTTTGTCATCTGACAGTAGGCTTTTTAGTCTCCAGTGAGGCTGAACAACTTCACAGTGGTGTCCTACATCAGGGGGCATATCAGAACCAACAGGGTCAGTCCACTAAGAAGAGGTAGAGAAGATGACTGTGATCTGGGTGGAATATAATCTTCCTTATCTCTTTTAAATCTACATAGAATTTCTGGGAAGAATCCATATTCTTCATAGGCTAGGGAGAATCCTTTGGTGACTTACAACTCCAGATGGGATCCCCTCCAGTCCAGATGGAGTAAGGATTGAGCAATGATGTCTCTCTAGGTTTACATCATCAGTATGAAGCTTGGCCAGAATCAGGGTTCTTAAGGCCCCCAAGAGGTTTCTCTTTCAGTTCAGTTTTGAGTAAAGTGTCAGTCATGAAGGCAGCCTTTCAATGGGTTATTTTCCTCAGTCAGGAGATTTGCCGGGATCTGGGCCCTGTACCGAGAGGGATCCCTGTGGCTTTCTGCCCAGTGCAGGTAGTGTTTATATCCATACTGGGCGGCAGTCTGAGGTGGCTTCGGCATTCTATGAGAACAAAGGATTTGTTCAACCCATATGCAGGACCACCAAGAATAACTGGTTCCATGCCATAGATACTGGGATTTTTCGAGCATGCTCTCAAGCTACTGTTTTGCTCAAATTTTTAGGACATATTTGTCACTCTCTCTAGCAGAATCAGCGGGACAGAGATGTCATCCAGATTCTTTGCTAGATGGGTCATTCCAGCTAGGCATTAGGCTTGTAAAGCTTAAGGCTTGGTTCCTATGGAAGCAGTCACCACACACTTTTCCAGGAGTGTGTAGGCTTCGTGGGCTCCCTGTGAAAGGGCACCAGGAATAGTTGGAGGATGACATATCTTCCATTAAAGCTGTTCTTGCTCTTTGTGGGGTGTAGCTAACTTCCTTATGCTGTCAATATCTATCCATAGGGTTTGTTGGCTATAATTGAAACCCTACTTTTCCAACATCCCATCCTTGTTTTTTGGGCTAGTTAGTTCCCAAACGTTTGCTGCCAAGGAAGTGTGTCAGGAAAACAGAAAATGTAATACCAAATACCTACCGTAATTTTCCTTTCCTCATGGACTCCATGGCAGCACGTGTTCCCTCCCAGAGTCATGATTAGGCAAGTTATGGAACGCAGCCTCTGGCTCAACCTGAAAATTAATGGGAGTGGGGTCCTATGGGGTAGGAGCGAGGACGGGGCTACCCAAACGTATGCTGCCATGGAGTCCATCAGGAAAGGAAAATTATGGTAGGTATTTGATAGTAAATTTTCAACCACAATAATCCAAGATTCAACTTCCTCTAAAGGCCCGTACACACGTAGCGATTGTCGGCCGTAAATATTCAGCCGCTGAACAATTGGCCGATTGTCGGCTTGTTAGTATGATGCTTCTGACAACCGACTGCGACTTTTCGGCCGAACAGAATCGGGTGTGCAGGCTATAAAATTTTTGTTGGCCGTCACCAGAACAGCCGATTGTTCGCCAGTCAGTACAGAATTCGGCCGACTAACAGCAGATGAGCAAGACTGGGCATGCTCAGAGAAGAAAAAACACACGGAAAGTTAACCATCACATGGCATCACTTCTGCAGTCGGCTGTTGGCCGACAAAATTCGTGTGCAGTCTTTAGCACTTTTCAACCGACAGGACAGCACCGGACAAAAGACGGCCGATCGTTCGGCCGACATTCGGTACGTGTGTACGGGGCTTAACTTCTAATGTGTGTTCCACACACTGGAAGTGATGCAGGCGGATGCGAAGTCACGATGAATAGCCCTATCCAACATGCTTCGTCTGATTGACGTAATCAAGAACGGGTGTTCATCATCTGTCCTCTGTGTTCCTTTATATGCTATCCTCTTATCTGATTGGTGCTTTCTGTTGCCCCTGCCTCACGCCATCTTGTGTGCATTTGTATTATTGCAACCCTATCTATATAATTTCTAGTTAGAATTACTTCTATGTGCGTGATTTTGATAAAAGCTCTGTTTTGAACATGCAGCAGTATCTGTTAGCAAAACTTACAATGCACATCTGTGGGGTCAGCAGAAATAGTATTGTTCTTTGGACAGTTATATCTTTAAAAGCATTTAACGCTATATTTAATAAAATATAATTCTTTCAAACACAGTGCTGCTATGGACATGGTTTTCACAGAATAAGATATCCTCTCTAGAGAGTTCTAAATCTAAGTAATCTTCTTTGGTCTATTTATTCAGCAGTCTTTTTGCACAGAACAGCATTAATGGGAAGTGGCTGTTTTTAATGAACTTTTAGAAGCTGTTAATGAGGCTCCCAGCAAACTTGATTGAACAGCAAGCAGTTTTTTTCCTCACTTTTGCATTATTACAAGTCTAAAATTAGAATCAGCAAGGACTGGCTAGTTGGAGGATCAAAAGGTCTCTATGTTGAGTTTCATTTTTCTTCAAGGCACATTCCCCTACAGGTTATAATTCTTTGCAAGGTCCTACATTGGTAATGTCTAGCAATAACTACAACTGCACAGATTTAAAGGATAGGTTCACCTTTACAAAAAAATAATAAATGCACATTTTTTTTTTGCAGGTAACAAAAATTATTAGGGACCTGCAATGCATGGTACCCAGGATCACAGAGACTGTAACCATTCTCCATTTCACCCCAAACAAAATAAAAGGTACCTTGAGGTTTGCTATAAAAAGTCAATGCTATTGAAATATGTTTTCCAGCATTAGATGGACAAATCTCCAAACCTATTATTTTTTGTATAAAACTTTGTACAAAGCTTTAATATTATATATATATATTGTTTGGGGGGGGGGGTTGTCCAGACCATGAAGGAGTAAGAAGTACTTCACAGGAGCTCTGTGATGTCTAACCCTATTTAGTGCTTAAGTTACAACATATTCACTGCCAAAACTGCAAGACAGCTATGCCTAAACACAGACCAACTCAGGACCATCATTGTGGCAGCTCAGAACCAGACAATCAATAGTATTTTCCTCCCAGCCCTCTCTGACACACCATGCAACATCAAGATGTCACACAAAACTAAGTGGACTCCTCTGCAGTGGGTGTTACATTAGTGGCAAGCGGCGGGATGCTTCCTGCATTCTCGGACATCCAAACCTCCACAAGGATTCAAGGTCCGAATAGCAGAAGAGTAGCGGAACAGATATCAGCCGCCATGGAAGAGGAATTCGGAAGGAGGTTTCGAGAGATGTGGATACAGCACAGGGGACCAGTGTCAAAGAAGGTACTGCTAGAATGGCATGATGTAATCCGCTGGGATCTCTGGACAGAAACACTAGCCCGTGAGCAGCGACACCAGGAAAAAATCCTCCCCTCCTTCCAGGAAAGGTACTGGTCACAGTACAAAGTTCGAATGGTGTTTTTGGGGAGACAACCGCACCAGGAATGGAAAGCTGAGTTAAGCAGGCTGGTCCAGGGGGAGATGCTGTTGGACAAGGGCTACAGAGCCCTCCGCTGGTATGTAACCCAAGTGTGCCCATGGACAGCGGACGACAGCCCAACAGAAGGCTTTTGCTACGGCGGCCCAGGGCTGTTACTAGAGAGGCTGTCCAAGGACCCCAACTTTGGGAGCAATTTGGAGCGGCGGTTAGAGGAAATTTAGGATTACAGAGAAGAGATTGATACAATCTTTGATACAATCTTTGTTTGATACAGTTCCCCATTTGTTTGATACAGTTCCCCACAAACACTTAATTTATAAAATAAGGTCTGCAGGCATCGACCACGAGGTTTGCTCTTGGATACGGAACTGGTTAAAGGGGTGTGTCCAAAGGGTGGTGGTGAATGGCGCATACTCAGACTGGGGTAGTAAGTGGGGTCCCCCAAGGCTCAGTCCTGGGACCAATTTTGTTCAATTTATTTATAAATAGCATTGAGGACGGGATCATTAGCTCAATCTCAGTTTTTGCAGATGACACAAAATTGGGCAGGGCAATAACTTCACATTGTGAGGCAGAAATATTACAGAATGACCTGAACAAAATAACAGAGTGGGCAAATACATGGCAAATGAGGTTTAATGTGGAGAAGTGTAAGGTATTGCACTTGGGGACTAAAAACATAGAAGCACAATACACTTTGGGGGGGAAGCTCTGGGGGATCAAAAATGGAGAAAGATCTGGGAGTCTTAGTAGAAGATAGACTTGGCAATAGCATGCAATGTCAGGCTGCAGCTGCCAAAGCCTGAAGAATATTAGCATGCATAAGAAAGGGGATGTATTCCAGAAATAAAACTATAATCCTACCACTTTATAAAACACTGGTCCGACCGCATCTGGATTATTCTGTCAAGTTTTAGTATTTAGTAAGGGGTATTATGGAGCTGGAGAGAGTCCAGAAAAGGGCAACTAAACTAATTAGGGGATTAGATGACCTTAATTATGAGGAGCATTTACTAGTGCTTGATTTATTCTCCTTGGAGAAAAAACGCTTGAGAGGGGACGGGACATGATAGAAATTTACAAATACCTCAACAGTGATCTCAGCATAGAAAAAAAACTATTCAGTCGCAAGGAATGCATGAGAACACGAGGACATTCAATGCGATTAGAGGAGAAGAGTTTTAACCTCAGTCTACGCAGGGGGTTCTTTACAGTAAGGGCTACAAGACTGTGGAATTCTCTGCCACAAATGGTAGTAACTGCGGGGAGTATGGCTACGTTTAAGAGACTCTTGGACGTACAACTCAAGGATCAAAACATTCAGGGGTATGAGAAATTATTATGGCCACACACACCTACACAGGTTGAACTGGATGGACTTTTGTCTTGAATTTAACCTCAACTACTATGAACTATGCAAGATCCTGAACATCTCAGAAGTGTTCTGGGCACTGGAAGATTTGGAGTTTTTGGCCGTTCATGAATGGGAACTGGAGATCTTTTACAGACAGCTGCTCAGTGCTGGGCCCAGGATCTCCTATCCAGAAGTACCAGCTCATAATCATAACTGAAGAATCAACAATGTGGCACAGTAATAGTGTGCTTTGCTCACCTGCACCTACGGTCTTGGATGCGGAGGTCTTATGGGGGATGAAGCCAGTGCTGACTCACCTTGATTAACCTGTTTCTGCACAGGATGAGCTTGGATGGGGGAATGCGTCTGTCCAGCCACTGCATAAAGGTATGGGAGAAGAGGAAGCCATCTTCACTCCCCAACCACGGATCACAGATTTCGTTGACTTTCCATTGGAGGATGATATGGATGATACATCACCCACAAAAGTGTTGGCACTGGGCCCAAGTGCCACCAGCCCATGCCATGGACTTTCAGCAATCCCAAAGGCTGGGGATTTAACACACTTTTCTGCTGAGGAGGAACATCCCAGTAAGCCTACGGCAGAAGAGCAGGCATCCAGGCAAAGCACTGCTGACCTCTGCCTGCAACAATTGGTGACCCAAGAAGATGTGTGCAAGGCCATTGACTTTACAGTTTTCTCTCCTCCTGGGAGAAGCCGGGTGGCGTCACTTCCGGTCCACGGCCGAGACCGGAAGTATCGGAGTACACCGCTTCGAAAGTTTGTTTTACAGCTCGTGTTCGTTTACTGAATTGTAAGTTCTTTGAATACCTTTTTATCAATAAACACCTATATACTACACTATGAGAGCCCCCCCTTGTAAGCTTATATAATCACAATTGATATAAAAGGCAATTTTAATCCCTAAGGAGAAGCCAGAGCTTTCAAAAAGATGTATTTTGCATAGCTTAACATCCACAGTCTCACATATTGGTTTGTCACAGCTGATACCACTCAGGTGATCAACACAGGATGAAAACAGTGTGTCAGAAAAACAAGTACAGAAATAATGCTTAACAGGATGTATTTTGCCTAGGCTTAACATCCATAGTCTCATGCAGAGACTCACATGGCACTAGGTCTCTGTTATCTTTTTTAAAGGGAACAGTGCAGAAAATATTTACAATCTGTAAATATACCAGCAATATTTACCTTCAAGATTTGCTGTATTTGTAAATATTTTAAATTGTACTCACCAGTCCTGCCACTGGATTCTGTTCTGAAACAGCAATCCAATCTTTACCCCTCACAGCGAGCTTTGTCTTGGCGGCCTTTAAGGACTGGGTTCCCTTGTTTTAGAGGGGCCACGGCCTTGGACCATGCAAGAAACGCATTTAGGGTTTGGTATTCCAAGGGTCCGGCGCCTAAAAAGTTCAGCATTACAGGCAAAATAAATAGAAAAGCTGCGCTAAAATGAGAGGACTATGGATGAATTAAATGAATAAAGTCCCATAATAAATTGTATGTTGAGTGAACAAAAAAAAGAAAAGTGAAAATATAAGTCCAAATGCATCCAGATGATATATAACTCTTCTAGAGGGGTCAACACTAGATGTATATACTGCTAACCAAAAACAGCTAATTAAATCGCCTGATAAGATGATAATGGCTTTCCGGATCCACTGTATAACCAGGGGAAGGGATTCCAGGCCTTAGACGACACGATGCATTCAATAAGCGTCAATCATGTGTATATAAGATAAAATATTCATAGCGTGATACTGTATTTGTAACAGAAGTGTACACACATGGTATAAATCACCTATGTGAATAAATTGAGAGTAGGTGCTAGGTAAAGTAGAAGACCACCACCAACATCACAGGCTGCTTACCAGACACTAATGAGTTGATAGCACAAAAAGGAATTAAGTCCAAAACCGCCAAAGATCAGTCACATGCGACAGAATCCAGTCCACAGCTGTGACCACCACCAACATATACCACTGCTTACCAGAAATATATTAAAATGATGCAGGCAACTGTCTAGGAACCAAAAAGTTGGAAATCCCCAAGGATATGAATTCAGTGGAGTGCCCCTCAGAATCGTGGAGTACACCGATCCCAACCAAAAGAGGAGTTGAATCCAAAGATATTCTCACATGTATCAATTGTGCGGTCACATGTAGAAACTTGTAGAAGTAGATGACAATAATCCAGAGATTTATTTTATCCCAAAATGCTATTTAATTCAAACTCCCAGCAATCCAGCACAGACGTGTTGTGGCTCCTGGAGGGTGATCTGGGTGTCACCCAGCACATGCCCTGGGCTCCCTGCCCTCTCCGGGCTCCCTGTCCTCTGATCCGGGCTCCCTGTCCTCTGATCTGAGCTCCGATCACTCTCTGGTCTGGGGGGGGGGGCGACTTCAAAGAAAACTCCAGATTGGCGAGAACTGGCACTGACTATGGCTGGCAGTCCATGATAGATGGATGGATGTGGTAGTGGAGAAGCCCCGCTCACTCACACACTCACATATGGAAGACTAGAATTACAGGCAAAACCTTGTATCTGCTTCCTGAGGCTCAGTTGCCATCTTTTTAGTCCATTGATGGATGGATCTGATAGCTAACTCCTTAGATTCAGTGACCTTTGATCGGGGTATGTAGCATATCTTCTTTGAAGAAAGAGAAATGTGGAGAGACTCTCCACAATGACCATCACCTTTAGACACTGGCCAAAAAAACGGAGGTACTTCCTGTGTAGGAGGGGTTATATGGGGGGGGCATCCTTTCTGATTAGTTGCCAGTGTCCTTCACCTGTAGGTGGCTATATAACCCATAGGTTATGATTCATGGCTATGTGTCCCATGATGTATAAAAAATGGGAAATACAGAAAAAAACCATTGGACAATTTTGCACCAGAAGTCTTGTTTTCTGCAATATTTCCATGTTTTTTTTTTTTTTTTATAGAAAGATGTTACATACCATGTTTTATTTTACATACAGATAAAAGGGAATACTGTATGTATTGAAACTAGAGCAGAGTTTTGTCATTTCTGTATCTTTCAAATATAAAAATATCTGGTTGTCCTGGGATTTATTTTTAGAAGCTGAACACCTGGAATTATTTTGTTCTAGATGCCACACTCAAACGTGTAATCAAAAGTCCACAAAACAATGATATAATGTCATGTCTCAAGGAGTGAGTGTACGATCTGACATCCAAAACATATACTAAGAACAATAAAGAGGAAATCTCTCCATAAAAAAGGGGACTTTAGAGGCTTCACACCACACTTGAGTCGACGCGATTAGATAAAAGAAATACTGTATTGGTATTTAATAAACCCATTAAAAGATAATAAATGGGGTCTTACATAGCTACCCCAATGAAGTTGCAATCAATGTTATACATAATATATTAAATAAGTAAATGACAAATAGATGCTGGTAAGTCCTGCTGGTCTGTTCTGATGCGTTTCGCAGTCAGCGGCTACTTCATTAGGGATACCGCATAAGCATCTACAAGGTTTATACCCTGTGTGGGGTCCCCCCTTGGAATTTAGTGGTTTGTGCGAGTCTGATATATGTGGTGGTCTTTGAATATACATTGAATATTCATCATAAAACTCAAAGGTTTACCACCACATACAGTATAACAGGCTTGCACAAACCGCTAAATTCCAAGGAGGGTACTCTGCAAAGGACAAAAAATACAGCCCTTGACCTTCTAGATGCTCCCACGGTATCCCCGATGAAGCAGCTGTTGAAATGCGTCAGAACAGACCAGCCGTAGGTATGTGTTGTTGTTTAGTCCTTTAGTTGTGTCCAACTCTTCATGACCTCATGGACAATAGCGCACCATGCTTTTTTGTCCTCCACTGCCTCCTGGAGCTTGCTTAACTTCATGTTGTTGTTTCCATGATGCTATCTATCCATTTTGTTTTCTGTCCTCCTCTTCTCCTTTTTTATTCCATGTTTCACAACATCAGGGTCCTTTCCAATGAGTCCTCTCTTTGAATTAGGTGGCCAAAGTATACGAGTTTTAGCTTTAGGGTCTGTCCTTCCAGTGAAAATTCAGGGTTGATTTCCTTCAGAATTGACTGGTTTGATCTTCTTGCTGTCCAAAGGACTTTCAAGAGTCTTCTCAATACCATAGCTCAAATGCATCAATTCTTCTGCGTTCAGCCCTCCTTATGTTCCAACTTTTACAGCCATAGCTTACAACTGGGAATACCATAGCTTTGACTATACGGCACTTTGTCGGTAGGGTGATGTCTCTGCTTTTTATAATACTGTCTAGGTTTGCCATTGCTTTCCTCCCAAGAAGCAAGAGTCTCTTAGTTTCATGGCTACAGTCACCATCTGCAGTGATCTTGGCACCTAGGAAGATAAAATCTGTCTATTTCTTCTCCTTCTATATGCCAAGGAGTGATGGGACCAGTTGCCATGATCTTAGTTTTCATAATGTTCAATTTCAGGTCAGATTTTGCACTCTCCTCTTCCACCTTCATTAAGAGACACTTTAGTTTATCTTCACTTTCTGCCATTAGAGTGTTATCGTCTGCATATCGCAGGTTGTTGATATTTCTTCCTGGGGTCCTAATTCTGGCTTGTGATTCGTCAATCCTGACATTTCGCATGATGTGCCCTGCATATAAGTTAAATAATTAGGGTGACAATATACATCTACAAATTTGAAAAAATCTGCTTCAGCAATTTGCTTTGCTGGATGGAAAATCTTCCTGATATGCAGTGAACTAGTAATTGGGTCAGTGGGCATGAGGAATTCTGCAACCTATCCTAGAGTATAAGCATCCTGCCCATCACTTTGATCTCAAATCAGCTCTGTAAGCAGGTCCCAATATAGATCCTGCTGTTATGCACTTGCAGAGGGTAAAGAAGATTGTGAGCCAGAATTCCTTACTCACTGTGATGTAAAAGCCCAAGTTTAGAAGTACTGTGCTACAATATTTTGACTGTACACAACAGTCCCACCTTAATTGGTGAGGGGTTCTTTTTCTTTAAGAAGTTAAATATCTTCTAATAATGTAGTTGCCAACATAGGTCCCCAGCAATAAAGCTGTAGCCCTATGAGGTTCCAAGACTCATCCTTCTCCTTCTTTTTTAACTATCTTGGAGGACTTCTGTATCCTTTTTAATTTTATGGAATACTGTGTGTGGGACAATATTCTGTTCTATGTTTCAGGCCAAAGGATAGCAGGTTGTAGGGCAGAGGGAGAACACAAATCTTTCACTTACCTATGATCGGCATACAGTGGGAAGAACTGTCAACAATCAGCTGGATACTGTTTTTTTTTTTTTAAATAACTCCTTAAGTGGTCTTCTTTCATCAGATTTTCCTCTTAGTGGATCTGGTTCCTACCTTCCCTACCTTCCCCCTCTCTCTCTATTAACAGAATGTTATCCACAATATGAGTGGACAGATATTTATGGACAGTAATTTATCTGTATTGAAATTAAATGGATGACCCTTAGCTATATGTTGCTATCAGCCATTTTTAGATTTTTCATGATTGTCATTTAGATTTCAGCCTAAATGGCTGTCTGTTTTCTTTGTGGTTTTTCCATGAATAAAGTTAGTTGTGTAATATATTTGTTGTTATTTTGTAAATTGTTTTAACCCCATAGGGTTTACCACAGCAAAAAAAAAAAAAAAAATCCTTCCAAAATTAAATCATATGTAAAGCCTCAGCCTGTAAAACAAATCCTTCAGCCTAAAATAGAAATGAAAGGCAAAACTGTGTATGTATATAAAAAAACATTATGAATACCGTTTTCCCCTGCTGAGCTGCAAAAGGACCTCAGGGGAGCTGGGGGGAACAAAACAGCAGTACACTAATCTACCCATTGAATGGCTATACAGGGGGGGCATGTCAGCACAAGTCTAAACATTGGGGGCGAGCAGGCTGAGTTCCCAGCACAGTCACTTTAATAGGAAAGCAGAGGGACCTGCAGGAACACCAGGGACACACACACACACAAAGGAAGCAATATAAAGAGAACAGGAAAAGATCCTCTCTTACGCCTCTGACTCGGAACCCCTGATAGTGCAGACAGGAGGCGCCGAGTATAGAGTAGCACAAGTGCCTGATGTAGCTGGAAGCAGGCTGATGTCCACAGACAGGGATAGCCGGGTAGGTCCAAGCAGGTATGCAGGCAACTAGTGCTGGTGGCAGGAGCGTAGTGAGACAAGCCGGGTCAGAAGCCAAACGGTCATACAGGAGCCAGAAGGAGCAGACTGGAGCGGAGGTCAAGGGACAAGCCGAGGTCGGTGCAGGCGGATAGCAGAGGATAGTCAGGATAAGCCGGGTCTGGTACTGGTAAAAAGGATACAGGTTAGCAGGTTCAGGTCAACAAGGCTGAAGACAAAGCAGCACTGGAGCTGAGCAAGGGCTGGGTTTAAATAGTCCATTTGGCGCCAGCATCTGTCACGTTGCGTGTTTGCGTGCGCGCGTTTGCGCATTCGCGCATGCGCATTTGCCAAGTCCCGGCAGGATTGAACAGAAACACAACTCTGAACAGCAAACCTCTTCTTACAGTTCCACTTTAATGTGTTAGTTATGACCAGCTAAATCTGCTAGTGCATCGAACACTACCTTCTCTCCAGAATGACAATACTGCAGTCCAAAGGTGTCTCCATTTCTTTTCCATCCAGGGTGAAGCTACTCTAAGACATGAGATGTGTTACTGGCTAGATCACAAGTTCAAAATAATGGGAAAAAAACCTAAAAAAAAGAAAACTAATGCAATTACCCCATTTAGGAAATTAAATTAAGGATATTTTTGTTTTGGGGTTTAAAAACACTTTAAGGCTGGCCATACAATATGCCATTTCCTTGTACAATTTTACTTTAAATTTACCAAAACCATATAATATGAGGTCAAACCTAAACACTTTAAATTTGTATGCAATCAGGCAGGCCCTTGCACCACATATTTGAAGGTAAATCTAAAGGAAATGTAATAAGAAAATTGTATAATGTATAGCCAGCTTAAAGTGATACTAAATACAAACTGTGTAATTTACATTGTCCCTTCTATTTCTGTTTCTGGATGATGGCACTGTAATTATATTTATAAAAAAGACATCTAAGTACTTTTTTCCTAACTAATATACAGCTGTCACATGACCCAAATCTTTCCCAGCCTGTCTGAAGGGAAACATAAGTAGAAGGAGCTTCTAGCCCTCTGCTGCTGGTAAAAAAAAAACAGCCTTTGGAATACGGAGTAAAAATAAATAATATCAATAAACTGTTTTAAATCATCATAAAAATATATATATTTGAGATCAAATCTTAATTATTTTGTGGAAATAACACAGTGTGGGCAGATTTCTGCAAGTCACAGGCTGGGCCATGCCCCTCCAGCCTTTGACTTAGAATAAGATGGAGGTGAAGCCTCCATTAATCTACATGTAATATCCCGCCCCCATTGTGTTTAGCTGGTTAGTGAGCATGGAGGAGGGGGAAGGAGTGGGCTGTCATTTACCATGGTGTATATGCCCACATGTGTGACTCTAGTCACATGGGATGCTCAGATGTGATAGGGAGGAAATGTTTAGCATAGAAACTTACTGAAAACTTAACATGTGCAGAGTTGCAATTACAGCAGCAAAATCCCTAGCCAATTTGGGGACATAAACAGAAGGTAGCAGGATCATTTAATGTACAATAACTGTTTGGTTATGTTGTGGATTAGCATGTTTTGTTGCACGCACAACAGGTATGTACCACATTTTCCATGGTTCTGTTTTTAGTCTTATTAAGACTAATATTACACATAGCCTAAAGTTTTTCATTCAGATGGTATCTATTAAGATTTCTATGCAAATGATTTTACCTAAAATGGTTACATAGTTAGTCAGGATGAAAAAAGACACAAGTCCATCTAGTTCAATAAAAAGAAGGCACCAGGGTAGCATGAGAACACTAAATTTCACAAAATTTCAATTGCGCAAACTTTTCTGAACTGCGCTCAATACTACTGCGCTCAATAATCAGTTGGGATCAATTCCTAAAAACATTGAACATGGAAGAAAAATGGGAATGCTTTAGGAACATATTAAACAAAGGTGCATTCCTATGGGAAAAAAAGGAGCAAAGCTTAAACCTGGATGGCTGAATCATAATGTAAAAAGTATTATTATAGAGCAAAAAATGGCCTTTAGAAACTATAAGGCAGAGGGGTCATTGTCAGCATTCCAACACTACAAGGAATGCAATAAGAAGTGTAAGAACGAAGTGTATTAACAGTAAAAAAGCCAGATCAGACTACATTGCCCACATAAAAGACAAGGATTGGAGAATGGCTACAGATAGCACAGAGAAGGCAACTGTACTAAATGCAGTTTTCTCTTCAGTTTTTACACAGGAAAAGGAGGGGAATACCGACATAAGTATGGTTAGTAACACATCACAGGATGTACCGTTGTTGCTAGGAGAGGCTGGAGTCAAGAAAAGACTAAAAAAAGATCAACACAAATAAATCACCAGGACTAGATGGCTTAAACTTGAGAGTCCTCAAAGAAGTCAGTCACGTTATAATTAGACCAATGTTCCCAATCTTTGCGGACAGCCTACTGACAGGAATTGTACCAGCTGATTGGAAAAAAGCTAATGTGATACCAATATTCAAAAAAGGGCAGAGACATATTCCAGTTAGCCTAACATCAATAGTAAGTAAACTATTGGAGGGGAAGATAGGGGACAATATCCAAGAATTTTCTGATGAAAACCATATCCTTTGTAGTAATTAGCATGGGTTTACGAAGTGTTGTTCCTGCCAGACCAGTCTGTTAGCATTCTTCGAGGAAGTGATCTGCCATCTAGATAGGGGGAGACCTGTGGATGTGGTGTATCTGTATTTTGCCAAAGCATTCGATACAAACGCCTAATCTACAAGCTGAGATCTGTAGGCATGGACCTTAAGGTCTGTTCTTGGCAGAGATGTATAGTAACTAAGTAGAATTTTTTTCTCCTACTTCCACTTTCACTTCACTACATTTTTTCAATGATTTCAATACTTCTACTCCGATATTTTTTTATGTGCTGCATAGTTACTTGTTACATTTATAAAAATTACCACTGCCAGAACAGTAGATGGCAGGTTTCATGAAGCTCAAAACATGTTTATTATCAGCACATACGAAAATAAAAGCTACTGTATGTATAAGTAAAAGCTGCATTTGAAATAATAAAAAACAATATGATGGTCAAACTTTTGACTTCTTTCTTTAATAACTACATGACACAGTACTTGTACTTTTACTTTCAGTACTTGAGTAGCAATTTTTTTTCAAAACTACTGGTACTTTTACTTTCAGTACTTGAGTAGCAAAATTTTTAAAAAAACTACTTACAAAAATGTTGAATACTTTAGTACTTCTACTCAAGTCACTTTTTGATCGAGCACTTCCACTTTTACTCAAGTATGGGTTTCGAGTACTTTATACAACTCTGGTTCTTGGATACAAAACTGGTTACTGGGGCATCTCTAAAGAGTGGTGATACGTGTACTCAAATTGGTCGAGAGTGGTAAGTGGGGTACCCCAGGCTCTGTCCTGGGACCAATTCTGTTTAATTTATTCATAAATGATATAGGGGATGGCATAAATAGCTCAATCTCCATTTTTGCAGATGACACAAAGATAAGTTGGGCAATAACTTCACATCAAGATATAGAAATTTTACATAATGACTTGAACAAAATAATGGGGGGGCAAATACATTGCAAATTAGGTTTAATGTGGAGAAATGTAAGGTTATGCACTTGGGGGCTAAAAACATAAATGCAAACTACTCACTAGTGGGAGAACATCTGGGGGAATCAAGGATGGAGAAAGATCTGGGGATCCTAGTAGATAACAGACTGACCAATTGCATGCAATGTCAAGCTGCAGCTACCAAAGCCGGCAGAATTTTAGCATGCAAAAAAAAAAGGGGGATATGGTCCAGAGATAAAACTGTAATCCTGCCGCTTTATAAAAACTCTAGCTAGGCCACATCTGGTGTATTCCTTCCAATTCTGGTAATGAGTCCTAAGAAGGGATGTGCTGGAGCTAGAGAGGGTCCAGGGAAGGGCAACAAAATTAAAAAGGTACTGGAGGACCTCAATTACAAGGAACAACTCTACTAAATTTGTTCTTGCGCGAGAAGAGATGCTTGAGAGGGGATATAATAGCGATTTACTAAAACCTCAATGGTGATTCCAACGTAGGAAAAAAACTATTCAGTCTCAGGGAGTGTAAGAGGACACGGAGCCACACAATGAGATTAAGGAGAAGCAGTTTAACTTTTTCACTGTCAGGGCGATAAGGATATGGAACTCATTCTACAGTTGGTGGTGGCAGTGGGAAGTATTGATATTTTTAAAAGATTATTGGACATGCATCTTCAAGAACACAATATACAGGGATATGGGAAATAATTGCCTACACTGACAAACGTACACCTACACAGGTTGAACTGGATGGACTATTGTCTTTAGTCAACCTTACCTACTATGTAATTATATAAATATATATAAAGTCCTATTTACATGATCCTTTACCCACAGTTGATCCAGAGGAAGGTGAAAAACCCCAATTTGCTAAAGCATGGGGAAAAAATCCTTCCTGATCCCCCAAGAAGCAATCAGATATTCCCTGGATCAACTTTACCTATATTGTAAATGTTAGTACCCAGTTATATTATGAACATTTAGGAAAGAATACAGGCCTTTTTTAAAGCAATCTACTGAGTTGGCAGAATCAGCTCTTGAGGGAGTCTATTCTTATTTTCACAGCTCTTACTGTTAAGAAACCTTTCTGTATTTGGTGATAAAATCTCTTTTCCTAATAGACATTATAGACATAAAGAGTGCCCCCTTGTCCTCTGTGATTACTTAAAGTGAATAGCTCCACACAAAGTTCAATATATGGACCTGCTTATATTTGTACATGTTGATCATATCCCCCCTAATCTCTTCTTCTCAAGAGAGAATAAATTCAGTTTCTCTAATTTATCCTTATAGCTGAGCTCCTCCCTGCCTTATATCAGTCGGGGTGCCCTTCTCTGCACTTTCTCCAGGTCCCCAATATCCTTTTTAAAACTGGTGCCCAAAACTGAACTGCATATTCCAAATGAGGTCTTCCTAATGATTTGTACAGGGGCAAAATTATATCTCTCTCTCTCTCTCTGGAGTCTATACCTCTCCTAATACGAAAAACGATTTTGCTCACCTTGGAAACTGCAGTTCGGCAATTGCATGCTATGATCTACCAGAACACCCAGATCCTTCTCAACTATGGATTCATCCAGTTGTACCCCTCCCCCTAGTATGTATGATGTATGCATATTCTTAGCCCCCAAGTGTATAACTTTACATTTATCAATATTAAACCTCATTTGCCACATAGTTGCCTAATTAAACAGTGCATTGAGGTCGACTTGTAAGGACATTATTCCACTTCATAGCTTGGTGTCATCTGCAAAAAAAAAGTTTTTTATTAGAATTGTTAATAGGTTTAAACATCAAAAGTTGAAGCAATGGGTAGATTTAGAATTTGTAATGTCCATTACCATTCAATGTTCCCTGTAGCCTTCAATTTTTCAGCTATATATCCTATTTTACACATTTTATTGATTCTGTTCTGAGACACATTACCTACATTTGCCCATTTAGGACAAAGTGACAGTCTCTTGCTAGCCAACCCCCTTATCCTACTTATACTTACTTTCCTGTGCGGGGTAGCCAGGGATAAGAGTCAACTTATAAGTGGGTCAATAGGCAAAAATAACAGTTCTGAAGAGAGCCACTCTGTCACTTAAATTACCCACTTATCTCACATCCCGGCCAGCCCCCCCCCCCCCCAAATTACCCACACTCCTCACCCATTTCATCAATCTCTATTAATTAACCTGTTAAGTTTGAAAGGGCAATGAACTAAATGAGTTCCTTACTGGTGGGCCTAATAATGCCAACAGAGGGGTAATTCCAACATTATGGGAATGGTAATACTAGCAAAATTATAATTGTATCAAGAACTCGATTCACCTACCACTGATTCACCTATCAGCCACACTAAGATCTTATCATTCTTAGGGTGAACGGAACAGCCATGGAATCAGAAGCAAGTCCGGAGCAGGTTTTTCTCAGATACCCCAACACAGTACTGTGCACATTTCATTTTAGTGAGTAACATTTTGTACCTTGGATAAATGGATTGGATTTTGACCGCTGAAGTGGAAACATTGAACATAGGTGTTTAAACACAGGATGAAAAGTCTGATTTCAGTGTACAATTTGTGAGCTTTCAGAGCTATTTAAGTATTAAAATGTTTCCACAAGGTCAAAATATATCATTAGAGTTTGAAAAAAAAATTACTTTGTTCCAGTAAAACTATGCAGTTTTGTATCTGGAAATTCGCAGGATAATAATACTCACTTTTCCCAGCAAGTAAGTGCTGACTAAATGAACTGCATGGCTAAATTGCCACTTTTATATAGGAATGTATAGATTTCTCTATTAGCTCTTGTGTAAGTCAGGGGAAACTGTTTTA
Source organism: Pelophylax lessonae (assembly GCF_965119305.1). Classification (NCBI taxonomy): domain Eukaryota; kingdom Metazoa; phylum Chordata; class Amphibia; order Anura; family Ranidae; genus Pelophylax; species Pelophylax lessonae. Next base: position 169,073,233 of record NC_138774.1, on the reverse strand, counting down.
GATCTCTCTTGTTCATTAAATTTTTCGCCATTCACCTCTAAACATCAGAGAGGGCAAAAACCTAAATCTTTGCAAGAGATAAATGGAAGCAAGATATTTCAAAGACAGGAAAAAATAATATGCTAAGGATAAAGAATACTCATTTGGTTACTGTTGCCATGACAATGTTCACTGATGTTTTGTTGCATTGCATGATTTCTATTAATTGGTTCCCAAAGATCCTTAAGTACAAAGAAATTAAACTTGGAGGAAAATAATGAATGCATATATCATCTAATTATCACAAATTTCCCGCTAACAATTATAGGATGCAGACAAAAACATACAGATGCAAAAGTATATGAGTATTACATTTATCTGCATGTAAGGGGGCCGCATACTAGGGATCAACTAATTATCGGCAAAGCCGATATATCAAAGGCCGATATGCACTTTCCTCAATATACATTGGAATCGGCCACCAAGGGGGCCGATATTACCGATATTTCGGAAAGTGCTTGTACCAGAGTGATGCCTGCAGCTAGAGGCATCATCCCGGTACCAGGGTCCATAGCCGACGGTCAGCTGTTGTGTAATGACAACCGATGCGGCTGAGGAGCTGCTCGGCTGTCATTATAAGGAGTGGGAATGTATGTCCCTCCCCCTCCCGCCGCCTTCCGCGGCTCGCCCCGGTCTCCCATCCCACCAGGAGACCCATGCAACCAGCCTGCACGGCCGCCGAAGACCCGATCAAAGCCGCATTTGGCTCTGATGGGGTCTCTATGCAAAAACCCGGAAGTGATGTCATGACTGCGCCAGATTTAAAAAAATGACAGCATTCAAAACAGCCAAACTTGGTTGCATTTTGAATGCTTTTAAGTGCATAAGGGGGGTTTGGGGTCTTTTAGACCCCCAGATCCCTCTACAAGAGTACCTGTCAAGTAAAAAAAATAAAACATTTTTTTTAAATGTATGAAAATATCGGCCGATACTTGTGTCACAAAAAAAAAGACATGATCATTGCATGCTAAATAAAAAGTGCCCCAATGATGGAGATGGCCGCTGGAATGCAACTGGCAGTCCCTGGAGTGTAACAAAACCACCCCACAAGGGGAGGCATCACCCTATCAACTTTGGTCTTGGGTGGAAGGTCACAGCTGCGGATTTATAGACACTCTTTAGAATTCCATCACACCTCCACGCCAAACGTGACAGTGTTTGGGACAGATTCATGTACCTGTCAGGAACATGATCTACAAATAAATATTGCAAAAAGGCAGGCATTTTATTGCAGAAGAGACATACAATGTCTCTTCTGCAATAAAATACACTTACTTGTCAGTTGGCAATCATCTGTAGAGTGTACACTGAGCTACTCAATCTTCATTTCACACAATGCCTGTGTGCCAGAATGACTACACTCCTGCACATGCATTGAAGTAATATTTGCAAGTAATGTCATCCTTCACCGGCCAATCAAGATAGCTTAAGACCGACACTTGAAAGAAGCCAGGGAGAAGATGTTGGATTTTGCAGGCATTGGACCATGGGCACATATGTGATAACAGTGGCTAAATGGTTGGCACCTCTGCCTGGCAACACTTCGGTTGTCATTTCAAATTCCAACCATGGTGCTATTTTCCTGGAATTTGCATGCTCTTTCTGTACTTGCTTGTGTTTCCTCTCACACTCCAAAGATATGCTGGTGGGTAAATTGACCCTAGTATGTATGAATGTGATTTAGTGAACTTATATTGTGAGGGCAGGGACTGAGCTGAAAGTACAATATAGTGTAAATACCTGAAAAAAAGTAAGTAAACCCATCCCAAAACCTACCTAAATACATTTACATAATAAAGCTCCAATTATTTTTGGCGTAAGTTGAGTCCTGCAGGTGTAGGAGAGGGGGGTATACTTTTCAAGTTTACATTTCTCAGTGTACCAATGATGTTTCTTTGATCCTCTGGAAAAAGAATGAACCACATTGCCATGAATAAATTTAAACTAGAAAGAGTGTCATAGGGATTTTACAAGTATACACATGGGCAATGGGTAGCTGAGACTGAGTTTTATCTCAGGTAGCCACTGCCTGCGTTCCACCAAATGAAAATAATATAGGTACTTACAGTATCTCACAAAAGTGAAAACACCCCTCACATTTTTATGCATTTTTTATTATATCTTTTCATGTGTCAACGCTGAAGAAATTACACTTTGCTACAATGTAAAGTAGTGAGTGTACAGCTTGTATAACAGTGTAAATTTGCTGTCCACTCAAAATGTCGCAACACGCAGCCATTAACCACTTGCCGCCCGCCCGCCGTCAATTGACGGCGGAGCGGTGCGACCATTATCCTGGGAAGACGTCATATGACGTGATCCCAGGATACAGGGCAGGCGCGCGATCGCGTGCGCGCCGCCCTGCACTGCCGGTGTCGGGGTGTCCCCGGGACACCCCCCCTCACCGGCAGGGGGGAAACAGCCAATGGGCGTGGCTGTTTCCCACGTGATCGGCTGTGTTCCAATGACACAGCCGATCACAATGGAGGCGCCCACACGATGACCGCGCATGCGCGATCGGGAGCGCGCAGCGCGGTCATGTCGGTGGCACTGTGTTCCGTAGGAACACAGCTGTCACCGGCGGTAGTAAACAGTCACTGACAGTGACTGTTTACTATGTGATCGGCTGTGAATCCATTCACAGCCGATCAGAAAATGTAAACAAAGAGCAGTAACTGACTGTTACTAGCTCTTCTCCCCTCATACAGCTTCCAGTGTGAGGAGAGCAGAGCTAGAAACAGTGAGTTACTGCTCTGTACACCTGTAAAAAGTAAAATCACACAAATAAATGTCCCCACACAGTCCTCAGCCCCCCTTCAATGTCACCTGTCACCCAACAGTCACCTCATCAGTGCCCAGAAATTGACACCCATAAGGCTACGTTTACATGTGAGCGCAGCGATCGCGGGCAGAATCACCGCGATTCTGCCCGCGATCCGGAAATCATTGCAAATTGCGGGACGCCTGTGCGTTGCCCGTTTTTTGCAATAGCACCCCAAACGCTGTGTGATGTTGCAGCGATTTCCACCTGCCAAATCGCAGTAACATCGCACAAACAACGCATGACGGCCAAAAAAGGTACAAGAGCTTCTTTGGGGCGTCATGCGTTGTTTGCGTGATGTTACCTCGATTCGGCAGGCGGAAATCGCAGCAACATCGCACAGCGTTTGGGGTGCTATTGCAAATCACGGCAACGCACAGGCGTCCCGTCATTTGCAATGATTTCTGGATCGCGGGCGGAATCGCAGTGATTCTGCCCGCGATTGCTACGCTCACATGTGGACATAGCCTAAAGTTCACCGGTCACCAGAGACTGCCATCAGTACCGCCGTGCACCATCGCCCGTCACCTGTCAACCATCAGTGACCATCGCCCGTCACCTGTCACCCCATCAATCACCGTCACCTGTCACCCCATCAGTCATCGTCATCTGTCACCCTATCAATCATCGTCACTTGTCACCCCATCAGTGATCGTCACTTGTCACCCCATCAATCATCGTCACATGTCACCCCATCAGTGATTGTCATCTGTCACCCCATCAATCATCGTCACTTGTCACCTCATCAATCATCGTCACCTGTCACCTCATCAATCATCGTCACCTGTCACCCCATCAGTCATCGTCACCTGTCACCCCATCAGTCATCGTCACCTGTCACCCCATCAGTCATTGTCACCTGTCACCCCATCAGTCATTGTCACCTGTCACCCCATCAGTCATCGTCACCTGTCAACCCATCAGTCATCGTCACCTGTTTGCCATATACATGCAATCACTTACTGACCGCCTAACAACTATATGCGTCGGCCATTAAAAGCTAAATACTGGGGTTATGGCAGCAGATAGCCCCCATAACCCCGGTATTTTTTGAAACGGCGGGCGGTCGGCTTTCAGATAAGGGTGGTCCCAGTGGCCGATTCGCCACGGAATTACCCTTACGGTGCAGGGGAAGAGGTGCCCCCCCCCCTCCTGCCGCGTCCCAGATGTTTTCCCAGCTTACCGGACCCGCCGGCAGCGGGGGAAACTATCCGGTCCCGGATCCTCAGAGACAGGAAGTCGAGTGAGGGCAAGATGGCCCTCGCTCGACTCTATGGTCTTGGAGGACCGGAGCTACGTCAAAAGACGTTGCCTAGCAACCGGTTTTAAGGGCTGCTTTTATTTTTTTCTTTTCTTTTTTTTCCCTCTTTCAACAATTTTTTTTTTTTTTAGTGTAGTTGTGAGGTGTGAGGTCTTTTTGACCCCAGATCTCACAATAAAGAGTCATGCCTATTTCTATTACAAGGGATGTTTACATTCCTTGTAATAGGAATAAAAATGATCAAAACATTTTTTTTTTTTTTAAATGTGTAAAAATAAAAAAATAATAAATAAAATAAATAGGAAAAAAAAAATTAAAGTGCCCTGTCCCCATTAGCTCGCGCGCAGAAGCAAACGCATACGCAAGTCCCGCCCACATATGTAAACGGTGTTCAAACCATACATGTGAGGTATCGCCGCGATCGTTAGAGCGAGAACAATAATTTATGCCCTAGACCTACTCTGTAAGCTAGTAACCTGCAGAAATTTTTAAAATGTTGCCTATGGGGATTTTTAAGTACCAATGTTTGGCCTCATTCTGTGAGCATGCGCAATTTTGAAGCATGACATGTTGGGTATCGAATTACTCGGCGTAACATTATCTTTCACATTATGGAAAAAAATTGGGCTAAATTTACTGTTTTCTTATTTTTTAGTTCAAAAAAGTGAACTTTTTTAAAAAAAATCGCATTTGGAAGACTGCTGCGCAAATATGGTGTGATAAAAAATATTGCAACGATCTCCATTTTATTCTCTAGGGTCTCTGCTAAAAAAAAAATATATAATGTTTGGGGGTTCTAAGTAGTTTTCTAGCAAAAAAAATTATTTTAGCTTGTAAACACCAAGTGTCAAAAATAGGCCCAGTCTTAAAGTGGATAAATAGACAACTTTGTGAAAAGTGCTACTTGAATGTTAGGCATATGTATGTGGCCAGGCTGTGAAAAAGTGTTACATATGTGGTATCGCCATACTCAGGAGGAATAGCAGAATGTATTTTGGGGTGCAATTTTTGCTATGTACATGCTATGTGTTAGAAATATTGCATAAATGGAAAGCTTTGTGTAAAAAAAATGTATTTTCATTTTCTTTCCACATTTTCCAAAAACTTGTGGAAAAAAATGACATATTCAAAAGACTCATTATGCCTCAAAAATTATACGTTGGGCTGTTTGCTTTCCAAAATGGGGTCATTTTATGGAGGTTTCCATTGTCCTGGTGCTCCAGGGCCTTCAAAACTACGATAGGTTGTCAGGAAATTATATGTGTAATTTGTGCTCCTAGAATGCCGGACGGTACTACTTGGATGTTAGGCCTCTGTATGTGGCCAGGCTGTGAAAAAGTCTCACACATGTGGTATCGCCATACTCAGGAGGAGTAGTAGAATGTGTTTTGGGGTGTAGTTGCAAGTATACATATGCTGTGTGAGAGAAATAACCTGTTAATACATCAATTTGTAAAAAAAAAAAAAAAAATCTTCATTTTGCAAAGAGTTGTGGGAAAAAATGACAAATTCAAAAAACTCACCATGCCCCTTATTAAATACCTTGGAATGTCTACTTTCCAAAAAGGGGTAATTTGGGGGGTATTTGTACTTTCCTGACTTTTTATTGTCTCAAGAAATGAGATAGGCCTTCAGTACATCAGGTGTGGTCAAGTGTGATCAATTTTCAATGATTAGCACCATAACTTGTGGACTCTATAACTTTCACAAAGACCAAATAATATACACTTATTTTGGTTATTTTTACCAAAGATAAGTAGCAGTATAAATTTTGGCCAAAATTTGTGAAGAAAAATTACTCATTTGCTAAATTTTATGACAGAAACAAAGAAAAATGCGTTTTTTTCACAATATTTTCAGTCTTTTTTTATTTATAGCACAAAAAATTAAAAACCCAGTAGTGATTAAATACCATCAAAAGAAAGCTCTATTTGTGTGAAAAAAAGGACACAAATTTTTTATGGGTATAGTGTTGCATGACTGAGTAATTGTCATTCAAAGTGTGAGAGCGCTGAAAGCTGAAAATCAGTCTGGGCAGGAAGGGGGTGAAAGTGCACTGTAGGCAAGTGGTTAATGTCTAAACCGCTGGCAACAAAAGTGAGTACACCCCTAAGTGAAAATGTCCAAATTGGGCCCGATTAGCCATTTTCCCATCCTGGTGTCATGTGACTCGTTAGTGTTATATGGTCTCAGGTGTGAATGGGGAGCAGGTGTGTTAAATTTGGCGTTATCACTCTCACTCTCTCATACTGGTCACTGGAAGTTCAACATGGCACCTCATGGCAAAGAACTCTGAGGATCTGAAAAAAGAATTGTTGCTCTACATAAAGATGGCCTAGGCTATAATAGGATTGCCAAGACCCTGAAACTGAGCTGCAGCACGGTGGCCAAGACCATACAGCAGTTTAACAGGACAGGTTCCACTCAGAACAGGCCTCATCATGGTCGAACATAGGAGTTGAGTGCACGTGCTCAGTGTCATATCCAGATGTTGTCTTGGGGAAATAGACGTATGAGTGCTGCCAGCATTGCTGCAGAAGTTGAAGGGGTGGGGGATCAGCCTGTCAGTTCTCAGACCATACACCGCACATTCCATCAAATTGGTCTGCATGGCTTTCGTCCCAGAAGGAAGCCTCTTCTATAGATGATGCACAAGAAAGCCAGCAAACAGTTTGCTGAAGACTATCAGACTAAGGACATGGATTACTGGAACCATGTCCTGTGGTCTGAAGAGGCCAAGATAAACGTATTTGGTTCAGATGGTGTCAAGCGTGTGTGGTGGCAACCAGGTGAGAAGTACAAAGACAAGTGTGTCTGGCCTAGAGTCAAGCATGGTGGTGGGAGTGTCATGGGGCTGCATGAGTGCTGCCGGCACTGGGGAGCTACAGTTCATTCCATGAATACACTACACAGTGCAGGAGACTCAGAGGTTCTCCTAGAGAAGTCAACTAGGGGCACCAAGGAGATTGTGAAAAAAATAAATTTTATTAGGGTCAAACATTACACATATGGGTGTCTCAAGATGTAACACATATCACGATTAAAAACATTAACCATAAAAACATGATGGGATGAGCTGCAGCAACCCAGGTTGTAGGAAGGTGCACCTTTGTGGGATCTGATATAGGAGGGGGGTAAGACAACCTTACTCAAAGATGAAAAACAGTCCCAACAGGAAAATAACACTCAGGACGGCAGTGCATGGGGGGGGGGGGGTTCATCATCGCTAAAAGGGCACGTCCAGGCAGATCAAGAATAGGGAAAGCAAGATTAGTTGCAAATGGCCAGAGTATTATGACTGGCCAGTAGGTATCCTCATGGCGGTAGTCCTGGAAATGTGGCAGTGCAGTAGGGAGAGGGCAAGTCAGTGCTTGCAGTATGAGCTGCTCCGTGATGGAAGGGCAGGATAGTGTCCATCCTAAAGGCACACACCTGTCTATATAAGGTCTCACAGGTAATAGTGCATGTCAGAGCACAAACCAGAGCACAAACCGAGCCATGAAGTCCAAGGAATTGTCTGTAGACCCTTGAAACAGGAGTGTATTGAGGCACAGATCTGGGAAAGGATACAGGAAGATTTCTGCAGCATTGAAGATCCCAAGCACAATGGCCTCCATCATTGGTAAATGGGAGAAGTTTGGAACCACCAGGACTCTTCCTAGAGCAGGCCACTCGGACAAACTAAGCGATCGGGGGAGAAGGACCTTAGTCAGGGAGGTGACCAAAAACCTGATTGCCATTCTGACAGAGCTCCAGCTTTTCTCTGCCGAGAGAGGAGAACCTTCCAGAAGAACAACCATCTCTGCAGCCCTCCACCAATTAGGTCTGTATGGTAGAGTGGCCAGACAGAAACCACTACTCTGTAAAAGGCACAAAACAGCCTGCCTGGAGTTTGCCGAAAGGCACCTGAAGGACAATCAGACCATGAGAAACAAAATTCTCTTTGTTTGAACTCTTTGGCCTGAAGGGCAAGGGCCATGTCTGGAGGAAACCAGGCATCACTCATCACCTAACTAATACCATCCCTACAGTGAAGCATGGTGGTGGCAGCAGACTGTGGGGGTGTTTTTCAGCGGCAGGAACTTGGTGACTAACCAGGATTGAGGGGAAGATGAATGCAGCAATGTACAGAGACATCCTTGATAAAAACCTGCTCGAGAGTGCTCTGGGCCTCAGACTGGGGCGAAGGTTCATCTTCCAACAGGACAACAACCCTAAGCACACAGACAAGATAACAAAGGAGTGGCTACGGGACAACTCTGTGAATGTCTTAGCCAGAGACCAAACTTGAACCCGATTGAGCATCTCTGGAGAGATCTGAAAATGGCTGTGCACCAATGCTTCGCATCCAACCTGAGGGAGCTTGAGAGGTCCTGCAAAGAAGAATGGGAGAAATTGCCCAAAAAAAGGTGTGCCAAGTTTGTAGCATCATACTCAATAAGACTAGAGGCTGTAATTGCTACCAAAGGTGCTATAACAAAGTATTAAGCAAAGGCTATAAATACTTATGTACGTGTGATTTTTTTTTCTTTTTCTAATAGATTTGCAAACATTTCAAACAAACTTCTTTCATGTTGTAATTATGGGGTATTTTTTGTAGAATTTTAAGCAAAATAATTATTTTAATCCATTTTGGAATGTGGAAAAAGTGAAGCACTGTGAAAACATTCTAGATGCACTGTATGAGTTTCACTTTTTGAATTAAATTACAGAAATAAATTAGCTTTTTGATGATATTCTAATTTTATGAGATGCACCAGTATATGTATATAGAAGAACGTGTGTTGTCCTTTTTTGGTGGATATAGTGGAAAGCATATATTTGAGGTTGGGCTCATACTAGTGTGAATTCGCATGACAGGAGAGTGTGCCCCGCTCTCAATGGAGCCGGTTCACACACCTCTGTGGCAGCTGTGGAGTAGATTGCACAGGGGTCCTGTGCGTCTTTGGCTCCGTTTCAGGTACAAATTCAGGCAAAAATTTGGGCCCGATTCGTCCCTGAAAAGAAGAACAGGGAAGCACCAGTGAGCCGCATCCTTATTAAGTGTGAACCCAGCCTAAAAGTTTCTGGGTTTCTGATGACAATTATTTTGCACATTCTTTAGGTGTTCTATTGTAAAATTAAATGACACTAAATGAATACAGAAATCTAAAATGTGGGGCTTTAAATGTACTATAAGAAATCTCAATACATTGAGTGGCATTTAAAGGTATTTGATCACCACTGTTTTTTTTTTTTATTACATAAACGTAAAAACAGCAAACATTTTGGAAAAAAATCTATATTTTTTATTTTCTGCTTAAAACATATGCAACAAAAAAATCCCAATAAGTGTATGTTGATTATTTTTTGTGAAAGTTATAGCATCTACAAACTGGGGGATGCAGAATCTCACAAGATCTGGAGACATGCTTGGTCTGTCCATTACCTTTATCCTCAGCTTTTTTAGCAACGCAGTGGTCATCGTGAAGGTGTGTTTGGGGTCGTTATCATGTTGAATACTGCCCTGCGGCCCAGTCTCCGAAGGGAGGGGATCATGCTCTGCTTCAGTATGTCACAGTACATGTTGGCCTTCCTGGTTCCCTCAATGAACTGTAGCTCCCCAGTGGCAGCAGCACACATGCAGCCCCAGATCATGACACTCCCACCACCATGCTTGACTGTAGGCAAGACACACTTGTCTTTGTACTCCTCACCTGGTTGCCACCACACATGCTTGACACCATCTGAACTAAATAAGTTTATCTTGGTCTCATCAGACCACAGGACATGGTTCCAGTAATCCATGTCCTTAGTCTGATTGTCTTCAGCAAACTGTTTGCAGGCTTTCTTGTGCATCATCTTTAGAAAAGGCTTCCTTCTGGGACGACAGCCATGCAGACCAATTTGACGTAGTGTGTGATGTATGGTCTGAGCACTGACAGGCTGGCCTCCCACTTCTTCAACCTCTTTAGCAATGCTAGCAGCACTCATACATCTATTTCCCAAGGACAACCTCTGGATTTGACGCTGAGCACGGGGCTCAACTTCTTTGGTGGACCATGGCGAGGCCTGTTCTGAGTGGAACCTGTCCTGTTAAACCACTGTATGGTCTTGGCCACCGTGCTGCAGCTCAGTTTCAGGGTCTTGGCAATCTTCTTATAGCCTAGGCCATCTTTATGTAGAGCAACAATTCTTTTTTTCAGATCCTCAGAGAGTTCTTTGCCATCAGGTGCCATGTTAAACTTCCAGTGACCAGTATGAGAGAGTGAGAGCGATAACACCAAATTTAACACGCCTGCTCCCCATTCACACCTGAGACCTTGTAACACTGATGAATCACATGACACTGTGGAGGGAAAATGGCTAAGTGGGCCCAATTTGGACATTTTCACTTAGGGGTGTACTCACTTTCGTTGCCAGCGGTTTAGACATTAATTGGCTGTGTGTTGAGTTATTTTGAGGGGACAGCACATTTACACTGTAAGTGTCGGTTCACACTATGGGGACACGACTTCGGGGCGACTTGAACAAGTCGCCATGCACCTCGACTTCGGCGCGACTTGCACGGACTTCACATAATGGAAGTCAATGCAAGTCGCTCCGACTTCGGACAAAAGTAGTGCAGGAACCTTTTTCTAAGTCGGAGCGACTTGAGTCGCTCCCATTACAACGGTTCCCATAGCACAGAATGAAGCATGACTTGTCAGGCGACCAAGTCGCCTGACAAGTCGGAGTAGCGTGAACCGGCACTTATACAAGCTGTACACTCACAACTTTACATTGTAGCAAAGTGTCATTTCTTCAGTGTTGTCACATGAAAAGATATAATAAAATATTTACAAAAATGTGAGGGGTGTACTCACTTCTGTGAGTTACTGTATACACTGGATTTTTTTTTTTTAACTTGTAATGGCAGTGATCAGCGACTTATAATAGGACTGTGATAGTGTGGTATGCAATCTGACATTTATTGACACTGGGTGGGAACTGACTCTGACATCACCGCCAGCGACACTAATATAGGGTTCAGTGATAATCTGATAATCTATACACTGTCAATGTGGTAATGAAACTGGCTGGGAAGGGGTTATCATATCGGGGTAATCAAGAGGTTAAGTTTGTGCCTAACAATGTGTTATGTATGTATTATCCTCTGCTTTTCACTAAAAATCTATTTGTTCCTTCTCCCTGCAAAGAGGTGTTTCCCTCTGTACAGAGCCCTGTGTTGTTTGTTAACACAGGGCTCTGGGCTGTAACCGGACACAAGCAATCTGCAGGTCTTAGCCAAGAATCATTGGCCAGGACCTGCTGACAAAGTCCCGTTGTGTACAATTACAGGCACGTCGCTGTGTCTGTAGGAGCTGCCCATCCACAGTACAATGCAGGCGGGTGGGCAGTACTATAGTGGTTAATTTGACATCTATTGCTATAAAGAACAACACTATGCAGTGCCCTATTGCCTATTTTACATCATTAATTACTTACCAAGTGATGGTTGTACACTTATAAATAAAAAGTATAAATTACTTTTTATCTTTCTCTGAGTTTTAATTATTCTTATTGTCTTGTTTATTTGTTTCACTGCACTAAGGTCATTGATTTAAAGATTTTAGTGCTTCCAGAAGATGTGTTACAGAATTATTTCAATATGTGAGATAGTTTCAGAAAAATTAACTTTAGGTGATAAATAATGTGTGATCTCCACCTAGAGGTAAAATGATGAACTGCATAACTGAAATCTGGAAAACCCCAATTTGGTTTCATAAATAACAATAACTGTCACTAGAAATATTTTTCATTGGATACGCAATCCATTCTCGTCAGTTTTTTTATTTTACAGGAAAAAGTAATACAAAAATAACTTTATGCATTTTTTACTATATGATAAGCCTAAATTTCCCAGGTTTCTTACAAGTTTATTAAGTGAACCTACACTTTTTCCATACAGGCCAAAGTAACAGAAGAGACGCTTGAAAGGGAATATGATATCAATGTACAAATACTGTACTAGTGACCCCAGCATAGGTAACAAACTTTTCAGCAAAAGGGAATTTAAAAAGACAGGAGGCCATTCACTAAAATTAGAAGAGAAGCGGTTTAACCTTAAAAGGCGTAAAGGGTTTTTACTGTCAGAGCGGTAAGGATGTGGAATTCTCTTCCACAAGCAGTGGTATCAGCAAGGAGCATTGATAGTTTCAAAAAACTAACGATAAACGATGGGCACCCTAAAGACCACAACATACAGGGGTATACAATGTACTATTAACAGCAAACACACACACACTCATCATAGGTTGAACTGGATGGATTGGTGTCTTTTTTCAACCTCACTAACTATGTAACTCCAGTACTTTTTGCAAAGGGACTAGAGAAATTATGTACAATCCCTTGCCAAACACATCCAGAGTGTGGCTGGGTTTGCTAAAAAATTGTATTTTCATTACACCAGAAACAGACTGTAAGCTGTGAGCTTGACTGATAGTTAGGGACACTGGCAAATGCCTTGTTGGGTCTGCCCCCTAGTGTCCTCATATAACACTACCCACTCCATAGGGCTCCAGCTCTGTTAGCAAGCAATAGAGATCACACAGATGAGAGAGAATGTACCTGTCTTGTACTGTATTTCAAGATATGGAACATCGGTACAGATAAAAGTTTTTCAAAATATCTTCATACAGTAAAGAACACAGGAATCGATTGATAGACCATGGGACATCCCCAAGCAATAATTGAAGGATAGGCAACAGTACAGCAAAACTGCAACAACAGGCCCTTCAATTGAGACATGGCGCAAAGCCACAGATGTCATGCTTGAACTCTAACTCCTAAGGGGATCAAGGGGTGAAATGTCATGCCAGCTGGCAGGACATGACTTCAGTATTTAGGAACAATTAGAAACATAATGGGAGGTAAGGAGAAAACCAGTCTCCAGGCTATCTTGTCTCAAAGTAGAAGAGGAATTCAAGGACAGTTACTGCTTCTGATGGGACAGAAAAAGGAGAAATGGATCTTATGAGGGTCCTCCCAGAGGTAATTCTATTTAAAGAGATAATGCTCAAGATGGCCACAAGGCCTCATAGAGGTCCAAGCAGGTGACAAGGAAGATCAGTGGTGCACCATAGCACATCTGGCGCTTGGGCCGATCATTTTATTTTAAACCTCCCCAAAGAATGAATTAGTTAAAAAAAAAAAAATAATAAATAAAGCGGCGCAAAAAACAGTGGGAGGCGCTAAAAAGGGTATAGTTAAATAGCACCTAAGTCTACTCCCCCTATGCTTAGCACATACATAGGCCACTGACATGTACAACACAACACACCTTTTGTATTAGAGTGCCTGCACTTTGGATGAAGAAGCACAGGGGCACCTTTGGACAGCAGCATTGTACGTCTGGGGAGGGGGAAGGGAATGTTAAATGTACTAGAAGATTTAAATACACTAACAAATCAAAGCCAAACTCCAGCTAATACTGTGTAGACAGGTACAGCAGTTTATTTTCCTTTCGGGATAAAGATTTACATAAATGAATTAAGACAGGTACCTTCTCTCTCATCTGTGTGATCTCCATTGCTTGCTAACAGAGCTGGAGCCCTATGGATTGGTTAGTGTTATATGAAGACACTAGGGGGCAGATTTATTTTCCTTTTAGGATAAAGATTTTACAAAAATGAATCAAAAGCTGATCATTGTAAGCATCCCTGTCAGTGTTAAATTGTTTGTCTCATCCCTGTAAGTGCTACATGTGCAGGAGAGCTTGTTATAAAAACTGGAGCAAACAGAATATGGAGCAGCTGTGCACAGTAACCAATCAGTGTCTATCTTCAGCTTATTTGGTCAAACTTTCAAAATGAAAGTTATGGGTTGATTGGTTACTATGCACTGGCTGCCCTCATTTTGAAAAAATCTCCTAGGGGCTCATTCACACTAGTAGTGCTCTGAAGAGAAATCAGCATTTGGATTGCTCTTCAGAGAGCATTTAACAGGTAGTGAGGAGCTATTGTAATGCTTTAACCCCTTGATCCTCACACTACTGAGCCACAACTGTGTGTATTGTTCATGGTTGTGAGGTACTTGCAGACCCGCTAGCTCAAACTCCTCAGTGCAGACTACCCCCCCCCCCCCACACACACACACACACCACCACCAACTGATCATCTCCCCAGTAGAAATCCTTCAGTACTACAGAAATACCCCCAGCACAGGATGACCCTTCTAAGATTCCTACATCCCCCTAGTAGATCCCTCTGTACAGCCCCCCACCCGCAGGAAAGATTCCAGTACAGAAACCCCCTGCCCTCTCTCAGTACAGATACAAACAACCCCCCCCCCCCCTTAACTCTCTTATTCTCTCAATCATATAGATCCGAGAGTGAGGGAAGCCTGGGCAGGAAAGGAGAGTGACGGGCACAGACTTTCTATCACTCTGAGCTCCCGCTGTCACTCAAGCAGTAGATGTAAACTTACAGGGGGTGCTACACAAAAACATTTCTTCTTTTCCTTGGTGCAGCGTGGTGCAACACAAACAAATGACTGTCAGGTGGCTGCAACATCCCCTGCGAGTCTGCACCTCTCGCACCCCCTTAGTACACCACTAAAGATGAGTCTTCTTTAGAAGGTTGCACAAGGAGTGCAACAGTGTCATGATATAGGAAAAAGTTGTATAAGGTCAACCAGGACCTACGTGATTCTAACTGAAATGCCATGAGTATGGCCAGGTCAAAGTACATAAAGAATAAGGGAAGTGTATGGGAACGCACAAGCAGGGCAGGGCAACCAACCTGTCTAAGTGGAGTTGTAAGAGGAGGCATCCAACACAAGGGTAGAAATACACTAGCTTAGGGAATATCCAAGAGGTTGGTATATCAGGAAATTGCCTGGCCAAGCCATAGTCTAAGGAGGATGGCTGAGCATGGGAGGCAAATGCCAAAGTTGCTATGAACCATAGGTGGAGAGGGAAGGGGAACCACCACAAGACCTAGGCAGGGAAAGGCAGTCTCACTACCTTACCCTGGAATGTTAAAATTGGCAAACTGAAGCTGGGGAAGGGATAGGAAAGGGTGTGCTGGTGTGCAGGGAGGTAATGTCATGTGTGACAGGAAGTCAGGTAAATCTGGGAATGTAGTCACT
The DNA here is from genome assembly GCF_965119305.1 of Pelophylax lessonae. Taxonomy (NCBI): domain Eukaryota; kingdom Metazoa; phylum Chordata; class Amphibia; order Anura; family Ranidae; genus Pelophylax; species Pelophylax lessonae. Next base: position 169,058,003 of record NC_138774.1, on the reverse strand, counting down.
GAGAGGAGACACATTCCCACCTGCTTTGAAAAGTTCACTGATACTATAGGGTGTTGGCTGCAAAAAGAGCCAGCAGGAAGTTGAAAACCATTCAGCTGTTCAGAATGAGGAGATCAAGGCCTCTATAATTTGTCCAGAGAAAATCTATTGAGTGCTGCCTCCTGTCGCCGTGTGGGCTGGGAGAGGAAGGCAGACATACGTGTACCTCCCGACGCCGTGTGGGCATGGGAGAAGGACTGCTGCCTCCTGTCGCCGTGTGGGCTGGGAGAGGGGGACAGTCGGATGTGTGCCTCCCGACAAGCTGGTGAGCATGGGAGAAGACCCCCTACAGCGATGTGAAGCTAAGGAGGGTAACCACGAGTGAAGACGTCTCAAAGGTGAGAAGACAAAGTGTTCCATGTGAAGAGTGTGAAGAGTAAAGGGACCTGTTAAATGAACTGTGTTCAATGTGAAGAATCTGAAGAGTAAAGGATCCTGTTATAAATGAACATGTGCTGTGTGAAAGAAAACAAAGGGACATGTTCAATGGACAATGTTTGTGCTGTGTGAAAAGCAAACAAATGGACATTTGAGTGTCTGCTGTAGGATCAGCAGTGTCGGCCCAACAGTAGGTTGGAAAGACTTCTTAGGTAGGTTCCAGCGTGAGAAGGTAGCCGCCCACAGAGGCAAGGATTTATTTTGTCTTTTATTTTATTTTGGCTGTTTTGACGCTTGCAATTATGTGAAGTAAATTGCATGAATAAATCAGTCTTGTTTTCAACCTCTGCTCGGCTATCTCTCTGTGAAAACGCACCCCCAAAGGGGTCACCCATACGCCTACCACCGAGCTAATCCCTCACATATGGTGGAGGTATGCAGTGGGCATAAGCAGAGATCCCTGCAAGGAAGTGCAAATGTTTGATGAACTTTATCTGGTGCATGAGATTGCACAATCTATGTGTGCAGGAGAGAAGATCCTGACAGAAAAAAAAAAGTGTTTTAAAGAGACAGCGGTCTCAAAATTATTTGATGAACTTTGTTGTGTCTGGTGCAAGTGACTGCACAAACTGTGTGTGCAGGAAAAGAGATCTTGCAAGAGAGAGAAAAACTACATGTGTTAAAGAGACAGTGGTCTGAAAATTTTTTGCTGGACTGTGAAAAATTTGTGGAGTTATTGAAGATGGGGCGATCCAAACGCCTGAAAAATGCAAAGATAGATGAAATGAGAGACCGGATTCTATGGATGGAGGGGATGTTACCGTCTGAACCAGCCCCATCCATGCCTAAAGAGAGTCTACTAAAGAGGAAGGTTGTTGTCCCTAGCAACACTGATGAAACTGCTATGGAGACGCAGTGTGCTCAGATGAAAAGTAAACCCAAAATGGGGGAGATGCTGAAACAACGGAGCTTTGCAGCTCAACAAAAGGCTCATCAAGAGAGCATGGCAGGCTGGAAACAGAGACGCCAGCAGCCAATGGAGGCCATCGGTTTGGAGGAAACCGAGTATGTGTGCAGGGCTGAGTTGGATGCCTTGCAACGGAAAATGGAAGAAAAGGAACAAGCCTTGGAATTGCTTAAAATGGAGCATGGAAACTTGCAGGAAATGAATGAACTACTCAAGTCTCATGTGTTACAGTGGGAAGAATCCACTGCTCTTCTTTTGGTCGAGTTGCAAAAATGTCAAGACACTATAAAGGAGAAAGATACCATCCTCATGGAAAAGGAAATTGAAATTCAGACTTTGCAGAAGCAAAGTATGTGTGAAATGTTGGAGTTGCGTAATCAGCTGGAAAAAAGTCTTCAGTGTTTGGAAGTTACAAAAATAGACCTGCAGGAGTCGCAGGAACAGAATGTCGCTCTGAAAACGACATTGTCTCTCAGCGACAACGAGAAAAGTGAAAGAGAGGCTAAATTACTGAGTACTGTGTATGAGCTCACCACTTTGAGCAATGTGGTAGATGAATTACCTGCAGACTGTGAAAGTTGGAAAGGTGAAGCCCAACGTTTCCAGCAGCAGTTAAAGGAGAAAGAAGCCTGTGTGGCAGAATTACAGTCTCATTCCCAGAAACTAGCCAATGAGGTGAAGGCTCTTATGCAGGGAAAAGGAGATTGTGAACATAAGAGGGAAAAAGTAGAGGCACGGCTTCTGGAATCGCAAGTCAAGGTGTCAGAAGGTGACCGATTGTGTGCTAAGCTGTTAGAGAAGGCAAACCGACTGCAGGTTGAGTTGGACAATGTTACAAATCAGCTTTCTCAAGCAGACAGCAAATCTAGAGAAATTGCGGAAGATTTTTCTATCTTGGAATCGCAGCTGCAAGACACGCAGGAACTCTTACAGGAAGAGAGGTGTCAAAGGCTGAGTTTTAGCACAAAGCTCAAACAAATGGAAGATGAGAAAAATGGCTTCCTGGAACAATTAAAAGAGGAGGCGGAAGAAAAGAAAAACCTATCAGAACAAGTCGCAACATTGCAAGCTCAGATAGCGGATATGAAAAAACGCATGGAAGAAAGCGTTGGTTCATTACAGTATGTTGAAGATGTGAAAAAGGAAGTTTGATCAGATGCTTGGTGAAGAGAAGACTGTGTCTGCAAAATATGCAGAAGAACGCGCACGTGAAGAAACGGAGGTGCGTGATAACGAGAGCAAAGCCCTGTTCTTGGCTCGCTCTTTGGAGGAAGCTCTAGAGTGTAAGGCTGAACTAGAAAGAGTTAACCAACAGCTGTGTACAGAAATGGAAGATTTGGTCCGCTCCAAGGATGATGTTGTGAAAAGAGTTCAGGAGCTAGAAAAGTCTAAGCGAGCCTTAGAACAGCAAGTAGAAGAGATGAAGATTCCGTTGCAGGAACTGGAAGAGGAATTCCAGGCAACAGAGGATCTGTCCCAAAGAGGGGATAGTGTGCCTGATGCAGTTTTTAAAAGGATCAGTGTTTTGGGGTCTGTCCTGAGTGAGCCTCAGAAATGTGATGACACGTGGCTTGAATCACCCCTTTGGAATAAACCGTTCCTTCAAAAACTTCAAGCATTGGAAAATGTATCATTAGAGCTTCAGCAAACAAAAGAGTTGTGTAAGAAATGTGATGATTTCTCAGTTCAGGCTGAAAACCTAGTGGAGAAAACTAAAGCGGAGAAAACTAAAGCAAGTGATATAAATCTGGGAGAAAAAAGCAAACGCCACCTAGTGGAGAAAACTAAGGCTGTTGGTGAAAACGTGAAGCAAATGAATAAGTGCCTTTCAGGGAGTGTTTCCAAAATGGAACTGGTGAAAGACGGGTGGCAGAAGTTTGATCGTGATCTTGAGATACATTCCATGTGGAATTCAGATAGAGAAAAGGAACTAGGTGACCTTGAGCGGTCAAATAGTTCAGCAGAAAGTGCATTGAAGAAACCTGTAAAAGAATGTGTTGCAGTTCCATGCTTCTTCACTGATGCAGAGAGGAGGTCTATAATGGATACCACCCAGATCGCTGGGTTCAACTGTGTTGTTGCCTTTAACCCCTATGTTGGTGGAAGGAAAGTTGATGATGTTCTGGTTGGCTACTTCTGTGAAGAGTTTGGCAAGAAATATAAACTGAATATCAAATCAAATAGTAGGCCTTTACTGCGACTCGCTCAGGAGGGCGAAAAGTTTAAGAAGTTGATGAGTGCAAATGCTTCAGATCTGCCTATGAATATGAAATGTTTGAATGATATTGATATCTCTGGGAAAAGGAACAGGGGTCACTTTGAAGAAATGTGTGACAGCCTGTTGTCTCAATTGGAAAATCCTCTGCACAGCATCTTAGAGCAAGCAAAGCTCAAGAAGGAAGATCATTCCCTTTTACAACAAAAAGTCAATGATTGTGTACAGCTGTATGGAGAGGCAACTCAAGTCACAGAGGGATGTCAAGAGTCCCTACTTGGAACAAAGCTTAGTGAAGCAAAGGTTCTCAAAGTTTTGTGGAAAACATTTATGGATTGCAGAGAGAGGCGTCTTAAGAATGTTGAAGACATTAAGACTAGCCCAATTGAGTTGCCTATGGATCACGGTCCTCCATGGTGGATTGGACAGACGGTTATGAGGGACAAGCTGTCTGACATTTATGAGAAAGCTGTCAATGAAGATGACAGAAACGAGAAGGAGCAAAATTATGCCAAAAATGCAGTTGAAGAATGTGTATATGAGATGAGAGACAAACTGTGTGGCATTTATGAGAAATCTGTCAGTGAAGATGACAGAAACAGTTTCATCCGGAAGCTTGAGGATAATAGGAGGCTTATCAGTGAGTCAGCAGTGCCTGACACATGCGTGCCTGGAAATATGTGTCCCAACCCTAGGGTTGAAACAAGAGGGGGGGGTATGTGACAGGAAGTCAGGTAAATCTGGGAATGTAGTCACTGAGAGGAGACACATTCCCACCTGCTTTGAAAAGTTCACTGATACTATAGGGTGTTGGCTGCAAAAAGAGCCAGCAGGAAGTTGAAAACCATTCAGCTGTTCAGAATGAGGAGATCAAGGCCTCTATAATTTGTCCAGAGAAAATCTATTGAGTGCTGCCTCCTGTCGCCGTGTGGGCTGGGAGAGGAAGGCAGACATACGTGTACCTCCCGACGCCGTGTGGGCATGGGAGAAGGACTGCTGCCTCCTGTCGCCGTGTGGGCTGGGAGAGGGGGACAGTCGGATGTGTGCCTCCCGACAAGCTGGTGAGCATGGGAGAAGACCCCCTACAGCGATGTGAAGCTAAGGAGGGTAACCACGAGTGAAGACGTCTCAAAGGTGAGAAGACAAAGTGTTCCATGTGAAGAGTGTGAAGAGTAAAGGGACCTGTTAAATGAACTGTGTTCAATGTGAAGAATCTGAAGAGTAAAGGATCCTGTTATAAATGAACATGTGCTGTGTGAAAGAAAACAAAGGGACATGTTCAATGGACAATGTTTGTGCTGTGTGAAAAGCAAACAAATGGACATTTGAGTGTCTGCTGTAGGATCAGCAGTGTCGGCCCAACAGTAGGTTGGAAAGACTTCTTAGGTAGGTTCCAGCGTGAGAAGGTAGCCGCCCACAGAGGCAAGGATTTATTTTGTCTTTTATTTTATTTTGGCTGTTTTGACGCTTGCAATTATGTGAAGTAAATTGCATGAATAAATCAGTCTTGTTTTCAACCTCTGCTCGGCTATCTCTCTGTGAAAACGCACCCCCAAAGGGGTCACCCATACGCCTACCACCGAGCTAATCCCTTACACATGGTAAAAGAGTAGTTTGGGTTCTAGGTTGTGTAACTAACCTGTTCAAGTAGAGAAGATTAGGAAGCAGTAGCCCCAATAGAAAAAAAACGACCCCTGTGCTATGTTAAAGTGATACTAAAGTCTAGTTTGTCAATTAAAAACAACAAATGTGTCATACTTACCTGCTCTGCGCAGTGGTTTTGCACACAGCAGCCTAGATCCTCATCTTCTCGGATCCTTCCCTCCTGCCGTGTGCCCCCATAACAAGCAGCTTGCTATTGAGCACCCAAGCCCAACTGCTGTTCTATGTGTCAATTCAGACATGGAGCTGCGACCCAGCCCTGCCCCCTCTCTCTCCTCGTTGTCTCACTGACTGGCCAATGGCTCCCCGCTGCTGTCTCAGCCAGTGAGAAGAGAGAGAGTCCTGGACAACCGAGACTCTTGTGCAACATCGCTGGATCGAGATGGGGCTCAGGTAAGTATTAGGGGGGCTTCTGCACACAGAAGTTTTTTTATCGTATTGCATAGAAAAACCTTCTGCCTTTGGAACCACTTTAAGGAGAATCCACATAAGAAAAAAAAGAAAAATTCCACAGGGGCAAATGATAGTGTCAAGAAGATGTTCTCAACAAAATCATTTTTGATAAATCAGACAAAAGATTGTCATGCTGAAGAAGATGTCTGGAAGACATTAGTACCTAGGCATAAAATAAAAGCCCAATAGCATGTAGACACAGCCTTTAGGGTGTTTTGGAAAGAAGCATCTGTCAGGTATTGGATGACAGAGTTTAGGCGTTCAAAGGAAAAGCCACAAATTTCAAGTAATCCCTTTGATTATCTCAGGGGGTTCAGAAAAATCCCAATATTCTAGCACCCCACGGGCAGAGTGAATCAATCAGTAAGAGAATTTTTTTTCAGGGATAAGCAAACAGGAATGGAAAATAACTGGCCTTGCTAGAAGGGGAAAAAAAATCCCTGGCCTTTAAGATATTCATACAAATATACAGGTGTCTTTGCAATTTTAACTATAGCTTAGACCAGTGGTGTCAAACTCAATTTTATTGAGGGTCGCACAACCATTATGCCTGCCTTAAAAGGGCCGGTTGTATCTGTAATACTATACACATTTATGCAGGGCTTTTTTTTCTCAGAGAATAGGTGCAGGAACTCAACCACGCCCCCCACTGGACCGCATCAAACTATGGGTGTGGCCAAATTGCACTAACAGTGGGAGGATCTTAAAGAAGCTATAAATACCAGCAGTGCGGTATGTGCAGAGGTCAGGGGTGCGCTCCATACAGAGTTCAGTAGTGCACTGTATACAAAGTGCAGTATTGAGGAGTGCGCTACATACTGAGTGTAGGGTTTAGGGGTGTGCTATGCACAGTGTGCAGGAATCAGCTCTCTTTCACAGACTGTTCACATCTCACTTCCACCGCTTCCACTGGGTGAGAGGGTCGAAATAAATAGCCTGGAGGGCGGGATTTGGCCCACGGGCCTGTTTGACACATGTGGCTTAGACAAATAGCTGTGTTAAAGGTTAAAAATGCAGTGTACGAGCCTTTAAGGACAGGAGTGCCTACGTAAAGGGTTGGATAAGCCCTAAAATATTTTCCTAAGTAGGAAGGTAGACAAACACCCATTATATAGATAAAGTGAAAATGGGTTTAAGAAAGCTTGTATTTTTCCTGAGTTTCCTGAGTAGAAACCAAGAACTAGAGAGGCAAGGAGATGAAAACAATTAAGGTTTACTGTGCTTCTGCTGCACAATTTAAAGATTTTTTTTAGACATATGGAGAGTGAACCTTCAGTATGAGAAGGGCTTTAAGCAGTTCCACTAGGCTTGGATAGGGAAGGTTTGCCATAACCAGAAGAACGCACACTCCATAATGATTGCACCTGGGAGAGGCAAATGGATGAGAATAGGAGATACATAATGCAGAATGAATTGTAACGCGGAACCCTTTTCCATTGGTAGCTGCCTCAATATACTCATTGAGATATTTGCCAAAGAGATTCTTGTCCTTAAATGGCATGCACAAAAGCCATTTTTCCCACACTGGATCCATCATCTAGGCTTTCAGTCATAGGATCCTGTGTATATGAATAAATATTAAAGGCATTCTAGAGATCTGACGGATCAGGTTCTCCATGCATCCACACAGCATATTAGGGCTGAAAGTATAAGTTGTAACTTTGAGTAAAGGTTTGAAATGTCTACATCAGGAAGCTTCATCCAGAAAGTTTTTTTACCTTAATGCATAGAATGTATGTAATGTATTTAGTTTTTATATTTAAATTTATATTTGGCTATACATAATTTTATATAAATATATATATATATATTTATTTTTCAATTAAAATTATAAAAGTACATGATATTACCAATTTGACTCATAAGTACTTCCATAACTTTTTTATTTAACAATTTTGTAAGAAATGCTTATTAGGAAGCTAAATTCACGTTTATGGCACCTTTCACATGTGGCATTTTAGTGCATAATACATGGCAGGGCCAGATTTACCTTTGCAGGAAAGCTTTCTTTGCATCCCCATGTAGGCAGTCAGTCTTCTTAATGTCTATTGGGATGCAGCAACAGCAATGGAAGCAACTGCTTCCAATTTTTTCATTCATGGGGTGCAGGGCCCCAAATTTTCACATCTGTATGCCCGCACCACAACAAATGTCAGAGCAGCAGCTGTGTCTGTGAGGATTCTACATACCAACAGATATCTATAGAAGTAAAGGCCCGTACACACGAGTGGAAATTCGGCTGGGAATTTTCATCCGACGACCGATCTGCCGATTTTCGGCTTGTTAGTATGGTGCTCTCGACAACCGACTCCGATTTTTGGCCGAAAAAATTCTGGTGTGCAGGCTATAAAATTTTTGTCCTCCGTCAAAACACGTCCGATTTTCGTGCAGTCAGTACAGATTTCAATGGGGAAAAATTTTCTGAGCAAGACTCGGCATGCTCAGAGATGAAAGAACACATACAAAGCAATCCAACACATGACGTCACTTCTGAAGTAGAATTCTGTCGTGCGGGAAAATTCGTGTGCAGTCTAGAGCAGATTCCAACCAACGGACACCACTCTGGACAAAAGACGGACGACCGGTCGGCGGAAATTAGTTGCGTGTGTACGAGGCTTAAGAGCATGAATGGGGATGCACAAAATAATTATTCACTCACGGGTAGGTAAACATGGCCCCTGCTTGGGGTAAGCATTGATATGCCACATGTGAAAGAGGTCCTCTAAAATTATTTTTATGCAACAAAAGTATAAAATAAATAGAATTAATCACAAGATATGTTCAAGATTAAAATATGTTACATGAATTCTCACTTCCCAATTTCTAAATGACATGTTCAACTCGGGAAATCTAACATGATTTAGAAATTTATTGTGAAAAAAATTGAATCTCTGCATTTAAGCGGTATGTGGGTACATAGACCATTGTACTACATTGTCAATCAGATTTTATCAGATTATTTAGTAACCAATCGGCTTTACAAAGATCACAAATATCCAGTGGTGTTGCATGAAGAAAGATTTGGGCCTATTCATTTATGGAATTAATGAAATATTATAAAGATTTATCTTACCAAGCAGCCAGCCTCAACTTAGTGTTCCATTTTTCAGTCTTTATATAGCTGAGATTGCCTCAAAATGTGGGTGTAATGTAAAGAGCCTGGGAAATCCTTGACAACATTTCAAAGAAGCATCTGTGTGTCACAGACAATGTGAATATTGTAGGAAAGATAGGAATGTATGGTTTCTGTAAATCTGCTCCTTTTCGAGTGGTGCAGTCATACCCATTACAATAGGCATACCTGACATGGAATAAAAAGCAGTTTTTACTTGATCCCATACCTTGCCTGGTTGATGGGAAACATATACTTTGGAGCAATTCTCTTAAAGCCAGGTAGGATATCATGCTGGAAAATAAGGCCTGGGAATTTCCCACCACCTCACCAGGAACCATTTGATAGGATGGATTGGAGAAAAAAAAATTTAAACCTGCCAATAGCTTTGTCATGGTATAGCATTACTATGGTTAACCACTTAAGCCCCGGAAGATTTTACCCCCTTCCTGACCAGGGCCTATTTTGCGATTCGGCACTGCGTGAGTTTAATGGACAATTTCGCGGGTCGTGCGACGCTGTACCTAAACGAAATTGACGTCCTTTTTTCCCCACAAACAGAGCTTTCTTTTGGTGGTATTTGATCACCTGTGCGATTTTTTGATCATGCGCTATAAACAAAAAAAGAGCGTCAATTTTGCAAAAATAATATTTTTCACATTTTTTTATATGAAATTCCCCAAAAAAAATTTAAAAATCTAAATTTTTTAACATTTTCGGCCAATTTGTTTTATGCTACATATGTTTGGTAAAAAAAATCGCAAAAAGCGTATTTTTATTGGTTTGCGCAAAAGTTATCGCGTTTACTAACAACGGGAAAGATTTTTGTAATTTTTGTTGGTTTTATTTTTAACGAGTAATGGCGGCGATCTGCGATTTTTTTGCGGGACTGCGACATTGTGGTGGACAGATCGGACCCTTGACTGACATTTTTGACACTTTTGGGGTTACCAGTGACATTGCTGCAGTAATCAGTGCTATACATATGCACTGTTACTGTAAAAATGACACTGGCAGTGAAGGAGTTAACTGTATTGGAGAGGGAGGGGTTAAGTGTGTCCTAGGGGCGTGCTTCTAACTGTGATTGGACATGGCTACTGGTGTAAGAACAGAGATCAACGGTCCTACATAGTAGAACCGTCTGATCTCCATTCTTACACAGGGAAGAATGACAGGTGGCTTTGTTTACATCAGCCGCCTGCCTTTCTTCTGGTAAAACGGACGATCGCGAGTGCCCGGTGGACATCGGGTCCACCAGGCACACGCGCGGGGGGGGGTCCGTGACCGCGCGGGAGGGCGCCTCCGGCGGCGCGCGCTCGCTCCCTAGAAGCCTCACAGGCTAGCGATGTAGTACTACGTCGCTTTGCCTGTGAGGGGCTTATGGCTGCAGTAAATAGTCGTGCGGCGGTCGGCAAGTGGTTAACACATGGTTCACTGTAATTTTATTTATATATTATTAGATCCTGCTTCAATCTGAACTTTTTCACAGTGTCTACCTCAAAAAAAGTCATCTAGTAATGTGTGAACATGCAAGGAGCATTCACCTACTACCACCGCTCTTCCACTTTTCCAGATTCTCTGCCTTATTGCTTTAAATTCTAGCAGCTCCATAAAGCGCCATTTTTCTGACCTGAAATTAACTCTCTGACCACCAGCAAGAAAATACCGCCAGCTCCAGCTATGTGCTAATTAGAACACTTTTGTTTTCATGAATTGATGTTCACTGTGTATTACATCGTTGCATGCTGTATTTACCAACTGTTTTCAGTTTTAGCGGTATCTACCACCTCGAGAGAGATAGTGAACTGAATCTTATTATACACTGCTCAAAAAAATGAAAGGAACACTTTTTAATCAGAGTATAGCATCAGGTAAATTAAACTCCTGGGATATTAATCTAGTCAGTTAAATAGCAGAGGGGGTTATTAATCAGTTTCAGCTGCTTTGGTGTTAATGAAATTAACAACAGGGGCACTAGATGGGCAACGAGACTACCTCCAAAACAGAATGGTTTTACAGGTGGAGGCTACTGAATTTTTTTCCCTATTCATCTTTTCTGATGGTCACTACTGATAGGATGAGGCGATTCCTGGACCTCATAGAGATTGCACAGGCATTTCAACTCCTCCAGGATGGCACATCAATACGCGCCATTGCCAGAAGGCTTGCTGTGTCTCCCAGCACAGTCTCAAGTGCATGAAGGAGATTCCAGGAGACAGGCCGTTACTCTAGGAGAGCTGGACAGGGCCATAGAAGGTCCTTAACCCATCAGCAGGACCAGTATCTGCTCCATTGTGCAAGGGGGAACAGGATGAGCACTGCCAGAGCCCTACAAAATGACCTCCAGCAGGCCACTGGTGTGAATCTGACCAAACAATCAGAAACAGAGTTCAGGATGGTGGCCTGAGGGCCCAATGTCCTCTAGTGGGCCCTGTGCTCACTGCCCGACCCCGTGGAGCTCGATTAGCATTTGCCATTGAACACCAGAATTGGCATATCCGCCAGTGGTGCCCTGTGCTTTTCACAGATGAGAGCAGGTTCACCCTGAGCACATGTTACAGACGTGATAGGGTCTGGAGAAGCCGTGGAGAACGTTATGCTGCCTGTAACATTGTTCAGCATGACCGGTTTGGTGGTGGGTCAGTGATGGTCTTGGGACGGATATCCATGGAGGGAAGCACAGACCTCTCCAGGCTAGACAATGGCACCCTGACTGCCATTAGTTATCGGGATGAAATCCTAGGACCCATTGTCACACCCTACGCTGGTGCAGTGGGTCCTGGGTTCCTCCTGGTGCACAACAATTTTCGGCCTCATGTGGCGAGAGTATGCAGCCAGTTCCTGGAGGAGGAAGAAATTGACACCATTAAATGGCCCCCATGCTCGTGTGGCCTAAATCCAACAGAACACCTATAGGACATTATGTTTTGGTCCATCTGACGCCACCAGGTTACACCTCAGTATGGTCAGGAGCTCATTGATGCCCTGGTCCAGATCTGGGAGGAAATACCCCAGGACACCATCCGTCATCTCAAAAGGAGCATACCCTGACATTGTCAGGCATGCATACAAGCATGTGGGGGCCACAAAAAACTACTAAGTACCATTTTGAGTTGCTGCAATAAAACTTCAGCAAAATGGACCCGCCTGCTGCATCATTTTTCCACTATGATTTTCGGGGTGTCTTTGAATTCAGCCCTCTGTAGTTTGATCATTTTCATTTCCATCAAACACTGTGGCATCCTTTCATTCCTAACACATTACCCCATCCATATCAGTATAGATATCCAGCATGATATTTTTCCCTATTGAGATCTGATGTGTTTTCAAAGTGTTCCTTTAATTTTTTTTGAGCAGTATATTACATGCGATAGGCTGAAAGGTCATGTGACCTAAATATCTCATGCAATAAAGTTTAGAGAATCAAACCCTTTCTTCCTTAAATTCTGACAAACATTTACCGGCCACTTTATTAGGAACACCTTGCTAGTACCGGGTTGGACCCCCTTTTGCCTTCAGAACTGCCTTAAAGCGGAGTTCCACCCAAAAGTGGAACTTCCGCTTTAGGGAGTCCTGACCCCCCGACATGCCACATTTGGCATGTCATTTTTTTGGGGGGGGAGCGGGTACCTAGTTTTGACAGGTACCCGCTCCCACTTCCGCTCGGAGCGCCGCGGCGCCCTGAGCGGAAGTTCTCCTCTCCCCCTCCCTCCCTGCAATCTTCTGGGACACGTCAGAGGTCCCAGAAGATTGCCGGCCAATCACGGCGCGCAGCGCGACTCGCGCATGCGCAGTGGGTACCCGGCTGTGAAGCCGCAAACTGTAACAGCCGGGTGCCCACAGCAGTGATGCCGAGGCTTCCGGCGGCCGCATCGCTGGACCGTTGGACAGGTGAGTAAATGGCTGGAACTCCGCTTTAATTCTTCATGGCATAGATTCAACAAGGTGTTGGAAACATTCCTCAGAGATTTCGGTTCATATTGACATGATAGGATCACAGTTGCTGCTTGCATGTCCATGATGCAAATCTCCGATGTCACCACATCCCAAAGGTGCTCTATTGGATTGAGATCTGGTGACTTTGGAGGCCACTGGAGTACAGTGAACTCATTGTCATGTTTAGGAAACAAGTTTGAGATGATTTCAGCTTTGTGACATGGTGCATTATCCTGCTGGAAGTAGCCATCAGAAGATGGGTACACTGTAGTCATAAAGGGATGGACATGGTGAGCAGCAATACTCAGGTAGGCAGTGGCGTTTAAAGGATGCTCAATTGGTACTAAGGGGTTGAAATTGTGCCAAGGAAATATCTTCCACACCATTACACCACCTCCAGCCTGAACTGTTGATACAAGGCAGGATGGATCCATGTTTTCATGTTATTTACTACAAATTCTGACCCTACCATCTTAAAGTCGCAGGTGCAATTGAAACTCATCAGACCAGGCAACATTTTTCCAATCTTCTATTCTCTAATTCTGGTAAGCCTGTGCAAATTGTAGCCTCAGTTTCCTATTCTTAGCTGACAGGAGTAGGACCCGATGTGGTCTTCTGCTGCTGTAGCTCATCTGCTTTAAGGTTGGGATGGGTTGCGCTTTCAGAGATGGTATTCTGCATACCTTGGTTGCAATGAGTGGTTATTTGAGTTTAGATCTGCCCATTCTCCTCTGACATCCAGGGCCGCTGATAGGGGGGACCACCAGCTCTCTTGTAGGGGGCCCGGGCCCACAGGGGGACCCACACAAAGAGGGGGATTAGTGATGGACAACAAATCCAGAAATCTTCCTCCAGCACCTGAATCTGATCTGTCCCTCTCCCTGCTATCAGCTTTTATCTGCTGAGAAAGAGACAGTCATCCCTCACTAATCCCCCTCCATGTGGCCCCCCCCCCTCCCAGAACTTATCTCTGTTTGCTCTGCTCCTGAGTTTATCTATAACTTTGTTTCTCTCCCTCTGTCTCTCTGATACCAGTGCTCCAACTGCCCAGCATGTCGATTTTTCTTCTTTGTTTTTTTTTTTTATTGAAATAGTTTTTTTCTTTTAGATTTAGCAGGAATTATGTGAGTCATGTTGTTTTTGTGTCTGCTAATAGTGTTTTTGTTGTCATTATAGCTAAATATATCTTTAATATTTTCTTGGGGGGGCCCTGCCAGGTAGTCTGTACGAGGCCCCGCGATTTCTAACAGCAGCCCTGCGTGACATCCACAGGGCATTTTTTTGTCCACACAACTGCCGCTCACTGGCTATTTCCTCTTTTTCAGACCATTCTCTGTAAATCCTAGAGATGGTTGTGTGTGAAAATCCCAGTAGATCATCAGTTTTTGAAATACTTAGACCAGCCTGTCTGGCACCAACAGCCATGCCACGTTTAAAGTCACTAAAATCCTTTTTCTGCTGCTCGGTTTGAATTTCAGCAAGTCGTCTTCACCATGTCTAGATGCCTAAATGCTTTGAGTTGCTGCCATGTGATTGGCTGATTAGCAGTTTGTGTTACCAAGCAATTGGCGTACCTAATAAAGTGTCTGGTGAGTGTACATTTACTATGCCCTGTGAGTCATCACTGCTGTGTCTGAGTATTCAGAAAGCCTGCCTTCTGAACTAAAGCGGAGCGGAGAGCAGGAGTTCCAGAAGGCGCAATCAGTACAATAATCACTGCTTGCAGGTGCAAGGTACCATGAGATACAATATGTACAGTAGTCGTAAGAAAAAGAAATTAGCGGACAAGAATCTGTAAAGAATCCAGGAAATTTGGAAAGAGATGGCCCGCAGATAGCCAACGCTTACCATACAAAAGGTGATTTTTAAGCTTATTCTGGATAGTCAAATATAACTATTGTTGGTATTGCTATTACAATGCTGATGTTGTAAAAATAAAGTGTATGTTGGGACTACAAATCTCCTTCTAGACAGTTCACCACTCATCCAAGTGCCTAAGTGCAGCCAAAATCAGCCAAGGGATGTAAAACTTCTATTCAGTGGGATGTGTTCCTTGTGCCGATTCCTCTATTGTTAGTGGAAATCCTCCTCCATCTGACCCCACACCATGCTGTAATTCTCCAGTGTGGGGCATAGTCAAGTGGTTCTAAAGTCAAACCGTTTTCTACCTTAATGCATTCTAGTATTAAGGTAAAAATGCCTGTTACAAAAAATCTTTTCCATTCTTCTCGTCCCTGAACATTTACTTGGCTCTTCCCACCACTCCAGTGCTGTACAGGCTGCAGCACCGCTCCTCTCACTACCTGGTCCCACGGGACTATGGCTGCTGTGAAACTCCTGTGGGGATGGAGCGGGGGCGTGATTTACCGATGCTGCACGTGTCCATGTATGCACACATAGTGCCCCCCTAGTACCCAGCTTGCTGAGGGGGCACCTGGAGGAAGGAGGAGCTGACAATGCTGGCAGGGAACTCCAGAAGGGGAGGTAAGGGACAGCTCTGTGCACTATCGTTGCACAGAACAGTAAGTAAAACATCTTTAATTTAATGCAAAAACAAAAATCCTTTAACCACTTTACAACCAGCCGCCACAGATGTACTGCGGCAGGCTGGCTGGTACAGGCAAAGTCCCCTACATGTATGGCACTAGCCTGGGAGGAGCTAGGGGGAAAGCACGCGCCACCAAGCTCCCGTCCCCACTCATCAGCGGGGAGCCAGTGCGTGTGTCAGGCAGCTCAGATTGCAGCCTGACACAGGCGATCTCTCCCCGCTGACAGAGAAGGACGGACAGCTGATGTAAACACAGCCATCCATCCTTCTCCCTCGGATGATCACAGAGGCTATGTGATCCTGCTATATAGGATCGCATGTCTCTGTGATCATCTCACAAGCCTAACCCCCTCCCCACAGTTAGAAACATGCCCCTAGGGTCACATTTAACACCTTGATCACCAACAGTATTAATATTAGTATTAGTATTTTAGTGTCACTATTACAGTAACAGTACATATTTTTAGCACTGATTACTGTAGTAATGTCACTGGTACCCCCAAAAGTGTAAAAAATGTCAGTTAGGGGTCGGAACTGTCCGCTGCAATGTCGCAGTCCCGCAAAAAATCGCAGATCGCCACCATTACTAGTAAAAAAAAATAAAAAAAACACAACAAAAATGACATAAATCTTTCCAGTAGTCAGTAAACGCAATAACTTTTGCACAAACCAACCAAAAATATGTAGCAGAAAACAAATTGGCCTAAAATGTTAAAAAATTTTGATTTTTACATTTTTTTTAGAAGGTCATATAAAAGAATGTGAAAAATATTGTTTTTTTTTTTTTTTCAAAATTGTCGCTTTATTTGTTTATAGCGCAAAAAATAAAAAAATAAAAAATCGCACATGTGATTAAATACTACCAAAAGAAAGCTCTATTTGTGGGGAAAAATTTGGGTACAGTGTCGCACGACCACGCAATTGTCCATTAAAGTAACGCAGTGCGAATCGCAAAATAGGGCCTGGTCATTAAGGGGGCAAATCCTTCCGGGGCTGAAGTGGTTAATATCACTTTAACACAGCTAAGGTGATGTCACAGGCTCTCATCAATAGAGAGCAGCTATAACTGCCCTTTCCCTTTAATCTGTTCCATTTAAAGAAGCTCCTCCAAAGATTCTATAAATAGCTCTGCCCCCTCCATTCAGAGATCCTGCATCATTCACAGAGGCTGTAGTACAGCTTCTATGAATGGAGCAGCCAGGAGGAAAAGGTGGACACTAACAGCAGAGAAATCAGCACAAGGTACATATTCTACTGACTGTAAGTTACAGTATGTCCCTTGTGCTGATTTTTCTTTTTGTGAATTTAGCTGCACTTAGGCTTTAAAAAAGACTTATTCCTATACCATTACTGGGTCAAAAGAAAACCTCACACACAAGCACACAATACATTTTCTATGAACAGTCTCTATTTTATTTAACTGAACCATTTGCTTACTGAAGGCTGAAACTGAAATGCTGGAAAATAATTCATTTGTAGCAGTCTTCTTGTGTTCTGTAATAACACAGATATTCTCTGCTAGCAATGGAAAGCTTTGTTCAAAGAGCATAAAAGTAAAAATAGCACCAAAACTTCAATAATTCATTTTTGTTTCTTTTTAACAAAAGGTACAACAAACACTGGGAATGTATGACTGTGGCAAAGTTACAGCAAAACAGCAGCCATGTTAGTTTGGCTTTAATTAGCAGCTTGGTTTACATTGTAACTGTGCCATCATAATGAAACAAGCCCCGTTGTGCTTACAACACACGAAATAGAAAACACCACACGTTTAGTTCAAGTTTGCACAGGAACTGGGGCAATCACGGTTACATTAGTACTAGAGAGAAGTCAGGGTAAAGGAGTATTTGGGCTTGAAGCAGGAATCAGGTCATTCTATTCATCCTGTTTCCGTTTCGGCTTCTTTGGATTCCGAGAACGGCTTTTTGCTTTACAAAGTGGGCAGATTGGTGCATTGCGGTGTATCTGCTGGTGGCAAGATAAGCAGGCCTGGAAAAGAAAATATATTGGTAAGTACCATTTTTAAAGAAAGAAAGTCACATCAATAAGAAAAGATATAAAACAGAAAAACCAAAACAGTAGTTGAATGAACCCATTTGGGACCACAATGAGACTATAGATGTCCGAATGTAAAATGCCCCTTGTCGTGAGAACGTAAATTAACCTTGTGGTAGGGAAGCAAGAATGTTCACCTGTGTGTATTCCTAGTTCTCAGACTCGCTGTTCAACAATTATTCTTAATAAAAGTTATTTTCAAGTTTAAGTGATTGTAAACCTCAGACATAAAATATGAACAAAGCATTCCCTTCTATAGTGTCTACATGTCTCAATTACAAGGACTACGTGTCAATTCTGTAATTCTGTCTGCGGTTTCATTACTCTTTATTTTAAAAAAAAGAAGGGGACCTCCAGCTGATTGACAGTCTTAGCTCTGTTCCTGTGTGCTGTGTAAAGGGGGTGTGTCCCTTCCCTCCAATCAGCTCTCAGAATTCTCTTTACTGAGCTCTGTACCACCTGTTTTGTGACAGCTCAAACTTTATGAATTCTGGACCTGGAACAGCTGTAGAGGTGAGAAGACGGCAGATAAACAGGTACAGCTTAGGTAGAAGGATTTGTTTAATCTCTGTGCATCAGCCAAGGTCAGTTACTTCAGTGGGTATATGTAATAGTTAGCAACCATTTTAATCACTTCAATACAGGGCACTTTCACCCCCTTCCTGCCCAAGCCAATTTTCAGCTTTTAGCGCTGTTGCATTTTGAATGACAATTGCTCGGTCATCCAACACTGTACCTAAACCAAATTTTTGTCATTTTCTCCCACAAATAGAGCTTTCTTTTGGTGGTATTTGATCACTGCAAGGTTTTTCCTTTTTTGCTAAACAAATAAAAAAAGACCGAAAAGTTTGGAGAAAAAAAGTTTTTTTTGTTTATGTTATACAATTTTGTAAATAGATAAGTTTTTTTCCTGCACTGATGAGGCTGCACTGACAGGCACTGATGAGGAGGAACTGATGGGGTGGCACTAATATGCGGCACTGATGGGCAGCACTGATATGCAGCATTGGTGGGCACTGATAGGTGGCACTGCTGGGCACTGATAGGTTGCACTGATCGGCGGCACTGGTGGGCAATAATGGGCACTGGTGGGCTGCACTGACAGATGGCAATGATGGGCACTGGTGGGCAGCACTGATGGGGAGGGCACTGGTGGGCTGCACTGATGGGGAGGGCACTGGCGGGCTCCCTGAGCCCTGATTGCCATCCCTGGTGGGCATCCCTGGGGTCATGGGTGGGCATCCCTGGGGTCATAGGTGGGCATTCCTGGTGGTTATAGTGGCACCCCCCCCCCCCCCAAGGGTCTGCACTGGTAATCAATGATCTGATACCAGTGCAGACCCCTCCTTTTCAGAGCTGCAGATTGACTCTCCTCTACTTGTGCCTGTCAAGCACCAACTAAGGAAAGCGATCAACGGCTCTTCCTGTGTACTATGTGACTAGCTGTGATTGCTGGTCACATGGTAAAGAGCCTACGTCAGTAGGCTCTTTACCGAGATCAGAGATGCGGTGTGTCAGAGTGACACGCTGCATCACCGATCAACGCTCTGCACGCCATATGACTTCCGGTCAGGATAATGCAACCACTTTCCCGCCGTCAATCGCCTATAGGGTGGACGGGAAGTGTTTAAAGTGATACTAAAGTCTTGTTTTTGTTTTGTATAAAAATAAATGAACATGTTATACTTACCTGCACTGTGTAGTGGTTTTGCAAAGAGCAGCCCAGATCCTCCTGCCAAGTGCCCCCACAGCAAGCAGCTTGCTATGGGGCACCCAAGCCGAACCACTGCTCTGTGTGTCCATTCAGACACGGTGCCATGGCTCAGCCCCACCCCCTATCTCCTCATTGGCTCACTGAATTTAATTGACAGCAGCAGGAGCCAATGGTGCCCACTGTGTGTCTGAGCCAAAAAGGAGGGAGAGTCCTTGACAGTGGAAACTATTGTGCACACAGAAGGTTTTTTATCTTAATGATGCATAGAATGCATTAAGATATAAAACCTTCTGCCTTTAGAACCACTTTAAGTGACAGATACCAATGTTTGATCAGGGTATCTAAGCTTAAAGAAAAAAAAAAAAGGAAAAGGGTTACTTACTTACTTACTGTAGCGAAAAGGGTTAAAAAAAAAAAAAAAAAAGCCTAACTACATACAGTGCTGACAGCAGCTGCATCTCTTACTAAAGGAAATAGTCTATTTGGGCCAGCTTAGCCCAAACAAACTATTTAAAGTCACAAGAAACCTGGAGTTAGGTTTTAATATACAGAATATTTGTTGTATCCCCTTGTAGATCTCTTCTTACTGTTTATCACTGTCAGAGGAAATAATTCTATGCACAGCTTTCTGCAACATTCTTAAAGCCAAACTTTGGGCTATATTTATATTAATTAAAAGTCCCTCTAGAAGTAGAAAAAATACCCTCAAATTGAGCACTGTTCACCACAGCAATTCATTTTCACCAAACATGTCCTCAGTCTTCTAATAGTTTAATGAATTCCAGTTTCTTTCAATCTGGAAAACTAAGGACATACTGTGAGTGTGTATGATGTTATTAACCTTCTCCCTGCTGGGTGGCCACCAAGGAATCACTATCTGCAACACACAGGACAGCCCTCCACAGGGAGAGTATCTGAACAGAAAAAAAGGACCCTGTCTGACGCATTACTTGGGGACTAGAAACATAAAAGCACAATACACATTAGGTGGGGAACCCTTGGGGGAATCAAAAATGGAGAAAGACCCGGGAGTCTTGGTTGATGATAGACTAGGCAATACATTGCAATGTCAAGCGGCAGCTGCCAAGGCCAGCAGAATATTAGCATGCATAAAGAAAGGGATGTATTCCAGAGATAAGACTATAATCCTTCCACTTTATAAAACTCTGGTCCGACTGCATCTGGAGTATTCTGTCCAGTTCTGGTCACCAGTCCTCAGGAGGGATGTGTTGGAGCTGGAGAGAGTCCAGAGAAGGGCAACTAAACTAATTAGGGGATTGGAGGACCTTAATTATGAAGAGCGTCTGCAATCGCTTGATTTATTCTCCCTGGAGAAGAGATGCCTGAGGGGGGACATGATAGCAATTTTTAAATATATCAATTTGGATCTCAGCTTAGAAAAAAAGCTGTTCAGTCGCAAGGATTACAGGAGGACTCGAGGGCATACAATGCGATTAGAGGAGAAGCGTTTTAACCTCAGGCAACGTGGGTGGTTCTTTACTGTTAGGGCTACAAGATTGTGGAATTCTCTACCACAAGAGGTGGTTTCTGCGGGTAGTATGGTGGCTTTCAAAAGACTCTTAGACGTACATCTCAAGGATCAGAACATTAAGGGCTATCTGAGATGATTACAGCCACACACACACCTACACAGGTTGAACTGGATGGACTATTGTCTTTATTAAACCTCACCTACTATGTAACTATGTAACTTGTCTGAAAACAATATTAGACTTAAGTAAAGGGGGAAAAAAATAGGATACCTTCATGGGAGGTGGTTGTTGCCGAAAGGTGGCTGTCTGTCGGGTGTCCTGCTTTCTAGCTACTTGTAGTTGTTGCGCTGCTGCAGCTGCTGCTGCAAGGGACTCTGGTATAGGTGGTTCCTGAGGCTCTGTTTGCCATTCAGCTTTCTGTTTTTCAAAGTAGCTGCAAGAAGACACAAGAGCAGAAGCATTTAATAACGTACTGAAGAAAATAAATAATAGAAAAACAGGAATTGAAAAAGGCTTTGTTAGTGTCTGAGATTTTATTATAGTAAAGTATTATTACTGATGCGTTGTGGTGGGGTTTTGCAAAAGATGAAGGATTAAATAGTTTGTAGACTGTGCATTAGGTATCATATCATTTTTCATAACTTGAAAGTAAGTAAGTAAGTGCAATTAACCAGAAGTTAGCTTTCATGTACTTGATATTCTAGGCTGCTGAAGACTAAAAATGGATTTTTGTAAGATCTTACCGTAAAATCCTTTTCTCTTAAGCTCATTGACAGACGTAGTCTTCTTGATTCTCAAGAGCTGGGTTATGTTGTCTCCGCAGGAGTAGGACTAGGCAGAAAGACAAAACGTTCTGGCTCCACCTTAGGGGCAGTCCCTGAGGGTATATCCTCCCTCTCTCTGCTACAGGGAATCAGTTCTGTTCTAAAGCAGTAACAGAGAATTTAACCCAACCCAACTCAATGATAGAGGGGCGGGTACTACGTCTGTCAATGAGCTTAAGAGAAAAGGATTTTACGGTAAGATCTTACAAAAATCCATTTTTCTCTATCGCTCATTGACAGACGTAGTCTTCTTGATTCTCAAGAGCTGGGACATCCAGAAGCAGTGCCACAAATGAGGGGTGGGATTGACAAAATCAAATCCAATCTAGAAGGCCCAACCGGTGCCAAACTAGAAGTTTTAAAGGCTCATTATAAACAAAGAATGAGACTCAAATAAAAATTCCAACGGAAAAAACCCTCGAGGTAGACCACTGGTCTCCTCAAATGGCGGCCTGCAAAACCTTGCGGCCAAACGAGGCATCCGAACCGACAGGCACCCTCTCTTCACAATACCCTCTCCACCGGGGTGGGGGTTTGTGGACCACTCCGGACGCCTCGACTCTCTGGTTCCTGGCGTCCAAGCGAGACTTTTAACTCGCAAGGTCAGTCCCTCCACTGGGACTCCGTCGCGGCCGACCCAGCGCGGAGCTCTGGTCTGCACGCGCTCGTAGGCAGAAACCGGGGTGACCACTGGATCTCAACATCCAGCCCGTCGCCCGGCCCCGCATACTTACTTGAATGTGTCGCGGCCGACCAAGCGCAATGCCATGGTCTGCGCGCGCTCGTAGGCCGGCTGGGGTGACCACAAGTGTCGCCCAGTCCGGCATTTTTGCTTGAAGATCTCACAGGAAAAACACTGGAGAAAAACTACCTAAAAAATGTCTTTTTCTAAAGAAAAAAGTCTTGCCAGGACCAAAAGATCCCAGCAAGGAACTTAGGTCCTTACTCCTGACTAGACAGAAAAAAACTGATTCCCTGTAGCAGAGAGAGGGAGGATATACCCTCAGGGACTGCCCCTAAGGTGGAGCCAGAACGTTTTGTCTTTCTGCCTAGTCCTACTCCTGCGGAGACAACATAACCCAGCTCTTGAGAATCAAGAAGACTACGTCTGTCAATGAGCGATAGAGAAATTCTGTTTTACTGCCACAGGTTACTGCACACCATGATATTTAATTTCCCCGGTAGTTTAGAAATTTCATAAGAATAGAAAAAAAGTCAGTAAATTCACTCTCTGAAGTGTTGCTTCTTTTGGCCAGCTTAAAGTAGAGTGTTTATAGTAAGAAGTCATTTATAACAGGGGAAAGATTAATAAATGTGAAAATATAAACTGTGATGGTGCATTGGGAGCTAAATTAAAAGAATATTAAAAAAGGTAAAAAAAAAAAAGAAATTAACAAACACATCATACTTACTTGCTCTGTGCAATGGTTTTGCACAGAGCAGCCCCGATTCTCTTCTTCTCGGGTCCCCTGCTGGTGCTCCTGGCCCCTCCTCTTCTCCAAATGCCCCGATAGTAAGCTCCTTGCTTTGGTGACACTTGTGCATACTTGCTCAAGAGCCCTGCTCTATGTGTTCATAACACACACAGAATGGGACTCAGCCAATGACTTCCGCTGCTGTCTCTCAGCCAATGAGGAGGCAGAGACCTGGGACAGCAGCTGCTCTTGTGCACATCGCTGGATCACTATTGGGCTCAGGTAAGTATTTGGGGGGGGGGCTGCAGGGGTAGCTGCACACTAAAGGGTTTTTTTTTTTTTTACCATCATGCATAGAATGCATAATGGTAAAAAAAAAAACCTTTAGCCTTTAGAACCACTTTAACTACCTCAATACTGGGCACTTAAACCCCCTTCCTTCCCAGACCAATTTTCAGCTTTTAGCGCTGTTGCATTTTGAATGACAATTGCGCGGTCATGCAACAATGTACCTAAACCAAATTTGTGTCATTTTTTCCCCACAAATAGAGCTTTCTTTTGGTGGTATTTGATCACTGTCAGGTTTTTTCTTTTTTGGTGCACAAATAAAAAAAGACAGAAAAGTTTGAAAAAAAAAAAAAAGTTTTTTTGTTTAGGTTATAAAATTTTGTGAATAGATACGTTTTTTCCTGCACTGATGATGCCGCACTGACAGGCACTGATGAGGAGACACTGATTGGGTGGCACTGATGGGGTGGCACTGATGGGATGGCACTGATGGGCACTGATAGGTAGCAATGATATGCAGCACTGATGGACACTGATATGTGGCACTGGTAGATAGTGCCCACCAATGCTACATATCAGTGCTGATAGGCAGCGCTGATGGGCACTGATAGGCAGCACTGATGGGCACTGATCGGCGGCACTGATGGGCACTGGTGGGCACTGATAGGTGGCACTGATCGGCACTGATGGGCGGCACTGATTGGCACTGATGGGGGGCACTGATGGGCACTGATAGGCAGCACTGATGGGCAATAATGGGCACTGGTGGGCAGCACTGGTGGATGGCAATAACGGGCACTGGTGGGCAGCACTGATATATGGCATTGGTGGGCAGCACTGATAGGAGGGCACTACTGGCAGGCTGTTTGCCATCCCTGGTGGCCATGGTGGGCATCCCTGGTGGTCATGGGTGGGCATCCCAGGTGGCTCTAGTGGCATCCCCTCCCCCCAGGGCTGCACTGGTAATCAATGTTCTGATTACCAGCACAGACCCCCCCTGTGATCAGTGAGTACTTAGAAATACTCACTGATCACCCCAGCTCCAGTATCGATCCTCTTCTTCTCCTCCCTGACAGGATCTGTCAGGGAGGAGAAGAGATCGAAGCCGTTACAACGGCTGTATTTACATTGCATGACGGCTGTGATTGGACACAGCCGTCATGTGATCAGGAGGGCCAATCACAGGGCCCTCCTGACGCATCTTGTTGCGCTGTGTCCGAGGGACACAGGCACATCGGAATCGCGCCGCGGCGGCGCGATCTCGCTCCTTCTGAAGGACGTTCCGGAACGTCCATTCAGAAGGACGAGACTCCCACCCGGCCGTATATGTACAATGGCCCGGGTGGGAGGTGGTTAAAGAGCACTCAAGGAGTGGAGTGACCACAAGATAGAGATCAAGTGACCAAGAGAATCCTGCCTTAGAGCTCTGGGTCCTGGGCTTGAATCCAATCACAGATACTATCTCATTAGATAGTTTATATGTTCGCTCTCGCTCTCTCTCTCTCTCCTTATGTTAGATACTAGAGTTTAATTCAAAATCCCCTCCAAAAAGCACTCTATTAGTTTACTTGCATCTGACCAAATAGCCACTATAGTTTGTTGGTCATATGAAGAGAAATTGGTGGCACACTACGATATGAAGATGCTAAATCCTTTATTCCATGTGTCAAAGGAAGACAGCACAAAGACAGAGTTGCTGGAGCTGTTAACGCGTTTCACACATGAACTAGTGCTTAATCATAACTCTTAATTCCTCTTCATAGGATTGTCTCACGGCGGTGAGCCGTGGTGTGCACCTACTATGGGGATTATCCTGCAGTGAACTCCTCACCTGGAGCGGTACTGTCTTTGTATATATAGCTTGTTGGTCGTATGGATTTTTAGAGTGTAGCTTCCTTTAGAAGCTGGGACAAAACATGTACAGTTCTATATACTCAGTAAAGCAGGCCTCGACAAAACCCGGGCGCCAGGTCGCATTTGCGACTAGAATTAGCGACCTGGCGCCTGGGGTGCCCTGCAGAAGGTGTCCTGTCATTTTTGCACGGACTTCAGCGCACAGAGTGCACGGACTTCCGGGCCGTCCGAAAATTGAGGCCCCGGCTTTTCGGCCTACTTGAGATGAGAGGCTTCCAATGGGGAACTGGCGCCCTCTTGTGGTGGCCGGGAGTAATGACTATTGTAATTACTGTTTCCACTGCTGTTTGTTCACAATGCATTACCATCTCCCTGTCCAGTTAGTTACCTTTGACAGGGAGTGTGGTTATTTATTATTAATTTAATTTATTTTTTAAATGTAAAAACTAAATAATATTTTTTTCTTTTTTTTTTTTTTTTTTAATTATTAAAAAAATATATAGATTTTTTTCCAATTATTATTATTAAAAAAAATGTATATGTATGTATATATATATATATATATATATATATATATATATATATATATATATATATATATATATATATATATATATATATATATATATATATATATATATATATCGCCATGCCACAGCCGAAGGCCCCTTTCACACGGGCTGTCTGATCAGGTCCGCCTGTCAGTTTTTCAGGCAGACCTGATCGGACCCTTCATTCTCCTCTATGGAGCAGTAATCTGCCGCTATCTGATCCTGTCCTCCAAAAGCAGACAGATGGTGGTTCTATTTTCTATCCATCCCGTGGATCGGATCAGATGGCATCGGATGGAAAGAGACAGACAGTCTGTTTTCATCCAATTGCGCTAGAGGAGAGTGGGGTTCTAGTCGTATTTATGTGTAAATTTAGTATCCGTTTTATTAAATAAAGCTTGGTTGTTAGTTTAAAAAACTCCTAACTTTTTTAGCTGGCTCCTAGATTTCAGGAAAAATTGTCAAGCCCTGCAGTAAAGTGCTGCTTAATTTGTTGGTAGCATATAACAGAAATAAAGAAACCAATAACCAACATATAGAAAACAACTGCCACAAATACAAAGGTCAAAGCTAACACAGTCATTCTACTTTAGTTTGATTTGCTGTGCTTAAAGAGGAAAAAATAAAACATGTTGCAGTTATAAAAGGCAGGCACACGCAGATACCTGTAACATACCAACATCAACCTCTAATACACATATACTATTTAATAAAACTATAGATATTTAAAGAGTAACTCAACTTTTGTTGAAGAAAAAAAAAAAAACATTCCCCTCTGGGTGATCTGTGTACCCTTCTGGGTGATAGGTGTACATTGCAAGGATTTTAAACAAACCTTGTTGCAGCTTCCTACCTTTTATTAGGCCCCTAAAGTCACGCAACTTTCAGGTCGTACAAGTGTAAATGGGACTTAATTCAGAAGAAACCCCTGTGTGTTTCTCTGTGCCCCTGTGCACAGTGAGTCTAATGGGACTGATTTCAGAATTATCAAACAGCTGCTGCAAAATCAGAGCTCTAATGAGGAAAATTGCAGGATCTGCATTCCTTTAGATGTTATTTCCTATTGGGAGAATTTTACCAAAAATGAAATTTTAGTTGCAGGGGGGTACCAAAAATCTGACTTGTATCTTAGTGCAGACTTCTGGAAGAATCAGTGAGCCAATCACACAAGCAGGAAATGATGTTTCTGGGGTGTGGTCAGTACACATTCTGTGTATAGAACACCTCCAGGTAGCCATACTACATTGCCCTTTACAGAACATTTCAAAGCTGCAGATTAAAAAGGAAAGATCATTTGTAATAACATTCAATTACAATATGATTTGTGTCACAATTATGCTATATGATTTTCTTTATTAAAGTAGGGTGGGTAACAACTAGGTAGCAGAACTGTGCCAAAAGGCCAAACAATAAGGGTCAATAGACCTAACTTCAGAGTGCTGCTGCAAAAACCTAGTGGCTAAAAGCTGTATCCATAAAAGACTGAAAGCCCACCTGGTTAAACTTGTAGACGGTATGAACAGAAGACCAGGTAAAAGTTTAAAAAAGCATCAACAGTGTCAGTTGGGGTCGAACAGCCTGACCAACAGAGGCCTGCTGTGGGAATACCCAGTAAACACCCACCAACCTGGCTGAGTAAGTGCATAAAAGCACAGGGGATCCTTTGCCCTTTACAGTTTAAGCTCTGGCAAAGAAATGTTTCATCTATCTAGCATGGTGAACTTTGAAGCAGGAAGTCTTTTGCAAGGTCCTAGGTTGGATGAAGAGGGAGTCTGCCTACCTAAAAGAGGCTGTTGCTCTGGAGGTAGACTCGGATGTCCAGACAGTGAAAAGCATTTTCCTTTGGGTGCTTTGCAGCAGGGCACAAAGAGGAAAGGACTAGGTCTTCACTGAGGTGGAAAAACTTATACTACCTTAGGAAGAAAAGAGGGTCTTGGGCACAAGACTACCTTGTGGTTGTGAAGACCGAGAAATCAAACCTAAGAAGATAGAGCTGCTAGCTCATCACTGACATGCCTGACAAACGTGATGGCAACCAAAAAGGCTACTTAAAGTGGTTGTAAACCCCCCCGGTAGTGTTTGTACCTATAGGTAAGATTTATCATAGGCTTACCTATAGGTACTGTAAATATCTCCTAAACTTGCACCATTTAGGAGATATTTACATTGCATGCAGCCAATGACGTAATCGGCGCATGCACTCTGAAGGAACGTGCCATTCCTTCAGAGCCCTGTGCCCTGAACAGCGGCGCACAGAAGTGCGGTCACTGTGGCTCTGGCCAATCAGATGGCCAGATGATGCGAGCCCGGAATTAACATGGTTGAACATGTTGGCCGTGTTACTGGTGAGCGGGCGGCACTGTGGGGGGGCTTTGTTCGAAGGTAAGTATTTCATAATGAGCTAGTATGCGATGCATACTAGCTCATTATGCCTTTGTCTTCTAATTTTTTTTTTTCTGAGCTTTACAACCTCTTTAATATAAGTGATTATTCAATGTTAGGTCTGTGGTTTCTGCAGGGCAGAGAGATGCAGATAAGGGTTCCAAGGAAGCACAGGGGGCTGTAAGGGACCCTAAGAGAGCATGTCTGATCTGTTTGAAGGATGCCAGGGGTCTACTCCTAGCAGTCTGAGTATGTCTGCGAACCAGGTTCTTCTGGGTCAGTGTGATGAAAAGAGAATCACCAATTTCTTCTCTCGTTCGGATTTTGTATAACTAAAGGCAAAACTTTTTTTAAGTTTGGATAGAGTGGTGAGGGATTAGAATCCCTGCTAGTTTTTATTGCTGTCTGCACCCCAGTTAAGGAGATTCACGCATTTTGGATTGTCCCTAGAAAAGTAATAGAGGGGAAATCTTCCAATGGGGACACTAATTCTGATGACGTGGGGGTCCCCAAGGAATTTGTCTAATTTGCAGGAATTTCCTCTTACTTCCTGTTTGGCTGTGGGACAAGAAGTGAAAGCAAATCTCTGCAATGGAACACAGATGGCGAAAAAAAATCTGACAGGGCCAAAATGGAAAAAAAATGTTGCCTATAGTTCTACTTTAAGACAAAAAAAAAAAAAGTGCTTCTTTAAAGCGGTATTAAACCCGGAAGCAAACATTGTTGCTATTGCAGCTTAGAAATTCTTAGATGCGATATATGCATTTGTTTTCTTTTTTTAGGCTCTCCTTCCTTTATTTTCACCTGGTGATCCTGCTATTAAGTCTGATTTTTCAACAGAACAAGCTGCCCTGTGGATGTAGCAGTTAGATGGTTGAGACAACTTATTTACCACTGACAGGGTGCGTACAATGGTCAGCTTTTATTTATGTAAAACCTTTACCTTAAAAGAAAAAAAAAATGTTTGCTGTAACTGCTTAAAAAGTGTTAGCTGGCGTTTGGCTTCAATTTGTTAGTATATCTAAATCAGCAAGTACAACTAAACATTACCCCCAGACAATGCTGCTGGTGCCCCTGTGCTCCTTCATCCAGAGTGGGGGGTACTCTAATACAGGAGGTGCGTTACTGGCCAGATCAATAGGTGAAAAAAAAAAAAATGAATGCAGCCATTGCATCTAATGATTGGTAAGCTGCAATATATTACAATTTTGGTTTTGAGTTTTATACCACTTTAAATATTTTTAAATGATAAGATAGGTGTTGGTTATGTTTCTCAATAAAATATCACTCAGCATGTACATGGTGCATACTGTATGTGAAAAAAGGAATTATAAATCATAGGCAAGTTTAAGTGTCAAAGGATATATAGCCATGCTCTGACTAACTTACTCCAAAGACAGCTTTTCCTCCTCTTCACACAGGTCTGGAAGTCTCTGTAGCCCTAGAGTCATTCTTAGTGCATCTACGTGCTCCTTCAGTGGCTTGTACTCGTCATGTAGGCGACGCGTAGACTCCAAAAGTTTGTTCAGGTCATTTTCTGACTGTTTGATTGTGTTTTCCATCTACAGAAGAGAAAAATAACACAAATCAATAACAATTCAAGGTCCAATTCAAATACCAATAACCAATTGCACAGTATCCTGAAAGAACACAAATATTTTTATCATTTAGTAAAAATACATACAAGATTTCCTCTCACTGGCTGAGGTGGAGAGGCGGGCAGATGACATCACGATCTCCACCTCAGCCAATCAGAGGAAATCTTGTAATCATTGATAAAAAATGAAGGCTTAATGTTTCACCCAACCCACGGGGATTAGTCATGGAGGTAAGGATATCCATGTGGTAGGAAGGATATGTATTGCATCATAGGCCACTGTGATAATTAATTAACAAGGAAACAGGTGAAGACTGGAGAGGGAAGGAGGGAGAACTGGGGTGCCTCAACACTGAAAAAAAAAAAATATATATATATATAGCCGGTGTTGTAAAATTTTGTCCGACCTGTGAAAAAAATCGGACCTCGTCACTTCCGGGGACAGAGCATCACAAAACAGCTGATGGGAGTCGTCCGTGCGCATGCGGAGTCGTCCTTGCGCATGCGCAGAAGACATTTTTCGAGGTTTGGCAAAATTATAACAGAGAGCGGACAGCTGACTGAGAGAAGGCGGGGCTGAGGTGGGACGGAAGACACTGCCACGTCATCTGCAGAGCTGAATAGAGGAGGCAGGACGGAGGTGCGGCCGTGTAATAAATGCAGGGCTTAAGCGACTCCTTCTGTTTTATTATCTTTAGTAATTATCGTATTATTTATCCTTAGGATTTCATTACATTTAGTATTTCTTATTTTGTATTATAGAAATACTAAATGTAATGAAATCCTAAGGATAAATAATACGATAATTACTAAAGATAATAAAACATAAGGAGTCGCTAAAGTCCTGCATTTATTACACGGCCGCACCTCCGTCCCGCCTCCTCTATTCAGCTCTGCAGATGACGCGGCGGTGTCTTCCGTCCCACCTCAGCCCCGGCTCCTCTCATTCAACTGCCCGCTATGTGTTATAATTTTACCAAACCAAGATAATGTCTTGTGCGCATGCGCACTTGAGACTCCCATCAGCTGTTTCATGACGTAGGGCCACCGGAAGTGACGAGGTCCGATTTTAAAGAGCATTTGACTCCCAATCTATTAAAGAGGAAATTGGAAAATTCTCCCTCTCGAAAATGAAAACTAAAAGTAAAAATAAGAATAAAGGATACCCTATAAAGAACCGCTCCCACCCAATTTAATAAAAATCTATGTTTATTGGCATCGCTTATTAAAATCTCATAAGGAAAAACATTGGGCTACAATTTCCCACTTGGGAATGACTCCTAACAATTGAGGAGATCCTCTACCCCGACCGGGAAACCCAGAGAATGGCACTTTTTTGCTAATGGACGTTTAAATTTGTCAATCAGCTGGACCATGACCGCAGCAGGTCCTTTGCTCCCCCATCCTCCTCTGCATTAAGTATAGATCACCATGCCGGGGAAGACTGATGTCCTAAAGTCCGGTGGACACTTCATGGGAATATGGTGGTAGAGAGGAACGAGCTGGGCTCTTCCCCCCTCTTCCTAGGGTTGGGGAAATTACGTTTTTGTTCTTTAACTCTCTTCTCTTTCCTTTTTCACTGCTCTCTTTCTAGTCCTTTCCTCACCTTGGTCTCTCCTTGCAGTCACCCGAGTTCAGCGTATGGGGATCATCTCCTGCTCCTATTTCCTGGGCTCTCCAGGCTTTGGATCCTCTAGAGCAGTGGTCCTCAACTCCAGTCCTCGGGGCCCACTAACAGGCCAGATTTTAAGTATTACCTTGGGGAGATGCAGACTAGAATACTGCAATTACGGAGCAGCAAATGAGATCACCTGTGATGTAATTTAGTGATCTTGCAAAGCTGGCCTATTAGTGGGCCCGAGGACCGGAGTTGAGAACCACTGCTCTAGAGAACTCGATCCTAACTGAGTCAGTTCTCCTTCATCTTTAACACTCACCCTGTCTTCAGGTACTCCTACTTCAGGAGACACATTTTCCTATGCAGTATGGTGCTTCATTTATCCACCACAAATATTCACAAGTCTATCTAGCAAATGCAGCAGATTAGACTAGAGGGGTAGCAGTATTTTTTGCCAAACCTCTTACTTTCTCCCTCACTTGAGTTATCAAAGACCCTAACTCGAGATACATTCTCCATATGGGCTCCATTGACAGCACAATCTACACATTTCTTTCTTATTACGCCCCTAACCGCGGTCAAGAAGCATTCTTCTACTCTCTAGCTCCGATCATTGCTTCTAATGCGGAAGGCGTGATAGTTTTTGGAGGGGACTCCAATATAGCACTAAACCAAAGCCTCGACAAATGGGGGGGGGGAATCTTCCCTCGAACGACCCCCAAAACAAAGTTTACACATTGCTAGGACTTCGCGCTTGTTGGGTCTAGTAGACATATGGAGGGAACTGAATCCTAAATCTAAAGACTACACCCGTTTTTCTGCCCCTCATCAAAACTTTTCCAGGATAGATCACATTTTTTCCCCTCTACAGTAATCCCACTCACCACCAAGTCCCTCATCAGAGACTCTGCCCTTTCAAATCATGCTATAGTCCTCCTTTTGCTCACGCTCACCGACCCCCAAAGGCCCATTTCGTTGGCGTCATAATGAATCCATACTTAGCGATCTGTTCCAATGAGAAGGAACCTAAAGAATACTTTTCCAAAAATGATTCCGGAGATGGCTTGTCAGAAACCCTTTGGGCAGCTCATAAGCACCCTTTGTGCTCAGAGGCAAAATTATCCAGATTTCAGCTAACCTTAAGAGAGAGAGCAGATCGGAGATAAACAAGCTGGAGACAGATTTCCAAAAATTGAGCCAAGCACATAAAAGAAACCCCACACAAACCTCATTGGCCCAATTGGACGAGGTTCAACTCGCCTTAAACCTAGCCCTGACCACAGAAGCCAAGAAAAATGTTTGGTGGTATGGTGCCCGATATTATTCCCTTAGAGACAAAATTGGCCCTAAACTGGCCTCTAGAATAGCACCTAAAACGCGCTCCTATTCCTTCCCCAAAATTTGTACCCCTTCTGGTGTCTTGTCTCAGAATCCCCAAAAAGCAATGCAGGCCTTCCAAGAAATTCTACTCACAACTTTATGTGGCCGAGGACCCAGCCAGCCCCAAGGGCCTGGCAAAGTTCCTCCAGGACATACCTCTTCCGAAACTGACCTCCCAACACCGCTCTAACCTAGAAAAACCAATATTGGAACTCGAGGTTTTGGAAGTAATAAAATTCCTTAATAAGAGCTCTTCCCCAGGCCCGGATGGCTTCTCTGTCGGTTACTATAAAGCTTTTGCTACAACCCTTGCTCCATACATGACCGGGTTCTTTAACACCCTTCTGGGATGGCCATCCTGTTGATGAAGCCCGGAACTTAGCTTACGTTTCGGTCATCCCCAAACAAGGAAAAGATACCAGTTATGTAGGTAACTATAGACCGATCACGTTAATCAACAATGACTTAAATATTTTAACCAAAATCCTCTCCAACAGGTTATCAGCATTTATAGCTAAATATATATATATATACATAAGGACCAGGCTGGCTTCATCCTGGGGAGACAGAGCCCTGATCAGATTAGGAGAGCAACTGTCATCATCTCACTACTTCACTCATGTAGAGATGGGGGTCCTCCTCAAGAAGGCTTTCTACTATCAATAGATTTACAAAAAGCGTTTGATACAGTTGCTTGGCCATACCGCTTTGAAGTACTAGACAGATGGGGCATCGGTCCAAGTATTTTAGGTATCCTTCGTGCCCTCTATTCCACCCCCCCAGTGCGCAAGTACACCTCCTTGGACATTACTCAGAAACCTTTGCGATTTCCAAAGGCACGAGACAGGGTTGCCCCCTATCTCCGCTCATTTGTGCAATAGCTATAGAAGCATTAGCTATAGCAATCAGGAACCAACCTGACATCCGGGGTGTCCTATGTGGCCCCGTGGAGCATAAATGTGCGTTATTTGATGATGATCTCCTCTTATTTGTTGCCTCCCCTCTTGTCTCCGTACTCAACATCTTTAAATTACTTAAGGAATTTGGCACAGCCTCCGGACTTAAGGTTAACTTGTCCAAATCCAGAGCCCTGAATATCACAGTCCAAGCTCCTTTACTCGACTGTCTACAATCTCACTTTTCTTTTGCTTGGAGCTCTAATTCCATCCCTTATCTGGGGGTCCACCTAACCTCCACCATAGACCAATTGCACAAGGCCAATTATCACAAACTTTCCGCATTAGTCTCAGAGATAAGATCAATCTCACACCTATTTCATAACCCACAATTCCCTCCAGGTCAAAACATTAAAGCATTTCAGTGGTGGCTTAATAAGGGACTATTTCGTATTGGTCACTTCTTTAACTCTATGGAACCCTTATCCATTAGCTAATCTACCAGCAAATTAGATATGCCCAGCACAGAGAGATTTAGGCTTTACCAAATTTCCCATTTTCTACACTCAATCTAGATCAATAAACCAGACCTCCCCCCTAAACTAACCACCTATGAACGCTGGTGCTCTGAGATCTTGGACCAGAGGGGAGGTATCTCCATCATATACTCCTCGCTTGTCGAGACCTGGAAGAAGCCAACATATGCCCTGAGCTGGGAGCAGGATCTTGATGGAGAAGTGGACCTGGAAAGCTGGTACCAGAGCTTCCATAGCTCCTTCAAGGCAGTCATTAATATCTCCTCGATCGAGGCCAATGAATAATTCATCACACGCTGGTACCTTGTGCCCACACGTCTTACCAAGATGTGTCTGGACCCCTTCCCACATTGCTTCTGCTCCATATATGGTGTACATGTCTCCGGTTAAGAAGCGTCTGAAACAAAATCTTTCAATTGATACGCAATGTCACTGGCTGTCCTATTCTTCAAACTCCCCAAATAGCTCTGCTGAACAGACAGATAGAAAAGACTACCAGGCACGTCCAATCTCTCCTCTTCTATAATCCTTTTAGGAGCCAAAATTACGTTAGGCCGTGCCTGGAAACAACCCTCAATTTCCTTCGCAGCTGCCAAGCAGAAGATTTCTTGGATCGTGTCGCAGGAAAAACTTCTTTGTTTTTCTGAATCTACCTGCCTTCCGCTACCCTGCCCCGGGCGGGAACAGGAAGGGGCAGGGAACGCTGTCCTGGTCCCTTTCTGGTCTTGCTTGGGGTTGGGCTTTTAGGGGAGTTTGATTTGACTCCATATCCCAGACCCTTTCAGACTCTGGGATTGAATTACCTGGGTACATACGATTCACCAGACTTTACTCAGAGGGAGCGTCCAGACTCCGTATGTACACGGCTCCTGGTGCTTCCTGTCTCTTTATTATGCATCTACCTATGTTGTGATCCAGAGTCCCTGGAAAGACAGTCTTACGTGGTTATAAGCGTTACATTTTTCTTCCTTTTGAATTTTTGTGACTTGTTTACTTAAGTACATATTTAAATCAATATCACATTTCTTCTTGTACATTTTTGACTTTTGTTCATTTGATTTGCTGTCTATGCAAACATTTTTTTTAATATAATAAAAATGAATGAAAAGAAAAAGATAGTCCTGTATGCTGATGATGCATTACTGTTCCTAGGTAACAAATCCTGTTCATTGATCTCCTTGAACCTGATTTCAGAGTTTGGCTCCTAGTCAGGTTTTGTTGTTCTTATTGGTACTAGTTGGTGGGACTGCACCAAGAAGATTAAAATAGTGAACACTTTTACCTACCTAGGCCTTAAAGTCAAAGAAGTTTCAAATATTCCATGGAGATTCCATTCGCCTATGGAGATTTTTAAGTACTGTAGTTTGACGCCATTCCACGAGCATACACAATTTTAAAGCATGACATGAACAGGTTAGGTATCCATTTACTCATAACCTCATCTTTTATAGGTTACAAAACAATGGGTTATTTATTGTGTTTTAAAAAAAAAATTTCACTTGAAAAATCGCTGAGCAAATACCTTGTGACATAACAAAGCAACGATCGCCATTTTATTCTCTAGGGTTTCTGCTAAAAAAACATATATAATGTTTAAGGGTTCCAAGTAATTTTCTAGCAAAGAAAATACAGATTCTTACATGTAGGTGAGAAATGTCAGAACTGGCCTGGGTGGGAACCAGTTAAATAGCGACTAATACATACCACATTAATGTCAGCATGAATAAGCCTCAGTTCTTCTACATGAGCCATCTTCTCCTGAAGTAAAAGGTCCATTTCTTGCTTGTACTCTTTTAGATGTCGTTCCTCAGACTCCAAGGACTCAAACTCAGATTTCAGTCTGGCCTTGATCTTCTCCATCTGAAGAGTCTTGTTTCTGGAAGGAACAACATGACTACATTTATCAGACATCACAATTTGAATCTGTCAGTAAAGATTAATTTAATATTTCACACATAGTATTAATTATTAATACTGATATCGCTTCACACAATATGTGACCAGTCCAAGCAGTTTTCTGCCCACTGCTACTTCTAATCTAATGTTCCTGCCAAAACGTAATGTTTGAGAAAATACTTCTGAAAAGACAACCTTCACAAATTGCAGTGTAAGGCTGGGTTAACACCAGTGCGAATTGAATGTGGGTTTCCAATTTGCATGACAGGAGATTGTGCACGGATCTCAATTGAGCCAGTTCACACATCTCTCTGGCAGTGGAGTGGATTGCGCAAGGGCCTTGTGCATCTTTGGCTCCATTTCAGGTCCAAATTCAAGCAAAATTTCAGGCCTGATTCCTCCCTGAAACGGAGAACAGGGACGCATTGGACCCCTGCTGTGAGCAACATCCGTATTAAGTGTGAACACAGCCTTTAGTGGGGAAGAAGGAAATAAATCAGGAGCCCTCTATACTGTAGAGTAGAAATGAATTTGATATAGGGATCAGACAAAAAAAAATAAAAAATGTATGAAACACCTGCAGAGTTGTCTAAAACCATATAAGTAGTCAGCAACCAGTCATTGCACTTGTGGAAAATGGGAGAATGCATATCCGTCAATGCTTTTGACTTCCCCGCAAAAGCACTGACAGATTGCAAGAAGCTCATTTTACACCAACCTAATGAAGTGGCTTACACTGCCAAGAAATATTGAAAGTATTTAACCACTTAAGCCCCGGAAGATTTTACCCCCTTCCTGACCAGGGCCTATTTTGCGATTCGGCACTGCGTGACTAATGGACAATTGCGCGGTCATGCAACGCTGTACCTAAACTAATTTGACGTCCTTTTTTCCCCACAATCAGAGCTTTCTTTTGGTGGTATTTGATCACCTGTGCGATTTTTACTTTTTGCGCTATAAACAAAAAAAAGGAGCGTCAATTTTGCAAAAAATAACAATATTTTTCACATTTTTTTATATGAAATTCCCCAAAAAAAAAAATGTAAAAATCAAAACTTTTTTAACATTTTAGGCCAATTTGTTTTATGCTACATATGTTTAGTAAAAAAAAAAAAAAAAAAAAAAAGCGTATTTTGATTGGTTTGCACAAAAGTTATCGCGTTTACTAACTAAGGGAAAGATTTTTGTCATTTTTGTTGTTGTTTTTTAAAGCGTAATGGCGGCGATCTGCGATTTTTTTGCGGTACTGCGACATTGCGGCAGACAGATCGGACCCTTGACTGACATTTTTGACACTTTTGGGGTTACCAGTGACATTATTACAGTCATCAGTGCTATACATATTAGGCTTGTGACGGTATCAGATTTTCATGCTGCGATTAATTGATTAAGGTTTTGCCACGGTATACGGTATTATCACGGTATTCTATTATTAAATATAAATTATTAGATTTCCACCTCACTTCAATTTCATTGCTGAATTTAGGGGCTTTGGTTCACTTATGCACATTATTATATAGTCAGTCAGTACAGACTCTGTGAACCAGGCCTAAAATAGGTCATCAAGCAGTGTCTGGCCTAACTGGTGATAACTGGTCCTGGCGCTCGGCTCCGATCCGATGGCCTGGTCATTAAGAGGGCAAATCCTTGTGGTCAAGAAGTGGTTAAACCTGAAGGAGGTGTTGTTTATAAATTACTTTACTATTGCTTTAGGCCTGGTTCACATGTATGCGGGTTGGTGGTTCACATGTATGCGGGTTGGTGGTTCACATGTATGCGGGTTGGCGGCCCACATTTGCACAGGCATAGCAGCCCATTGATTTGAACGGGCTGCTATGCCCTCATTTTCCGGCAGAAAAAAGGTGCATGCAGCATTTTTTTTAAATTCAGTGGCCTTGAAATCCATCCTGCTTTTGCACCATGCGACTAACCTGCAGTTCCTGCTCTGGCAAGCTTTCTGCAGTGTTGCCAACCGCCCGTAGATTTACGGACAGCCCGTTAAAACAGGGCACTTTTCTCCTGCCCGTAAATGCCCGTAGCAGGAGAAAAGTGCCCGTAAATCTACGGCGGCGGCGGCGGCACTGTTAGAACTGCGCATGTGCGGCGCGCAGTTCCGGAGATCCCCGAGTTATCGACGTTGGACGAGTGCCACGGCCCGCCTCCATCCCCGCCTCCGTCCCCGCCTCCGCACCTGACCCCGAGTTATAGACGTTGGAGGAGAGTGCCACGGCCCGCCTCTGCCTCCGCCCCCGCCCCTCCTCATTTAAGTTTTCCCACCTGTGTTCCCTTCCCCTGGGCCTGTGTGATGAAGCCGGGTCCGGGACTGGAGGAGTACAACTGGACCGAACCTCGCCTGATCGTCATCCGCTCACCGACACCGAGGAGGGCGATCGGCGTGAGCTATGGAGGGGATCACCGTCACCTACCTATCCGTGCGGGCTGAGCCGTGCTGCTGGGCACTATGCCGACCACTGACCGTCCAGTCCATCCATCCGCCGCAGGTAAGGTAAGTCAGACTCAGAGCCAGCTCCTCTCATCTGGATGGAAGGGTGAGGGGGGGGGGGCCACACACAGGTCCTGGGCTCCTGGCATCACGAGGAGTTGGAAATGTTTCATGTAAGTCAGTGTAACTTGTTGTACTGCCTTGCCTTGCATTGCAATGATATGAGGGGAGCTACTTACCTACCCGTGTAATATCAGGGGAGCTACCTACCTACCAGGTAGGTAAGTAGCTCCCCTGATATCACACAGGTAGGTAGATAGATGGATGGGTAGGTCCTCCGCAGTGTCTGCCCACCCCCTGTACCATGTCTGCAGTGTCTGCCCACCCCCTGTACCATGTCCGCAGTGTCTGCCCACCCCCTGTACCATGTCCGCAGTGTCTGCCCACCCCCTGTACCATGTCCGCAGTGTCTGCCCACCCCCTGTACCATGTCCGCAGTGTCTGCCCACCCCCTGTACCATGTCCGCAGTGTCTGCCCACCCCCTGTACCATGTCGGCAGTGTCTGCCCACCCCCTGTACCATGTCGGCAGTGTCTGCCCACCCTCTGTACCATGTCCGCAGTGTCTGACCACCTTCTGTACCGTGTCTCCCCACCTCCTGTACCATGTCTGCAGTGTCTGCCCACCCCCTGTACCATGTCGGCAATGTCTGCCCACCCTCTGTACCATGTCCGCAGTGTCTGACCACCTTCTGTACCGTGTCTCCCCACCTCCTGTACCATGTCTGCAGTGTCTGCCCACCTCCTGTACCATGTCTGCCCACCTCCTGTACCATGTCTGCAGTGTCTGCCCACCTCCTGTACCGTCTCTGACCACCTCCTGTACCATGTCTGCAGTGTCTGCCCACCTCCTGTACCGTCTCTGACCACCTCCTGTACCATGTCTGACCAGAGTCTGCAGACTCTGATGTAAGGGGGAACTCTGTGCTGGCTGGGTTATGGTAACCCAACCTTCATGTAAATTTGAGAAATATGTTTTTTGACTTTTGTTTAACTTTAACACATTGCTAATAGCACTAGCTATATGTTTATAGTTAAAATATTGATATTTGCACGGTTTAGCACTGAAAATTGTTATTTTAGGTACTTTTTTCAGTGTCCGTAAAAAATTGTTGCTGTCCGTAAATTTTGGACGTTCTGCCAGTAAATTTCCCTCCGGGGGGTTGGCAACACTGGCTTTCTGCATTTTTTGTATACGTGGGCACGGCATTTAAAAACAGTTTGCGTGTGCAGCAACGGCAGGTAAGTCGCATGGTGCAAAAGAAGGATGGATTTCATGGCCACTGCATTTTTTTAAATTCTGCATGCACCTTTTTTCAGCTGAAAACGCAGGCATAGCAGCTCAAGCCCATTCACATCAATGGGCTGCTATGCCTGTGCAAATGTGGGCCCCCAACCCGCATACATGTGAACCAGGCCTAAAGCAATAGTAAAGTCATTAATTGGTTAAACCTGCAGGAGGACCGGTGTTTTTATCTATTAATGACTTTAAATCAATGGGCTGCTATGCCTGTGCAAATGTGGGCCGCCAACCCGCATACATGTGAACCGCCAACCCGCATACATGTGAACCACCAACCCGCATACATGTGAACCAGGCCTAAAGCAATAGTAAAGTCATTAATAGATAAAAGCCCTGGTCCTCCTGCAGGTTTAACCACTTCTGGATCGCAAGGATTTGCCCCTTTAAAGACCAGGCCATCGGATCTGCACGTGTATGAGCTGCACGATTCTGGCCAAAATGAGAATCACGATTTTTTAGCTTGGAATAAAGATCACGATTCTCTCACGATTCTCTGTGTAACAAAAAAAAAAATTGGGATAACTTTACTGTTACGTTTTTTTTTTTTTTATTATTCATTAAAGTCTATTAATTGCGTTTGAAAGACTGCTGCGCAAATACAGTGTGACATAAAATATTACAACAATCGCCATTTTTTTCTGTAGGGTCTCTGCTAAAAAAATATATAAAATGTTTGGGGGTTCTAAGTACTTTTCTAGCAAAAAAAAAACTGATTTTAACTTGTAAAAGGTCCAGTCTTTAAGAGGTTAAACTTCCTTTCTCCCTGGCAGAGGGAAGGAAAAGATACAAATGTAATCATTTTTGTTTATAGTTAGGAGACTTAGGCTCCGTTCACATCTAGGCGTTTTGGGGCGTTTTTGGGGCGTTTTTCTGCTCTAGGATCAGCTCTCAAAACGCCCAACAAGACAAATCCTATTCATTTCAATGGCCCCTGTTCACATCTGAGCGTTTTGACGCTGTATACAAAACGCCCAACGCTCAAAAAAGTACATGAGCTTCTTTTTGGGCAGATTACAGGCGTTTTCCATTGATCTCTATTCAATCTAAAAACGCCTGCACAAAAATCGCGGTAAAATCGCGGTAAAAAACGCCGCAAAAATCGCGGTAAAATCGCGGTAAAAAACGCGCGAAAAACGCTACGCTCAGGTGTGAATGTAGCCTTAATGCTGAAAGGCTTAGCTGTGTGAGTGAATGAGTCATCCAGCTCACTGAAATGTATCAATTCACAAGTCAGGCAGACTTGACAGAGAAACTCGGTATTTTAAAAATGCCACAATAACAATACCGTGGCTATGCAATACCGCGATATATCGAATTACCGAAAACCGGCATATCATATGTCTAATACATATGCACTGTTACTGTAAAATGACACTGGCAGTGAAGGGGTTAACTTTTTTTTGAGAGGGAGGGGTTATGTGTGTCCCTAGGGGCACGATTCTAACTGTGATTGGCTGTGGCTTGAGGTGTAGGAACAGTGATCAACGGTCCTACATAGTAGAACTGTATGATCACTATTCATACACAGGGGAGAATGACAGGCGGCTTGTTTACATTGGCCGCCTGCCTTTCTCCCGCTGTCATGGACGATCGCGAGTGACCGGCAGACATCGGGTCCGCCGGGCACGCGCGGGGGGGGGGGGGATCCGTGACCGCGCTCGCTCGCTTCCTAGACCCTCACAGGCTAGTGACGTAGCCCTACGTCGCTTTGCCTGTGAGGGCCCGACTGCCACAGTAAATATACTGACGGCAGTCGGCAAGTGGTTAATTATCAAAAGAATATATTTGCTTGACTACCAAAAAATTAAAAGTTAGAGAAGACATTAAAATATCCAACAAGCCTATTAAAAAAATCCAACAAGTCTAATTATTATCAAGCTTAACTAGCACACATCAGCCTAAAGAGTAAAGGCCCGTACACACGTACCGATCGTCGGCATACAAACGTCGGTGGACGAAGGATCTGCCGATTGTACGCGTGTTAGTATGGTGCCTCCGACAGATGTCTGCGCACAATCCGCGGACAAAAGTCTTTCGTGCAAACATGAAAATATTTGTATGCCGACACCAGAACGGACGATTGTTCGCCTGTCAGTACACAATTCGGCCGACAGACCGCAGATTTGCAAGACTGGGCATGCTCAGAAAATAGAAAACACAGGGAAAGTTAACCATTACATGACATCACTTCTGCAGTCGGCGGACAAAATTCTTGTGCTGTCCTTGTGCTGTCTTTGCACTTTTCAGCAGACACCGACATCCCGGGGAGAAAAGAGGAACATTTGTAAGCCGACCATCGGTACGTGTGTACGGGGCTTAACTCCACTTTTGTTGAGGAAAAAAAACATTCCCCTCTAGGTAATCAATGTACAAACTTTGTAGCAGATTCCTACTTTTTATTATTCTGAAGAAAAAGCTGCTTGATTGTGTTCATGTGCAGAGTGAATCTGTATAGGAGTAGCTTTCTAATTATCAATCAGCTGCTACACCTCCAGGGATTTACTGAGGAAAGTGACAGAGTCTGCATCCCTTTAGACACGCTTTTCCATCTATGAAGAGAACGATCCCGCCAACAAAAACTCCCCTTACAACTTTGAAAAAAATCCAGTGGGATCTCCTCTCATTCAACAAGGGGGAATGTAAATGCCACAGAGTGGAGAAAATGGTTTCCGGACATCATAAAATACTACTATAGGTCTCTTCTCAGACTAGTGCTACTCTGGTCTGCCTTATACTCTTATAATTAATGGACAAAGACTGAAACATTTGGGATGCACTGACACATTGCAACTCCATGCTTTGGGGTCCGGCCACTGAGTATAGAGATATTGACCCAATTACTAGGGATCCACCGATACTCTTTTTTTTTTTTTTCTTTTTTAAAGGCCTGTACGAGTACCCATACTTTCAGACAAGTACTCGCCAATACAAAGTTCCGATACTTTGTGGTGCGATTTGCGTCCATACAAAATCAATGGATGCAAATTGCACTGTAAAGAAATGTATGTGAATATTGCACAGGAATGCAGTGTGATTCTTGTCCAAATTGCATGTGGTTTCACCACCGCTCCAGTGTGAACCCAGGCTTGTCATAGTGGTTTCAGCATGGGTTCACACAGAAGCAGTGCGGGAAAATCACACGTGTTTCTTTGCAGTGCGATTTGTTCCAATTAATTTTTCATGGATACAAATCATACCATAAAGTATCGGTTTTGGTAACAGGAGCATTTTTACGAGTATGAGTATCTGTATCAGTGCATCCCTACTAATTACCAAAATGCTAGGTCTAGATGTCAGACAAAATTCCCACCGATTTCAGATCCGTGCCTCCTTTTTTCTGTACACACCAGCCATCCCTAATAGCCTCACTCTCCATATGGTGATACCATGGAAGCGTAAGGCTGGCCATACATTATACAATTTTCCTTTAGATTTACCAAAACCATATAATAGATCAAACCTAAACACTTTCAATTTGTATACAATCAGGCATGACCTTGCACTACATAGTTGAAGGTAAATCTAAAGGAAATTGAAGTAAATTGTATAACGTATGGCCAGATTAAGGCGGTTGTAAACCTCTGGACTCTTTTTTGTACTTTTTTTTTACACCCCGCAAGTTAAAGACATAATGTGCTTGTACACATCGCATACTAGCACACTATGTTAAACTTGCCTTAAAACAAAGCCCTCCCATGCCAAGATCTCAGAGCTGCAGTGGGCTCCCATCTTCATCAGTTTTGCTTCCGGGCTCACGGACTCCGGCCGAAGCCGCCGATTACGGCACAGGGCTCGGAAGGAACAGCATGGGTGGCTGTTCCTTCAGAGTGCATGCGCCAGTGATGTCACTGGCTGCATGTAATGTAAATATCTCATAAACAGTGCCCGTTTAGGAGATATTTACATTACCTCTAGGTCAGCCTTATTATAGGCTTACCTATAGGTAAAAGTATTGGGTGGAAATTTACTTCCACTTTAAGTCCCTCTTCCATATAGGCAATCTAATAGATGCTAAGGGCTCATGCACACGGCATCTCAAAGAAGCGGCTCCTACAGGCATTTGAGCTTTTTTGAGCTCTCATTTTTTTCTGCCTGGAAACTCCCCACCATGTTAGCCAATGTGTTCATGCACACCATGGCTTTTTCAGGAGTTTACATGCTCTTACGGCCAGAAAAAAAACCCCACCGAATTTGCGTTTTTTAGAGGAGCTATTGAGCAGAAAAGATGCCGAAGTGCCCAAAAAAAGCTTAAAAACATACAAAAAAAATGAAGTAAAAATGAGCTGAGGAAAGGGTTTGTGAAAAAAAAAAAGCTTATGCTCAAAAAAAAGCTAAAAAAAAAAAAAAAAAACACAAAACTGCACAAGCTTCTTCAAGCTTTGGGAAGAGAAAAAAAAGCTCAAATGCCTTTAAAAACAGGGTTTTTTTTTTTTGTTTGTTTTTTTTTTGAGCTGCAGTGTGCATCAGCCCTTAGATAAAGTCTTTTATGCCCTCTATAACCTTACAAGAACAATACAAATTGGCTTTGCGAGCATTATGCAGTTATATGCAAATTAAACACTTTGCACAATCTATGTCTCCGAACCTTTTCTACCCCCTACCCCTTTTGAAAAGCTTTGCATTATAGGAGCAACCTGCACTAATCTAGGACTAATCTTGGGTATATACATACTTTTCTCAATGCCCCACCTTGATTTTTATGGCTAAGGTTTGGGACGAAATGTGCAGGATTATGGGATATGATGGTATGTCTAGATATCACCCGTTCTGGGAGAAGAGGAGCTTAGGAAGTTACAGGGCTTTACTGGCTGGTATACTTTTTCCATTCTCAAATGAACATCCTAACTCATTTAAAGATCTACAGGACGAGTTTGGTATCCCTTCTTCCA
Organism: Pelophylax lessonae; assembly: GCF_965119305.1. Classification (NCBI taxonomy): domain Eukaryota; kingdom Metazoa; phylum Chordata; class Amphibia; order Anura; family Ranidae; genus Pelophylax; species Pelophylax lessonae. The sequence goes on along the minus strand of NC_138774.1, from coordinate 169,013,500 downwards.
GCTTCATTCAATACCTCTAGCTTCACTACAAACTTTTTATCCAGTCTGTATCCACATCCCTTATGCAGATAGACACCCCTTGATTGTTCAAATAGGTAATGTTACCGATAAAAGCTATTTACCAAAACATATTCAAGCTACAGTTATATAATGGATATCGGCTGAAAGTGCACACGCTCAGGTTTAATTTGAGGGTATGTATATCCGGTATGTATATCCAAATCGGAGGAAGGATTTAGGAATTACAGCTCTTAACAATAGCCATCCCCCTTTTTCAAGGGACCAAAAGGAATTGGGAATTGAATCAAAAGCTGTTTCATGGCCAGGTGTGGGCTTTCTTCAACAATTAGGTAGGTAAAAGGTCTGAAGTTGATTCTAAGTGTGGTATTTGCATTTTGAATCAGTTGCTGTGAACCTACAACATGTGTTCATGATGCTGTCCATGCAAGTGAAACAGGTAAGGCTTCAAAAACAAGAGACCAAATCAACAGTTAGGTACATTCTGAGGAAAGAAGAACGCACTGGTGAGCTCAGCAACATAAAAAGGCCTGGACGTCCACGTAAGACAACAGTGGTGGATGATCAGAGGATCCTCTCTATGGTAAACAAAAACCCATTCACAACCTCCAGACAAGTGAAGGACACTCTCCAGGAGGTGGGAGTATCATTGACAAAGTCTACAATCAAGAGAAGACTTCATGAGAGCAAAAACAGAGGGTTCACCACAAGGTGCAAACCATTCATAAGCCTGAAGAATAGAAAAGCCAGATTAGACTTTGCCAAAAAACATCTAAAAAAGCCAGACAAGTTCTAGTAAAGCATTCTTTGGTCGGATGAAACTAAGTGTAATCTGTACCAGAATGACAGGAAGAAAAAAACAAAGTGTGGAGAAGGCTTGGAACAGCTCATGATTAAAGTACAAAGTCATCTGTAAAACATGGTGGAGGCAGTGTGATGGCATTGGCATGCATGGGTTCCAGTGGCACTGCGTCATTGGTGTTTATTGATGATGTGTCAGAAGACAGAAGCAGCTGGATGAATTCTGCAGTGTTTAGAGACATACGGTCAGCCCAGATTCAGCCAAATGCAGCAAAGTTTATTGGACAGCGATTCACAGTACAGATGGACAATGATCCAAAACACACTGCAAAAGCAACCCAGGAGATTTTGAAGGTAAAGAAGTGGAATATTCTGCAATGTCCCAGTCGATCACCTGATCTTAACCCAATTGAGCATGCATTTCACTTGCTGAAGGCAAAACTAAAGGCAGAAAGACCCACAAACAAAGAACAACTGGAGACAGCTGCAGTTAGAGCCTAGCAAAGCATCAGAAAGGAGGAAACCCAGTCTTTGGTAATGTCCATGGATTCCAGACTTCAGGCAGTCATTGCCAGTAAATAATTCTCAACAAAATATTAAAAATTAACATTTTATTTATGATTATATTCATTTGTCTAATTACATTTGAGCGCCTGAAAATGGGGGGGGGGGGGGGGGGACTGTGTATAAAAATGGTTGCAGTTCCTAAAATTTGTACTTGATATTCATGTTCAACCCCTGGAATTAAAGCTGAAAGTCTGTACTTCAAATTAATGTGGATTGTTTTGTTTTAATTTTATTCTGGTGGCATACAGAGCCAAAAAAGTATGAAAATTGTGCCTGTGTCCAAATATATATGGACCTAACTAAATATCTTTGCAATATGGGTCACTGGCGAATTGCTTTCACAGTACAGTGCAGGTTTATGGCAGGATGGGATGGTCGGCTGATATTCCTACCATAGATTGTGAGATAGGGCAGACAATATTAGAACAAGTACCTATAATATCTATCTCTCCTACCCAGCATTTGTCACAACATTTTGTTATTAATCAAGTACATAGAACTCCTCTTAGATTGTACAAATGGCACTATAGAGAGAATCCGGAGTGTCTCAGATGTGGGGGTACTCTGGCTGACCATTTATATATGTTCTGGAGATGCCCCAAACTTGTACGCTAATGGAACAAAATAATTTTGATTATTAATCAAGCCTTTCAGGTGTCCCTAAAAAACGACCCCCTGACGTAAATTTTGGGGATGCTCGATGAATACCTATAAGGAAAACAAAATTTAAAATCCTTTTTCACTGGTATCATAACCTGCCTGCCTACATTCAACAAGTTAAAATCATGGAAACTCTTAGAACAAGAAATAAATATTACTCTTGTGACCTTTGAACAGGTGTGGGATCCCTGTGTCTGCCTAGACGCCTGGTCATAAAAGATATAATCTAACTCAGACTCGAAAGTTGACCCAGGCTGTCAGGCTCTCTCCTACTACTTCGCCACCATCCCACCCCATCAACCTCTCCCTCTTTTTCCCTATTTACTGTGGAGATAAGCTTTCATTTTTCATCTCTTCCCAACTTCTACTGCTGACATCTCTCCCCAAGGCGCGTTGCCAGAAAGGAGGAAACCTAGTCTTTGGTAATGTCCACAGATTCCAGACTTCAAGCAGTCATTGCCAGTAAAGAATTCTTAACAAAATATTAAAAATGGGGACACCACACAAGCGTTTATGGCCATGCTGCTGTAAGGCACTCAGGGCCCATCATATCTGTTGAGTGATTTAATCCTGAATCCACGTGTGGAGCACGCCCCATGGTTGGGAACCAGCTTTTTTGCAAGCTTGAAGGGGAAGAGCACCTTTAATTTAGCACCTGCACTTTATTTAACAGACTGTGTTCATAATCCAAATTTGAATTTTATCTATATTGATTCACAACACTTTGAATTTTTATATATTTATTATTATTTTTTTTTTTTAATTGATTCACAAGATACTTGTATATTCACCTAATTTGCACCAAGCACTTTGATCATTTATTGCACTATTTTACTTGCAGAAATCAATTATTTATATTATTTCATACATTTCTCTTAACAAATTTGGTATTTATTTTTAAAAAAATTGTCAGTTTTTTTACATTATTTATTGCATATATTATCTATTTATCAATTTTGATCATTTTGCACACAGGCAGCACTTTTCCCTTTGTGCACAAATAGCAACACCCTCATTTTGCACATTATCGATGTTATATATTGTTTATTTAAACCAAATTATATGTGCATAGTAAGTGTTTTCATCCTAGATTGTATTTCAAACAATTAGGCAAGCGCAGAGGTTGGCTTCTTTATTAAGAGTCTATTCCATTCATAATATATTTCAACCCTCAGCTGCTGCATATACACCCAACTTGAGTTACTAATATATAGGTCTTATATCCATTGGCGCAAGGGCTATACCCCTATAGGTATATTTTTACATAGCATTTTTTAAGTTTTAAATGCACGATATGTATACTACGACTGAATGGTTCCTCTGAAGAATACGTTGGGGCCACTTATTCTATACAATGTGTATTGGTAATGTGTGTCAAATTTTTGTACAAGTCCTTGTTAGGCCACTGTCGAAATGTTGTCTTCTGCATTTGTGTATGAAGCCAAGCCATGTTTTGTTAACTTTTGAAAACTTTCTAATAACGATATATTTAAACTAAAAGTTACAGACATAAGATGGCAGGTGGAAGCATGAACAAAATCTAGCCCTTGAGAAATGTTTACTGGCTAGCCATAGGTGGAACTATCTTTATTGGATCATATAAAGATCCAACAAAACAGATCACTGAAGCGGTTGTAAACCCTGCTTTGTTATTTTTACCTACAGGTAAACCTCTGATAAGGCTTACCTATAGATAAAATGAATATCTCCTAAGCATGCACCGTTTAGGAGATATATAGCCTGCATGCAGCCACTGACTTCAGCAGCGCATATGCTCTGAAGGTCCAGCATATCGTACCAGCCCTTCAGAGCTTCGTGCCAAAACAGAGGGCCTCCACGCGCATGCACAGCAGTGACGTCATCTCGGAAGAAAGGACGGGAGAATATGTCAGCCCCCTCAGCGGTGACCAGGTGCCGCTGAGAGGGCTTAGTTCTAAGGTGAGTATTTCATAAGTAGTAGTAGTATGCGATCAATGTTAGCATATTATGCCATTGTCTTGCAGGTTTTTTATTTTTTTTCAAGGTTTAAACCTGCTTTAATGTGAGATGTTACCGAAGTGTGCAACCAGTAGCAGTGCAACCAGGGTTAATTAACACTAACACTGGTTGCACTAATGCAGCACAAAGGGGTTGATTAACTGCCACTGGTCAGTCACTAATGCATCAGTGACCAGCAGTGGCAATACATTAACCCCCTCATGCTGCATAATACTAATACCATTGGTAATTAAATTAACCACTTGCCAACCCGTCACAGTACATATACTGTGACAGGGTGGCAGCTACAGGTGTACATCGCTGCCTGTTTCTGGCGTATGCCCCTGTTCTATCTATTTTAATATCATTTGGGTGGAAAAGTCATTTTTGGTTTCGGTTTTTGGCCAAGGGCATCCTGCATTTTCGGTTTCGGCCCAGAATTTTCATTTCGATGCATCCCTAACCCTAACAGTTGTAAACCACCATGGGGGGAATTTATCAAAACTGGAGCAGACAGAATCCAGGGCAGCTGTGCATAGCAACTAATCAGCTTCTATCTTAAGCTTGTTCAGTTAAACTTTGAAAATGAAAAATAGAAGGCAACTGGACGCCATGATGCACACCTGCTTCAGATTCCTAAGATGACCCAAAATTTAGCAAATTTATATTGCAGCGTCTGAACCAATAAAATAGACCAGTGTTCCAGTTTTTAAGTAAGGATTGAACTTTTATCAAAAAGGGGGGAAAATTCAGTGAGTAGGTTTCATGAAGATGCTTGGATATTATAGTGCCGAGATATTTATTGGCTGTGTGCCAAGCATCCCCCTACCCTCACCCTACCCTCACCCCTTGAGCCATCAGAGAACTGTGAATGAATGCTGTCCCATCTTCCACTGCGGCACAGACGTGTAGTAATCAATAGAATGCAAGTACGGTAATCAGCGCACTCAGTTCATTGACACTTCCTCCGGCTCTGTAACTGAAAAGTCTGTATAGAGTTATGAGCAGGGAGCTACAGAAGAGTTTGTATTAGCCTGACAATGTATCTGCAATCTGCATTTTTCCTCTGCAAAAATATGAGCATTTCTTACTTTTTTCCTAAAGCAGAACTTTACTACATCTGAGCACCAAAAACCAGAGACAAAAAAGGGGGGGTGGGCTTTTCACCCTAAAATGCCTTGGCTTTATCTGTAACCTTTTTCATCTTCAGTTCTAAATTGAACCCTCAATAGAGGATCATCCGTTACCAAGCGCTCTTTCAGACTCCCTCAAGTTACTCTAGCTGAAATGGCCATTCGGTCGTATCAGAAAGTAGCAGCCCCAAGTTCTCAATTGAGTATATTACCAATGCAAACCCTTGGTCAAAGAATTGCCCAAGATAAACACCTACCACCTTCATCATTTTAATATAAAAAAATGTAAAAAACACAAAACGCGAATCGCGGTAAAATTGTGTGTGCAAAAACACAAAACGCACAGCAAAATGCACTGTAAAACGCATCATTCGCACACTGCATAGATGTGAATTGAGCCTAAATGCTGTGGCTGCATTAGTTTTATTTTTTAGGCTTTTTTCCTTCATTTTCTTAGGATGTCTGCAGTCGCGCTGGAGTAACAAAGACACCTTTGGACGCCAGCATTTAATAATCTAGGGCAGTGGTCTCCAAACTGTGGCCCGGAGGCCAGATGCGGCCTTTTGCTTGTCTTTATCGGGCCCTTGAGGCACTATTCATCCCAATGATACGAGACACTATTCTGCCATCCGATGCCAAAAATGTGGCATAATTCCTGCCAATGGCATAACCAGTGAGGCACTGTTTTCCCCACTGACACCAACAATGGGGCACTATTCCTCCACTTAAAGGAGTTGTAAAGTCAGAAGTTTTTTTACACTAATGCGTTCTATGCATTAGGTTAAAAAAAACCTGTGTGCAGCAGCTTCCCCAGCACCCCCTAATACTTACCTAAGCCCATCTCTATCCGGTGATGTCCACGAGTCCCTCGGCCATCTGGAACTCTCCCTCCTGATTGGCTGAGACACAGCAGCAGCGCCATTGGCTCTCGCTGCTGTAAATGTCAGTTAGCCAATCAGGAAAGAGAGGGGGGTGGGGCCGAACTGCAGCTCTGTATCTGAATGGCTACAGCTACACGGAGCTGCAGTTAGGATCGGGTGCCCCCACAGCAAGCCGTTTGCTGTGGGGGCACTCGACAGGAGGGAGGGGCCAGGAGCAGCGAAGAGGGACCCAAGAGGAGGATCCGGGCCACTCTATGCAAAACCAACTGCAAAGAGGAGGTAAGTATAACATAATTGCTATTTAAAAAAAAAAAAAAACACAAGACTTTACAATTACTTTAATACCAAAGATAGGGCACTGTCTACTCCTACTGAGTCCAGACAAATAGTTATATTCCTTCTGGCCACAGTCCAGCCCCCCTAATGGTGTGAATACACGATTAGAATATCGCCCGATCATTCGACCACCGACTTTTGAAAAAGTATTTGTCAGTCGAAAACGTTGCCAACATACACGGCCCGAATATCGCTCGACCATTGCCCGCCGACCATCTAAACAGTGTTCGTCGGTCGAAAACTTTGCCAACATTAACGATCTAAAAAAAAACGTTACAAATCGATCAGATACGTAGTCCTCACGTTTCACGTTTAAGCGGAAGTGATGTAATGTGCGTGTGACCTTAAAGCCACGCCCTTCCTCCTAGCACCAACGACCGCCTAGCACGAATAAGCGTGGGACTGACGTTAAACCACATAATTTAATACAGCCGTGTGTATGTATATATATATATATATATATATATATATATATATATATATATATATATATATATATATATATATATATATATATATATATATATATATATATATATATATATATATATATATTATTATATATATATATATATATACACATATCTCTATATCACCAACGTGCGTTCGTCAGGTAGTGTTCGTGTTCACGAACGGGTGATATTGAATATGGATGAGGCCCAGAATGCCAAAATTTGCATCACTGCACTTGGTGTTTTCCTTAGCAAAGCCTTCACCTTCACACGATCACCCAGTGGAATGAAGAGAAAAGGGGAACGAATGGCCCCCTTTTATTCATGGGGTAGTGGCAGGTGAGGATAGTTTAGGAGAAGGAATAGGCAGAGTTTTAGTTGTCAGGCAGTTTAGAGCCTGTCAGTTTTTAAGTTAAGCTGATTGGCTATAGGTTTTAGTTAGCTTACTTTAGTATCTAGGGAGAATAAGCCCCTGACCTGTCTGAGCCGGTTTCTCCCGCCTATGAAGAGTTCAAAGTTGATTGGCTGAAGGGGTTCAAGAGGACCCATTTAAGGGTCCCCTCACAGAGGAGACGTCACTCCGTCGGTCAAGCAGCGAAGAAAGAAGACAGCCCAGCGGTTCCCCTCCCACCCCCCCCCTTTTTGTTTGTCGCGGTCAGTTTGTTATTTTAGGGTCACCTTCGGTCACGTCGAAGGGGGACGTTTGTTGTATTTTAAGTTGGATGTATCAATGTATTTAGTTGAGTTATGACAACCTGGGTCGTTGGGACCGGGTTTGTTCTATACTGCTGTTATTTAAAGTTTAAAAGATTTATCGATTTTTAATGTGTAAAATAATAAACGGCCGCGGCCTCTTTCATTCCAAATTTAAGTCTGAAGGTGTCTTTTTTAATATTTATAAGTAAGCTTAAGAAAATCCTGCCTACTACCCCATAACTAAATGAGCCGCTTACCAGATTTAATGGACCCCTAAAGGTGTCTTCTTTCGATTTTCTTTGGGAATTTATCATGCATTTAATATATATCAGACAGTGTTGAATAATGCTTTATTTTGAAAAAGTCCTTTACTATTTAAATAGGGAATACATTACCAATAGATTTGTTAAAAACATACATGGCAAATGTCTATTTGACATTCCATGCTATATCTTGGCTGAGAGGACTTCTTTAGCTTTTTTTCATTCGTGTTTACGAAACTTCTTGACATTGTACAATGCTTCCGGGTCAACAAACATTTCCGGGAAAATATTTTCGGGCATGCGTGATGAGGTTAAACTGAACGACCTCAACACCAATGTATAGAATATCGTTCTTTCGCAAACGAGACGACAGAATTTTTCGGGTTTTTCAAACGTTTTTTTTCGTTCACAATATCGATATCGCTCATTCATGGCTGGACATTATTGAGTAGAATATCGGCCGATCGCTCGCTGAACGGAAATTTTCGGCCGATTTTCTTATCGTGTATTCCAGCCATAAAGTCTGAAGGATAATAAACTGGCCCTTGATTTAGAAAATATCGGGAACCCCAATCTATGGAGAGGGTAGTTTTAGATGTACTAGCCGATTTAGATGCAACCTCCCCACTGCTTTTTTTAAAGCATAATGTACAGTAGGTTTGTTGTTGCTGTGCCATGTAAGGCCTTCATCTCAGGTACTGCATGTCTGACATTGCACCGCAAGGTTTTTTGTGATACCCTAGGGGCCACATAATGCTTACAGGGTTAAGCGGCATCATGCATTACCCAATGGTTCAGGGAACTTTGCTCTGCACAACGTCATACCGCTGAGTGAATGTAATTATTTTGCATGATTGGACCGTATTGTTATATGGTGTATTTATGAGGTGTGTTGCAGTACAGGACAGAATGTACCCCATATTTGTTTTTTGTTTTTTTTACATATTTTATATATAAAGTAAAGTATACTTTTTTCAAAAAACAAAAATGAAAAACAAAGCCAATCTCCAGCTAACACTCTTTAGCCAATTGAAGACCAGGCCTTTTCTGACACTTTTTTTGTTTACAAGTAAAAATCTGTAGTTTTTGCTAGAGAATTACTTAGAACCCCCAAACATTATATATTTTTGTAGCAGAGGCCCTAGAGCAGGGGTGGGGAACATTTTTTCTGCCAAGGGCCATTTGGATTTTTGTAACTTAATTTGGGGCCATACAAAATGTATGCATAAATGTAATAGGCATTGCGGCAAAAAACGCTGTAAAAAATTGCGTGACTTTGAGGTCACAAAAGTGTGAAAGGGGCCTTCAATAATCAAGGTATAGTGTGCCCCCTTTCAATGCAGAGTGACCACAGCGTGCCCCCTTTCAATGCAGACTGACCACAGCGTGCCCCCTTTTAATGCAGACTGACCACAGCGTGCCCCCTTTTAATGCAGACTAACCACAGCGTGCCCCCTTTCAATGTAGACTGACCACAGCGTGCCCCCTTTTAATGCAGACTGACCACAGCATGCCCCCTTTTAATGCAGACTGACCACTGCGTGCCCCCTTTCAATGCAGACTGACCACTGCGTGCCCCCTTTCAATGCAGACTGACCACTGCGTGCCCCTTTTCAATGCAGAGTGACCACAGTGTGCCCCCGTTTAATGCAGACTGACCACAGCGTGCCCCCGTTTAATGCAGACTGACCACAGCGTGCCCCCGTTCAATGCAGACTGACCACAGCGTGCCCCCTTTCAATGCAGACTGACCACAGCGTGCCCCCTTTCAATGCAGACTGACCACAGCGTGCCCCCTTTCAATGCAGACTGACCACAGCGTGCCCCCTTTCAATGCAGACTGACCACAGCGTGCCCCCTTTCAATGCAGACTGACCACAGCGTGCCCCCTTTCAATGCAGACTGACCACAGCGTGCCCCCATTCAATGCAGACTGACCACAGCGTGCCCCCATTCAATGCAGACTGACCACTGCGTGCCCCCTTTCAAAGCAGACTGACCACTGCATGCCCCCTTTCAATGCACAAAGCCAGTGCTCTTACCTGCAGTGGCGGCTTCTCCTCGAGTCCTCCCGTCTCCTCCTCGACCAATGGCATGTGTTCGCCTTTTCGGCCAATCAGGAAGCGGGTTTCAAACCCGCTTCCTGATTGGCCAGGGGGAGGATGCGTATTACAATAGCGAATTTTCATTTGCTATTGTCACACAAATGGGCGGGCTCGGGGCGCACTGCTCTGTGCTCCGGGTCCACCCTTTTCTGAGACTCACACTGTTAGGACGGAGCCATCGGCTCCTTCTGACACAGCAGCACGGGGGGGGCCGGACGCAACGATTGTGCGGGCCGCAGGTTCCCCACCCCTGCCCTAGAGAATAAAATGTTGGGTTTTGCAACTTTATATATCGCACTGTATTTGCGCAGCGGTTTTTCCAACACAAATATTTTTGGAAAAAATACACTTAATGAATTTTAATGCCCACAAAACACAATACAAAACTATATGTATTATATAATAAACAAATTTTTGACAAACTACTTTGCCATAGGTGATGCTTTAAAAGCCTTTACAGGTTACCAGTTTAAAGTTACAGAGGAGGTCTGGTGCTGGAATTATTGCTCTCGCTCATGGAGCGATCACCGTTTACGTATGCATGTGTTGGCCTATGCCTGAAAACGATTGCGAAACACGTTACATATTGCCGGAATGAGAGCAATAATTCTAGCACCAGACCTCCTTTGGAACGCTAAACTGATGACCTATGGGGGCTTTTAAAGCGTCGCCTATGAAAAATATGGGGGACTGATGTTTGTTGGGATTTCACGAGTGTATGGACATGTTGGGTATCTATTTACTTGTTGCAACTTTGTCTTATATTTTATCCAACAATTGGGTAATTTTTGGTGTTTTTGTGCCCCCTAAAGTTAACTTTAATGTGTTTTTTACTGACATTTTGTATTTCCTAGACCATCCTTTTTCAACCAGGGATTCCTTGGCAAAATGCCTAGAAACTGCTCAAAAATGTATACAAGCCAGCAGGTGGATCAAGCCCGCCTTTTAGTTACACAAAGCCACAGGTTTTTATTGTGCACCTTTAAAACCTTCCAGCCACCGGCATCCTAACAACCAGTGATGTCATCAGTGTTGATAAGAGGGGTGTTGATTGTCTGCACAACATCCTTGTTTGCCCCTTCCCATCAACACTGGGGGTCACATTAGATGAGAGAAACTGAGGGAGAGGGGGAAACAGTGGAATACTAGTTGGCATAAGGCCTCTTACACACGATACTCCTGTTTGAGCATCTCCTTTTTCAGCTGTAAATTTGTCTTATTGAAATGCGCACATTTTCACGCATATGCGTTTGTGCAAATTTGCGTCTTTTCGCACAAATGTATTCTTGCATTTTTGCAAAATATGCAAATTAGCATTTTTCAGATCAACAGTATGTTCGTGTGCGTTCATTTGTGCGTATTTGCGCGCATTAGGCGTAAATTACTGTGCAAAAATGCAGATTTTTCTATTTTGTTCTTACTGAAGAATACAAGGTACTCCTTTATGCGCCTGTGTGCCTATGCACATTACAATTAATGGGCTGTATTTAAGTTCAGAAAAAAAAAAAAAAAAAGCTGTACTGAGCTTTTTGAAGCTGCAGTGTGCAAGTGGCCTTAGTGTGCAAAAGCGTATTTGCTTTGTAAGAATAAATCACCTCTAATGTTGGGTGTCCTACGTGTGTCGATGCCACTGCATAATGTATAACTTTCAGAATAGTTTTTTACATTTAAGAATGGGGTGCCATAGGATTGTGCATAATTTTAAAGGGTGACTTGATTGAAAAAAATGTGAGAAACACTGTCCTAGACCTTTGCAATAATATCGCGTGACATAAAAAAATTGGTACTACCACTTTTTTTATTCTCTAGGGCAGGGATCCTCAAACTACGGCCCTCCAGCTGTTGCAGAACTACACATCCCATGAGGCATTGTAACATTCTGACATTCACATACATGACAAGGCATGATGGGAATTGTAGTTCCTGAACAACTGGAGGGCCATAATTTGAGGACCCCTGCTCTAGGGTGTCTGCTTTCAGAAAATATATGTTTTGGGGGTTTTATTTAATCTTCAGGCCTAAAATTATATTTTAAACGTATACAAAAAAAAAAAAAAATGGCTCTGGAAGCGCAAGGGTTAAATTATAAGTTCACCTTCGGGAACATGTTACATGTTCTACCAGTAGGCTGTTGGTTAAAAAAAAATCTAGCTCCTAACTTTTTTTAGCTGGCTCCTAGACTCAAAGCAAATTAGTCAAGCCCTTCTTTACCAATTTAAAAATGGAGTCGCTTACATTCGGGAAACTGGAAGTGATGAAACTGCTCATCTCTTCTGGCTTCCTATACCACAGAGATCATCGAGGACCTTTCGGTTTTCAACAATCTCTGTGGTAAGCACCAGGAGGGCCCGCCTGTAAAAGCCATCCAGTGGAGCTAATTAGCCGCTAGGATGGCATTTACATAAAAGTCGGCCGCCAGAAGAACTAAAACAATAGCGGGATAATGCCTGTAGCTGCACTTAAAGCCAAATGACATCAAATGACATACATGTGCATAATTTGGCGTTAAGTGGTTAAGCAGTTACAGTATTTTTTTCCCTTTCAGTGATAAATGATTTGTCTCAACCCTCTAACTGATGCTGGAAAATAACAGACTTGCAGGGTCACTAGGTCCTCCGGTGACCCTGCCAGTAGGGAAAGAAAACCAAAAAAGGAAACTAATGTAACCACCACATCTAAGAATTGGTAAGCTGCAATATAATAAATGTTTTTGGGTTTAATACCACTTAAACGCTGCTTTAAAAAATATTCTATTAACCACTTGCCGACCGCCGCACGACTATCTACGTCGGCGGTCAGCCCCTCACAGGCAAACTAACGTAGGGCTACGTTGCTTGCTTGTGAGGGTCTAGGGAGCGAGCGCGCGCCCCCAGAGGCGCGCTCCCGCTCCCGCGTGGTCACGGACCCCCCCGCGCGTGTGACCAGCGGACCCGATGTCCGCCGGCCACTCGGCGATCGGCGGGGGAGAGGGAGAATGTCAGGCAGCTTGTGTAAACAAACTGCCTGTCATTCTCCTCGCTGCAAAGACACTGATAAAACGGATCTGGTATGTAGATCCGTTGATCAGTGTCCTTACAGCTAGAGCCACAGCCAATCACAGTAGAAACCACGCCCCTAGGGACACACACAGCCCCTCCCTTCCAAATAAAGTTAACCCCTTCACTACCAGTGTATTTTTACAGTAACAGTGCATATGTATAGCACTGATTACTGTATAAATGTCACTGGTAACCCCAAAAGTGTCAAAAATGTCAGTCAAGGGTCCGATCTGTCCGCCGCAATGTCGCAGTACCGCAAAAAAAAAATCGCAGATCGCCGCCATTACGCGTTAAAAAAAAAAACAACAAAAATGACAAAAATCTTTCCCTTTGTTAGTAAACGCGATAACTTTTGCGCAAACCAATCAAAATAAGCTTTTTGCGATTTTTTTTACCAAACATAGGTAGCATAAAACAAATTGGCCGAAAATTTTTAAAAATTTTGATTTTTACATTTTTTTTGGGGGGAATTTCATATAAAAAAATGTGAAAAATATTGCTATTTTTGCAAAATTGACGCTCTTTTTTTGTTTATAGCGCGTGATCAAAAAATCGCACAGGTGATCAAATACCACCAAAAGAAAGCTCTGTTTGTGGGAAAAAAAGGACGTCAAATTTGTTTAGGTACAGCGTCGCACGACCGCGCAATTGTGCGTTAAATTCACGCAGTGCCGAATCGCAAAATACCCCCTGGTCGGAATGGGGGTAAAATCTTCCGGGGCTTAAGTGGTTAAAGTATGTAATCTTACATAAAAAAAAAAACAACACACACAACTACCTTTGCTTTCATTTTTGCTCTTCGGAAGTGGTGTAATGTATTATAGAAAGAAATTATTCAGCGCTCAGATCTAGCAAAAAATGGTATATATGCAGCTGAACACCGGAATAGGTCAAACCTATCAATACCCAATACAAACAATTCAATTCAAATAGGTGCAGCGCTAAAATTGCATACAGTAAATCGCAATATCTGCTAAATGTATACAAAAAATGTCCATATATCAGTAGTAAGGTTTAAAGAGTAGTTCCTCCAACTTCATAAGTACTAAGGAGACCCGTGCTGTTAAGATGAATGCAGGCACCACTTCAAACGTGAATCCATCACCAGAGTTAGTACAAGCCTCTCACCTCGATCACTCGACCATTAAAGGTCACTGCACTTTAAGTCAGGGTATATAGCCAGATGGACTCCTGTAAAAACCCGATCTCCTGTGCTCTGAAGCGGACTCCAAGATCAATCAGCAGTCGTTCATCCCATAAAAGACATGAAAAGATCTAGTGCTCTCCATCTAAAACGGCTTTATTTCAAGTACTTAAAAAGGTACTACTCACATAGGAAGCACTTTCCCAGTGCATTAAGGAAGACGTGAAATCAGAAGCATGTAGCAATGGTGTGCTCCGATGCAGCAATACCTCCGGAGCGTCGCGGGTGACGTCACAACTCCTCCCCCGTACGCGTTGCGTCAGTGGGCGAGACTTCTTCAGCGGGGTAAAGAGTGTAATGTATTCTTTCATTTCTGAGCATGCGTGGTCTTGGTCACACTTTTTTTTTTTTTAACAAATGCTATACTAGTCTGTTCGTACTAGAAAAATGTTCATGCTTATCCTTTTGGATATTTTCACATGAACTGTCGTGATTGGCTCTCGAAAAGCGGAGTACCATTGATCAGATTATCAGATGAGAGCCCCAAAAGCAGTATTTTTCATCTGATTTTTTCATCCTGTGTACTAGGCATAAGACTGAAAGTGCATCAATGATGCAGAATTTTGATGTGCTTCCATAAAATTGCTTGGTCTAATAAAAGTCAATGGGAGTGCACCAAAAAAAAAAAAAAAAAGGGCACACACAGTGTAAACCCAGGCTAAAAGATTTTCTGAAAAATGGATGACGGGATATCGCTTACGCTGCATGCACACCTGGGCGACATGGGAGCATCACATTTTTTGGCGTGACAGAATAAACTGCCCTACACTCTGAAAAACGCACCAAAGTAGCCGCAGTGCCTTTTCTTTGGAGCTGACGCGTTTTTACACATTTTTGTATGTTACAAAATGCCTATTTTAGCGCATTTGGGGTGTCATTGGAAGAAATGAAATCCAAAACGCATGTTTTCTGCAAAATGCACCTGGTTCAATTTAATGGGCTGCAGCACTACAAGGACACAGCAGGGAGGACTCCCCCATCCACCTGCAATATGAAGATGGGGAAATCGCCTCGGATTTTTTGTAATGCATGTCCAGCTTTGGTGTCACTTTAAAGATACGACCTAGTTACAGACAAAGAGTGATGCTTAAAAATCAGTACAGCTTCCATCAGACACAGGTTACAAAGGGACACCATCATCTCTCATCTCCAGTTATGTTGGAGGCCAGCAGGAGGAAATCTGATGGCTTTTGTGTCCAACATGCATGGAAATGAATGGGGATCGAACCTGTCCACACCGGACACTCAGCCCATTCTTCTGATTGGGGTCATGTCATTGTTCTCACCGTCTGATCTGTCATGGATCTACAAAGACTAAAAGAGAGAAAGCAAACCACGATAATAGAATTCAGCAGATCTACAAGTGATCGCTGTGCAGAGATCCATCCTGACAGCCAAGGATCCTGGATTGGGAATGGCTCCTCTCTAGATCTATTATAGGGCATCGCATCCACATGTTAGCTGTGGCACCTGCTGGACCACCCCGACCCCTGCTGACTTCCAATCGCTCTCATCTAATGATCATTAATCGTCTCCAATCAGCAATCTGATCGGTTCTAGCTGAATTCCTCCTAAAATAACAATAGTCTCCATGCAGAAGAGAATCCCCCACCGATCGGCCATACACACAGTACCTGATCTCCTTGATGCTCTCCAGCTTACACATGATCTCCTGCTCATCCCCCATGCTCTGCGCTTTACACTTCACCGTCCAGTGGAATGTGAAAAGCACCAACAACACAGTACAATGGATAGAGATGTGAGCACAGCTCCAAGCAGGCACAGGGACACTCCGCACTGCTTGCTGGGAAATTAAGTTCTCTCTACCGCCTCCCCATAGCTAATGTCCGGCTCCAGGACTACATCTCCCAGAAGGCTCCGCGCTCCTGTGTACACTATCTACTTCCTGCAGGCGATTGCTCTCTTACTCCCAGTCTTAATCAATGTGCTGGAGCTAATGATGTGAGAGCTTGTCAGGGGAGGGAGGGCAGCGCTTTGTGCCCAGATTAATGGCAGACTGAAGATCACAATATATTGCCTTCTCTAATGAGTGTGTGTTGCCCTGCTGGGAAGATCGCTGATATCCTTGTCCTCGGCTGACTGCACCCTCCATTTATCAATGGCTTATTAGTGTAAGCAGGAAAATGTCTAGGATTACAATAATGGGTTTCTTCCCTCTCCTGACCATTCAGAATGTACATCAAGACTCATATCAAGGGCTCGCTTACACCGCAATCTCTGCGTTTCCTGTGCGCTTCTGTGTGTGCGTTTGCAGTGTGTTTATTTTTTACATTTATTTTCTTTACGAAGTTGCATTTAAAAATAGAGCATGCTGTACTTTTTTCAAAACATTGCAGCGGTATAAACTAGGCTCATTGGAATCCATTCATTTTTATTGCATATGCCTTCATACTGCATTTAAACAAGGCACCTAACTACATCTGGTATAAATGGAAACGCATCAAAAACGTGCATGCAGAAATGGATTTGGAGTGCATATTTGTGGTGTGAACTGGCCATAAAAAAAGCAAAAAAATGCACTGGAATGCATCAAAAAGCGCACATGCAGGAACATATCTGGAGGATGTTTTTGTAGTGTGAGCTGGCCCCTAAAGTATATTTAAAAAAAAATCAGGATGAGGGATGTTACTGACATTAAGGGTCAGTTGACACCACATGCAGTCCAGTGTGTTTTTTTTCTGTATTATAAATGCATGGATAGTAGGTTACAGTACCTTTCTACCTATTTTGTTACATAAAGCCCCGTACACACGTACCGATTGTCGGTAAATATTCGACCAATCGGCCGATTGTAGGCTTGTTAGTATGATGCTTCCGACAGCGCATTTTCGGCCGAACAGAATCTGTCGTGCAGGCATTAAAATTTTTGTTGGCCAACACCAGAACGGCCGATTGTTCGCCAGTCAGTACAGAATTCGGCCGACAGACAGCAGATTTGCAAGACTGGGCATGCTCAGAAAAGAAAAAAGACAAGGAAAGTTAACCATCACATGACATCACTTCTGCAGTTGGCTGTTGTTGGCCGACAAAATTCGTGTGCAGTCTTTTGCAGTTTTCAACAGACAAGACAGCCCTGGACAAAAGACGGCCGATCGTTCGGCCGACGATCAGTACGTGTGTACGGGGCTTTACAGCTTTGAATTCAATGTTTTGTAATTCCGAATTGTATGTGATGGATCAGAACACAATAGTCTAAGTTGGTGAAGTGAAATGAGAAAAATATATACATAAAACTATTTTTTAGAAATAGAAAACAGAAAATTGATATGTATTCACCCCCTTTGTTATGAAGCCCATAAAAAGCTCTGGTGCCACCAATTACCTTCAGAAGTCACATAATTAGTGAAGTGTCACATGATCTGTCATTACATATACAGTGCACACCTTTTTTAAAAGGCCCCAGAGACTGCAACACCTAAGCAAGAGGCACCATTAACCAAACACTGCCATGAAGACCAAGGAACTCTCCAAACAAGTAAGGGACAATGTTGTTGAGAAGTACAAGTCAGAGTTAGGTTATAAAAAATATCCAAATCTTTGATGATCCTCAGGAGCACCATCAAATCTGTCATAGCCAAATGGAAAGAACATAGCACAATAGCAAACCTGCCAAGAGACGGCTGCCCTCCAAAACTCACGTACCGGGCAAGGAGGGCATTAATCAGAGAGTCAGCACAGAGACCTAAGGTAACCCTGGAGGAGCTGCAGAGTTCCACAGCAGAGACTGGAGTATCTGTACATAGGACGACAATAAGCCGTAAGCTCCATAGAGTTGGGCTTTATGGCAGAGTGGCCAGAAGAATGCCATTACTTTCAGCAAAAAACAAAATGGCACGTTTTTGAGTTTGCGAAAAGGCATGTGGGAGACTGCCAAAATGTATGGAGGAAGGTGCTCTGGTCTGATGAGACTAAAATTGAACTTTTGGGCCATCAAAGAAAAGCTATGTCTGGTGCTACATGCAAGGATATTCTTGAGCAAAACCTGTACTACTCTGTGCATGATTTGAGGCTAGGACGGAGGTTCACCTTCCAGCAGGGCAATGGCCCCAAACACACTGCTAAAGCAACACTTGAGTGGGTAAAGGGGAAACATGTAAATGTGTTGGAATGGCCTAGTCAAAGTCCAGACCTCAATCCAATAGGAAATTGGTGGTCAGAATTAAAGTGGAGTTCCACCCTATTTTTATACTTACCTCCATCTTCTCGCTCCGGGTCACCTGAAAAAGAAATGGATAATCGCATATTTTTTTTTTTTTTACTTACCTCGTAGCGAAGAAAAAATACTTACCTTACTTCCTTCTTCCTCCTTCCTGGGCCGCGGCCCGTCGTCACTTCCTGGCTCTGCAATGATTCCTGGGAGCTGAACGTCGTAGCTCCCAGGAATCATTGCGCCTGCACCGGCCCCGACGTCAGTTCCGGGTCGCGCGCGTCATCCCCTTCTAAACAGCATCTAGGCATGCCCAGAAGCTGTAGAGGGATGACGCGCGCGACCCGGAAGTGACGTCGGGGCCGGCGCAGAGCATCGTGGGACCAAAGAAGGCGGAAGAAGACGCCGAAGGGGATCTCGCTGGCTTCAAGCTGCCCACATCTGAGATGGCAGCGCTGGACAAGACGTTTGCAAGGTAAGTATTTGTCCTAACAGGTAAGTGCAACCCGGGACAGATCAGAGGCTAGCCATTGTGGAATGTACTAGCCCTGACTGTCCCGGGGGTATTAAAAAAAAAAAAAAAATCCAGGGTGGAACTCCGCTTTAAAGATTGCTGTTCACAAGTGCAAAAAAACAAGTGGTAAGATGTGGCAAGCTCATAGAGACTTATCCAAAACAACTTGGATCAACATTGAATTTTTCTGTTATTTTGTCCTATTTGTTGTTTGCTTCACAATAAAAAAAAAAAAAAATCTTCAAAGTTGTGGGCATGTTCTGTAAATTAAAAGATGCAAATTCTCAAACAATCCATGTTAATTCCAGGGTGTGAGTCAACAAAACACAAAAAATGCCAAGGGGGTGAATACTTTTGCAAGGTACTGTATATGGTTTTCAATGGCATAGTTCACACCAGTGAGGTCGGTTCCAGAAAAAAAAAGTAGAACATGCTGCTTTTTTTTTCGGCACTGTACTGGAATGTGGTAAAACGCATCAAAAATGCACTGAAACACACATGTCCTTATTTAAGGTAAAGAAGAAAGGGGGGGGGAATGCATTAGAAATGTGCATGCAAAAAAGCATCTGGACTGCGTTTCTATGGTGTGAACTGGCCCTTGAGGCCAGTTCACACCACATGCGTTCCAGTGCTTTTTTTTTTTTTTTTCTGCATCCAAAATACATAGAAAGTAGGTTACATGGTTTTCAATAGCATAGTTCACACCAGTGCCTTCCAGTTTCAGAAAAAAAGTAGAACATGCTGCATTTTTCCTGCTCAGAACTGTACGGGAACGCGGTTAACTGCATAAAAAAAAAAAAAACGCACTGGATGGACCCCAGTAGGGTGAAAAAAAAAAAAAAACAGGAAGAGGAAGGAAAAAAGGGGGGAAAAACCATCTGGACCACATCACCCCCCGCCTGGCACCTGCCGTGATTGTACACTGCGGGAGCTTGTCAGCAAGTTCCAGCCAATGATTCAGGAGCAGCTGATCGGCTGTGTACAACATGGTAAACAACACAGAGCTCTGTACAGAGGGAGCGATCTGTCAGTTTTTCATCCCTGCCAAGCAGAGATGAGAAACTGAGGCTGGGTTCACACTATTTTGAATTGGATGCTGATTTAACCGCATCCAATTTGCATGTCAGGAGATTGTGACCAGCCCTCTATGGCAGTGGTCCTCAACCCTGGCCCTCAGGGCCCACTAACAGGCCAGGTTTGCAAGATAACTGATATCATTTGGTGCTCAGTGATTGCAGTACTCCAGTCTGCATCTCCCCAAGGTAATACTTAAAATCTGGCCTGTTAGTGGGCCCTGAGGACCGGAGTTGAGGACCACTGCTCTATGGAGCTGGTTCCCCAATCTCCAGAGCGGCTCCGGTGTGAATTGCACAGGAGTCCTGTGCGTCTTCAGGTCCTTCATGAACCTTCATCAGACAAGCTGCCATAAATGTGGGGCGAATGTTGTCTGGTTTCTATTGAACCGGCCGATGTCGGCCGACATTCGGCTCGTGTGTACTAGACTTTAGACAAGCTCAGTCCACACTCAAGAATGAGGGATCACATACAGATAAAACTTCCTCTACATATGCATGAGAATTATAATCGAGACCTCTTAACCACTTTATCCCCGGAGGATTTGGCTGCTCAATGACCAGGCCCCTTTTTTCAACTTGGCACTGCGTGACTTTAACTGACAATTGCACGGTCATGCAATGCTATACCAAACAAAATGTATGTCCTTTTTTCCCCACAAACAGAGCTTTCTTTAGGTGGTATTTGATCACCTCTGCGCTTTTTATTTTTTGCGATATTAATAAAAAATAAGCAAACATTTTGAGAAAAAATTACATTTTCAACTTTGTCTTTTAAAAAATATCCAATATACAGTAAAACCTTGGATTGCGAGCATAATTCGTTTCGGAAACATGCTTGTAATCCAAAGCACTCTTATATCAAAGCAAATTTTCCCATAAGAAATAATGGAAACTCAGATGATCCGTTCCACAACCAATTATTCATAAGTCTTTCAGTTTATAGTCTATATACAAAGATTCTAGCAATGTGATAGGTTGTGTCATCATAAAATGTCCATCCACAAAAGGCGCCTCCACTACGGGATTAGAAGCAAAATCCAGCAGGAGCTACAGAGTATAAAAGAGAAGAGAGGTGCCTCTAAGTGTAGCAGTATGGGGACATTTAATGAAGGTACAACATTTAGCAACTCATATGGTTGATGATTAAAGAGGCACATCTAAGTATGCAGGCATCTGGGGTAAAGCTGTCCACATAGACCATCTTCTGAACCACTGGCTCTCACCGATGTCAGTCTGCAATTGTGATTGGGAAGACTACCCTGCAGTAGAGTGATCTGAAAGCGAGACTTTGAATCGCTCGTGGAGCGCTGCGTGGAAGGATGTGATGAAGATGGCAGTGCGAAGGATGGTCTATGTCCGTGATGGCGAACCTTGGCACCCCAGATGTTTTGAAACTACATTTCCCATGATGCTCAACTACACTGCAGAGTGCATGAGCATCATGGGAAATGTAGTTTTAAAACATCTGGGGTGCCAAGGTTCGCCATCACTGGTCTATGTGGACAGCTTTACTCCGGATGCCTGCATACTTAGATGTGCCTGTTTTAATCATCAACCATGTAAGCTGCTAAATATTGAACCTTCATTAAATGTAACCATATTGCTACACCTAGAGGTGCCTCTCTTCTCTTTTATACCCAGTTGTGACATGACGCTACTTGTATATCAAGACATCGCTTGTATATCAAGTCAAAATTTATTTAAAAAATTAGCTGGTCTTGCAAAGCGCTCTCAAACCAAGTTACTCTCAAACCAAGGTTTTACTGTACTCAATTTATTTCATATATTTTGGCCAAAATGTAATTAGTTACATGTCTTTGACAAAAAAAATCTCAATGAGGGTATTTTTATTGGTTTGCGCAAAAATTAGAGTGTCTACAAACTATGGTGTAAATACTGGAATTTATGCAGCTTTTACTTTCTGACTGCCTATCTCATTTCATGAAGTGCTAAAATGGCATGGCAGTACAACACACACACACACACACACATTACCACTTTTTGGAAAGTAGACATCCTAAGAAATGTCCTGAGAGGCATGTTGAGCTCATTGAATATTACATTTTTTTTGTCACAGGTGTTTGAAAAATGACAAAAACATTTTTTTTTTTTTTTTACACAAAGTTGTCATTGAAATGATATATTGCGCATGCATGCCATGGGTATATGTGTAATTACACCCCAAAATATATCCTGCTGCTTCTCTTGAGTACAGGGATACCACATTACCACATGTGTGAGACTTTTTGGAGCCTAGCTGTATACGGGACCCCGAAAACCAATCACTACCTTCAGAATTTCAAAGGGCGTACATTTTTCACTGCATTTAGGTTTAGGAGGCCCTGAAACGTCAAGATACCACAAAACCCCCCAAATGACCCCATTTTGGAAAGTAGACACCCCAAGCGGTTTGCTGAGAGGCATGGTGAGTCCACGGAATATTTTATATTTTGCCACAAGTTTGGGGAAAATTACATTTTTCTTTTTTTTTAATTTGTCACTAAAAGATAAATTGCTCACACATGCCATGTGTATATGTAGAATGACACCCTGAAATATATTCTGCTGCTTCTCCTGAGTACAGGGATACCACATGTGTGAGACTTTTGGGGAGCCTAGCTGTGTACAGGACCCCAGGAGGTAAAATGTGCAATTTTTGCCATTAGAAAACCTGAAGGTGGTTATTGGCTTTCCAGGTTATGTATACACAGCTAGGCTCCCAAAAAGTCTCACATATGTGGTATCTCTGTACTCAGGAGAAGCAGCTGAATGTATTATGGGGTGTCATTTCACATATACCCATGGCATGCATGAGCAATATATCATTTAGTGACAACTTTGTGTAAATAAAACAAAAAAAAAATTGTCACTTTCCCGAAACTAAGGGCAAAATATAAAACACTCCATGGACTCAATATGCCTCTCAGCAAATAGCTTTGGGTGTCTACTTTTCAAAGAGGGGTCATTTTGGGGGTGTTTGAACTGTCCCGGCATTTTATGCTCAATCTTAGCCACACATCACCCACTCTTCTAACCACTTGAAAACCAGGCCTTTTCTGTTACTTTTTGTTTACATGAAAATATATATATTTTTTACTAGAAAATTACTTTGAACCCCCACACAATATATATTTTTTTAAAGCAGAGGCCCTACAGAACAAAATAGTGGGTGTTGCAATTTCTTTTGTCACACGGTATTTGCGCACAAATTTTCCAAACACAATTTCTGCGAAAAAAATATATTTTTTTAAAATTTAATGCACAAATGCACTATATAATTCCAAATTGTTTGGTAAAATTTAAAAGATGATCTTATGCTGAGTACATAGATACCAAACATGGCATGCTTTAAAAATTGCGCACGCCTGTGCAGCGGCAACAAACTACGTACATTTTTAAAAGACTTTAAAAGTCTTTACAGGTTACCACTTTAGACTTACAGAGGAGGTCTACTGCAAGAATTACTGCCCTCAATCTGGCGTTCGTGGCGATACGTCACATGCATGCTGCAGTTGCGGTTTACATATGACACTAGACCAACGCTAGCGTGCGCCTTTGCGCGCAAGCACGGGGGGACAGGGGGGCTTGATTTTGTTTTTTGTTTTTTTTTTGCTTTTTTATGTTATTTTGACACCTTTCCTTTCCTTTCATTTTTTTTTTTTTTTTTTTTTTTTTTTCCATAATTGTTATTACAGTGAATTTAAATATCCCCTATGATAGCAATCTGCAGTGACAGGTACTCCTTTTTTTTTTTTTTTTTTTTTAAATTGGGGTCTTTTAAACTCTAGATCTCTCCTCTGACCTTAACGCATCTAACCACACCAAGATTGGTGTGATAAGATGCTTTCCCAATTTCCCAATGGAGCTGTTTATTTCTTGTTCATGACAGAAGTCATGAAATGCTCGTAGCTTCCGGTATCTTAGGCCATAGAGATGATTTGGAGCCATTCTCTTCTCCAATCAGCTCTATGGTTAGATAATTGAACCACCAGCTGCACTCTCGGGTTAACCGGAGGGACAGGGGAGCCCGAGAAAAACCACGGAAGGCGGCGGGAAGGGGGGGGGGTCCCCTTCCACTGCTTGTAAAAGCAGTCTAGCAGCTAATTATCTGCTAGGATCACTTTTACATGTAAGCCGACCACTGGCTGTAAAAAACGATACCAAGGTGATGCCTAAATCTGCAGGCATCATCCTGGTATAACTACTCAAAGTCCAGCAACGTATCAGTACATTGCTGGTCGTTGTTTGGCATATAGTGCAGGCTTTTTTTTTTTTCATGCACCCTGTGGCCTGAACGAAAAAAATAAATCAGCACAGGAAAATTGTATAGTATTACACACCATTAACCGCTCAAACATCCAAACCCACTTCTTAATGATGGGTATACATGACAAAATTCCATGTATACCTAATGGTTTTTTGCTATCCCATGTGCCCCAGAGCAGCGGGAGCGAGCAACGAAGGGCTACGTCGCTTTACCCAGAAGCAGCTGAGTGCCGCAGTAAATGTACGGTGGGCGGGGCTGAACTGTTTTTTTTTTTTTAGTTTGGACAGAGGGACTATGGATTGGAGTACCTATTATGTCTTTATTGCACAGACAGTGCCCGTTAAAGAGATTCACCCTCTCTATTTGTCCTGTTTACCATTATCATTGAAAGGGAAAGTAAAAGAAAATCCCACATTTTGGGTTGTCCCCAGAAAAGTAAGGTGAAATCTTCAGATGGGAACACTAGTTCTGGTGAGCTGGGGGGCCTCAATGGATTCCTTTGATTTGCAGGGATTTCCTCTCGCTTCCTGTTTTAGCTATGAAACAGGAAGTGAAGGTAAATCTCTCTAATGAGAAACAGATGGCAAAATAAGATTTACAGAGGCTATAACCCTCTTTTACGCTATCCAAAATGAAAAAAAGTTATGCCTATAGCTCTACTTTAAGTAGTAAATGCTTCTTTTTACATAAAGTTTTTTTTTTTTTTTTTTTTAATTGCACTGGAGATTGTATTGTGGTAAATTTCTATGCAGAGTCCAGCTTTTTAACACTTTGATTAATAATTTGTAACATGTAATAATCCTTGGGGCATCTCAGCTAGTACCCTTCAACCCTTGTCATTATCAAATAAATTCATTTACATTGTTTATTGTTTTTAAATTTGTATAATATGTATTATCTGCAAAATCCTTATAATTCCGTTTCATTTATTTTTATTGAGTGCAAAAAAAGAATTTTATAAAAGAATGTCTGGTGGTTTTCCTTCATGGCACATTATTATTGAAATTCAAATTGAAATAAAAATCTGCATAACAAGGAATAATGTGAAACCAAAATAGGTTCAGAGGGTAGGTCCTGGGTCCAGGCTTAGCAGCTTGTGTAACATATGAAGCAAAAGCAAGACTACAGTAGACAAGATCCAGCAGCCTCGTAGATTCGGAATGCCTTCCCAAACACTCACATGATATCAGGTTGTCTATCATGAATATTTCAGAACTGTAGAGAAGTCAAGAAGCACCAAAAAGAGAAGAGCACTATAAGGCCCCTTTCACACGAACGATCCGATCAGATCCGCCTGTCAGTTTTTTAGGCGGATCTGATCGGATCCTCCATGCATCCTTATGGGGCAGTGGATGTCAGCGGAGACATGTCAGCTGACACCCGCTGCTATCCGATTCCGATCCTGTCCGTGAAATCCGGACGGATGGAAACCCTATTTTCCATCCGTCCAGGAGATCGGATGGTATCGGATGAGAGCGGACAGGCGGTCCGCTCTCATCCAATTCCCCCATAGAGAGCAGCGGGGCTCTGACACCTCCCTCTCTGTACACAGAGCGGAGAGGGAGCTGACACCTGCCTGCTCAGCGGGATCTGCGGATTAATCCCCCGCTGAGCAGCACAGAGTCCACCAACAGAGGCAGACCGTGTGAAAGGACTCTTAGGAAAACTTGGAGCAAGAAGACAGAACTAGAAAATGCAAAATAAAATCTCCACTCTGCTAAGAACTCCCGACCCACTTTCAAGATCAAAAAGCTTTATCATTTTGAACTCAATTTATTAAATAGAATTACATCTACCCCAAATTGCAAAACTGCAAATGTATGAAGAACCTCCCTATGGTATAAACCCATGTAAGTATTTTACATGCATTTAAAACATTCATAATAATAGTGATTACAGACAGCTGATACATTTATAGTATATTATATTCATAAGTCAATTTGAAATGTATTTATGAATGAGATTTTATCTAAAGGGTAATTTCCTAGCTGTATTATTCCATGTTTTAAACCCCCAAATCTTATAATTAAACTGGCATACAGCCCTTGGATGCAGCTTACACTTATTCACTGCCACAACCTGTACAGGAATGGGTAATATTAACCCCCGGGGGTGCGCATCTGCAGCCCTCCAGGTGTTGTTGAACTATATGTCCCATGAGGCATTGCAACACTCACAGTTACAAGCAGCGGGGATCGGCGGATCAATCCTCGCTGAGCAGAGAACGGTCCGCACCGGACAGCGGACCGTGTGAAAGGAGCCTTAACCACTTGCCGACTGCCTAACGTAGATCTACGTCGGCAGTCAGCCTAACGTAGACCTACGTCGCTTTGCCTGTGAGGGTCTAGGGAGCGAGCGCGCGCCGCCGGAGGCGCGCTCCTGCTCCCGCGTGGTCACGGACCCCCCCGCGCGTGTGACCGGCGGACCCGATGTCCGCCGGTCACTCTTCGATCGTCGGGGGAGAGGGAGAAAGTCAGGCGGCTTGTGTAAACAAGCTGCCTGTCATTCTCCCCTGTGTATGAAGGATGATCATACGGTTCTACTATGTAGAACCGTTGATCACTGTTCATACATCTGAAGCCACAGCCAATCACAGTAGAAAGCACGCCCCTAGGGACACACATAGCCCCTCCCTTTTAAAAAAAAGTTAACCCCTTCACTGCCAGTGTATTTTTACAGTAACAGTGCATATGTATAGCACTGATTACTGTAGAAATGTCACTGGTAACCCCAAAAGTGTCAAAAATGTCAGTCAAGGGTCCGATCTGTCCGCCGCAATGTCGCAGTACCGCAAAAAAAATCGCAGATCGCCGCCATTACGCGTTAAAAAAAACACCAAAAATGACAAAAATCTTTCCCTTTGTTAGTAAACGCGATAACTTTTGCGCAAACCAATCAAAATACGCTTTTTGCGATTTTTTTTACCAAACATATGTAGCATAAAACAAATTGGCCGAAAATGTTAAAAAATTTAGATTTTTACATTTTTTTGGGGGGGATTTTCATATAAAAAAATGTGAAAAATATTGCTATTTTTGCAAAATTTACGCTCTTTTTGTTTATAGCGCATGATAAAAAAATCGCACAGGTGATCAAATACCACCAAAAGAAAGCTCTTTTTGTGGGAAAAAAAGGACGCCAAATTCGTTTAGATACAGCATCGCACGACCGCGCAATTGTCCGTTAAAGTCACGCAGTGCTGAATCGCAAAATACCCCCTGGTCAGGAAGGGGGTAAAATCTTCCGGGGCTTAAGTGGTTAAAGTATAACTAAAGGCAAAACGTTTTCTTTAATTTTGGATAGTTGGGGAGATTTGCCTTCATTTCCTGTCCCATAGCCAAAACAGAAAGTAAGAGCAATCCTTACAAATTAAAGGAATCCCTTGGGGACCCACAGGCTAACAGAACTAGTGTCCCCATTGGAAGATTTCCCCTCTATTACTTTTCTGGGGACAACCCAAAATTTTGGATTTTCTTTTACTTTTACCTTCAATGCTAATGGTAAACAGAAGAAATGGAGAGGATGAACAGGGGCACAGAAAGCAATTAAACACTTAAGGACCGAGCCCATTTTTGACACATTTTGTTTAAAGTTAAAATCTGTAATTTTTGCCAGAAAACCACTTACAACCCCCAAACATTGTATATATATATATATATATTGTGACAGGAAGTCAGCTAAATCTGGGAATGTAGTCACAGGAAGGAGATACATTTCCACCTGATTTAGAAAGTCCATTAATTAATTTAGGGTGTTGGCTACAGAGCTAGCCAGCAGGAAGTTGAAAGGCCTTCACCTGTTCAGAATGAGGGAGTTAAGGCTCTATAATTTGTTCAGAGAAAGTCCTATTGTTTGCTGCCTCCAGAAGCTGCATCCTGAAGCCATGTGGGCTGGGAGCAGGAGGACAGTCAGCGTGTGCCTCCCGACAGGATGTGTGGGCCTGGGAGAAGACCCCCCGGAGTGATGTGTGCCCGGGACGGTAACCAAGGGTGAATACGTCTCAAAGGTGAGAAGACGAACTGTTGATGTGAAAGAAACAAAGGACTGTGTTGCCCTGTGAAGCTATTATAAAAGGACTATTGAGTGTCCGTTGTAGGACAAGGAAGTCTGCCCGACGGTAGGTTGGAGACAGACACTTAGGCAGGTTCCAGTTGTGAGAAGGTAGCCGCCCACAGAGGCAAGGATTTATTTTCTGTTTTATTTTATTTTGGATGTTTTGCTGCATACAGCCTGGTGAAGAAAACACCATTTAATAAACCACACTGTTTGTTTGCAAGCACTTGTCGGCTACCTCTCTGGGAAAACGCACCCCCCAAGGGGTCATCCACACCCGCCACCGAGCTAATCCCTCACAATATATATATATATATATATATATATATATATATAATATTATATAAAAAATTTTTTTTAGCAAAGACTCTGGAGAATAAAATGGGGGTCATTGCAATATTTTTTTGTCACGCTGTATTTGCGCAGCGGTCTTTCAAATGCCATTTTTTTTTGAAAAATTACATTTCACTGCATTTAAAAAAAAACGAAACAGTAAAAGTTAGCCCATTTATTTTGTATATTGTGAAAGATGATGTCACGCCAAGTAAATAGATACCCAACATGTTACGGTTTAAAATTGCGCACACCCACGGAATGGCGACAAACTACAGTCAATAAAAATCTCCATAGGCGACGCTTTAAAAAATGTTAACGGTTATCAGTTTAGGGTTAGAGTGTAGCTCTTTTTTTTTTTTAATTATTGCTCTCGCTCTGGCGATCGCGGCGATACCTCACATGTGTGGTTTGAACAGTGATTTCATTTGCGCCGTGACTTCCATATACGTTTTCTTTCGTGCGCGAGCTCACGGCGACTGGGGGCAGCTAAAAATGTATTTATTTATTTTTTTTCCTATTTATTTATTTTTATTTTAGCACAGGTTTTTTAGGCTCGGTTCACACTATTGCGATGCGGGAAGGCTGCGAATTCGCAGCCTGTTCCCGCATCGCACACGCACCCCCGGCAGTTCACACTGCCATATGCGATCCGCTGGGGGTGTCAATGTAATCTTAACGACACCCCCAGTTTGATCGCATATCGCAGTGCGATCGTGCAGTTCGCACAGGATCGGATCGCACAAGTGTGAACCGCTGTGCGATCCGATCCTGATGCGGCAGCAAAAATGCCTCCTGTGCGTCTTTGCTGCGGGTGCGGTGCGAATTTAGCCATACAAACTGTATGGCTAAACTCGCACCGCACAGCTGATCGCATGTCATGTCGGAGCAGTGCGCTCCGACATGACATGCGAACCCGGCACACGCAGAAGTGTGAACCGGCTCTTAAGGGAAAAAAAATCCGATCACTTTTATTGCTGTCATAAGCAATGTAAACATCCCTTGTGACAGCAATATGCAGTGACAGGTACTCTTTATGGAGGGATCGGGGTCTAAAAGAACCTAGACCTCTCTACTACACTTCCATGTATTCAAAACGCTAAAAACTGCATTTTTGAATACATTCACCTTTTAAATCTGGCGCCTTTAGCAGCCGAGTAACCCAAAGCCGCATCCGGCTTTGATCGGGACTCCATCCAGCCGGCGGACGTGCTGGCTGGTTGCTCGCGTCTCCTGGTGGCGGCGGGAGGGGGGGGCGTTCCCCCAGCTCGCTGGGGTAACGATTGTGCAGGTCCCGAGCCGCATCGGTCGTTACCGCCAGAAAGCCGACCACCGGCTCTAAAAAAACGGTACTGGATGATGCCTCTTGCTAGAGGCATCACCCTGGTACAACCACTTAAAGTCAGCCGACGTAGACCTATGTGGGTGGTCAGTAAGTGGTTAAAACTGACAAGTGTTCTAATCCCTCTCCACTCTATCCAGCATTAAAGAAAACTTTTGCCTTTAGTTATACTTTAAAGTGTTACTAAACCCACAATAGTAAAATCATTCTTTATATGCAGTAAAGCATGCTTGTTATACTCACTGTGGAACATAAGGGGTTAATTATCTGCATTGTGTAAAAAGGCTGTTTGATCCTGTATGCACAGATCCTCCTCTTCTTCCACTGACTCCAAAACAGGTTCAGATAAGATAGAGTCAGGTAGCACATGCTCAGTTTGGTGTGTATTGCTAGAGAGTTTTTTTTTCTTGGGAGAGTGCATATGATCAGCACAGGGCCAATCAGCACTGTCCAGACAGAGGGTCAGGGGTCCTGCATCCTGATAGGACAGCTCAGTGCAGTATGAATATGAACTCCTCCTATAAGTTTAAACCAGGCACTGATAGAAGTCACACGACTGTTATATACTGCTGATGAGAAAATGTATTTAGCAGTTTACAATTACTAAAATAATTGCATTTCCATGTTCTGTGTACTGTGGGAGACGAGATATAATGAATGCGGGGTCCTGGGTTTAGTAACACTTTACGCCTGGTACATGCAATAAGAATATCGGACGAATGATTGTTCCTTTTTTCTTTGCATGCTAGTTTCATATCGAAAACAAATAGGTTGTTAGAGTTATGAAAATGCTCATAAGGCAGAATACAATTTCCCGTGATTATGTAATGTGTTGTATTGTATTATAATGTATTCTGTCCTTTCCTGGGTATGGGCGGTCCTGGTCACTTGATTATTTATGGACAAACACTGTACTGATTAAATGAAAATCGTTTGTTCTGTTATCCTACAAGAAAAAATGTTGTGCTTGTGCTTGCACTATCATTCTACAAACTATACAGGAAAAGATCTGAACTAGGCAGCGGGAATGCCGATCCACGGGACCAGCGGCTGCGATTGCCGCCGGGCACCCGGGATCGCTCCCCACTTAGAGAGATAAGGGCGGTCAGCTATTGTAAACACAGTTGACCGTTCTTCTCTCTGAAATGATCACTGAGCGCCTGTGATCCTTCTATATAGGATCATAGGTCTTTGTGGTCATTTCACAAGCCCATTCCCAGAAAACACTCCCCTAGGCTCACACTTAACCCTTTGATCACCCCTAGGTTAACCCCTTCCCTGCCAGTGTCATTATTACAGTCACAGTGCATATTTTTAGAACCGATTACTGTAGTAATGTCACTGGTCCCCTCAAAAGTGTCAAAAATCTCAGGGGTCTGATCTGTCTGCCACAATGTTGCAGTCCCGTTAAAAATCGCAGATTGCCGCCATTACTCGTAAAAATAAATAAATAAAAATGACAAATCTTTCCCCTAGTTTGTAGATGCAATAACTTTTGTGCAAACCAATCAAAATACAACTATTGTGATTTATTTATTTATTTATTTATTTTTTTATCAAAAATATGTAGTAGAATACAAATTGGCCTTAAAGGATAAAAAATGTAGATTTTTTTTTTTTCGGGAATGTTTTATAGATGAATGTGAAAAAAATAGTTTTTTTTTTTGTTTTTTTCAGAATTGTCACTCTTTTTTTTGTTTATGGCACAAAAAATAAAAATTGCAGAGGTGATCAAATACCACCAAGGGAAAGCTCTATTTGTGGGGAAAAAAAATCTATTTTTTTTTCGGTACAGTGTCGCACGACCGTGCAATTGTCCGTTAAAGTAACACAGTGCTGAATCACAAAAAATGGCCTGGTCATTAAGGGGGCAAATCCTTCTGGTCCAGAACTGGTTAATGTGGTGCCAGGGGGTGTTTCAGTGTCACCAGACAAATACTTGGGACCTTAAAATATGAATAACTAATATGTTGCATGAATTCCACATGATCAGCCACCAAATATATACACAGCAATTAAAATTACATTACTGTATAATAAGGCCTAGCGGCTGAAGCTAAAATAATAAACGTGCAGAATGAATTTATTCTTATGTCCCTAAATAGTCTACATTAGAGTTAGAAAAGAAAAATGTGTTTGTTGTAAATCAGATACTTGCTATCCTTTTCAAACAGGTTCTGTAGCTGGAATTAGACCATGTTGCTAGTGGTAACAATTATATTTGCATTCATCCAGTTTCACAAAATACTTTTTCAATACTATTCAATACTTTTACAAAAATGTGAATTATTTCTACTGAAAAAAGGCATACCTAAACAAAATTACAGGTAGGCCGCTCAAACACAAAAAAATATTTGCAAATCAACCAAGTTTTTTTTTTTGCCATTTGTGTCCCATTGGGGAGATTTACCTTCACTTCCTGTCCCATAGCCAAAACAGCAAGCCAGGAGAAATGCTGGCAAATTAAGAAATTCCTTGGGGCTCCACAGGTCACTAGAACTGGTGTCTCCATTGGAAGATTTCACCTCTATTACTTTTCTGGAGACAACCCAGAATTTGGGATTTTCTTTTACTTTCACTTTTGATGATAACGGTAAACAGGACAAAGTGGGAGAGTGAATCTCCCTAACGGACAGGGACCCCTCCTCACCTGGGGACAGGGACCCCTTCTCACCTGGGGACAGGGACCCTATCAACCCCGAGGACAGGAAACCCTTCTCCCCTGGGAACAAGGACATCATCTCCCCCTTGGGACAGGGACATCATCTCCCCGTTGGGACGGGGACATCATCTCCCCATTGAGACAGGGAACCCATCTCCACTAGGAATGGGGACCCCATCTCCCCTATGGGCAGGAACTCAATTTTCCCTAGGACCAGGAACCCCATCTCCAGACCATGCTGGCTGGCAGGGCTGGTGTCAGCCACCCTTGGGTGCCAGGATGGGGGAGGGGGCAGTAAAATCTGAATCCCCAGCCACATGCTCCCTCAGGGTGAACTGGCTTTGTATTAGTAAAGCACCTTAAAGTGAGGTAAACCTGTACTATTATTACTATTTTAGAATTATTATTATCTTCATTTATTAGCAGGTGAATGCGGCCCTCCATGCCCTCACATACATTTAACCCGGGCCCTAAGTGGAAAAAGGTTGCTGCACCCTGCTTTCCAGAGTAGTTGGAATAGGCTTAGAATGGGAGTGAGAGCAGGTTTAAGCATAGTGAGGATTTTGACTGGAATGCTATTTCAAACCTCTTTTGTCCCTACATCTCCTATGGATCAAAATAATGCAGTTCATTCTGTACTTCTGTGACCCGTTTTCAGTCAACAGAAAGCTAATGTCTACTGTCAGCTGACGTCAGTTGGTAAGTCCAGGCTCTGGAACTTTTCAGCTGGAATCCACCTAGATGCCTGCACCAGCAGCTGAAAACCTGAGCCAGCTGCCCCCCTCAACTCCACAACCCCATGCTCCAGTGAGCACTGGAGTGGCAGAGCAGAGAGCTAGTGACTGAAAGTCACTGGTTCTCTGCTCACTAAAGACGGAGAACTGAACGATCAGCGGCCTTTTATTGCTCAGTTCTCAAGTCTTTGAAGCAGCAGGGGACAGATGCAGCATCGTTGTTGCATCCACCTAGGCGAATAAAATCTTTTTTATCTAAATAACCCCATGCCTCTCTTTTAAGCCCCTGGGGCATGTCCCTAGTGGGCTCTGTGATCGGTGTGTCCTTAGATCACAGATTGCGGCAAAGGGCCAATCACAGTGGCTCTTTACCATGTGATCAGTTGTGTCCAATCACAGCTTATCGCAGTGTAAACAGACTTGCTGGTTATCGGCAGTACTTTCTTCATGTGCTGTCACAGTGTGAGGAGAGGAGAATTGGTAATCGGCAATCCTGACAGAAGACATGTACACAGATAATTAGGGCATTGATCATGAGTGCCCTGATTATCAGTGCAGCCCCATCAGTGCCAATCAGTGCCCATCAATGCTGCCCAGTGCCTTCTCATCAGTGCCACTTTTCAGTGCCCATCAGTGCCGCCTCATCAGCACACATCAGTAAAGGAGAAAAGTTACTTATTTGCAAGATTTTATAACAGAACCTAAAAAAAAAAAAAAAAAGGTTGATTTTTAAAAAAATGTTTTCGTTAGTTTAGAAAAAAAAAGAGAAATAAAAAAAAGCTAGTGGTGATTAAATACCACCAAAAGAAAGCTTTATCTGTCTCAAAAAATGATAAAAATTTCATATGAGTACAGTGTTGCATGACCGCGCCATTGTCATTCAAAGTGCAACAGCACTGTAGCTTGAAAAGTGGCCTGGTCAGGAGGGGGGTATAAATGCCCAGTAAGAAATTGGTTAAACATAGGTAGCAATAACTTGGAACTCCACTTGAACTGAATCACCAAGTCATATTGTCATGTACTGTATAAAACTGGTTGACTGGTGGTGTGATGTTTAGAAAGGACAATGAATGCTCGATGCAGCCTGCTTTACACAGTGGGAAGCAGTTCCTAGCCATCCTTAGCTTCCCCTGCAATTAGAAAAACAATAGTCAGCACAGGAAGTCATTGTAACTTGAAAAGCCCTGCACTTTACATAGTCAAGGATGCAGATCTTCCAGGTGTACAGAATGATAATACCTCAGTCACAGCTGGGAAGTCCCACATGACATAAGTACAATGCCACTACTTTCAATATGTGATATTTGTTTACCAAGAGTATTCATTAAAAGAGTTCTATAGTCACAGCATAGACTTTAGGTTTATAACACAAGCAATGTAATATCACTACAAAAAATTTGACATTCCAATAAAAGCTTACTTGAAAAATCTTTCATGTTGGAAGTGCTACCTGTCGGTTAGTCATCTCTTTTCCCCACCGTCGGGATTCACTGCATGGTTTTGTAGCTTCTCCTCGGCTGTTTACTTTCCTTTTTTAAGAACTACAAATCCCATTGTACCTTGCTGCCTGCAAGCAGTGATCCCTGTACTGACTCCGCCTCCTGACGCTTCTCCTCTCAGCACATCTGTAATTCATTGGGCAGGATGTGGAAACGTGTGACACAAAGTCCCCACTAAAGCCCCGTACACACGTACCGATGGTCGGCATACAAATGTTCCTCTTTTCTCCCCGGGATGTCGGTGTCTGCTGAAAAGTGCAAAGACAGCACAAGGACAGCACAAGAATTTTGTCCGCCGACTGCAGAAGTGATGTCATGTAATGGTTAACTTTCCCTGTGTTTTCTATTTTCTGAGCATGCCCAGTCTTGCAAATCTGCGGTCTGTCGGCCGAATTGTGTACTGACAGGCGAACAATCGTCCGTTCTGGTGTCGGCATACAAAAATTTTCATGTTTGCAAGAAAGACTTTTGTCCGCGGATTGTGCGCAGACATCTGTCGGAGGCACCATACTAACACGCGTACAATCGGCAGATCCTTCGTCCACCGACGTTTGTATGCCGACGATCGGTACGTGTGTACGGGCCTTTAGGGCTCTTTCACACGGGCGGTCCGATCAGATCCGCCTGTCAGTTTTTTAGGCGGATCTGATCGGATGCCCATTCAGCCCTATGGAGCAGCGGATGTCAGCGGTGACATGTCCGCTGACACCCGCTGCCATCCGCATCCGATCCTGTCCGTGAAATCCGGACGGATGGAAACCCTATTTTCCATCCGTCCTGGGGATCGGATCGGATCGGATAAGAGCGACAGGCAGTCCGCTCTCATCCGATCCCCCATAGAGAGCAGCGGGGGCTGTAACACCTCCCTCTCCGCACTGCAAGCGGAGACGGAGCTGTCATCCGCTGGCTCAGCGGGGATCAGCGGATCGATCCCCGCTGAGCAGCACGGATCCGCCTACGGAGGCGGACCGTGTGAAAGAGCCCTTAAGCTAGGTTCACACCTATGTGTTATTTAGTGCCTTTTTACAGTTTGCAGAAATGCACTACAGTCCATTTAACATAGTTTCCTATGGGATATGTTCACATCTATGCCTTTTTCAGCTGCTGCATTTTTGGAAAGGATCAGAGACTTTTTTTGTCCTGCAGCAGATTGCACTTTGTGTGTAATAGATGGGTTTTTGCATTTTATTTTCACTTGAACAAACCATGGATAGCCAGTAGTTAAGGAGCGGGCGGTTCCCGTTGAGCTGAATGTAAAAAATGAATTGCTGGCAAAGGAAAGATAAGAAAAAAACCGGCGTCGGTCTCAACCCCCCCCCCCTGGTATGGATTTTGAGGAAAACGCCATGCCAAATTGTTTTTAAAAGATGGCATGGCCCCCCCAAAATTCTTACCAGACCCTTATCTGAGCATACAGCCCGCCAGACCAGGAAATAAGTAAGACCAGGAAATAAGTAAGCAGGGGACAAGCAAGCTCCCCACAGGGCCTCTTTCCAACAACCCTGGCAGTTGGTTCTGGGGATCTGCAGGTGAGGGGGCTTATCGGAACTTGGAAGCCCCCTTTAACAGATCCCAGACCCCCCCCCCCATATGTAAATGAGTATGGGCATAGAACTACTACTCATTCTCAAAAAAAAAAAAAGTATAGTGTAAAAAATAGTAGACAGCTTTTGACAAATATATAAAAAAAAAAACAAATCTAAGTAAATCTAAGTAAATATAAAAAACAATGTTTTCCATCGTCAATCACAATGCCCGCCGCAACTGCCGACCCAACAGTTCATAAATACTAAGGGGTGGACCCCTTGGTGATGTCACTGGGTGACCCTGCCCCTTGTGATGTCCTCGGCCAGGGGCATGCTGGGTATCTGGTGGCTGATGACTCATCGGTTGCTTAAGGCTGCTGTAGCCACACGCTCCTTAACAACAGGTTATTCAGTTTCTTAAGAAGAACAAAAAAAAAGATAAAATGCATACAAAACACTGGTTCAAAAACGCAAAACACACTGGAAAACCGCATCAGTCGCAACTGCATAGATGTGAGCCTAGCCTAAGTCCCCATTCACATGAATGGGAGGCTGAGAGCCCCTACATCTACTTGCGGCCTCTTGCATGTTATTACTCAAGTAGCGATTATCTGCGATTGATCAGCCCTGAACTCAGATTAGCTGCGGGAGCTCTCAGGTTCCCATTGCTTTCAATACGGCTTCCACCCACACCTACTCTAAGGGAACTCCTGCTGCGTCTCCAGCATGTAATTACTAGTGGCCCCATTTGCAAATGTCACATGAATTTATATTTTAGCAATAGATACGCTTCAAGAAAAATAAATAAGGTAACAGAAACGCATATTAAAAAAAAAAAAAAAGCTTTTGTTAGTAATGCAACATATTGAGGAAAACAAAATGAAGCAGAAGCCTTTAGTAAGGCAGTTGGTCGTGGGAGTTGCAGCCCTGTAATAGCTAACAACACATACGTTTGCAATCACTGTAGCAAGAGCTATATAGATACAGAATAACTGGCTTTTAAAGCATTAGTGTTTCTTCTGCCATTACTAGCACACCTCCAACAGCAGGATGCCTTCAATACTTATACAGATGAGCATGCAGTGTAGGTTCACACACACATGTGATACAGTATCTCACAAAAGTGAGTACACCCCTCACATTTTTGGAAATATTTGATTGTGTGTGTGTGTCATGATAACATCATCATCATTATTGTGACATTAGTCACTTTTGGCGGGGGGCTCATGGAACCCAGCTTACCTTAGAGAGGTTGGTGTGTGTGTTTGTGTGTGTGTATGCATGTATGTGTGTGTGTGTACAGTATCTCACAAAAGTGAGTACACCTCTCACATTTTTGTAAATATTTGATTATATCTTTTCATGTGATAACACTGAAGAAATTACACTTTGCTACAATGTAAAGTAGTGAGTGTACAGCTTGTATAACAGTGTAAATTTGCTGTTCCCTCAAAATAACTCAACACACAGCCATTAATGTCTAAACTGCTGGCAACATAAGTGGGTACACCCCTAAGTGAAAATGTCCAAATAGGGCCCAACGTGTCAATATTTTGTATGGCCACCATTATTTTCCAGCACTGCCTTAACCCTCTTGGGCATGGAGTTCACCAAAGCTTCACAGGTTGCCACTGGAGTTCTCTTCCACTCCTCCATGACATCACAGAGCTGATGGATGTTAGAGACCTTGTGCTCCTCCACCTTCCATTTGAGGATGCCCCACAGATGCTCAAAAGGTTTAGGTCTGGAGTAGTGGTCGATGAAGGGCACGGTTCACCATTGCTGTACACAGAGAAGGACACGATTCAGGAAACTACCACTTCACCGGCATACAGAAACACTTCAATTCCTACACTTTGATTGGCAGGAGGAATTGTGTGCTAGCCACATATGGAGCCATAGCTGCACTCATCCTTTTCTTTAAATTAAAACCCAAGAAGCAAAAGGCAGTAACAGAGCATTAGAGGGCCCAAGGCTTGAAGGAAGAATTGTCAGGCTGATCTCTTCTCTAACATTCATTTTACCATGTAAAAATAAAAATACATGTGTATTTGTTATCTTTTATTTACAAAATGTCAAGTTAAAAAACTGTACAAAAAGAGGCATTGACATCCTGCCATGCTGTTCACATTCAACAGTTTGTTGGAGGTATATGATTAAATAAACATTACGTTTCAGAAGAAAAAAGGTTTAGGTCTGGAGACATGCTTGGCCAGTCTATCACGTTTACCCTCAGCTTCTTTAGCAAGGCAGTGTTCATCTTGGGGGTGTGTTTGCGGTCGTTATTAGGTTGGAATACTGCCCTGCAGCCCAGTCTCTGAACGTAGGGGATCATGCTTTGCTTCAGTATGTCACAGTACATGTTGGCATTCATGGTTCCCTCAATGAACTGTAGCTCCCCAGTGCCAGCAGCACTCATGCAGCCCCAGGCCATGACACTCTCACTACCATGCTTGACTATAGGCAAGACACACTTGTCTTTGTACTCCTCAACTGGTTGCAGCCACACACACTTGACACCATCTGAACCAAATAAGTTTATTTTGGTCTCATCAGACCACAGGACATGGTTCCAGTAATCTATGTGCTTAGTCTGCTTGTCTACAGCAAACTGTTTGCTGGCTTTCTTGTGCATCATCTTTAGAAGAGGCATCCTTCTGAGACGACAGCCATGCAGACGACTTTGATGCAGTGTGCGGCGTATGGTCTGAGCACTGACAGGCTGACCCCCCACCCTTCAACCTCCGCAGCAATGCTGGCAGCACTCATACATCTCTTTCCCAAAGACAACCTCTGGATATGATGCTGAGCATGTGCACTCAACTTCTTTGGTCGACCATAGTGAGGCCTGTTCTGAGTGGAGCCTGTCCTGTTAAAACTTCTGCATGGTCTTGGCCACTATGCTGCAGCTCAGTTTCAGGGTCTTGGCAATCTTCATATAGCCTAGGCCATCTTTATGTAGAGCAACAATTATTTTTTTCAGATCCTCAGAGAGTTCTTTTCCATTAGGTGCCATGTTGAACTTCCAATGACCAGTATGAGAGAGTGATAACACCAAATTTAATACACCTGCTCCCCATTCACACCTGAGACCCTGTAACACTAACGAGTCACATGACACGGGGAAGGAAAATGGCTAACTGAGCCCAATTTGGACATTTTCACTTAGGGGTTTACTCCCTTTTGTTGGTAGTGGTTTAGACATTAATGGCTGTGTTGAGTTATTTTGAGGGGACAGCAAATTTACACTGTTGTACAAGCTGTACACTCACTACTTTACATTGTAGCAAAGTGTCACTTCTTCAGTGTTGTCACATGAAACGATATAATAAAATATTTACAAAAATGTGAGAGGTGTACTCACGTTTGTGAGTTGCTGTATGTTTGTTAGCACCAGAAAATTATTTAATATGGTTTTGTGAAACCATCTTGGATATAGTTTTTACATATATATATATATATATATATATATATATATATATATATATATATATATATATATATATATATATAATTTTTACAGTTGATATCGAGTTGTGGTACCTAAAACGAATTTAAAAAAAATAGCAGGTGGTTGACGGCTGCAGGCCTGGAGAAGTTTGCGGTCTTGTGTAATCCTGTGGGTGCTCCATCCCCTAGTCATCTTTGTCACTACTGCCATTTATGCTCAGTTCGCCTTTTGTGGCATTGTTACCATTTATGTTTTTCTCATACTTCATGCCTTTTGTTACTGGGGGCTATTGCCCCAATCTACTGTTATGTACTTGTAAAGTATATGTTATTTGTTAAATGATAAAACCTCAATAAAAATTATTTAATTAAAAAAAAATAGCAGGTGGAACAATTTTCTTCTATACTTTGTATTCAAATAGGGGATGGTGGTACTCATTGTTGAAACTATTTGTACACCTATACAATAAAAAGTATCTGTTATATTTGTTTCTGTAGCTAACTGCTGGAAATGTGCTGTGCAGAGTCTGACTTACAAAAGTGCGCTTTTGTTTAATCTGGTATTACAGCCATATAGCAGATATATGTGTGACAAGGATACAGCAATAACATGTCATCCTTATACAAAATCTGGATAGAAATTGAACAATTGCTCAAAGTTGAATCCTTGGGGTAGATTTACTAAAGGAAAATAGGTTGTCCATTTGCAAGTTAGCTATGCTGACTTCCATCATCCAGTCATGTGCAAGCAAAAAGTAGTTTTTTCCTTTCACATAATTGGGTTTTCTTTGTGAAATCTCGCAACATGCACGGAGATGGAGACAATTCCTTTGTAGTAAAGTGAATAGTTTTCTTTCCTTTAGTAAATAAACCCCACTGTGTGCATTGGGATAGTTGACTTGCTGGTAAATTATGCATATCCGCCATGCAACTGTCTGTGTAAATGGGCCTTTGGTGTATATCTTAATGCTGCTTGTTTACATCTGTCTAATGGGCTGAGCTAACATTCTCCGACCTGGAGTTAGTCACACTACCCTTTATTACAATCAAATTATTTTGTGCTTTGATTGTAAGATATTTTATATTTACCAGCACAACTTTTAAAAAATGTACAATCTGAAGGTGATTGCATACAAAGAGAGTGGTATATAAACTGATTATAAAATATGATTACTATCGTAGACTAGCTGGAAAATTACTTTATTATCTATGATCCTGGGGGTCTAACAAATCTGCTAAAAAAGACATCCTTAGCCATTTTTTGACAGCAGCAGGAACCACAATACCTCGTCACTGTAGATCTGCCCAGATACCCTCCCTCATGGAGTGATCTGTGGAACTGGATACTATTAACGATATGAAACTTTAGAAAAAACATATATCAATGTATTTAAAGATAAAAAGTAATTTATTTAGACAATATCAAAAATTCATAAAAATGTACATAGAGAGCATGAGTTTTAACTGGTCAGTGACTGTCCTCCATAGTATATGTAATACATGGTGTCTTCTGTCATCCGACGTGTTTCAGAGAGAACAAATATTCTTTAGCGGTAGAGACAGGATCACATTTCTAGAATAAAAACTTTAGATATACCAGTATCTTACAAAAGTGAGTACACCCCTCACATTTTTGTAAATATTTTATTATATCTTTTCATGTGACAACACTGAAGAAATTAAACTTTGTTACAATGTAAAGTAGGGCAGGGCTCGACAAACCCCAGGCGCCAGGTCATATTGGTGAATAGAATTAGCGACCTGGCGCCTGGGGTGCACTGCAGGAGGTGTCCTGTCCCTTTTGCGCCCCCCCACTCACTCCCCCCGTGCACGGACTACCGCGCCATCCGATAGTTGAGGCCGCGGCTTTTCGGCCATCTTCAGTGAGAGAACGGGGAACCGGCGCCCTCTTGTGGTGGCCGGGAGTTTGACAAGCAGTCACTAATGGCTCTGTTTCCCCTGCCTGTCCTCAATGCCTGCCAATCTCCTTCCCAAGAGGAGATGAGACGGAAGTTTTTGCAGGCTTCAGCTCCCTGTCCACTTACCTTTTGCTTATACAGATGATCACAAAAAGCATCTACACAGTAGCAGATCCCCAGCTTATGTCGAATAGAACCTAATATATACGCTGTAAGAGAATTAGACCTGTCTATGCACCAGTAAGCATCAAAATATATATATATATATATATATATATATATATATATATATATATATATATATATATATATATATATATATATATATATATATTGTGACAGGAAGTCAGGTAAATCTGTGAATGTAGTCACAGACAGGAGCTACACTTCCACCTGGGTTAGACAAATCACCAATTACTATAGGGTGTCGGCTGCAGAGTTAGCCAGAACTGTCTAAGGAAGTTGAAAGGCCTTCAGCTGTTCAGAATGAGGAAATGAAGGCCTCTATAATTTGTCCAAAGGAAGTCTAATGGATTGCTGCCTCCTGTCGCCGTGTGGGCTGGGAGAGGAGGACAGACAGATGTGTGCCTCCCGACGCTGAGGAAGCCTGGGAGAAGGACTGCTGCCTCCGGAAGCTGTCTCCTGAAGCCGTGTGGGCTGGGGACAGGAGAGCAGTCAGATGAGTGCCTCCCGACAAGCTGTGTGGGCGTGGGAGAAGACCCCCTGAAGTGATGTGTGCTAAGGAGGGTAACCAGTTGTGAAGACTTCTCAAGGTAAATAAACGAACTATTTCTATGTGGAAGAAATAAAGGAATGTTTGCCATGTGAAGAGAAAAACAAAGGGACAGCTTAAATGAACATGTGCTGTGGTGGAGAGATAAAACATGGACTATTGAGAGTCTGCTGTATGACCAGCCAAGTCTGCCCAACAGTAGGTTGGGGACAGACTTCATTAGATAGGTTCCAGTGTGTGAGAAGGTAGCCGCCCACAGTGGCAAGGATTTATTTTGTTTTATTTTATTTTGGCCGTTTTGAGGCTTGCAATTGTGTGAAGTAAATTGCATGAATAAATCAGTGTTGTTTGCAACCACTGCTCGGCTAGCTCTCTGTGAAAACGCACCCCCCAAAGGGGTCATCCCCGCCTACCACCGAGCTAATCCCTCACAATATATATATACTGTATATATATATATGTATTAGTGTTAATAGAGGCTATCTGGACTACATTGATCTCTGTAGTTTACATGGAAATTTATAAAGATATTCAGACAAAAATATATTCCAGCAAAATTTATGTACTAATATTTAGCTAATATTTCCTTGCCAGAAGTACAC
This sequence comes from Pelophylax lessonae, assembly GCF_965119305.1. Taxonomy (NCBI): domain Eukaryota; kingdom Metazoa; phylum Chordata; class Amphibia; order Anura; family Ranidae; genus Pelophylax; species Pelophylax lessonae. The sequence goes on along the minus strand of NC_138774.1, from coordinate 168,970,491 downwards.
AGAAGAAAATTATAATTTCAGATAATTAAAAGATCACTAATCTTACAGCTATATAGAAAAAAATCATCAGAGCTGTATAAATACATCATGCAGTAGTAGCTCAGGCTGCAGGACACGTAAGAGGGAGCTATACCCAAAAGTAAAGCCGATAACAGTTGTGGGACCTTTTTTAAAAAGTTATATTGATATGTTATTTCAAAAGTGCCATTTAGAGTCCCACTTTGGGGAAATTTCTGGATTATCTAGCACTATTGTTGATATAGCACATGACTTACAGAATATAGTCCTCACTGTCCACTTCTATTAACGATATGGAACATCTTTTGGCAGCAGAGTAGGATCAGCTCCATAAACATACCACTAGCTGGGCCTATTGGATGATTTTTTATCATTCATGAGGATTTGGAACTTTGCTTCCCTCTTTACTACTATATTACTTCTTCTTGGCATGGTGAGAATGGTAAGAGCGACTCCCTCTTTCTCCAGCCCCCTCCCCCCCTTCACCCCTTCTTTTCTTTTTCCCTCCTCCTTTCTATTGCTTACTTTACCTTCACGTTTTCTATCTTTTCTCCTGTTATGATTTCATTAACTCACATATCTGGGAGTTGAGCTGATAATCATTGTACAGATGCTTTGGGTGACCACTTCATGTGATACAGGATTGAACTAATCAGTGTCACCCATTCAACTCTGAGGTCACTACATCATTTTATAACAGCGGTTACATTATCGTTGATTGTGTTTTTATGATAACATGTTACGACTTTGTGCATTAGCTATGGTGCCACTTTTAATTGCAACAAACTGTTTGTGATGCCAACCCTTTTTCTCCAACTATTTGACTTTATAACTATGTATTGTTGGATACCTGTTCTTTTTACCTACAAACCTCATAAAACTTTTTTTTTTTTTAAAGAAAAAAAAAAAAGAAATTATTAAAAGAATACAGCTTTTTTATTTTCTTCAGTACCTAATCAAGTAAATACATTTTAAAACAGAAAGTTTTTTTCTAGGGTGCTCCCTCCAGGATACCCACAACCACAACCAAGTATGCAAATCTTAACTTTTACCTCAAATGCTCCTCCCTGCACTCTGCACATGACCATTTAAAAGAATAATAGCAGGAAGCAATATGTGGGAAAGGGCAAATGAGAACTCTGCCCTTAGATCTGTAGGCTAATATTTCATAGATGATCACCTTGGGTTTCAGACAAAACTGAGGGTATATGCCAGGCAGAGCACCAGGTAAGTGTGAGATTAAAAGGCAACACTTTATTCAGTTTTCACTCACATGTAAAAATATGGTATACTGGCCGGTGTGGACATTCAGGCACAGCTCTCTTGCAGTCTTGATGGACACGTCCTCACCGGCCAGTGGAGCAGTATACATGCTAAGCGATAAAGTCTTGCCCATTCACACTAGCGCGACTTGTGAGGCAACTTGTGTGCCCTCAAGTCGCCCCAAGCCGCTTGACATAACAAAAGCAATGTTAATCAATCAGTGCCGTCTTAATTGGCACTACTGAAGTCGCTCCGACTTCAGAAAAGGGTCCTGTACTACTTTGAGGCGACTTGAGATCCGACTTGTCCCATATACTTCAATGGGAGTCGCCTCCTTATCTTAATTGAAGCGACTTGTGATCTGACTTGTGATCCGACTTTCCATAAAAATGGTCCTGAACAAGAAAAAAAGAGCATTTTTCTTATAATTTTTAGTAGCACATGAATATGGCTTCTCTACACCTGGCTGTTTTTCTTGCAGGCATTTATCGGGCATTTTTGGAGGCAGGCATGACTTTTTTTGATTTAGTGTCTGGGGAGTCTGAAAAGTGTACCTGTGAAGCTTCAGCTCTGTAGCATGTCCAGAATCCCCCCAAAAAAATCATTTTTCTTATAATTATTAATACAGCAGTGTGGCGGCTTCTCTACACCTTGCATTTTTTATTTCTGGCATTTATCTGGCATTTTTTTGGCGTCTCTGGAGGCAGGCATGACTTTTTTGGATTTAGTGTCTGGGGTGTCAAAAAAGTGTACCTGTGAAGTTTCAGCTCTGTAGCATGTCCAGAACCCACACTGAACCCACTGAACCCACACTGCTGTATTAATAATTATAAGAAAAATGCTTTTTTTTCTGGTTCTGGACATGCTACAGAGCTGAAACTTCACAGGTACACTTTTTAGACCCCCCCCCCCCCCCCAGACACTAAATCCAAAAGAAGTCATGCCTGCCTCCAAAAATGCCCGATAAATGCCTGCAAGAAAAATGCCCAGGTGGAGAGAAGCCATATTCTTTTTCTAATAAAAATTATAAGAAAAATGCTCTTTTTTTCTGGTTCTGGACATGCTACAGAGATGAAACTTCACAGGGACACTTTTTAGACCCCCCCAGACACTAAAGACATGCCTGCCTCCAAAGACGCCCAAAAAATGCCTGATAAATGCCACAAAAAAAAAAAAAGGAAAGGGAAATTAGGTCACAACACATCATATTCTGATTGGCCAAATACAAAGTCCTACAAAGTCGTCTTGCGTAAAATAATTCACAAGTCGTGCCGAAGTCGCGCTGAAGTCGCGCTAAAAGCCGCGCTAGAAGTCGCCCCTTATGAGGCGACTTTAGTGGTCGCGGCAGTGTGAACCGCACTTATCTGGTGCTCTGTCTTTGTTCTTTTTTTGCATATTCACCAGAGAATTCCCATATCCTGATGGAATAAGTGTATTTCTACCACCTAACATTCTAGTTGTCTTTCCCCTTTGGACTGTGGACGTATGGACCCCTGTTAGTTCTTACAAGTTTTCTTTTTATTTTCCACTGTTGTATAGAGCGCTGATGGTACTTGTAATTCTTACAAGATTGTGTTAAAACCAGCTGGTGGTTTACTAGGTTTCCCTAAGTACAGGTTTGCTTAAAGTAATGATTTGTGCACATCTTTATACTGAGTATAGTACACTGTAAACTCTGATTGTGTGGCAAGTTTAAAGTATACACATTACAACTAACCTTTATTTAGCAAGATGTTTTTACTTATTAATTAGAAAATTCCAGGATTTCCAACACAATACAAATGAGGGGGTGAACGGTGTTATGCGAAGACACAGCTTAAATTTAATAGACCATTTGATTCGGTGGGTGGGTGTAAGGTATCTGCTCCGTGCGGCAGGATGGTTGCTATGCGACAGACTCCAGAGAGACAGAGGGAGAAACATAGTAAGGTAGAGAGAACAGTGATTATCAGTGATGAAAATGGCACACAAATATGAACAATGTGTTTTTCTCTTTGTGATGAAACATTTTATTAAATCCAGACAGCATTGTACTGCTGGGTAAAATTGTGTTATCTGAAGGTTTTCCTTTCTTAAAAATATATGTCATATGCGTACAATATTGGCCATAAATGTTATACTAAACATGGGGGAGCGCTAGCATATTCTACAATGAAAAAGTATCTGACAGTTACACCATTCAGGTCTGATATTTTTTAATGTGGCCACAGACACATCATTATGATAGACTCTTACATTTGAACTGGAACAATAGGAGAATCAATTATTCACCTTGAGCAATCACCGCTTTTGCATGATGTTAATTTTAAAGTGGAACTAAACCCATTAATTTAACTTTCCCAAAACAGTTACATTCAGGATGTGCCATGAATGATAACTCACAGTAGCTTGTGCTCTCAAATGAACTGTGAAGCTCGGATCATGCTTCAGGCTAGATCAGTGCAGCTAGCAACAGTGTTCCTGATCACCACCGCACCAGTGCAGTGTTGCCTCTGCCTGCATCCTGTACTGACCCTGGCCTGTTTATTGACCATGTTTCTGCCTGTTGCCTAGACCATCTTTAGCAACTCTATCAGATCATGTATTAACCTGCCTGGCGGTATGATTATGTCCAGATTTCTGTGCTAAAAGCGGTACATTGTTTTGAAATCTGTTTTACATTTTAAAACTCACCTCCCCTGTGATCCCCCGCCATCCTCCCCTGCTGTCCTCCCCAGCGTCCTCCCTCTGTCGTCCTGCTGTGTGCTCGGCCGTTGCCGACACCTGTCTTTCGATTCCCTTCCCTGCAAGCTTTGCGACGCAGGGGGGTGGAACCTGTGGCAATTTCAAAAATGTAAATACACTAAATGACATGATACAAAGTTGTGATCCTAACGGATTACACTGTATCATGCCATTTCACCACAGGATTGCACCTGGTGACTTTTCCAGTGCCCTGCCTTTGCTTTTCCAGTTCTTTGTGCCTGGAAAATTGAGAACGACCATGGCATCCAAAAAGCGTTTTTTGCGCAAAAGCGCTTTTACATGAACTGGAAAAAAAGCGACAGCGAAAAGAAGTTACTTGAAGAACTGAGCGATAGCGATTTGTGGGAAAATTTGTCATCAAGTAGGGAAAGTGACGACAGCGACGATTCTGATGTCTCTTTCTGGCACAAAGCTCCGTTGGAAATTCTGAAGAATCATTTGATATACTTCCCAAATTCCACAAGCTATGTGCCAGAAAGAGACATCAGAATCGTCGCTGTCGTCACTTTCTGTACCTGATGACGAATTTTCCCACGAATCGCTATCGCTCAGTTCTTCAAGTAACTCCATTTCGCTGTCGCTGTTTTCCAGTTCGTCTAAAAGAGCTTTTGTGCAAAAAAAAAGGCTTTTTGGATGCCATGGTCGTTCAAAAATTTCCAGGCACAAAGCACTGGAAAAGCACAGGCAGGGCACTGGAAAAGTATCCAGGTGCAATCCTATGCTTAAATGGCATGATACAGCTTTGTATCATGTCATTTAGTGTATTTACACTTTTGAATTTGTCGCCGATTCCACCCCCCTGCGTCGTTACACTCGCAGGGAGGAAACAGCAAGGCAAGTGCCGGCAATCGGCCGTGCACAGAGTGGGGAGAGACTGTCAGGATGCCGGGGAGGACTGCGGGGGAGCGCAGGGAAGGTGAGTAACATTGTGGGGTAATCCCGAGTGTGGCTCGGGGTTACCGCTTTTGGTACTGAAAATCAACCCCGAGCCACACTCGGGAATACCGCCAGGGAGGTTAACTAACAGGTATAATGTCAGGCCCCTTTTTTAGCCAAGATATTTACATTTAATTAACTCTATTTGCAGAGAAGCTGTGCTATAGTGGCCACATTTTTAGCATTTTTCATCTTTTTACAGTTTTTCTCCATCCTGCATTGATGGGTTGGTCCCTCAGTTCCCGGTGAAGACGCTACCGTTTGGTTCCACCCACACATATGCCAAGATTGTTGAGCTGAATCGTATATCAACTGCACCGCTCCTGAGGAAGTGACAATGATGTCACGAAAAGCGCCGAGCACTATAAATGTAATCGCTTTATTTTATGTGTATCACATATCGTTTTTACTCATTATCATGTATCCTACCTCAAGGAGATTTACTCGTAATCAACTCGCGATGGCTTCTCCCACGCCAGTGGGCTATGACCTTACTTATGGTTTTATGTTCTTTCTTTTTTTTTTTTTTACATGGCTCCAACTATGTTATACACTGTATGATTCTAATCTGTGACTAAAGGGTGGTATATGCAGTCAGATGATATATGCATCCGCCGCTGCGACTGCATACATCATCTGACTGCATATACCACCCTTCAGCCACTACAAGGGACCCCACAGGGCGACCAACTCCTAGCTTGAACAATTACAGCCATCTCTCAACATCACCAGATGCACTTCCCAGTGACCTAAAGGGGATAATCAAATATGGAATGAATTGCCCCATTTAGGGATCACCCGCTCTCCATCAATCGAGAACCAACAATATATTTCCCTGTTGGAAAATTTCTCCTGAACACATATACCAACAAATCAAGAGGAATCAACCAAATTACAACACCCTCTACCCTTTGAACTTCAGTGCAACAGGCACACCTTCTCAACCATATATGTTGAGACAACTGTTACAAGACGCAAGTGCGACCTTCCTTTAGGCATCCTCGCTGAGGCCACTTTTGAGAGGACCTACACCCTCAGGGACCCAGTGGTGCGCATATCGGCACTCAGCACAGCGGAATCCTCTTTCCTTTTTCCTTTAGCAGCAGTGACTCCCTTGTCACACCTTTAGTAGTCCACAGGAAATCACAAACCTCCCCACTTTTAGACCCTTGAAGAAAGGCCTGCGTGCCTGAAATGCGTCGGGTGGGAGGATTTCCTTCAAGAAGCTAACATATACCCTTGAGTATATGCATCATAATTTTTTCTATTTTTTTAAATTACATTTATACATATTTCCTGTACAACTTATGTGACACTCCAGATCTATGTAAGATCTATTTTAAATTTTGTTTAAATAAAATTATTTAACTTTTATATATTTGTGGAAGTGTGTTTGCCGCTAAAGTCCCACACCCTAGGGGGACCCCCCATTCTGCTTAAAATACAAAATAAAGTCCGCTTGTCTTCAGCCCAAAGTAAAAGCAAAAAAGGCACATAGTTTGTAGATGGATCTTCACCCCCAAGGTTTAACAGTCCTTGTTAAATCCTGTTTTTGCAGCCCCCAGCAGACTCACATCTCTCCAAGACAGGTGTATTCACCAACTCCTCCTCACCAACACAACTATCACTACTTCCTGTCTTTTAAGAGCTGCTTCCTGGAGGTTCCTAACCCTGTGTGCGTGTGCTGGAATCCCTGTAGTCAGAGGTGGAGACCCTTTCCCACCCGAATATCACTTCAGGGTCTCTGAAATTCCACGTCCCAAATATCTCTCTAGAAACACAGAGAAAACTGCGAGTCAGTCCTCTCCTGATTCAGGCTATTCCCGGGAATTCCTCATCCCTCCTGGGTGACCCCCTGAATACTACCACACTTCCCTTAAAGGCACCATAACCCAAATATTGGTGCTATAGAGCACCTGTCCGTCAGGGACCCAACCTTGGCATCCTGTACATATCCCCCCCCTCCCCTGCCTTAACGCAGAGGTGTTGGAGGCACCATTTGATACCATACAATGGGCTCGGGAGAGGGCATCGGCATTTTGATGTTTTCTTCCGGGTCTGTGCTCTACCACGAAATTGAACTCCTGGAGAGAAAGGAACCATCTTGTCACCCTGGCATTGTTGTGCTTGTTCTGTCTCATCCAGGTCAACGCGGCATAGTCTGACACCAGGCGAAACCTCCTACCCAGGAGAAAATACCGTAGAGAGTCCAAAGCCCACTTGATGGCAAGATGCTCCACCACAGCGTAGTTTCTCTCCGCTGTCTCAGCTTCCTACTCAGGAAAACTAATGGGGTGCTCTTCTCCATTGATCTCTTGAGACAGGACTGCCCCTAACCCTTCACTTGAAGCATCTGTCTGCACTATAAAATCCCTAGCAAAATCTGGTGCTACGAGTACCGGATGTTGGCACAATGCCGTCTTAAGCTTCTTCGGCATCGGTGTTCCACTTTATCATCACTGACTTTATGCCTTTGGTCAAGTCAGTCAACGGAGCAGCAATGGTGGCAAAGTTGGGGACAAACCTCCGGTAGTAGCCAACTATGCCCAAAAATGCTCTGACCTGTTTTTTGGTTAGGGGACGGGGCCAGTCCTGTAGGGCTTCTACCGTACTCCTTTGAGGCTTCACCAGCCCTCTACCCACAAAGTACCCTAGGCACTTGGCTTCCTCCATCCCAATTGCACACTTCTATGGATTGATGGTGAACCCTGCTCTTCTCAAGGAGTCTACGACTGCCTGAACCCGGGAAAGATGAGACTCCCAATCAGTGCTGAAAATTACTATGTCATCTAGATAGACGGAAGCATATCGTAGATGTGGACGCAAAGTTTTATCTAGAGGCTCTGGTGAACACCTGCTGGGTCTTAGACTCCGCGCCCTGGGGAATCTTGGGTTCACGTTCCGGTCCATCCGCAGCAGTCTGCTATCGGGTTCACTACCTTGCGCTGCACCCCTGCCTCCAACAGGGTGCAGTTGTCACCTGGCCACAGGTGACCTGACAGTTACAGAGCACCGTCATTTCGCATTAAAGGGTGCACCTAGCTCAGTTAAAGACAGTAGGGTTTGGGTAGTCTATAATGAAATGTTTTTCTTCTGTTTCTATAGGATAAATATATTATCTGCACCCTCCTGTTCTAAGAGTTAATTCCAATTTTATGTTGCCATGATGTGCCAAGAAAATGAAAAATTGTATACTCATTTTTTTGGTGCATCTTCATGACAGCATTTGGAATGCCCACCATTACGGTAATAGTTACTAAGAATGCTAGTGGGTTTACCTTAAAATTATAGTTATCCATTCCTATCAGGTTGAGGAGGCAGAGCCACAAGCCTGTGTATGCTGTCATGAAGATACATCAGGAAAGGTAAGTATACAATTTTCCATTTTTGTTTTTGTTTTACTGTAGACAAAGTAGATAGATACTTGTTTTCCTAAAATATAGTACCATTGGTCATGTGGTCTTAATAAAGACAGGCCCTCTCACTTATCTGTAGGAGGATGGACACAACAAGGCCTAAATTATGTGGAAAGAGAAGTAAGAATCCTTGCTGTGGGTCTGTTTGTTACCATCAAGGCGATCATTGGAGCCCTGGATTCCGTTACCTATTTGGATAAGGTTATCACCCCTTATAACTACTGAGGAGGTGATTGGGCCGTTCTCCCATGTATCGCACCTGTTTCCACATCTGGGGTCTCTTATTTGGACATGCATCCTTCTATAGCGTGCCCCTTAACATAAAATAAGGGGCATGCTGATGGGCACATTTTATATTAAGACACACTCTAATGGGCACGACAAAATGAGCAGTGAATGAAATAATGAGAATGGAGGAACTTACAGCATTGTTAAACAGGCAGCAAGCTAATTTCCACAAAACATGGTCACAATTGATCAATTTTACTTTATCAGTAAGATGCCTGATGCTTGCAGAAAATGGACCTGGGTCTGATTTAGAAATTAATATTATGGCATATGATAATTCAGTGGTAAGTTTTCTTGGGGGGGGTCATTCTCCTCTTCCCTTTTCTTTTTCTTTTATTGGGGAGGGTGGGGGTAGGAAGAGGTTTTGATAGGGAGGAATTATGGGGGGGGGGGAGAAAAATGTGTAAAATCAATGGGACTCAGCAGTGCATCCCCCGCAAGTTATATAATCTTAATGTAATATGACTTTTCTCAGAAAGCCTAGAACCGAGCAGACCCATGGGCCCCATGTATAGCCCTTGTTCTCCTCCCACTTATCCATCCCTGGGTTATGAGCGTCATAGGTCAATTGGGGTAAGTGATGTTTAATGATACGGGAAAATTAAAAATGCAGCCTAATAGAAAATGGGGGATGAGGGGAAGGAGAAGGATGGAAAGGGAAAGGGCTGAATTTTTGCACCTTTGGTTTTAAGTGAGAGGACAAGGAATAATAGAAGAATTAGGTAAAGAAGAATGTGCTACATCTAGAAATGGGGGCTGGTGCAGGTGCGAATGTGTAGTGGGTTTCTACACGGCCTCTTGAAGTGGCCATTTACGCCTGAGGCAGGCCTGAGCGAATAAAAGATAAAATATAGGTATTTCATTATTAATGTTGTTTAAATAGTAGGTGGTATACACCTTTTAGCTGTTACCAGATAAGGTGCTGGGTTTGTGTCACGGGTAATGTGGCAGAGCCTGACGTAAGAGGAGTGGCTTACCGGGTAACTGGCATGGCACAGGTTCATCAGAGGCATGGAGTCTAAGTGTTAGCCGTTTTACACCAGGTCCCCAGATGGTGGGGATGGATTTGGCTGCTTGCTAACACCAGGTCGCGGTCCCCCGGATTCCCTGGTGGAGCCAGGATCAGGTCCAGGACCAAAAGCCGGTAGCGGATAAACAGATCAGGATCAGTATAGAGAATAGTCAGGACAAGCCAAGGTCAAGGCGGGCAGCAGGTAATCAGAATCCAAAGACAAGCCGGGTCAGGTAAACAGGAACAGCAGACTACAAACAGGCACAGGAAACAGGAGAGCTGAAGATAACACAGCAACTTCCTGTAGTGACAGCTGTGTTTAAATAGGCAAATTTGGTATCCTCGAGCTATACGGAGGTAGCCTCTAACTATTCCAAAGTAGCCTCGAACTACTGCAAGGTAGCCTTGAGCTATTGTAAGGTAGCCTCTAGCTATTTAAGGTGCCTCTTCGTACGCGCAAGCGCATAGGCATTCGCCGGTTGGCGGCGCCAGTGCGCCTGCGCCTGCGCAGGGTATTGATTCCCTGACAGTTTGTTTATGTATCTTTGTATTACATTGGGCCTGGGTTTGCCCATTAGGCTCTGTCTCGTATTTAAAATTTTCTTTGAAAATGATCAAAAGGATTAAAGTTTTAAGGGGCACGCCGATGGGCATATTTTATGTTAAGGGACATGCTGATGGGAACATTGTATGTGAAGGAGCACTCTTATGGGCACATTTTATGTTAGGGGGCACTATGATGGGCACAACAAAAAGTGCCCATCAGCGTACCCCTTAACATAAAACATGCTCATCAGCGTGTCCCTTAACATAAAATATGCCCTTTCAACGTTCCCCCTTAACCTAAAATAAGAGGCATGCTGAGGGGCACAATTAATGTTAAGAGGCACTCTAATAGGCACAACAAAATGTGCCCATCAGTGTGCCTTTTAACATAAAATGTGCCCATCAGCATGCCTCTTGTTTTATGGTAAGGGACATACTGATGGGCATATTTTATGTTAAAGGGCATGCTGATGGGAACTTTTTATGTTAAGAGGCACTCTGATGGGCACAAAAAATGTGCCCATCAGCGTGCTCCTTAACAAAATATGCCCATCAGCATGCCCCTTAACAAAATATGCCCATCAGTGTGCCCCTTAACAAAATATGCCTATCAGCGATCTCCTTAAGAAAAAAATGTACCCCACATACCTTGAGGGCAGGAGTCAGCACAGGTAGCAAGCTGCAGGGGGCGGAAGCTGCGAGGTATCATACCTCCCAAGATATGAGAGTCGGGAGCCACGAGCAGCAGGGGGATGGGGCGTGCATGTGATATCACGCCTCAACTCGCCGGGAGTGACAGCCAGTGGCAAGAGCGGCGACCAGCAGCAGGGGGCGGGGCATACATGTGACATCACCAGAGATGTATAGTAACGAAGTAGAACTACTTAAGTACTGTACTTAAGTACCGAAATGCGGTATCTGTACTTTCCTAGAGTAGAATATTTTTCTCCTACTTCCACTTTTACTTCACTACATTTTTTCGATGATTTCGATACTTCTACTCAAGTATTTTTTTTTTGTGCTGCATAGTTACTCGTTACTTTTAAAAAAATGACCACTGCCAGAACAGTAGATGGCAGGTTGCATAAAGCTAAAAAAAATGTGTATAATGTCATTTGTAAATCAGCGCATACGAAAATAAAGGCTGTGTATAATAAAAGCTGCTATACCAAATCTTTCCAATAAAAAGAAAATATGAAACAAACAAATAAATTGTGCTACAGCGCTTAAAGTGCATCAAGAAACTACTAACAAACACAGGTTAATCATTTGAATAAATCATTTGAAATAATAAAAACCAATATGATGTTCAAACTTTTGAAACTTTCTTTAATAACTACATAACACAGTACTTCTACTTTCAGTACTTGAGTAGAATTTTTTTTTCAAAACTACTGGTACTTTTTACTTTTAGTACTTAAGTAGCAAATTATTTGAAAAAACTACTTGCAATACTTAAGTAAAAAAAATGTTGAATACTTTAGTACTTCTACTTAAGTAACTTTTTCTGCGAGCACTTCCACTTCTACTCAAGTCACTTTTTGATCAAGCACTTGTACTTTTACTCAAGTAGAAATTTCGAGTACTTTATACAAGTCTGGACATCACTGGTTGCTGGGACACCTGTGGTCCCAGCAACCAATGACTGCCAAAATGTGGCACTACATCGGTGGCCTGACTGTCCAGACAGGAGTGTCGCTCTGTCCGTGTTCGGACCACGGCCTGACATTTAATGATACTGGTCTAGATGTTCGCCAAAGGGATGTTGACCTACAAAGGGCATATGCTTCAAGTGCTTTTTAAAGCCTGGTAATAGCAGACTAGTATTTAGGCAAAATAATCTGGTGCATCTGAACAGACAAAAGGCCAGATCTTGAAATCTGTAAAGAGAATCCCCCATACAATACTGCAAGGCTTTTTGAAGAAGTTCCGAGATCTGTGAGAATAGAACCCGGGTTGCATGTCATATGTTTGGACCAGACAGCAAGGGTCACAGATCTCTATAGAGGCAATGACAGGCTGCACGGTGGGCCCACTAGAGCAAAAGAAGCCTTGAACAGGGATTCAAGTTTTTTGCCTACTGCATCCATAAAGACATTCTCAACAGGAACCGAAAGGAATCTATTAAAGCAGGACATGGCAAAATCCACAGAAGGAACTGCCCTTTTTTAAAACTCCTTTTTAATTGGCTATTGCTGAGAACAGCGTTTCAGAGGTATAAACATTTTTTTAGGATGCGACCAGTCACCATATAATGCTTCTTCTACCATACAGTGCATAAGAAAGGTCTTGAGCAGCTTAGGAGCCTTCTTGGAGCCCATGCTGGTAACTTTTGGTTGGATAGAATCCAGAGGCTATAGTTTTGAACAGGAGCATACTGTACCTCATCCAGCAGCACAGAAAAGGTATCTATGATTGTGGATACAGAGCAGCCGAAATGGTCTCTTCCTCAAGTCTTCTTTTTTAGGTAATAAAACCTCTTCCTCTCTGTCCTGTAGCAGGACAATAACCAAAAGAGAGTCCTGAGAGAAAGCGAGTCTCTTGCAACCCCAGAGGGCTCTGCTCAAACAGAATGTAGGAGAAGCGCCTAAAAGAATTGAAGAGGAAAGAAAGGCAGAAGTAGGATAACTGGCTGTCCAGGTATGATTGCACTGGCGTGCCCAGGGTATTGGTCTGGAAACTGCATAGGTAGCCAGAGGATCTGGTACCTAGCCAAGTTGGAGCAGAAATCACAACAAAAATCTGTAGAGGAAAAAAATGAGCATCCATCAGAGAAGGACAATAGCAAAAAACTGAAGATGACTGTAAATGGAAGGGGCTATACGAGAGTCCTTATAGTTCTTTTTGACAGTGTTCAAGCACCTAAAGATAGCAACATATAATCCAATAGTCTAGGTAGGAATATGCCTTTGTCCTGTACTGTATGATCAGGAAAATGTGTTTTATCTATGGAAGAAAAATGTTTATTAACCCTTCCTTGGGTAGTCCTTTTGTGTGCCTGGAATGTTTTTTAATAAAAGTGTGCAAGAAAAGCCTTTACAAGAAAGACCTACCTGTCAGTGTTTTTTTCTTTTTCTGAGTTTAATTTTCTAATCACTTTAAGAGCTCTACACTTGAAGTGAGTTCTCTCCAAAAATATGTCTAGACATCGGTTTTTCCCTAAAAAGAAACCTGTTTAGGAAGAACTATAAAGGGTGCCATTGCTGACTTCTCCAGCATTTCCCGGCCATAATTCCCAACTCTGATTGTTCTTGCGAGCTTTGCATGGGTTAGCATTTTCTATTTTCCCTCTATAATAGAAAATAAAGTAACAACCCAATAGGGAAAACGGGAACTCCCCATAATGACCATTGACGGTGTGCAAGTACCCAAGGAACTGAAGCACAGAGAACTCACCAATAGAGTTCCTGGGAGATATACGCATTTTTTCAGATTGCGAAACTTGTTTATCATTCCATATTGAAATGATTACTAAAATTTTCTTCCAAAACAGTTGGCAAGCAACATATAACTAATGAACACACATTTGTTTTGGTCACATAAATAACTATGAGATAATTTGAAGTAGAATTACAAGATCCTGTCCATATGGCTGGTAAAGCCACACTATAATAAAATACTGTTTTTCATAGTTAATAAACTAAGGGTATTTCATAATTATTACAAAACCCAGAAATGTATTCCTACTATTTTTTAAAATTATTCTTTATAAAATATGCCATGCCAGAAAGTATACTCACAATCCTAGTAATGGCTTAGATCACCCTATATGATCTTCAGTGACTGCTGGGTAGAGGTCCTTTGGGAGATTTTTTTCAGCCCTATCCAATCGGCAGCACTTAGAGCACAACATTAGAGCCAGGGCATCTCAATGCTGTGAAAATGTGTCAAGCTCTCCCTTCTGGATTCTTTATAAGAATAGATAAAAAAAACTTTTGATGGGCTTTTAGTTACTTCAAGTGGGATTTACATTTCTATACATGTCTATGAGAATGCAAAACCCTGAAGCAGGTCAAATGTAGGCCAAAAGGATGTCAACTGCAGGTCAAAAGCACCTGTCAATGAAATCTGAATGATCTCAGATGCATTTCAAACTGTGATGATGTTATCACAAGCCCAAAGCCCGTAGACACAGGCCTGAACAGAGCAGGGAGTTTATAAAAGAAAATGCAGCTACAAGCATACAACATTAATTTAGAATTCCAGCTTTAGTATTACTTCAAAATGTTAGCCTGGGCCACTGGGTGTGCTGCAATATACTGTAGTAGCAATAGCAAAATACAGTAAGCAGCGATGTGTTCCAACAGCAGTATAGGTGACTTTCCATCTGCTGCTGAAATTAACCTCTTGCTGACCACCCCCGTAGTACTACTACGGCAGGGCGGCTCGGCTGTGCAAAATCACGTAGTACTACGTGATTTTGTGCATGAGGTCTCGGCGATTGCCGCCGGCCTCCCGTAATCATCAGATAAACTGACAGAAGACCCTGTCAGACAGGCAGGGAGAGATCAGGAGTTTCAGATAGTTTCTTTTTTTGTTTATAGTGCAAAATCTAAAAAACGCAGAGCTGATCAGATATCACCAAAAGAAAGCTCTATTTGTGGGGAAAAAAGGACATCAATCTATTTGGGGACAGCGTTGTACGACCACGCAATTCTTCGTTAAAGTAACGTAGTGCCGGTACGCAAGAAATGGCCTGGTCAAAACCTTTCGGAGCTGAAGTGGTTAAAGAGAGTTGAGCTGAATGCTTCTTATAGATGAAAAGCCTTGTATTTTTTTAGCAATGAATAAAAGGCTTCCTCTGATTGGCTGAGATGGAAATCATGCTGTCATACATGTCAACATAAGGCTTCCCCTGAATGATGGAAGCATTCAGCCTGCCTCTCTTTATTTCTGGCAACACAGCTGGAACACATTGGGGGAGATTTATTACAACTAGTGCACACAGAATCTGGTGCAGCTGTGCACAGTAACCCATAGTAACCACTGGTTATTATGCACAGCTGCACCAGATTCTGTGTGCACCAGCTAATGCTACAACAATAACTAACAACTGCGCGGTTGTGCGACGCTGTACCCAAAGTCCTCTTTTTCCCCACAAATAGAGAGCTTTCTTTTGGTGGTATTTGATCGCCCCTGCGTTTTTTAGATTTTGCGCTATAAACAAAAAAAAAAAAAAAAGAGCGACAATTTTGAAAAAAAAAAAAAAAATACAATATTTTTTACTTTCTGCTATAAAAACATTCCCAATAAAAAATTTAGAAAATCAAATTTTTTTATCAGTTTAGGCCAATTTGTGTTCTGCTACATATTTTTGGTAAAAAAAAAATCCCAAAAAGCGTATATTAATTAGTTTGACTCCTGCTTTTCTTCTATCTTGACCTCCTACTATGGTACTTTTCTTCTCTTCTACTGCTTTGAAGTTATATAATTATTCACAAAACATTGTTCCGAACTCAGGATTTTGAGCTTCTCTAAATCTTCTTCTGTAGGTGCCATGTTGATAACCCTGATGGTTTGGGAGTGAACTAAATGTATGCATTTCCTTCTACACTGTAGATACTGTTTAACTGGATATGTAAATTTTTTGTATTTTCTTATTTTTTTTTTAATAAACAAATATTAAAACAAAAAAAAAAAAGTATTGGTTTACGCAAAATGTATAGCGTTTACAAACTATGGGATAGATTTTTGGACTTATTTATTTTTTTATTAGGAATGGCCGCGATTAGCAGTTATTAGCGGGACTGCAACATTGCGGCAGACAAATCTGAAACTAAGTGACACTGTTTGGGGACCAGTGACATTAATATAGTAATCATTGCTAAATAATATGCACTGTTACTGTATAAATGACACTGGCAGGGAAGGGGTTAATACTGAGGGTGCTCAAGGGGTTAAGTGTGAGCCTAATTGTGGGGGGGGGGCTGAAACACACAATCTCACTGTGCCTGTCTGACAGGAGAGCCGCCTGCTTTGTTTACATAGGCAGGCGGGTCTCCTGTCTGTTTCCCCAAAGATTGCAGGAGGCCGGCGGGGATTGAGCTGGCTCCTCCCGCGGTCTGGCTCCCGCTGTGCCTAATCACAGCGGGAGCGAGGCTCTGGCGGTGTGCCTGCCCCTCTGAGACCATGTGCACATATTCACGTACATGGACAGGTTTATGTGCAGCTGAGCCGCCCTGCCGCAGTAAATCTGTGTGGGGCGGTCGGCAAGTGGTTAAATAGAAAAAGCTCACATCATTGCTAGACCTACTGCTGCTTTTTGTGGAGCGGAACATTCTAAAACCCTGCAGAGTGACATCATATCCATGTCCCTGCCCTCTTTGAGCTACTCGGCCACTTTGAGGACTTTAACTACTTCCATACAGGGCGGTTACACCCCCTTCCTGCCCAGACCAATTTTCAGCTTTCAGCACTCTCATACTTTGAATGACAATTGCTCAGTCATGTAGAAAAAAAGACAAAAGGCAAAATGTTGGGACTTTGTATGAGAGACATGACAGTGACAAGGCTGGTCGGTAAAAATATAGTATTTATTATTTATATATATATATATATATATATATATATATATATCATATAGTCATAACATACAAGATAAACAATGCATGGTATATAAAAAACTGGAGTAATACAGATGATGAGTGGTCCCCAAGCCAGCTTGAAAGAACCAGCATAGCAATAGACAATAATAAAGTAAATTGAGTATGATCATAACATCCATAACTGACGCATTTCGTGGCCTAATATCGCCACTTCTTCAAGAGTAGGTGTATGATCCATATATGGTGGCTCCGGCAGTAGCTGGCAATGACGGTGGGACATGAACCCAATGCCTCCCACGGGAGCTGAGGATGCAGAGGGTCAGCGGAAGAGGCGAATAGCGCCACACACAGGAAGAATTTGTAAGTACAAGTAACCGCGGGTCTTCCCATCTATTGTATGCACCGACGTGACACTGGATGTTACTGGTCTGGCGGTCCTTGGCGAAAGCAAGACACACTCCTTCATACTCCATTCCTGGGTATATGTTACTACCTATATTACCGCAGTTACTTGTACTTACAAATTCTTCCTGTGTGTGGCGCTATTCGCCTCTTCCGCTGACCCTCTGCATCCTCAGCTCCCGTGGGAGGCATTGGGTTCATGTCCCACCGTCATTGCCAGCTACTGCCGGAGCCACCATATATGGATCATACACCTACTCTTGAAGAAGTGGCGATATTAGGCCACGAAACGCGTCAGTTATGGATGTTATGATCATACTCAATTTACTTTATTATTGTCTATTGCTATGCTGGTTCTTTCAAGCTGGCTTGGGGACCACTCATCATCTGTATTACTCCAGTTTTTTTTATATACCATGCATTGTTTATCTTGTATGTTATGACTATATGATAGATATATATATATATATATATATATATATATATATATATATATATATATACACACACAAATAATAAATACTATATTTTTACCGACCAGCCTTGTCACTGTCATGTCTCTCATACAAAGTCCCAACATTTTGCCTTTTGGCTTTTTTTCTATATGAAATTAGGGATGGAGACACATGGTTTACCCCACCATGCGCCTCATTTAAAGTCCCGCCCTCCTCCCCCCCTTTCCCATTGCTCAGTCATGCAACATAGTAACCAAACACAATTTTTATCATTTTTTTTCACACAAATAGAGCTTTCTTTTGGTTGTATATGATCACAACTGGGTTTTTTTTTTATGATATAAGCAAAAAAAGAGCAAACATTTTGAAAAAAAAAAAACACTTTTATTTAGTTTCCATTATAAAATTTTGCAAAAAACTAATTTTTCTTCATACATTTGGGCCAAAATTTATACTGCTACATATCTCTGGTAAAAATAACCCAAATTAGTGTATATTTTTTAGTCTGTGTGAAAGTAATTCAGGCTAGAAGCTATGGTACCAATTACTGAAAATTGATCACACCAGATGTACTAACTCCTTTCTTGAGGCCCTGAAATGTCAGGAGAGTACAAATACTCTCCTTTTATAAAGTACCCTTTTTGGAAAGTAGACAGTCCAAGGTATTTAATAAGAGGCATGGTGAGTTTTTTGAAGTTGTAATTTTTTTCCACAATTCTTGGGAAATTAAGAAAACTTTTTTTTTTTCGTTTTTTTTCCCCACAAAGTTGTTAATTTATAAGCTATTTCAAACACTATTTGCATGTACATAGCAAAAATGACACCCCAAAATATATTCTGCTACTCCTCCTGAGTATGGTTAAACACAGCCGATCATGTGGTAAAAAGCCAATTTCATTGTGTAAGAAGAGAACATTGAAAAATCACAGGTGGATGAAGCACCATCCACAGGCTGGTGTATTTGGCACAGAAGAACTTACTACTTGTCACGGTGCTTACCTTTGTTGGAGTCTGTAACGCAGAGATGTACGCTCACCCTTGCAGATATCCACAGTCCAAGGTGACCAGGTAAGAAAGCCACCTGGGCTGTGAATCTATGCATGGGGGCTTGGCAGGGAAGGTGCTCCAATAAGCAGGACTGGCAGGAATAAAATGGGAAGGGAAGTCCAGGAATAACTGTAGTCACTGGATGACACGAGTCAGGATAAGGATCAGGAGATGAGAGGAAGATAAGGTCGCAGGAACAACATGGAGCGAAGGTAAGGATGGAAGCCGGAGTCAGTCTGGAACACACGCTCAGGAAATAGGAACAAAGTCTGTCAAACAAGAACAAAGTTAAGCAATGAACTGACACTGCTCTAAGCGAGAGGCAGTGTTTTATAGCTTGCTTAATTGAGCAATTAGCTTCAGGTGGACAATGAGAGACAGGAGTATACTCAGGCGAAGTCCAGCCCCCTAGTGCTGTAGGCAATACCAGATTAACAAGACTGGATCCATATGAGCTGAAGTGTGGCTCAGAAGCAGGATAACAGGACAGGATGTCAAAGTACACAGGTTCAAATCCCATGTCAGGTACTTAACGGCGGCCACGCTTGGCCATCTGTAATACATGGCGAGAGCCGTGACACTACTATACCTGGCTTCATTATGTTATCTTCATGGTATCCTTCAGATATGGCAGTAGAATTGTCTCTGCCATGCTTACGTGGTTCAGTAGGACTAGGGGGACTGAGCACCTCGAGAGGATCATATCTATAATGCCTAATAGGCTTGTGCTGTGAGTTGTTCTGCCACTCGCAGGTCCACTCTATTGCGGCGGTAGAGACTGCCTTCCAGAAGATATGAGCAAGGAGCAACCATCTGAACACAGGTGTCCAGTTACCAGCAACCAGTCCTGTCACCAGGCAGCGGCTTTATACGAATTGATTCTCCAATCCTTAGTTCAGGTAAGTCTTTGGCAGACACATCATATGTCTGTTTGGAGATCTGTTACCCATGTTGCAGTTTCTCCGCTACATCTGTAACTACACAAGTTTTCAGTCTCCTTGACATCAAGTGCTGTGCAGGCAGGACTACTGTCCATGCCTTCGGTTGGGGTATTCCTCCAATGTAGAATGGCTTTCCACGGGTCATTACCATCGTATTTGAACTTCTTGCAAAGATTCTTTACTATCTTTTATTAGCTTGCGGGTGCCACGGGGATGAGGTAAGATGCTCAAACCCCTTATCTATAGAGAACGGTTTGAATTGCTCACATGCAAATCGAGGTCCATTATCTGAGATTACTCTGTATAGTAGGCCATAATGTGAAAACTGTACTTTACAATCCTGGATTGTAGTTTCAGCAGACAGGTTAGGAAAGTGCTAAATCACCCAAAAGTCAGAATAGTGATCCACAATCAGAAGAAAATTTTGCCCAGCATAATTCATGCTTACAATTTGCCAGGGCCAGGTGGGCAGCACATGTGACATTGATGGCGTCACTAGGGCTGGTGTCACCTGGTGCAGTAACACATGGTGTCACTCCCCCCCCAAAAAAATGATTTTTCTGTTTTCTGAAAGTGTGCTAAAGATGCAGCATGTGGGACAATTGGTGCGCTTTCAGAAAATGCAGAAAAAAAACATGCAACCTAATAGAAATCTATAGGAATGCAGCTATAACAGCAGGTAAAATGTAGTAAGATCCCCTTTACATTACACAGCCCCCCGTACCTCTGGATCCCTTTACACTACACAACCCCCGTACATTACACAGCCCCCGTATTTCTGGACCCCTTCACATTATACAGCCCCCCTACTTCTGGACCCCTTCACATTACACAGCCCCTATACCTCTGGACCCCTTAACATTACACAGCCCCCGTACCTCTGGACCCTTTTACATTACACAGCCCCCGTATTTCTGGACCCCTTCACATTACACAGCCCCCCGTGTTTCTGGACCCCTTCACATTACACAGCCATTATACCTCTGGACCCCTTAACATTACACAGCCCCCATACCTCTGGACCCCTTTACAATTCACAGCCGCTGCAGCTCTGGATCCCTTTACATTACACAACCCCCACACCTCTGGACCCCTTTACTTTACATAGCCCCCCTCACCTATCAACCCCTTTACATTACACCCCCCCACACCTCAGGACCCCTTTACATTACACAGACCCCCACACCTCTGGACCACTATACATTACACAGCCCCCCCCCACACCTCTGAAACCTTTTACATTACACAGCCCCCCATGGGTCCCTTTACATTTTACAGCCCCCCAGGGACCCCTTTAAATTATACAGCACACCCCATGGGCCCCTTTACATTACACAGCCCCCCCCCATGGGCCCCTTTACATTACACAGCCCCCCCATGGGCCCCTTTACATTACACAGCCCCCCGTGGACCCCTTTACATTATACAGCCAACCCCTCCATGGACCCTTTTACATTACACAGCCCCCCCCAGCTCTCCCCCTTCCTACCCTATTAGGGCATACAGAGCAGGAGACACAGGAGAGTGGAGCAGGAGGCACTAAAGCAGAACGGGAGAGAGAGAGAAACAGCAGCCCTGAATAAACAGAGGGAACTGCCGAAATGATCTTTGCAAGTTAACAGCAAGTGATTGGTGATCACCTACTCGGTAACTTTGAAAGTTAACTCCGGCAGTGCCCGCTGTTTATTCAGGGCTTCTGTTTCTCTCGCTCTCCCATTCTGCTTTAGTGCCCCCAGCTCTGCTTTTTTTTCTTTTTTATTTTAATGTACTGTAAAAATGCTAATAAAATGGCAATGCTCTTAAAAGCTACTAAAACGCTAGTAAAAGCCAGCACAAAAACGCTATTATCAGCATTTTTTATCCAGTGTTTTTTTTCTAGCATTTTTTGAGCCTATAAAAAAAAAAACACTAGTGTGCATGGAGCCTTAGACAGCAGTGTGTAAGGGGGCTGGAAAAAAACCCCCCAAAAAACATCACCAGCATGTTCAGGAGAGAGTTTTTGAACAGAAAAATGGAAAATCGTATCAAATACCGTAATTTTCCTTTCATGACGCTAATACATGGCTGCATACATATGATATAGCTCTGCCCCTATATCCACCCACAGGACCTGTTTAAATCTATAAAAGTCTGACTGAGAGCAACCTCACCCATTCTCCATATAAAGCACAAAGATCATAGGGAGGGTTTCATATGCTGCCATGTACAGTAAACCCCTGCTCCATCGCGGTTTGGTTTTTGCGGTCCCGGTATATTGCGTTTTTTTTTGTAATGTTATTTTACTATATAAATCATTAAAAATGAAATATTTTTGTGTTTTCCATAGCTCTTGCTATGTCTCTCAGTATCTTTTATGTGTTTAAATTAGTTTCTATTGTTTTAAAAGTGTGTTTAAAGACCTTAAAATGCTTTTACACGTACAGTGACAGTAAAAAAAACATGCCTACAATGCATTTTAATAGGGTTTTTCTATTTCGCGGATTTTCACTCTTCGCGGCTGGGTCCGGGACGTAACCCCCGCAATGGAGGGGGGTTTACTGTATTGGCATCAGGAAGGGAAAATTACAGTAAGTATTTGATATAATTTTCCATTTTCCTGATGCCAACATGGCAGCATACATATGATAAAGAGCTTTTGAGAGGGAGGGTTTATTGTTGCAAACTTAGTTTTTATTCGACAATAGACATAGAAGCTTCTATAGTTTTCCCAAACTCTATTGTAGCGAGAGCTGCTGGATCCTTACCAGCTGCTCTATATGCTCGATGATAGTCATAACTATCCAGGCCGAGACGGTTCTGGCTGAAGCTTCCTTCCCTTTTAGCTTTCCGCTAGGTAGGATTAAAAGCCTTTTAGAACGTCTGAATGCAGAAGTAGCCCGGAGAAAGGACTTTTGGAATGTCCAGCTCATGCAAGTCAGCACCTGATTCTTCTGGGAGGGCTGGAAGCACCCATTCACTGGAGAGGTGAAATATTGAGGCCACTTTTGGGACAAAGTGATCCAATGGTCTTAGCAGGACTCTGTCTGGAAAGAATACAGTATAAGGCTCAGTAGCTCCCAGTGCTTGGAGTTCCGACACTCTTCCGCCTGAAATTATGGCTATTAGGAAAGCCGTTTTCAGGGTGAAGTCCCATAGCTAACATTCTTCCAAAGGAGAACAAGAGGGTTTGCAAGGAAATTTAGGACTATTGTCAGGTCCCATTGAGGGAATCTATTTTTTTTAGGAGGGCATAGTCTGAGCACCGCTCTCACAAAGCGTTCCACCAGCAGACTTGCTGCCCATTTCCTTTGGGCAATAGTCGAGATGGCTGAGATTTGCACTTTAAGCAAACTCAGGCTGAGACCCAAGTCGAGTCAGGATTGCAGAAAAGAAAGGGCTTGGGACACATTAGGGTCACTGGGGTCAAATTGACGCCTGGCACGAAGCTCGCAAAATTATCCCATATTCTGGAGTATATGGTGTTGGTAGACCCTTTCCTGGAGCTCTGTAAGGTTTTGATGACCTCTGGGGAGCATCCTAAATCCTGTAACTACTGCCTTTCAATTTCCAGGCCACTAGGGCCAGTCGAGATCGATGTGGTTGCAGGATTTCTCCTTGCAACAGAAGATGAGGAGTCACTGGCAGCATGATCGAAGGGCACATGCTGAAATCCATTGCCAGCAAGAACCATGGTCTGCGCGGCGAGTAGGGCAGTATCCCAATAATCATCAGATTCTCCGCCAATAATCTCTTTAGAAATTTCAATATCAGTGAAATTGGAGGGAAGGCATTGTCAGATGCGCCACCCAAGGATGGAACAAGGCGTCTGTCCCCTCTGCCACTGGATGTGGATAACGTGAGAGGAAACAGCTCACCTTGCAGTTGATTGAGGAGGCAAAAAGATCCAGTTGCGGATGTCCCCACTGGTGGACAATCTGCTTGAATATTTCAGGATGAAGGGCCCACTTGTTGGGATCCTTGAATTGCCTGGATAGGCGATCTGTTTTCAGGTTCTGATTGCCTGGAAGATATATGGCCCTCAAATCCGATAGATGCTGTAGTGCCAGTGACATGATCGGCTCCACCTCTCTCAAAAGAGATTGACTGTGCATTCCGCCTTGACGTTGTATGTAAGATACTGCTGCCATGTTGTCCATACAGAACAGGACTTGTTGACTTTGTATGCAAGGCAGTAAGGTGGTTAATGCCATAAGGGCTGCCCGAAATTCCAGGGTGTTGGAGACTAGGCCCTGAGAGAAAAACTCCCATCGGCCCTGGATCTTGTGCTGTACTCAGGTGGCACCCCACCCCGCTGCTCTGGCATCTGTGGTAACAAGGATCCATTGTTGTGGCCCTAACCGAGGATACTGTAATAGTCTCTTGACGTATCCACCACCAGGGACTCTGCCGCATCTGGTTGTAGATAATGATTTGCTGGGATAGATGCACTTTCTTCAACTGCCTGAGGAAGCCTTATTGGAAAATTCTGAGTTTCCAATGGGCCCAGGGGATCATCTGGATGCATGATGCCATTGTCACAAGTAGACTCATGCACTGGGATGCTGACATTACTGGTGTCGCCAATGCAAGCTGGAATTTCTCCCTGATCTTGGGGAGCTTCTGAAGAGGCAAGGAAACTGTGGCCTCCCGAGTGTTGAACTGGGCTCCTAGATAGATCATACTTTGTGTCAGCTCCAGCTGGCTCTTCTGAAGATTGACTATCCAGCCGAATGCCCGTAAGGTGGACAGTAGCAGTTCTTTCTGTCTCCACAAGAGGTCTTGGTCCTGGTGGGCCATGAGGATAATATCGTCCAAAAAATCATAGACTCTGAGCCCTTTTTCCCTCTGAGGGGCTAAAATCACAATCAGAGCCTTGGTGAAGGTTCACGGAGAGGTGGAAAGCCCAAAGGGAAGGCAGACAAATTGGTAATGCCTGTCTCCCAAACCAAACCTGAGGAACCTCTGGTATGATTGATGTATCGGAACATGCAGGTAGGCATCCTGCAAGTCTACCGAGATCATCCAATCCCCTGGTTGAACTACCTGGATTATAGTGTTGAGAGACTCCATCTTGAATCTCTCTATCCTGATGAATGGATTACATTTTTTGAGATTGATTACTGGTCTGAAACCTCCCATCTTTTTCTGGACTAGAAATAGAGGCAAATAGAATCCTATAAAACTTCGCCTCTTGATTTATCAAGATATTGATGTACTCTTGAAGAGCCGTTTCAGGGATGACTGGGTTGTCTTGGTGGGAGTAAGGGAATATTCTGGGGGTTGATGTCTGAATGGCAAGTAATGGCCTTGCCTGACTGTGAACTGAACCCACCGATTTTGCCAGTGATCTTGCCAGAACTGGGTGAATTTGAGCAGCCTGGCTCCAACCCCCATGCCCCCCCCCCCCCGGGCTGGCTTAGCATCAAAAGGACTTCTGGGTACCTGAAGGGGCCACAGGTGCCTTAGCTCTTTGTGACCTTTGGAAGGTTCATTGTGTACAGTGCCTTGCAAAAGTATTCGGCCCCATTGAACTTTGCAACCTTTTGCCACATTTCATCAAACATAAAGATATAAAACTGTAATTTTTTTGTGAAGAATCAACAACAAGTGGGACACAATCATACAATGGAACGAAATTTATTGGATATTTCAAACTTTTTTTAACAAAAAACTGAAAAATTGGGCGTGCAAAATTATTCAGCCCCCTTAAGTTAATACTGTGGAGCGCCACCTTTTGCTGCGATTACAGCTGTAAGTCGCTTGGGGTATGTCTCTATCAGTTTTGCACATCGAGAGACTGAAATTTTTGCCCATTCCTCCTTGCAAAACAGCTCGAGCTCAGTGAGGTTGGATGGAGAGCGTTTGTGAACAGCAGTTTTCAGTTCTTTCCACAGATTCTCGTTTGGATTCAGGTCTGGACTTTGACTTGGCCATTCTAACACCTGGATATGTTTATTTGTGAACCATTCCATTGTAGATTTTGCTTTATGTTTTGGATCATTGTCTTGTTGGAAGACAAATCTCCGTCCCAGTTTCAGGTCTTTTGCAGACTCCATCAGGTTTTCTTCCACAATGGTCCTGTATTTGGCTCCATCCATCTTCCCATCAATTTTAACCATCTTCCCTGTCCCTGCTGAAGAAAAGCAGGCCCAAACCATGATGCTGCCGCCACTATGTTTGACAGTGGGGATGATGGGTTCAGGGTGATGAGCTGTGTTGCTTTTACGCCAAACATAACGTTTTGCATTGTTGCCAAAAAGTTCGATTTTGGTTTCATCTGACCAGAGCACCTTCTTCCACATGTTTGGTGTGTCTCCCAGGTGGCTTGTGGCAATCTTTAAACAACACTTTTTATGGATATCTTTAAGAAATGGCTTTCTTCTTGCCACTCTTCCATAAAGGCCAGATTTGTGCAGTATACGACTGATTGTTTTCCTATGGACAGAGTCTCCCACCTCAGCTGTAGATCTCTGCACTTCATCTAGAGTGATCATGGGCCTCTTGGCTGCATCTCTGATCAGTCTTCTCCTTGTATGAGCTGAAAGTTTAGAGGGACGGTCAGGTCTTTGTAGATTTGCAGTGGTCTGATACTCCTTCCATTTCAATATTATCGCTTGCACAGTGTTCCTTGGGAGGTTTAAAGCTTGGGAAATCTTTTTGTATCCAAATCCGGCTTTAAACTTCTCCACAACAGTATCTCGGACCTGCCTGGTGTGTTCCTTGTTCTTCATGATGCTCTCTGCGCTTTAAACGGACCTCTGAGACTATCACAGTGCAGGTGCATTTATACGGAGACTTGATTACACACAGGTGGATTCTATTTATCATCATTAGTCATTTAGGTCAACATTGGGTCATTCAGAGATCCTCACTGAACTTCTGGAGAGAGTTTGCTGCACTGAAAGTAAAGGGGCTGAATAATTTTGCACGCCCAATTTTTCAGTTTTTTATTTGTTAACAAAGTTTGAAATATCCAATAAATTTTGTTCCACTTCATGATTGTGTCCCACTTGTTGTTGATTCTTCACAAAAAATTACAGTTTTATATCTTTATGTTTGAAACCTGAAATGTGGCAAAAGGTCGCAAAGTTCAAGGGGGCCGAATACTTTCGCAAGGCACTGTACCTCTCCAGTGTCTTCTAGAGTCCTTGGAAGGACAAAACTTCCAAAATCTCGGTACCTGTTAGGGTCCCCTCTGGTTGGTCACCCGCTCTGGTGTCTGGACCTTCTATGTTGGGAAAGAAGACCTGACTTTCCTCCTGTAACCCTGGAGTTGGCCATCTCCAGCTTTTGGCCAAACAGGGCCTTCCCATCAAACGGCAATTTGCAGCAATTCTGCTTTGAGGATGGGTCCGCCACCCAAGGTTTCAGCCACAAACCTCTTTTTGCCGTTACTGAGTTTAACATTGCTCTGGAGGACCATCAGATGAGATCTATGGCCACATCCCCTACAAAGTCCGCCAAGAGTTTAATCTCATCAACAGTGTTAATTTCGTCAACTAAAACGTTTTCGTCACCGATTTAATCAACGGCATTTTTCAAGTGACGAAAACGAAACGCAAAGTATAGCACATTTTCGTCAAATGACGACAACTATGACGAAAATCAAATCTGTTTTCGTTAACGAAACAAAAACTAAACGAGAATGTGAGGCAGGGACGTTTACCCAACTTCCGGTTTTCACGGAGCTCCGCCTGCTCCCAGTAAACGACTGTGTGGCGCCTGGTGTGGCTTGCCGTGTGACGTCCGACGTGATGACTACAAGAGAGTCGAGACCAGTCACCTCACCAGAGCACTGCAGCACTACAGCCAGAGCCAGGCCTCCAGACTCCAGACCCGACTCCGTCACATCATCACACGGTAGATGACCACCCAGGCAGTGGCACCCACCACCACATCCAGAGCAGTGCACCCACTGAGTGAGTTACAGGCAGGATTACAGGCCTCCTCTGTCTGACCTGACCACCACAGGCATCCAAGGCATTACAGGCCTACCCTTAGACCCGAGACCACCATCCAGCACTGTGCATTAGATTACAGGCCATCCCTTAGACCTGAGACCACCATCCAGCACTGTCAAGCAGCATTAGCCCTACTCTGTGTCTGACCACCGCAGGCATCCAGGGCACTGTGCATTATTTACAGGCCATCCCTTCGACCCGAGACCACCATCCAGCACTGTCCAGCAGCATTACAGGCCTCCTCTGACCACTGTCATCCACACAGCACTGTCATCCAGAGAAATGTCCGTGACCGCGTCTGTCTCTGTGACTGGTAGAAAGAGAAGAGAAGATCTATGGGTGTATTTTACATTTGATGCTAAGGACAACAAGACCCTTTGCAAACCATGTGGGATGACACTAACTGGTAAAAATACAACAAAACTTGAAGCGTCATTTGCGGACAACTCATCCCGAAATTCATACAAAGGTAAGCAGTGCATGATAGCACTTAACTCCACTTTTGTATAAAGAGACAACTTGAGCTGAGTGAGAGAGAATGTAAAATCAGAATAACTAGAATTTTTCCCCCTAATTTAACCCCACAGATACAGAAAACCTCAAATGATGGACCAAGTCAAGCCAGTGCACCACAGCAAACTATTTACACTGCTCTTTTAGGTGCTTCAAAATACAAAATTGACTCTAAGGAACAACAGGCCAGGGAGGAGGCCATAGCAAGATGGATTGGGCGCTCCGGATTACCAATCAGAACAATTGAAGATGAGGACTTTGTCAGCCATGCATTTAGGAATATAGGAATAGCTTGGCTTCTTATTTGGAATTTCCCATTAAAATGCATGGCTTTCAGGGTGCCAAGTTTGGTGCCATATTTCAAGATTTATATCACTTGGCTCAGGCCAAATAGAACTTTTTTATATAGAAGGATGCCCAATTAGTATAAAACAAGTGGAGAGACAAGGGCAGCGGATGCTGCACAGATGTCTATTGAACTAGCCCCCAAAGTCACCAAAAGTAGTGCAGGAACTACTTTTGGAAATCAGTGCGGCGCCACGTTGATTTAGACGTTGCCACTGCCGGCAATAGGCTGCAATTTGACATGTCAAATCGCGTGTCAAATCCTCCCGATGTGAATGAGGGGTAATAGAGGGATGCCCAATTATATGAAAACAAGTCACACCTGGGTGAGCCAAGATGGTTTTCATAGAGAAAAAGGTATTTATTCAGAATTGGAAAGATTATGGGTATACCCGCGCTATGGTACTGTGTTAAGAGTGCTTATTATACGCGTAGGTTATGTGAACCAAAAATTTAATTAAACTGTGTAAAAATATAATGTAAATTATTTTTGAAGCTGCTGCTAAAGTGAAAGGTGTAATACCCTCATATGTTAATGGCAGAAATTCAACTAGCGCTGCTTCCACATATAAAAATCACATAATGATTAATACATGAATAATGCTACATAAAAAGTGCCAGTGCTTTAAATAAAGTCCATTAGTGAAAACAAAGTGTCAGAGCTGATGAATTCTTCTAGTGAGATCCAAGGTGCCACTCCGTGCTCCCCTCCTGAAATCCCCACTCACCAATAGTAATATTCAAGCAGGCATGGAATACTTCCTTAGGCAAAGTGTATAGGTATGACTCCTCTCCTCTCTGTCTATAATAGGGCTCTCAGCAAGGCTGTGTTTTACAAATCAATGAGAGAAAGATTTCCATAGTGTTATACTATTTAATTTATTAGAAGTTTAAAAGCAAATACACTTACAGAGTTAAAAACAATTTCAAGCATGAGTAAAGGTTCCGATCGCCGCCTCGACGTGCGTTCCAACTACCAGATCTGGCGTCACCCTATTGTCCCTACTTGATGTGTTTCGTCCCCCCGACTGGGCGTCATCATCCCAATGTTTTATTCTATTGATATATATTGTCAATTTACTAAAGTATAGAAATTTCTTACCAAGCTTAAATTGGTTGTTAAGCCACTATGTTATGTTTACACCATCCCCTTTGTTAGAATACAGTCTGCATTCTAGTTCCTGTGCTTTAATAATAAAAAAAAAAAACAATTTCAGCCTGTTTTCATAGCTCCTACCGGTGCTCACGGAGGAGTAGGAGGTTTTGGGTACAGTGGGAGATTAGTGAATAAGAAGGAGCCAGTCATGAGCGCCCCCAGCTTCTGAAAATGCCCAGTGGGAGGGGCGAAACGCGTCAAGCGGGGATGATAGAGTGACGTCAGATACGGTAGTTGGGACGCATGCCGGGGCGGCAAGCGGAACCTTTACACATGCTTGGGATTGTTTTTAACTCTGGAAGTGTATTTGTTTTTAAACTTCTAATAAATAAAACAGTATCACGCTATAGAAATCTTCCTCTAATTGATTTCTATAACACAACCTTGGTGAGAGCCCTATTATCGAAAGAGAGGAGAAAAGTCATACCTATACACTTTGCTAAGGAAGTATTCCATACCTGCTTGAATATTACTGTTGGTGAGTGGGGATTTCAGGAGGGGAGCATGGAGTGGCACCTTGGATCTCACTAGAATTCATCAACACTGACACTTATACACTAATGGACTTTATTTAATGCACTGGCATTTTTTATGTAGCATTATTCATGCATTATTAAAGTGGAGTTCCACCCTAAAATTATACTTACCTCCATCTTCTCGCTCCGGGTCACCTGAAAAACAAATGGATAATCGCAATTTTTTTTTTTTTACTTACCTCGTTTAGAAGAAAATATACTTACCTTACTTCCTCTTCCTCCCCTCGGCGGCCGCGGCGAGTCGTCACTTCCTGGCATGCAATGATTCCTGGGAGCTGAACGTCATCTCTCCCAGGAATCAATGCGCCTGCACCGGCCCCGACGTCAGTTCCGGTGCAGGCGCCGGCATACCTTGCAAAACAGCTTCTGGGCATGACGCTGCGGCACCGGAAGTGACGGCGGGGCTGGTGCAGTGCATCGTGGGACTGAAGAAGACGGAAGAGGACACAGAAGAGGATCGCGCTGGCTTTAAGCTGCCCACACCTGAGATGGCAGCGCTGGAGAATACATTTTCAAGGTAAGTATTTCTTCTAAAAGGTAAGTGCAACCCGGGACAGATCAGAGGCTAGCCATTGTGGAATGCACTAGCCCTGACTGTCCCGGGGGTATTTTTATTAAAAAAAACGTTCACTGGGTGGAACTCCACTTTAATTATATGTGATTTATATGTGAAAGCAGCGCTGAATTTCTGAGCGCTGAGCAGTTGAATTTCTGTTAATTTATTCAAAATTACCCCATTAAACACATGGCAGTTAGTGAGATAGAATTCTTGCCAAACTTCACCATTTTATCATAAACTTTGTAGCTGATTGTTTAGTAAATAATCACTTTTGTGAATAAAGATCCAACCTGAATTCTGCATTTGAATAAAAAGCTGGCCGAATAAGGAGCCAAATTCAGCAACTTGAGCGTTCATTAATCGCAATGGCATATATAAATTATTATTTTGACCAACAAAATCGTTTAACGCTTGACGTGACTAGATGGCAGGGGAGGACTGGGCCATTGCCCCCCTGGGCCGCTCTGATGCCCTGTAAAAAGGCTGCATAGCTTCTGCCACAGACATGCCTAAAGGATTCCTGGTGAAGAGAAGTAAAAATTCTGCACCGCTGACCTACTTAGTGCGGGATGAAGACAAGGACAGAGCGCAGGCCTCCCCGCCAGCATGGATGGTGTAAACCAGGGGGTCTTCAAACTATGGCCCTCCAGTTGTTCAGGAACTACAATTCCCATCATGCCTGTGAAAGTCAGAGCTTTACAATGCCTCATGGGACGTGTAGTTCTGCAACAGCTGGAGGGCCATAGTTTGAGAATCCCTGGTAAACTGTGTCTGAGCAGAGGCCAGTTCCATGCCCCACTGGAGACTCTCCCCCTCCGGCCAGCCCCAAGTTCAGCCAGTGAGTAAAGTACCTGGAGTGGAGCTTCAGCCTGGAATGGGGTTCAGGAGGAGACCAGTAAGTGGGAGGAGGGCCCAGTCGCTGCACCATAGGCCTCTGGTTTGTACTTACCCCCCTGGGCCAAAAGTTGCCAGTCAGCCCCTGCTAGATGGGCCTAAACGTGTGCATGCAACATGTAGCTATAGGCCCATTTTTTTTTTTTTTCAAATTCTTTATTTAAACAATGAAAAAGGTTACAAAAGTGCATCAAAGTACAATCAGCAACATTATAGGCTCATTTTTAAGCTACAAAAGTTGAATGTGTTTAGAAGAGAAAATCAATTGCCCTGTGTGTATGAGGCCTCTTTATAGGACAGGGCTGAGAGGTAGGTTGTGGGCAGGTCAGGCCCTGGCCTGAGGTGCAGAGCCAGCCTCATCCCATCCATCCATCCACCTCTGGCCTCATCCTTCCACGGACTGTCCTTCTCCAGCATCCTTTCATGTGTGCGGCTGTGCGCCTTTCAGCTGCTCGGTTGCCGTGGTGACGCTTGTCTCTTGCGCTGTGGAAGGTGGATAAGCCCGCCTCTTGTTCGCTGCGCTCCCCTGACAGGCTGTTCGTCTGCAGTGTGAGCAGTGTGGGCAGCGCTCGGGTGCTGGGGCCGGGGGCTGCTGGCAGGTTGGGATGGAGGAGGAGGAAGGAACGGCAAGGCCCGGAGCTCGGTGTAGGCCGGTGTGTGACTCCTAGTCCTCGGGTCTGGCCTCACATTGCTGTGCTAGAGCCACGTGCAGCCAGGACCGGAGCTGAGAGAAAGCCTTGTCACCCGGCGTCAGGAGCCCTCAGAGAGCCCGGCATGAGGAGAGAGCAGGGTGAGTGTAATGGGTGAGCTTTCTATTCCCCTCCTCACATAATAATGGCACTTTGCATGGCTTTTATTTTACTTTTCATGTCCCCCACCCCCACTTTTACCAAACCTGCCTGTTGGTGACAACCCTGTACTGTTCTATGGTGTGCCAGGTAATAAGCCCCATCAGGCTCAGTCATCAAGTGTTTATATAGACAGGCCTGTCCTATGTCACACTGAGTGAGGTCACCCACAGGTTACCTTCTACCGCCTTCACCCTAACCTCACCACTTACCTGTCACCTCTCCTCTGTTCCATGTACATACCTCACCCCCCAGCTAACACCTTTAATGCCAATGGCTGGTATTTTCTCCTCATCCCAGGTATACCTGGCCAGTGCGTTTCCTCTTACTGCTTTAGCTGTTTTCTTCTAGGTGTGCTGTCCAATCAGGTCCACCTGTCAGTTTTTCAGGCGGACCTGGTCTCTTCTATGGAGCAGACTCATGTCCGTCATCCGGTCCTGTCCGCTAAAAACACAGATGGTGGTCCTATTCCCCATTCATCTGGCGGATCAGAGGACAGGCGGTCAGTTCCCATCTGATTGCCCCATATAGGAGAGCGTGACTTTGTCCATGTCCTCTGTGCATTGGCCTGTCACCCGCCTGATCCCCCACTGAGCAAAGGGATTCTCCTTCACGGAGGCGCCCGTGTTAAAAGGGGCCTTTATGGCTTTTCCTTTCCACCCTCTGAAAGCAGTAATAAACCCAAAACATTGCAGCTTACCAATTCTTAGATGTGATAGTTTTATTTTTTAGGCTTGCTTTCTTCTCATTTAGATTGGTGATCTAGCAAGTAAGTTAAAGTGGTTGTAAACCCCCTCTCTAATGTTTGTACCTAAAGGTAAGCCTATAGGTACTGTAATGCTGTATGACCGCATGACGTCACTCCCGCACATGCACACAGGAGCCGCGGGAGTGACGTCATGCGGCTACAGCCGGAGTCCGAGGACCCAGAAAGAAGACAAGCGAAGATGGATGCGGCCTCCAGCAGGGATGATGATGGCTTTGTTTGGAGGGAAGTGTCACATAATGTGCTAGTATGCAATGCATACTAGCACACTATGCCTTTTACTTTCCAGGTAAGAAAAAAAAAAAAAAAGGGTTTGCTTCATCTTTAAGAGTTATACAGATGAGGCAATCCATTTACCATTGACAGGGGTGCATACAATGATTAGCTTTCATTTATTTATTTAAAACCTTTTATCCAAAACTGTAACTGCTTTTAAAGTATTAGCTTGAGTTTGATTTCAATTTGTTAGTGTATTTAAATATGCTAGTCCATCTAATAGAGGTGCACTGAATGGAAATTTTGGTGCTGAAACCAAAACTGAAAATTCAGGATGCATTTGGACGAAACCGAAAATGACAGTTTTAAAAAAAAAAAAAAAATATGTATTTTTATATATAATTGTATTCCAATTTTTAATTAATATCATGAATTTAAATAAATACAAGATTTTGGTCAGCAATTATCGGCAACTTTAATGCAAGAAAAGCTCAAGAAAAATGTATCCCTTTTAAATTCTATGTATGTCTTCACATTAGTCCCTTGCACTTCCATTGGTATTAATAATCCTGCTTGCTGTTTTTTTGGTCTGTTTAAAAAAAATGCACCAAAAACAAACCTCCCCGTTGAAATGTATTGAAAATGCAGCAAGAACGCATCCATAACGCACCCATCTTACGTCTTTGATGCGTTTTTTTAGTCACATGACCTAGGAAAAACACACCATAAAATCACGTGTTTTCTGCGCCATTTTCTCTATCCACAAAATGCCAAAAACTCAGTTTTCACCTGAAATGTTTTGGCTGCCAAAATTTTGGTGCATCTCTATCATCTAACACTCCCCCCCCCCCCCCCCCCCGACTGACGACAGAAAACAAATGCAGCCACCACATTTAATGATTGGTAAGCTGCATCTATTCAGTTGCTTGGTTTTGTGTTTAATACCGCTTTAAGGAGTAACTCCACTTATGTTGAGGAAAAAAAAAAACGTTCCCCTCTGGTTGATCTATGTGCATTGCAGGGACTTTGACAAACTTTGCAGATTCCTACCTTTTGTTATTCTGAAGAAATAGCTGTTTGTCTGTGTCCATGTGCGAAGTGAATCTGTATGGGAGTGGTTTTATTTTTATCAACCAGTTACTGCACCTGCAGGGCTCTGATGAGGAAAGTGGCAGTGCCTGCATCCTTTCGCAATTTCCTATTGGGAGTATCTCACCAAAAATTATATTTTTGTTGCAGGGGGTTTCCAATATTGGACTTGTATCTTAGTGCAGACTTCTGGGAAAAGCAGTGAGCCAATCACACAAGCAGGAAATTATGTTTCTGGGGAATGTTCTGTACACATTCTGTGTACAGAACTCCTCCAGGTAGCCATATTATATTGGATTTCATAGAAAATGACAGCGCTGCAGATCGAAAAGGAAAGATCATTTTTAAAAACTTTTTTTGTATACACTATATTATTATTTTTTATTTGCTATTTTTTTCCCATGAAAGTAGAGTTACCCTTTAATTATAGCTCGTCCCCCTCATTGTTCCTTCCTTTACACCTCATTTCAATCATCCGTTGACTCCCCCTTCCCTTTCTCCATATTTCAGTCATCCATTAAATATCCTTTCCCTTTCTTCTCATTTTAGTCACCTGTTGAGTATGATGCCTTTCCTTCCACCCTATTTCAGTCATTTGTTGCATGTCCCTTTCATTCTTCCTAAGTTCACTCATCAATTGAGTATCCCTTCCTTTTCTCCTAATTTAAGGGATAAGGTCACTTTTTTTCTTCTTTTAAATTCTATCTCCCCTATGTACCAATAGAGCATTAATGTACTTAGTTTGCAAAAATAAAAGCGACTTCCATTATTGTACCCACAATTACTGGATGTTTCCCAAATGTATCCATGACTTCTGCCTTAAGGCCCGTACACACGATACGAAAATTTAGTCCGACGAACGATCTGCCGATTTTCGCATTGTTAGTATAGTGCTTTCGACAGCCGATTACGAATTTTCCGATGACAAAAACTGGATGCGCAGGCAATAACATTTTTATACGTCAACACAACGTCTGATTTTCATTTAGTTAGTACAGTTTTAGTCCAAAAAAAATCTTATGAGCAAGACTAGGCATGCTCAGAAATGAAAGAACACATACAAAACAATTCAACACATGACATCACTTCTGAAGTAGAATTCTGTCGTACGAGAATTTTCATATGAAAGTAACCTCTTCACTTTCGACGTGAGACCAGCATGCAACAAAAAACGGACAACAGATTGTTAGATAATCTGATTGTGTATACGAGGCTTTACTCTCTGGGAAGACTAGAGGTCATGACACGGGAAGGCGTTGACCAGCTGCCTCCCCTGCATCATCCACTCTCTTACCTACCCACGCATTGCCAGGTGTATGTTTTTTTTAACCACTTTACGTCTGCCTGCAGTAATATTACTGCGGCAGAGTGGCTCGTTATCGTCTGACGACGTAGTACTACATCGTCAGACACTCCCCTTTCTCGCTCGCTCCCGCTGTATTCAGTCACAGCGGGAGTCGGGCCAGGGGAGGAGCAGCGGCGATCGCCACTGCTCTTCCCCGATCGTCGGGGATCTAGTGTGGAGATCTGCCTGCTTGTGTAAACAGAGCGGGCAGATCTCCTAAGTGACAGGCAGGGTCAGATTGCAGGGTCAGATTGCAGGGTTCAGCATAGTTGAACCTTCGATCTGTCCCTGTGTCACACAGTCACCTCCCCCCACACACGTTAGTAAGCACCAGGCATACATTAACCCCTCCCTCTCCAATAAAATTAACCCCTTCCCTGCCAGTGTCATTTTTACAGTAACAGTGCATATATATAGCACTGTCAGTCAAGGGTCCGATCTGTCCGCCGCAATGTCGCAGTCCCGCAAAAAAAATCGCAGATCGCCGCCATTACGCGTTAAAAAAAAAAACACCAAAAATTACAGAAATCTTTCCCTTTGTTAGTAAACGCAAAAACTTTTGTGCAAACCAATCAAAATACGCTTATTGTGAATTTTTTTTTACCAAACATAGGTAGTAGAAAACAAATTGGCCAAAAATTAAAAAAAAATTTGATTTTTACATTTTTTGGGGGAATTTCATATAAAAAATGTGAAAAATATTGTTGTTTTTTTTCAAAATTTACGCTCTTTTTTTTGTTTATAGCGCAAAAAGTAAAAATCGCACAGGTGATCAAATACCACCAAAAAAAAGCTCTGTTTGTTGGGAAAAAAAGGACATAAATTTCGTTTGGGTATGGCGTCGCACGACCGCGCAATTGTCAGTTAAATTCGCACAGCGCCGAATTGCAAAAAGTGGCCTGGACGTAAGACAGCAAAATCCTCTAGTGGTAAAGTGGTTAAATTAAATGCAATTAATCAGCAATCACCCTTCTTAGTAAATAAATACACAGGCATTTTTTTATCTTCCTTAATTTTATATATCTGCCCCAGGGGCTGCAGCAAAGTTGGATCTTCCTATCTCTGTGTCTGAAATAGAGGCAGCAATACATTCCCTGAACCCCAATAAAACTCCAGGACTAGATGGATACCCGGTTGAATGGTATTGTACTCAAATAATTTTTTGCTCAAAAATTGTTAGCTGTTTATAAAGATGCTTTTGATAGCAGGGAAGCATTAATTGTCCTAATCTTCAAGCCACACAAGGACCACAACTTCTGTGAATCTAAAGCCCCGTACACACGTAGCGATCGTCGGCCGAACGATCGGCCGTCTTTTGTCCGGTGCTGTCCTGTCGGTTGAAAACTGCAAAAGACTGCACACAAATTTTGTCGGCCAACAACAGCCGACTGCAGAAGTGATGTCATGTGATGGTTAACTTTCCGTGTGTTTTTTCTTTTCTGAGCATGCCCAGTCTTGCAAATCTGCTGATTGTCGGCCAAATTCTGTACTGAGTGGTGAACAATCGGCCGTTCTGGTGACTGCCAACAAATATTTTAAAGTCTGCACAACAGATTCTGTTCGGCCGAAAATGTGCTGTCGGAAGCATCATACTAACAAGCCTACAATCGGCCGATCGGTCGGCGGCCTAATATTTGCGGCCGACAATCGGTACGTGTGTACGGGGCTTTACCGACCAATATCGTTAATTAATGTAGATGCTAAAATATTAGCCAAGCTTCTTGCTAGACGATTGAATAAGGTGATAGCCTCTATTATGAATCCAGATCAAACTGGTTTCATACTAATGCGATCAACGGCTATAAATGTGCGCTGATTGTTCACAATCCTGCGGTCTGTAAGGTCTAACCCAGATATTAGTACTGTGGTGTCATTAGATACTCATAAGGCCTTTGATTCTATTGAATGTGCCTATTTAATAGCGGTCCTTGTGCGGATGAGTTTTGGACCCAATTTTGTTGCATGGGTGAGGTTGCTTTATGCCCTGTGGCTCGTTTATGAGTAAATAATATTATTACTGATGCTTTTCAAATAGGGCGGGGCACAGCAACTGTCTTAGGCCCCTTTCACACAGGGAGTCCGTTCAGATCTGCCTGTCAGTTTTTTTTGGCGGATCTGATCGGTCACCCCATGCATCTCTATGGGGGATCGGATGTCAGCGGAGATATGTCCGCTGACATCCGATCCGTCAAAACCGGACGGATGGAAACCCCATTTTCCATCTGTCTGGCGGATCGGATGAGAATGAACAGACGGTCCGTTCCCATCCGATTCCCCCATAGAGAAGAATGGAGACCTGACAGCTGTGCTTCCCCACACAGCGCGGAGACACAGCTGTCATCCTCCTGCTCAGTGGGGGATCGGCGGATCGATCCCCCGCTGAGAAAAACTGAGTCCGCCCGAAGGACTCCGTGTGTGAAAGGGGCCTTAAGGGTAGATTGGGATGTTGGGGGCTGTTGGTTAAATACTTTAGAAAAAAAGACCTCTTTGTATGCTGATAATATGTTATTATATCTAGCTGATGCAGATAGCTCAAGATTCTGGGATTTTTTGGGTTTCAAAGTCAATTAGAACAAGTCAAATGTTTTCCCTTTTGATCCTGTGTTTACTCCTAAAATGCCTCAGAATGTCCCCTTACAAGTGGTTACTAAATTCCGGTATCTGGGGATTGATATTTAATTACCACTAAAGACATATATTTTCAATAATCTC
Organism: Pelophylax lessonae; assembly: GCF_965119305.1. Lineage (NCBI taxonomy): Eukaryota > Metazoa > Chordata > Amphibia > Anura > Ranidae > Pelophylax > Pelophylax lessonae. Next base: position 168,931,958 of record NC_138774.1, on the reverse strand, counting down.
TCCCCCCCGCCAATAACACGATTAGGAAACTGCCTCCAGATCTATTCCAAACTGCCCCTAAATCTCCTAGGCCGAATCAATATATTCCAAATGATATACCTTCCCAGGTTTCTATATGTATTTTGTCATGCCCCAATTTTATATACCCAAAAAACTGTTCAGGGAGATAAACAATATACTTTCCTTGTTTCTATGGGGTCCTAAACTACCTAGAGTCTCCCTTGACACGTTGCATTTGCCCACTACGGCTGGAGGTTTGGCTTTGCCGAATCCGCAATGCGGTAGCTGCACAATTTGGGCTAACAGAGGTATCACTCTCTCCTGTTACATTAGAGAAGTTCTTATTTGAGGACAACCATTCAAAATTTATTTTTAGGTACGATCTACTCCGTCTGACCTCCCTTTCTCCTAGGATGGATCGGATAGCCGATCAATGGAAATCTGACATTCCCTCACTAACAAAGGAATCTGTCCTCTGTAACATCAGCAAGAGACAAGCTTATACAATTTCATTACCTACACAGAGTCTAATATACTCCGACACGTTTCTAAAAAATGGGTAGAGCGACCAAACCAGAATGTCATCGATGTCATGCTGGGGTGGGTGACTACTTCCACATGATTTGGATGTGTCCTTGTACTGAGAGATTTTGGAAGGCAATCCTTGGGTTCCTAGAAGACAAGTTAGCTTTTCCAAATGTTCCCCAGCTAGATGTCTCTTGGGGAGCTTTGGGGAGGAGGATCTTGCCGGCTCTATTTAGGATAGCATTTGTTTACGCTAAAAAAAAGCCCTGGCACTAAGTGGAAGGAACCTACCCCCCCCCCACACTTAAATTCTGGATAGACCTGGTTAACAAAGCACTACTCATGTATAAATGAACATACATTTCTTGGGGATGCCCCAAAATGTTTGAGAAAGTTTGGGCAGGTTGGCTCACTTCGGTCTGTGGGGATGTTAGAGATGTGCAGATGTGGTATATATTAAAGTGGAGGTATATGGAAAATTGATACAACCCATAACTATTCACTCAGTGTGGAAACAATTACTATAATTTAGTTTTTTGTGTTAAGTTCTATTTGCTCCTACAGTAATGAAAGGACTATGTCCTAAGAATGCGCAGACTTTTATACCCATTTTTGTAACATGGAAGTTGTACTACTGTTGTAAATTTTGATACTGCAAGACTATGTGATTGAGTGTACCAATACCTGTATTCTGCATTGTGGATACTGTTATATTTGTCTTTTTATTAAACACCAATACATTTTCCCTTTAACCACTTTACCACTGGAGGATTTTGCTGTCTTACGTCCAGGCCACTTTTTGCGATTCGGCGCTGTGCGACTTTAACTGACAATTGCGTGGTCATGCAACGCCGTACCCAAACAAAATTTACGTCCTTTTTTTTCCCACAAACAGAGCTTTCTTTTGGTGGTATTTGATCACCTGTGCGATTTTTACTTTTTGCGATATAAACAAAAAAATGCGTTTATTTTGAAAAAATAACAATATTTTTCACATTTTTTTATATGAAATTCCCCCCCCAAAAAAATGTAAAAATCAAAATTCTTTTAATTTTTGGCCAATTTGTTTTCTGCTACCTATGTTTGGTAAAAAAAAATCACAATAAGCGTATTTTGATTGGTTTGCGCAAAAGTTATTGCGTTTACTAACTAAGGGAAAGATTTCTGTCATTTTTGGTGTTTTTTTTTTTTAACGAGTAATGGCGACGCTCTGCGATTTTTTTTTTTTTTTTTTTTTTTGCGGGACTGCGACATTGCGGCGGACAGATCGGACCCTTGACTGACATTTTTGACACTTTTGGGGGTACCAGTGACATTTCTACAGTAATCAGTGCTATAAATATGCACTGTTACTGTCAAAATGACACTGGCAGAGGAGGGGTTAATTTTATTGGAGAGGGAGGGGTTAATGTATGCCTGGTGCTTACTGACATGTGTGGGGGGAGGTGACTGAGTGACACAGGGACAGATCGCAGGTTCAGCTATGCTGAACCCTGCAATCTGTCACTGTTTGTCACTTAGGAGATCCGCCCGCTTTGTTTACACAAGCGGGCGGATCTCCAGACTCGATTCCCCAACGATCGGGGAAGAGCGGTGGTGATTGCCACCTCTCTTCCCCTGGCCCGACTCCCGCTGTGACTGAAAACAGCGGGAGCGAGCCTCCGGCGGTGCGAGCGCCGCCCACAAGGGGAGGAGTCCAGCGTAGACCTACGTCGCTGGATGGAATCAAGCCACTTTGCCGCAGTACAGTCCCAGTGACTGGTCGGCAAGTGGTTAAAAAAAATAAATAAAATTGTATGGTGAACTTTACAGAACCCAGGACAAACTCTTTTGCAGCATTTTCCATTTGTTTTTTCACATGGCAAAATGTGTGTCTGCTTCTCTGTTTGGTGTGCTGTTAACAAATAATGGCACCGAAAGCGCAACTAGGTAATTTTAGGTGTATAGAGGTGGCCATATACGTGATCTGCTATACAATCTGATTGTACAATTTCCTTTAGGTTTACCAAATTTATAAAATAGGAGGAAATGCCTATCTAGCCAACTACTCTGTATCCAATCAGGCAGGCTCTTGTATTACATAGTTGATGGTAGATCTAAAGGAGATTGTACAATCAGATTGTATAGTGTATGGTGAACTTCAGAACCGAGGACACACTCCGCTTTAAAAAAAAAATAAAAAAGTTCTGAAGCTTCTTTGGGGCGATTGTTGTGTGTAGGGCAGCGCATTCAGGCTGATGGGCTGTCCTATGCTTAATGAGTAAAATGCTCCAAAATACACGCCCCCCCCCCCCCCCAAAAAAAAAATTATTAAAATAAAATTGCACTCCCTCCTATGTTTGTACAATCTCTGTACAATTTTGTTTTAGATTTACTATAACTAAGGATTAGGAGTACCCAACTATCTATCCATTCACTCTGTATCCAATCAGACAGGCCCTTGCACTACAGAGTTGACAGTAGATCTAAAGGAGATTGTATAATGTATACAATGTAACATTACAGAACCCAGGATACACTTCTCCTGTTTTCAATATTACAGCTCTATCCACATAGGCTGTTTTCTCATCTCTCATTTCCTGCACACTTCAAAATGCCAAATGAATGATATATGCAAGATTAAAATGAAGGAAGAAAATAAAATAAAATACATAAATAAACAAATGCCTGTGTATTTTGTGAGAAGCGTGATCACTGATTGATTGCATTTCATTTAAAAAACATAGATTTGAAAATGGGTGGGTAGGTAGGAGGGTGGATGCAGGATGTGTGCTAATGAAGCTGGTTAACTCCTGCCTGTGTCATGACCTCTGGGGCTCTTTCACACAGGCGGACCGTTCAGATCCGCCTGTCAGTTTTTTTGGTGGATCTGATCGGTCACCCCATGCATCTCTATGGAGCATCGGATGTCAGCGGAGACATGTCCGCTGACATCCGATCTGATCCGTCAAATCTGGACGGATGGAAACCCTATTTTCCATCCATCCAGCGGTGGTCCGTTCCCATCCGATTTCCCCCATAGAGATGCATGGTGACCTGACAGCTGTGTCTCTGCACACAGCACGGAGAACAGCTGTCATTCTCCTGCTCAGCGGGGGATCGGCTGATCGATCCCCTGCTTAGATAAACTGAGTCCTTCTGATGGACGGAGTGTGTGAAAGGGGCCCTAGTCTTCCCAGGGAGTGAGGCAGAAGTAATGGATATGTTTGAGAAACATCCATGAGGACAATGAAATAAATGCGGGTACAATTAATGAAAAGCTTTGATTTCTCTTGCGTCCTCCGACAGTCGCAGCCACTTCATATTCATCACTAATGGGGGTTATTGACCTTTGCTCCGCAGGAGTAGCTAGGCAACAGAATATATTAATATCAAAGCTTTTAGCATATCCCACCCCCAGGGGGTGGTCCCCTCAGTCAAAACCTCCCTGCTTCCTGCATTCCCAACTCAGTTTCTAATGCCTAGCTTAGGAGTAGGCTGGCTGTTCCTGTGCTGGGGCTCTCTGTCTCAGCCTCTATTCTCTTTTTGATTTTATTTTGAGTCTTTTCTCTTTCTTTTACTAGCTGTTGATTTTCAGCATTAGTTAGCTTCTTCGGATGAAGATGATCGTGCGGAGCTGGGTCTCGGTCTGGCCACCCTGGATCCCAGGGCTCAGGGCCAGGGGCTTCCCAGCCTGCCATCGAGCGTTCAGCTTAGGTTTTACCCTGGCACATTGAACGACCCATCCCTGTTCGCTGCAGGGATGCTATCGGTGAGGTGGCTACCTCACTGGACGCCATTGCGGTTTCGCACCGCAGTTCCACTGCGTCATGCTTGCGACACTCCCTGTCCTCAGTGCAGCGGTTTGGTCGCTGGAGCAGGCTCCCAACGCCATCCGGACTGGTAAGTGTAACTCTATGTGGGGACCTGTCTATTTGGGTGTCAGTCTGGGACTGTGTGACCCTGCATGTCTGTGTGGCTGTTGTGCTCCCTGTCAGTTCCTGTGTGGACTTGCTGCCTGTGTGTGGGATGTGAGGGGGGGGGGCTCTCCCGCTCTGCTGGGTGAAAGCATGAAGCAGTCAGATTTTGGACATGCTGTGCGGCGACCCGCCATTTTTTTGCGGCAGAATCATGGTGGCCGGTCCTGTGTGGTAAGGCGCAGCGTTTTGGCGCCAAACGCCGCCATTTTGGCGGCGATCGATCAGGCCACATGTCGGCGCCATTTTCTATTTGCCCAAGGAATCCTCAGCCGAGCGGCCATGTTTGTGTAGCCTTACATAGGCTTCATAGGGGCGGTCAGTCTTGCATCACTTCCTTTTGCTCTGGGACAGCGATCGGTGGCAGCAGCCTGTGTGATCTCTCCAGGTTTTTATCTTCCCATTTTCCTGTGTTCCTTGCCCAGTTTTCTTGTCCCTGTGGGGGTCGGTGTATTCAGTGGGTGCAGTAGGCTACGCTCGCCGCGATCTTAAAGGGGCAGTACCCCTTTCTTCCTAATCTTGCTGGGGCATGGATTCTCAGGATTGCAAGTTTCCTCCCACCTTGGTGGGGGGCCAAGGGGCTGCTGCTTCCCCCGAGGGGGCTGATCTGGCCACTATTGTGGCAAACTTAGCTGCTCAGGTGCAGATGCTGGTGGCTGATCGGTCCACAAAACGGCCCAGAGTGTCTATTTCCTCTGATTCAGAGGGCGATGGGGCTGCTATGGCTGGAGTGCCCTTCTCAGGGTCTCACTCATCTCTAGACCTTGTGGGGTCTGAGGGGGAGGCTGAGGTGGAAGGGGTTGATAATTCTCCCCCTGGCTCGTCTGAAGAGCTTGAAATCATGGATGAGTTGGTTGCTTCTATCAAGCAAACGCTGCATTTGCAGGATGAACCATGTCCTCCTGTTTTGATGTCCTCTTATGGGACGCAAAGAAAACGCAAAACATCACAGGTTTTTCCTTGCTCTACGGAATTTCAGCGCGCGGTTGATGAGCAATGGCGCAATTTAAAGAAGCCTTTTGCTGTGCCGGGTAGGTTCAAGCTGCGTTATCCATTTACACCCGCCACTGATGAGCGTTGGTGTGTGCCGCCTCAGGTGGATCACGCGGTGGCGATTTTGAATAAATCTACTGCGATCCCTGCTGAGGATACCCCGGTGTTCCGGGACCCGACGGACAGGAGATTGGAGTCTCTGGCCCGTCATGCTTATACGGTTGCTGGTTCTATGCTGAAGCCTATTTTTGCTTCCATTATGGCAGCCCAAGCTATTGCGGATTGGACGCAGGTGCTCAGGCGCACCCTGGTGGCTGATTCTGCCCCGCCGACAACTTTGGCTATGGTGGATCAAATCCATCAGGGTGTCATGTATTTGTGTGATGCGGACTTAGATATGGTCCCTTTGGCTGCGCGTCTTTCAAGTGTGGCGGTATTGAACCGTCGCCTGATATGGCTGAAATGCTGGTCTGTTGACCAGTCTTCTCGCAGGACTTTGGCTAATTTGCCTTACGCGGGATCCCGCCTTTTTGGCGAATCCTTGGATACTCTGATAAAGGGAATTTCTGGGGGTAAGAGCACTCTCTTGCCCCAAACTCACAAGAATAAGTTTGTTCGTGGTAAGAAGAATACATCGTTTAGGGCTTCTCAGGGGTCCTTTCGTGCCTTTCGATCGCACTATAAGGGCAAGCCCTTCAAGGGCCAAGGCTCCCAGAAGAAGCCGTGGGCGGGTAAGCAGAAGTCCGGCCAGTCCGGGTCTGCTGCCCATAACAATACAGCCTGAAGGGACGCCCTCACCCGGTTCTGGGGTGGGGGGACATTTGCTCGGTTTTCTTCAACCCTGGCTGGACCGCATTCGGGACAGGTGGGTTCAGGAAATCGTTCGATCTGGATACAAGATCGAGTTTCTCTTTCGGCCGGCGGGCAGATTTTTCCCCTCAAACCTTCAGCTGACTCCGGAGCGATTGCAGGATCTGCACCTGGCGGTGCGGGACCTGCGGGCCCAGGGAGTGGTGGTTCCGGTGCCTCATCGGGACAGATTTCGGGGGTTCTATTCCAATCTGTTCACTCTGCCCAGAAAGGAGGGCAAGGTACGTCCGATTCTGGACTTAAAAGTTCTGAACCGCTTTGTGCGGGTTCGCAAGTTCCGCATTAAATCCTTGCGATCAGTGGTGGCTGCCCTGGTTCCGGGGGAATTCATGGCCTCCACCGACTTGAAGGATGCGTACCTTCACATCCCCATTTTCGAGGGTCACCAGAGGTACCTTCGATTCGCCATTGCAGAGGATCATTACCAATTCGTGGCGTTGCCCTTTGGTCTCGCTTTGGCTCCGCGGGTTTTCACCAAGGTGCTTGCGCCGGTTTTGGCTTTATTGAGAGCCCAGGGCATTTCTGTCCTGGGGTATCTGGACGATATCGTGATTCGGTCCGCGACCAGTCAGGGCCTGGTGAACGACCTGTCCATCACGATGCAGACTCTGCAGGAGTTCGGTTGGACGATAAATTTACCAAAGTCAACGTTGTGTCTGTCGGTTCGTCTTCTTTACCTGGGGATGATACTGGACTCTGTTCAAGCGAAGGTCTTCCTGCCGGAAGACAAGCTTCGGACACTTCAGAGCGAAGTCAGGTCCCTCAGGGACAATCAGTGCTCGTCCCTCCGGACGTGTATGAGGTGTCTGGGATTGATGGTCTCGGCTTTCGAGGCGATTCCCTTCGCCCAGTTTCACACACGGGATCTTCAGGCGGAGATCCTGGTCGAGTGGGACGGGCGTCCGCAATCTCTGGATCTGCGGATTTCGTTGAGCCGCCTCACCCGAAGGGGTCTTTTGTGGTGGCTCCAGTCCCCGGCGGTGTCGGGGGGCAAGTCCTTTCGTCCTTTGTCGTGGACGGTGATCACCACGGATGCCAGCCTGTCAGGCTGGGGTGGTGTTCTGGGCGTTCTGTCCGCTCAGGGAACTTGGTCGGAGGAGGAATCCTCCCTTCCGATCAACATTCTGGAATTGCGAGCGATAAATCTCTGTCTTCTGCTTTGGACGGACAGGCTTCAGGGCCGTCCGGTTCGGGTACAGACGGACAATACCACAGTGGTGGCCTACATCAACCACCAAGGGGGCACCAGGAGTGCCCGAGCGGCTCGGGAAGTAGCCGACATTCTGTCTTGGGCCGAGACGCACGTCCCGGCGATATCTGCAGTTCACATTCCGGGGGTGGAGAACTGGCAGGCGGATTATCTGAGTCGCCAGACCCTGGACCAGGGAGAATGGTCCCTTCACCCGGATGTCTTCCAGATGTTGTGCGCGAAGTGGGGTTCCCCAGATGTGGACCTGTTCGCGTCTCGTCTGAACAACAAGGTGGAATGGTTCGTGGCAAGAACGCGCGATCCTCGGGCAGACGCCTCAGACGCGTTAGTGGCGCCCTGGCATCAGTATCGTCTGATGTATGCCTTTCCACCGATTCAGCTGCTGTCCAGGCTCCTTCGCAGGTTGGCCTCGGAACCGCACACTGTGATTCTGGTGGCACCGGACTGGCCTCGCCGGTCTTGGTACGCAGACCTCGTGAATTTGGCGGTCGACGCTCTGTGGCGTCTGCCACTTCGAGAAGATCTCCTGTCTCAAGGACCGATATTCCATCCTGCTTTACAGTCGCTGGCTTTAACGGCCTGGCTGTTGAAAGCCAGGTCCTAAGGGATAGGGGTCTTTCCCCTGAGGTCATTCCCACTTTGATCAAGGCTAGGAAGGCCTCTTCGGGGGAAGATTTACTACCGTACTTGGAAGGCGTATTTTGCCTGGTGTGAGTCCAGGGGGTATTCCCCTCGCTCATACTCGGTGTTGGCTTTCCTTCAAACGGGCGTGGACCAGCGTTTGGCGTTGGCCACGATTAAGGGTCAGATTTCTGCGCTGGCCGTTCTCTTTCAACGCCCTGTGGCGTCTAACTCTTTGGTTAGCACCTTTGTTCAAGGGGTGCGACATCTGGTCCCTCCTAGGAGGGAGCCTTTGCCTCCATGGGATTTGAACCTTGTTCTGTCCGTGTTGCAACATGCTCCTTTTGAAAATATCAGGGAGATCATGTTGTCTCTGTTGTCCAAGAAGGTTGTGTTCTTGGTGGCGATCACTTCGGCTCGCAGAGTGTCGGAGCTGGCGGCCTTGTCCTGCAAATCTCCGTATTTGGTGATTCACTTGGATAAGGTGGTCTTGCGACCTAACCCGTCTTTTCTTCCGAAGAGGATCTCGGAATTTCACCTCAATGAGGATATTGTCCTGCCTTCGCTTTGCGCGAAGCCTAAGCATCCGAAGGAGGTGGCGTTGCATTCCTTGGATGTTGTTAGGGCGATCAGGGTTTACCTGTCATCGACTAAATCCTTTCGCAAGTCGGATTCTCTCTTTGTCCTTCCTGGGGGACCTCGGAAGGGCATGGCGGCGTCGGCTGCGACCATCGCCAAATGGATCAGACAGACCATTGTGCAAGCCTATGCTTTGAAGGGGAAGGTTCCTCCTTTCCCTGTGAAGGCGCACTCTACCAGGTCTCTGAGTACGTCTTGGGCCTATCGTCATCAGGCTTCTGTGGACCAGGTGTGTAAGGCGGCGACTTGGTCGTCCGTTCACACCTTCTCCAAATTTTACAAAGTGGATGTTCAGGCATCGGCAGATGCTTCCTTTGGCCGTAAAGTTCTTAGTGCGGCAGTGCCTTAGGGCCCCTTGTTTGGGTCCTTGGCTGTTGGGGTGTTTTTACCCCTAGGTTACTTGTTCTTTCCTGGGTTGTTGCTCCTGTTGAGCATGTTTTTCCTGTTGCCCAGTTGGTTCTCTTACTTTGGTAAGGTTCCTTTCTCTGATGTGGGTACTGCGTTGCTTTAGGCGCAGCTGCTTTTTTCCCACCCCTCATGTCTACACTGCTATGGGACGTCCCCATTAGTGATGAATATGAAGTGGCGGCGACTGTCGGAGGACGTAAGAGAAAACGGAATTTTTGTAAAATCTTACCTGTAAAATTCCTTTCTCTGAGTCCTCCGACAGTCGCCGCCCCCGCCCCTCTTTTGGGGTTTGTTTATGTACTCTACTGCTATGCTACTGAAACTGAGTTGGGAATGCAGGAAGCAGGGAGGTATTGACTGAGGGGACCACCCCCTGGGGGTGGGATATGCTAAAAGCTTTGATATTAATATATTCTGTTGCCTAGCTACTCCTGCGGAGCAAAGGTCAATAACCCCCATTAGTGATGAATATGAAGTGGCGGCGACTGTCGGAGGACTCAGAGAAAGGAATTTTACAGGTAAGATTTTACAAAAATTCCGTTATTTTTGCAAAAGCAGTACATTAATGCTATATTGGTATGTAGGGGAGCTGGAATTTTGAAAAAAAGTGGCAAAGGTTAAATTAGCTTTAAAGCCCAACTTCAGGCAAATTTCCCCCATGCAGTGGGGCTGCACCTGCATGGATGAACACAGCGCTTATACTCACCTGCTCTTTTAATTCTCCAGAAACCAGCACTCCCCTACATCCAATGGTGAACTGTTCCTTAAGTCTTCACGTCCAGTGTCGGTCTGTGGGCATGATGATGTCTGGAACAGTCCACTGCATAAGACTGCTGGATTTGGGCGGGGATTTAGGAGCTGAAGGGACCGGTCTTGCACTGGGTGGAATCGGAGAATTAGGTGAGTATATTTCGGCTCTCTGAAACCCTGGACAAAAAGGAGCAGTGCAGAGAAGTACACTGCATGGAGGGAAAAAAATTGCCCCGAGTACAGTTCAGCCTAAAAATAAAATCTCTAAATCCACTTGCATCCATCTAAGACTCGCCTATCTAACCCTGTAAAGCAAAAATCGCTATACATACCTTTTTTGAATCCCCTCTGGTCCGGACCAATGCTGAGTTGTCAGCGGCGGGTTCTCTGTGTAGGCGAGTGCAGAAGAGGCAGCCTGACAACGGAAGCCCCATAGTAACTCTGTGGGTGACGTCACTTCCCAGGCATTTTCCAGCCATTGTCGACTGTCTCCTGCACAGAGCTTCCACTGCTGAAGACTGAAGCGACTTTAGAAGAGATATGTATAGCAAATTTTGCTTTACAGGGTTAGATAGGTTAGTCTTAGATTTAGAGATTTTAGTTTTAGGCTGAACTTCCCCTTAAAGTCATCCATAGAGTATTCCTCCTGATTTTAGTGATCCAGTAACTAGGGCTGCGCATCTTCACTTACCTCACGATTCTATTACGATTATTAGGGCAACTATTTGATACGATTCGATTCCGCGATGCATCATGATTACATGACGGTGTATGGGGGTCTCCTCAGGGATATCCGGGATGTGATATATACATGGCGGTGTATGGGGGTCTCCTCAGGGATGTGATATATACATGGGGGTCTCCTCAGGGATGTGATATATACATGGCGGTGTGTATGGGGGTCTCCTCAGGGATGTGATGTATACATGGCGGTGTGTATGGGGGTCTCCTCAGGGATGTGATATATACATGGCGGTGTAACACGACTATATATCAGATATATACATGGTGGTGTTACACACATATATCACACCCCATACACCGCCATGTATATATCACATCCCTGAGGAGGCCCCCATACACACCGCCATGTATAAATCACATCCCTGAGGAGACCCCCATACACCGCCATGTATATATCACATCCCGGATATCCCTGAGGAGACTTCGGCGATTATATTCCGCAGGCCTAATATATATATATATATATATATATATATATATATATATATATATATAATCACACAATAAACAGTCCAAATGTTGATCCCATGTGCAAATAAGAATAGCAGCCAATAGGTGTGACTTCAAGATGTGCATACAGTGATGGTGGCACCCTCCAAACACCGCAGTTGGTCTCACAGGATATAAAGAGGGAACTCCTCATTGTGTGGTAGGTTTCAAAAATCCAAATTCATTAAAGAGATTACAAATATTGCAAATACAAAAAACATTCAAGTGGACAGACCTGCTATGCCTCCTGTAATCAGCCAGGCTCCCCTGCGGTCAACTCAGGCTGTCTGCCGAGAACCGTGCCGCTAGTGTACCGAGCGGCGTGCGTTGCCATCAACTCTTTTGGGCTCTCCAGCTGGGAAGGCCGCTGCCGGGCTGTCAGAGCGGGCGGTCGGGCAGCAGCGTGTTAAGTGGGCGTGTGTATCCCGGGCCAGAGAGAGCACTGATAGCTCCACTCTCCTCCTCCTCTCCCGCGAGGAGGAGCTCCGTGTTCCACAAGCCCGGCCGCCGCCAACAACTCATTAAGCGCCAGCGCCGCCATGTCACTTCTGTCCCCGCCCCCGGAACTGACGTCATTAGCTAATCGATTTTTCAGTCACCCCGAATCGATGCAGAATCGCGAAGGGTCGCATCGTGATGCATCGATTCGGCGATTATATTTCCGCAGGCCTACCAGTAACTGTCCCTTCCATTCATCATTATTTATTTTTGGTGGCTGTCCCTTTTTCTCCTCCTGAATACAAGGAATACCTGACCTACCCTAATGTTCTATTTAACGGGAAGTGCCTGCGCTTAGGTAATGAATATAAATATTGATAAAATTATTATTAGGTGGTATCGGCTGCTGCTGATAAAAAAAGGAAGGCCTTTTAATAAACGAATTTGGTATGTATTAGCTCTGCTTAATAAATATGTGCAAAATATCGTGCTGTAATTACAAATAAAGTGCTAACTGTGCTATCAAAAAAGGGCTATACTGTGCTATTAAGATGCAATAGATAACTCTAATTACATAATAAATCCAAATACAGGGAGTGCAGAATTATTAGGCAAATTAGTATTTTTGAGGATTAATTTTATTATTGAACAACAACCATGTTCTCAATGAACCCAAAAAAACTCATTAATATCAAAGCTGACTATTTTTGGAAGTAGTTTTTAGTTTGTTTTTAGTTTTAGCTATTTTAGGGGGATATCTGTGTGTACAGGTGACTATTACTGTGCATAATTATTAGGCAACTTAACAAAAATCAAATATACAGTATACCCATTTCAATTATTTATTTTTACCAGTGAAACCAATATAACATCTCAACATTCACAAATATACATTTCTGACATTCAAAAACAAAACAAAACAAAAACAAATCAGTAACCAATATAGCCACCTTTCTTTGCAAGGTCACTCAAAAGCCTGCCATCCATGGATTCTGTCAGTGTTTTGATCTGTTCACCATCAACATTGCGTGCAGCAGCAACCACAGCCTCCCAGACACTGTTCAGAGAGGTGTACTGTTTTCCCTCCTTGTAAATCTCACATTTGATGATGGACCACAGGTTCTCAATGGGGTTCAGATCAGGTGAACAGGGAGGCCATGTCATTAGCTTTTCTTCTTTTATACCCTTTCTTGCCAGCCACGCTGTGGAGTACTTGGACGCGTGTGATGGAGCATTGTCCTGCATGAAAATCATGTTTTTCTTGAAGGATGCAGACTTCTTTCTGTACCACTGCTTGAAGAAGGTGTCTTCCAGAAACTGGCAGTAGGACTGGGAGTTGAGCTTGACTCCATCCTCAACCCGAAAAGGCCCCACAAGCTCATCTTTGATGATACCAGCCCAAACGAGTACTCCACCTCCACCTTGCTGGCGTCCGAGTCGGACTGGAGCTCTCTGCCCTTTACCAATCCAGCCACGGGCCCATCCATCTGGCCCATCAAGACTCACTCTCATTTCATCAGTCCATAAAACCTTTGAAAATCTTGAGATATTTCTTGGCCCAGTCTTGACGTTTCAGCTTGTGTGTCTTGTTCAGTGGTGGTCGTCTTTCAGCCTTTCTTACCTTGGCCATGTCTCTGAGTATTGCACACCTTGTGCTTTTGGGCACTCCAGTGATGTTGCAGCTCTGAAATATGGCCAAACTGGTGGCAAGTGGCATCTTGGCAGCTGCACGCTTGACTTTTCTCAGTTCATGGGCTGTTATTTTGCGCCTTGGTTTTTCCACACGCTTCTTGCGACCCTGTTGACTATTTTGAATGAAATGCTTGATTGTTCGATGATCACGCTTCAGAAGCTTTGCAATTTTAAGAGTGCTGCATCCCTCTGCAAGATATCTCACTATTTTTGACATTTCTGAGCCTGTCAAGTCCTTCTTTTGACCCATTTTGCCCAAGGAAAGGAAGTTGCCTAATAATTATGCACACCTGATATAGGGTGTTGATGTCATTAGACCACACCACTTCTCATTACAGAGATGCACATCACCTAATATGCTTAATTGGTAGTAGGCTTTCGAGCCTATACAGCTTGGAGTAAGACAACATGCATAAAGAGGATGATGTGGTCAAAATACTAATTTGCCTAATAATTCTGCACTCCCTGTACATAAATATACATTGTAATCTTATGCCATAAATAGTGTGTTTATATCTAGCTTCTCTAGAGACTTTTGTCACAGGGTCATCTAACAAATGACAAGCAGAGGAAAAGGCAGGCCCTTGATGGGGGCGTGACCGGAAGCCGTCATGTGAGACGTGCTTAGTGATTCTTCCCGACGCCGAATGCACCTCCGACGCTGATAGCAGAGAAGACGCCGAGGAGAGACATAGGGGAGTCGGCTATTATAGAGCGAGACCCGGGAGCGGAGGATTGAACCGCCGCAGATACTGGTCCCTGCGTTAGGATCAGAAGGAGCCACAGACGGAGGATTGAACCGTCCCGCTAGGCGGAGGAGTGAGCCGCCACGGACATTAGGTCCCTACATTGGGAACAGGAAGGAGCCGAAGACGGAGGAGTGAGCCGTCATACATAACGGTCCCTGCACTGCCCCAGGTGGAAGAGCGAGCCGCCGCAGGCGTGGACACCGCATGTGGTGGACGGAGGACGGGAGAGGCAGAGCAGACATTGCTAATTATCGGCTGGGTAACTGTGGACTAAGGCTGGTAGAGAGGGGAGAGGTGGTTACCGCCAGCTATACCGCCAGGTACTGCCCCATTGCGCTAGTGTACCACTATACTAGTACATCACCGTAAGCAACAGAGACGTTAGAAAGCTGAACAACGCAAGGAGGAAGCTGTAAAGAAAGCTCTACCCTGCCCCTCTTAACAGCAGGGAAAGACGGGAGAAATCTGAAATCTAGCATGGTGGTCAAGAAAAAAGGAGAACTGTGAGTACTTTAAACACGTGAAAACTGCAGTGTGATGAAGTGATTTACATGGTGCATAGTCTTTAAACATAATAAATAAGGAGAGACTACCAAAAATCACAGCTCTGGGAAAGAGATTAAGTTACTGAGAAACGGTGTTAACCATTAGAAACCTGAGAGGGGACCTTATACCCTAATAACCTATAGAGGGGACTGGCCGGGACAATTCAAAATAAGCTGACCGAGCCCCAATTTAAGGAGGATAAGAAAACCTTACACTGTGAAGTATTTTTGGAGAGCAAAGGCTGTAGCCCCCTAGTGGATAAGAAAGTAAGATGACACTTGCTAAAAGGAGAAAAGGAAGAAAAAGCACAGGAAAAGAAGGAAAAGCCCAGACAAGCAAAACTGAAGGGGAAATCGACCGTTTTTTCAATAGCAAAAAATCCGCCAAAGGGGTGAAATTGACATTCACAAGCCCAGAAACCAGTGACATACCAAATTCATTAGAAACCACCCCCTCTGTAGAAGAAGAGGCCAACAGCGTAATGAATAGTCAAAAAGAGACCCCGATATCCTGTATACTCACACAAACTGCCTCACAGAACTCAGAGCTTAAAATAATGTTACAAGCACTACCGACAAGGGCAGACATAGAGCAAATGATTAGTAGAATAGAAGAAAAACATCAGAAAGAAATACAGGAGGTAAAGAAAGATATACAGGATATCACAGTTCGTCTAGTAGAAGAGGAGACATCCATTAACTCATTAAAGGAAAGATTACTAGCTTTGGAGTTAAAGGGTGTTAACCAAAAAGAAACAGAAGACGCAATACAGTTACAGTTGGAGGATATTGAAAATAGAAGCCGCCGTAGTAATCTGCGACTACGAGGCATAGCTGAAACTATTGGCCATGACAAACTAGCTGAGACTGCGAAGGAGATTTTTAAACAAGTTCTCAAAAACAAACTACCAGAAAATTTAGAAATCGAGAGGATCCATAGAACCGGCGGCCCTAGAAGGACAGAAGATAAATGGCCTAGGGATGTGATCTGCAGGATACACCACTATATACACAAAGAGATGATTTTGAGACAAGCTTGGGAGGCTAAGGATATAACATTAGAAGGAAGGCCAGTTAAGATATATTCGGATATATCTAGAGGAACATTGCGGAGAAGGGCGATTCTCAGACCATTGTTGGAGCTAGCCAGAAAGGCAGGATGTACTTATAGATGGGGATTCCCCTTCTATGCAGCGTTCCGTAGAGACGGCAGATCTTTTATCCTGAGATCACACCAAGATTGTGATGCACTTTTCCGGTTCATAGAGACGGAACCCATACAGGTCGCCAATTGGCTGAGTCGCATACCTAGGGAAGAAGCTTTTGAACACCCTCAGCGACAGAAGAAAGGGATAGAGAGTATGGAGGAAGAAGTACTAAGAGAAAAATAAATAACAATTGGGATAGGGAAAGGGGTCCTCCCCATGTAACAGACTTAATTTAACGGAGAGAGGGTTTTTTTTTTTTTTTTTTTTTTTTTTTTTTTTTTACACTAAAATGTTGAGGTTACACTTAGTATTCATGTTATATGTTGCTAAATTAAGGAGGGGATGTGCCCTCCCTTATGTTTAAATAATATACACGATTGGGGTTTTTTTTTTTTTTTTTTTTTTTTTTCTTGGAAGGTTGAGTTAGCACTAAGCATCAAAGTTAAATGTTGATAAATTAAGGAGGGGGTGCTCCCTCCCTTATGACCTTAAAAAATTTACACGATTGGGTGATTGAGGTTTTTTTTTTTTTTTTTTTGAATGTTGAGTTAGCACTAAGTATCAAAGTTATATGTTGATAAATTATGGAGGGGATGTTCCCTCTCTTATGCTTTAAAAAATCTACACGATTGGGTTTTTTTTTTTTTTTTTTTTTTTTTTTTTCTTTTCTCACTGAAAATGTTGAGTTTTCACTTAGTATTTATGTTATATGTTGCTAAATTAAGGAGGGGATGTGCCCTCCCTTATGCTTAAAATATACACGATTGGGCCTTTTTTTTTTTTTTTTTTTTTTCTTTATTGGTAACTATATTAAATGTTGTTAAATTAAGAAGAGGAAATTGCCTCAATGGCGGGTAAAGAGCCTACATGAAGGAGGGGTTTTTTCTTTATTTTATCAATAGGATATAAAGAAAGTTTAAGATGAGGGAAAAAAGGATAGGTGTCTAGCCTTGGGTCGAGGAAAAGTATATTTGTAAAAATCAGGGGGTAGACGGGAAGGGGGCTGAGAGGGGAGAAGACAATGGAAATGAGGAGGAGACCCTTTTTTTTTTTTTTTTTTTTTTTTCTCTTCTTTTTCTCGCCTCATTATTTCAGAACTCTCCCCAGCTCCCCCCCGGAACGGCTTCCCCTTAATAGCAAAATTGAAGGGGTCGGAGGTGGGAAGGGAAAGGAAGAATCACACCGGGGTAGTCCCCTAGTTAGGAAATCCACACAAGTTGCATATAGCAACGCCGTGTGAGATAAGGATAGGGTAACTATCCAAATTGACAGAGAGAGGAGAAGGACCTTGATAGGGACCGAACCCTCTCGACTGCCAATTAGTTAGGGAAGGGGTTTTTTTTTTTTTTTTTTTTTCTCTGGATTTCCTGTGTAAATAGAGATGGAGGAGGTAAAAATTATCTCTTATAATGTTAGGGGATTAAATGTACCAGAAAAAAGGCACATGCTATTAGGGGAATTAAGACAACAGAAAGTTGATATCGCACTAATACAAGAGACACATTTTAAGACAGATAAGTTACCATATCTTAAAAATAGATTTTTTCCCTATTCATATCATTCTACAAACGAACAGACAAAATCAAGAGGGGTATCAATATTATTAGCAAAGGATGTCCCATGGACTTATCAGGATAGTAGGCAAGACCCGGAGG
Organism: Pelophylax lessonae; assembly: GCF_965119305.1. Lineage (NCBI taxonomy): Eukaryota > Metazoa > Chordata > Amphibia > Anura > Ranidae > Pelophylax > Pelophylax lessonae. Next base: position 168,914,466 of record NC_138774.1, on the reverse strand, counting down.
GAAGATTCCTATTTTTGAAAGGACGGATAGGCGAAACTCAGGTGACGCTAGCAACATTATACGCGCCTAATAAACGACAAGACAGGTTTATATCAAAGACCCTGACCAACTTAAGGATCTTCTCTGAAGGACAACTGATTGTTGGAGGGGACCTTAATATACCATTGATACCGACTGTAGATACCTCCCTAGGGACTTCGGTACTTTCCACTAGACTATGTAGACGAGTCTTGAAGATAATGCACGAATCCCAGTTGATCGATATTTGGAGACTACAACATCCCGATGAAAAAGACTACACGTTTTACTCGACAGTACATAAAAACTACTCGAGAATAGATTATTTTTTGATACCACATGCGCAGTTACAAGCAGTCCAAAAATCATCTATTAACAATATCGCCTGGTCAGATCATGCATCTATAGTAATAATATATAAACTAACAGAGAACTCTTCACAGAAAAGACAGTTTTGGAGGCTGAACGAAAGCCTGTTACAAAGGGAAGAGATATTAAAAGAAGTAATACAGGAATTAAATACGTACTTAAAGATCAATGACCAAAATGACTGCAATATGGGCACCCTTTGGGAAGCCCATAAGGCAGTAATTAGAGGTACCCTTATTAAGCATGGGGCACGTATAAAGAGGGAAAGAAATAAACAGATGTCTCAGTTACTGGAAAGGCTTAGAGTGTTAGAAACAAAACATAAACAATCCCCAACGAATAGCATATATACAGACCTGACTATGACCAGAAAGCAGATCACGGATTTGCTACAGTACAAAGCTAAAGCAAACATACAAAGGGGCCGTAAATTAAATTATGAAGCTGGAAATAAGTGCGGGAAACTGCTTGCCAAGACAGTTCAGGAACAGAAGTTGAGATCGTATATACCCAATATTGTAACATCGGAGGGGATTAAAAAAACTCTACCAACACAAATAACTGAGACATTCGAAAAATTTTATGCCTCATTATATAATTTAAATAATGAGATACCATCACAAAGGGAAATAGAAAGATATCTAAATCAGTCCAATTTACCCAAAATCTCAGAGGAGGACAGGGAATACCTAGAGGAAGAAATTAGTCTAGAGGAAGTACAACAGGTAATAAGGAAAATGAGACCAGGGAAGGCACCAGGACCAGATGGTCTGACAACACAATATTATCAGCTATTATCCCATATTCTAGGACCTTACCTAGTAAGACTGTATAATGCAACAGGTCTGGACGGAACATTGAGTAGAGACACACTTACAGCACATATATCACTGATATTAAAAGAAGGCAAAGATCCAGCGGCCTGTGGAAGCTACAGGCCGATATCTTTGCTGAACGTAGATTTGAAGATATTCACTAAGGTGTTAGCGGATAGGTTAGCAAGAATATTACCAAAACTGATCCACCCAGACCAGGTAGGCTTTATGACATCAAGAGAAGCAAAAGACAATACCATCAGAATACTCAACCTGATACATATAGTAAATGAGAAAAAGATCCCTTGTGTGGTATTAAGCGCCGACGCTGAGAAGGCCTTCGATCGGGTTGGATGGCCTTATCTATTTGCAGTACTTAAATATATCGGGATGGGAAATTCGATGCTAGATAGGATAATCAGAGTATATACAAATCCAGTTGCTAGGGTGAAAGCCAATGGCCTAATATCAAATGCGTTCCCAGTAAAGAACGGCACCAGGCAAGGATGCCCATTATCACCCCTCCTATTTGCCCTGTCACTAGAGCCCTTTCTTTGTAAGATCCGATCGAACCTGGACATTGAGGGAGTGAGGGTAAAGGGAAAACAATTCAAAATAGCCGCTTACGCGGATGATATGTTATTTTCACTGTCTAACCCAAATATCTCACTGCCAAATCTGATACGAGAATTCAAAAGATATGGGGCAGTGTCAAATTTGAAAATTAATTTCGGGAAATCAGAAGCTATGGGAGTGGGGATGACATCAACCCAAATACAAGCACTGAAAAATAATTATGAGTTTAAGTGGAGTGAAACGGCAGTGAGATATTTGGGGACACATATACCAACAAAATTGTCACGAGTATACGATCTCAACTTCTTACCCCTGATAGCAATGACTAAGAAACTGTTAGAACAATGGCATGTGGGGATGCAGTCATGGTTCGGCAAGTGCAACCTATTGAAGATGATTGTACTCCCAAAATTTTTATATCTCCTCCGGGCCTTACCAGTTAGGATACCAAGTAGATTTTTCGCAGTGATAAACTCATTATTTTCAAAATATATTTGGTCTCGTAAGAAAACGCGAATAGCACGGAGAATATTGACCCTCCCAAAAAAAAAAGGGGGCCTTGCACTACCAGACATAAAAGCTTATTATCAGGCCACACATGTGGGCAGGATTTGGGACTGGTGGCATAATGCAGAGACGAAAATATGGGTAGAACTGGAACAAATGCAAACGGATGTAAATTTGAAAAGAGCTATATGGTGCTACCAGGATCTACCCAAAAATTTAAAACAACACTTAATAATAGGGAACACGTTGCGTATCTGTACGAGACCAAATATATACTCTAAATTAACAACAGAGAGATCTCCCCTATATCCAATATTAGGTAACCCCCTATTCCCGGTGGGACTAGATAGCAAAAGGTTTACATCATTAAGGGAAAAGGGGCAGATACAGGCTTCATCATTCTTAATACAAAAAAAGTGGCCCTTAGTGACTGAACTGATGGATGAGGAAGGCCCATTTAACCTGCCATTTTGGCAAGCTATGCAATTATGCCATTACCTGGGATCCATACCTAAACCAGAAGAGTTTGATAGGAAGCTAACCAGATTTGAGCAGGCCTGCGTAAAACCAGGGAAACTAACACGCACTCTATCGGCTGCATATGGATTATTGACAAACCCAGAAGATCAACCAGATTTACCCTGGGTGAGAAAGTGGGAGGGAGACCTAGGTTGTAATTTGACAAAGGAACAGATTCAGAGGATATTGAGGTTTACCTTCAGTCCAATTAAATGCACTAAAATACAAGAGATGAACTACAAACTTATAACAAGATGGTACATTACGCCCAAGAAATTACAAAAATGGTCTTCAAACCAATCCAACTTATGTTGGAGATGTGAAAAAGAAGTGGGCACACTATATCATATCTTTTGGACCTGTTCTAAGATAAAAACTTATTGGGAAGGGGTGAGATCTATAGTGCAGAAGGTAGTAGAATATGAAATAGAAGAGAATCCAGCCTTTTTTTTGTTGAATATCTCGGATATACCAGCAAGTAAATATGAGAACTCATTGATACCACACCTAGTAAATGCGGCTAAGGTAGGCATCCCGGGTAGTTGGAAAAAAATACAACCCCCATCGATAAGAGAGTGGATAAATAGGGTCGAGGATAATAGGAGATTAGAAGAACTAATCGCCACAACACAAAATAAGCAGGGAAAATATGAGAAAATTTGGAAAGCATGGACTGACTTCCTAGACTCGGAAGAAGCGAAACAATATATGTAAAATAATTAGGGGGGGAAGGAAAAAGAAAGGAGAAAGAAAGAGGAAGAAAAGAGGAGGTAGAAAAGATAATAACTAAAGGAACACCATCTCTATACACGGGAATAGATTTTTTTTTTTTTTTTTTTTTTTTTTTCTTTGCTAGTTTTTATTGTTTGTTTAGGAGGGAAGGGAGGGGAGGGAGGGAGGGGGAAAGGGAAAAAAAAAGGGGTAAAAATAAGGGATCTTGAAGGTATAATAAAGGAAAAAGCTATATTGTATGTTGTGACAGAAAAAATATGTAACATGTAGAAGATTATGTGTAATAGCCTGTCTGTACCTTTAAGATTCCTGAATAAAAGAGGATATTTGAAAAAAAAAAAGAAAAGGCAGGCCCTTCTGCAGGGGTGGTAGGGCAGGAACACCAGGCCGGAGCCAAAGTGGGAAGTTGCAGAAGGTGCGTTCGATTACGTCAAAGGACGCACCAGACTTGGTTGAGTGGCTCACTCAGCCTTCCTCTTCTGCACCCTTCTCATCCTCTCTATCTGCACCCTCTTCACTCTCTGCTGTGTGCACCCACATAGACACCACCACCACCATATATACCCTCCGCTTGAGTCACAGGAATTATTTTCCGATCCATCGCAAGACATTTGCGATGTGCAGCCATTGTTGGCATTGGATCAGGAAGAGGAGGTAGCAACAGCCGCCACTCAGCAGTCTGACAACAGTACCCAGATCAGCCCAAGGAGGTTGGTCCCCGCTGTTGCTGCCTACTCTGAGATCTCAAATGTTAGTGGTGGGGAAGGTGACGTCGATGACGTGTCTATGGACGTCACGTGGGTGCCCACAAGAGAGGAAGAGGAGAGGAGTTCAGAGGGAGAGATGGACCAGCAGATAGGGAGGAGAAGCAGGCCGAACTTCCATTGCACAGGAGGAACAAACCAGACTGGTAATGTATCAGGAGCGAGCCATCAACCATGTACGGTCACATCTGGTGCTCCCAGGACGCCGGCACATGGCTCCGCAGTGTGGGCTTTTTTTAACCTGTCCACTGCTGACAATAGTGTTGCCATCTGCAGCCTTTGCAGTCAACGCATAAGTCGCGGTAAGCCCAACACTTACCTAGGGACGACCGCCTTAAGAAGGCACCTGGACTCCCGTCACCGAGCCCAGTGGGAGCACCGCCATCAGAACCTTCAAAGCCACACTCCAGGCTCTCACCGTCCAGCCTCTTCTCCTCTCTCCTCACAATTGTCCTCAACTCCACCTTCCATCATGCCGTCCTTAAGTTTTTCTGGAAAAAGGCAGGCTTCCGTGGCCGAAATGTTGGAGTGTAAAAAAATGATGACGCCGGATAACCCTCTTGCCCAACGGTTGACCGCTGGCTTGTCGGAACTGATAGCCCGCCAACTACTGCCAAATAAACTGGTGGACTCGGAGGCCTTTAGAAAATTTGTGGCCATTGGAACACCACAATGGAAGGTCCCAGGAAGGAAATATTTCTCGCAGAAGGGCATCCCAGAGCTATATGGCCATGTTCAGCGGCAAGTGAATGTATCTCGGGCACACAGTGTCGGTGCCAAGATATATCTGACCACAAACACGGGCAGGAAAGGTATATAACTTATTGTCCACTGGGTGAACCTTCTGAGGGCAGTCAAGCATGTAACCCGTGGCACCCATGTACTGTAGATTTGGTTTTACCACCACGGATTGCATGCAGGCCTGCTTCTTCTTCTCCTCCTCGGCTGACTCCTTTTCCGCTGCTACCGTCTCTTCCGCTGCACCGCCCAAGATCCCCAGAACCTATTCGACGTGCCAGGTGAGACGTTGCCATGCTGTGCTGCGTCTGTTGTGCCTGGAAGCCAAGAGCCACACTGGTCCTGCACTCCTTTCAGCTTTGCATTTACAGGCAGATCAGTGGCTAACGCTGTTCAATTGGATAGTTGGTAAAGTGGTGTGCGACAACGGTGCCAATCTGCTGAGTGCGCTGAAACAGGGCAAAATTACACACGTGCCATGCATGGCATACGTCCTGAACTTGATCGTGCAGTGATTCGTTGTCAAATACCCTGGGGTCCAGGACATCTTGTGGCAGGCCAGGAAATTCTCGGCGCCCATTTCAGAAGATCTTACACAGCCATGGCTCGCCTTGCTGACATTCAGCGGCGACACAACCTGCCTGTCAGACTTCTTTATTGTGACTGCTCAACGCGATGGAACTCAACCTTGTAAATGCTTGATAGGCTGCTCCAGCAGAAACGTGCAGTTAAGGACTACCTGCTGCAGGACAGGTTCTGGGGAACTTGGGTTTTTTCACCTCGCCAGTGGCTGCTTATGTGCGACGCATGCAGACTTCTGCGGCCATTTGATGAGATCACCAAACTGGTCAGTCGCAGCCAGGGCGCCATCAATGAGATCGTACTTTACACCTTTCTCGAGCGTGCATTGCGTTGTGTCATTGATCAAGCCGTCGGAGCAGGAGCAGGAAGATGAGGAAGTCACAATGGTGGATGAATTCACGGGGTGGCTACTCCATCTGAAGTCAACAACAGGAGTCTGAAGAGGAGTCAGAGGAGGATGGTGCCAGGGCGGATGAGGAGGAGCAAGAAGAGCATGCTTTAAACCTTTCTGGGATCCCTGGTGTTGTCCGTAGATGGGGGGAGGAGAACGAGGACGACATTATCCTGGATGATGAGCAGGAGCCAGGCCTCTACACTGCTTCCAGTTTAGTGCAAATGGGGTCCTTCATGCTCCTGTGTTTTTAAGAGGGACCCCCGTATTAAAAGCATAAAGGGCAAGGACCTGTACTGGGTGGCAACGTACTTAGACCCCTGGTACAAACAAAAAAATGGCGTAAATGTTACCATCATCATGGAGGGCTGTCAGAATGCACCACTTCCAGGCCTTGCTTCGGGAAATGCTGCATTCTGATTTTGCGTGCGCTGGCAGAGGAATTTACACTCACAGAGATACAATGGTGGGTAATATCCAACAGCGCCTGCAAGAAGAGGGCGGTTTGAAGATGTGTTGGTCACTTCTGATATGAGATCATTCTTTCAGCCGACCCATCCACAGCTGTCCTCCAGATCCAGCATCAGGGAACGCCTAGACCGACAGGTGTCCGACTACATCGGGTTAACGGCCGATGTGGACACTCTGAGATGTGATGAACCCCTGGACTACTGGGTGGGCAGGTTTGACCTTTGGCCAGAGCTTGTAGAATTTGTAATGGAACTGTTGGCTTGCCCCTCATCCAGTGTCCTATCCGAAAGGACGTTCAGCGCAGCAGGGGGGATCGTGACCGATAAGCGCACTCACCTAGCTTACGACAGTGTTGACTACCTCACATTTCTAAAAATGAATGAGGCATGGATCTCTGTGGAATTCAACACATGTGACCAGTAGACCATGTTTGATTCAAATTCCTCATGACAGCCCACAAATATCCTCCACCACCCATAACACTTCATGGTCCCTGTCTTCGGTAAATACAGCAGCATAAAAGGCTTTTTATGTCCGTTGAATGCCCTATTTTTGGAGCCTGTAAAGGCAGACACTTCTGTATCCTGTGTATGCCGAATGTACCTCCAGCCACAGAATACAAAGTTCTTTGCTGTCAGGTGAACGCCTGTTGGCTAATTTTTGAGGCCTGTACTGGCGGACACTTCTTTATCCTGTGAATGCCTAATTTTTCAGACTGGCATTGAAAATCAATGGGTCTGTAAACGTTCCGCTAAATTGTGTAACGGATGCGGACCCATTTTACAGACGTGTGAATGGACCCTATATGTATTTGACATGTATTTACCGACTGCTGTCAGTTCTGGCTGATTTAGAAAAAAAAAATTTTTTTTTTTTTTTTTATGGCATCTTTTCCAATAGCAATACTTCTGGTATGTCAGTGTCTAGTAAGCTAGTAAGTATTTTGTGGCTGCAAATATGACCTGGAGGTTTTTAATGTTCGCCTGCCATTGAAGTGAATGGGGTCGGCCGCAAACTTGCGGTTCGCGAACATTTGAGAAAGTTTGCGGGTCGCGTACGCGAACCGCCCTGTCCGATGTTCGTCCATCACTAATAGAGATATTTACAGTACCTATAGGTAAGCCTTACCATAGGCTTACCTATAAGTACAGGTTACAGAGAAAGATTTACTTCCTCTTTAAGCATAAAGACAATTCTTTCATTTGTACAAAATTTTTAGTATAACTTCAAGCAGCATTAACTGTCCAATGTAATAATGTGACACCGTTCTCTGCACCATTCAGGGCCTGTCTAGCTTCACAGAAAAAATACCCACGATGTCACTTAACCCGACTGACCTCCCATGGGAAAAATGTATACTTTTTTTAAGAAAATAAAGGCAGCAGGGGCAACCTAAGGGGGAGAGCCAGATTTTAGATTCAAGGCTGATTGTCCATATTCTGAGCCTAACTAATTTGTTCTCAGTAAAGGCTCATGTATAGTTTGGGCTCTGCTGAGGCATGAATAAGGTGTTCGGTTTTTTTTTCTACAGAAAGACAATTTCTTTTGAAGGGGCCAAAGCTACCTTCTATCTCAGTGCACTGCAATCCCATCCTGTGGTTAAACAATAGAAGTAATTCCTCACTGGGGACTGAATCATAGTCACGCTCCCTGCCTGTATAACCCAATTGTGCAAAGTCACAGATTCCTGTCCTAGTACAACTCATGTGGGTGGCAGGAAAAAGCTATGCGGGCAGACAGAGATGACATTAATAGGCTGCACAGCCTTGAAAAGTGGGATCAGATGATTAACTCCAGAATGGTCAGGCTGCATAATAAGAAACGGCACAATTAGCCGCCACGTTCCAACTGTATTATATAAGAACTGATCATCTTTTTCAGTTGGCTTGAATAGCTACAATGTAAAAAAAAACAAGCTCATGACACTAGTGAGTGTATGCTCACTGCGCTATTTTCATTTATGGATTTAACTCCAGTAGTCTACCCACATGTGCACAGCATTAGCAGTTCTCCACAAAAGCTTATGGACTGTCAGCTTGCAATGTATTTGACTGACTTCTTATAGTGTGTTCAGCAATGTGCCTTAACTGTATGCAGTGATTTGGGCACCTTTTCTATTAGGGTCACTTTACTGGGATGCATTTCACCTCACCAAAACTGTGAAGGAAATCCATGGTCGTATTTGATCCACAGCTTTTCAACATGGAAATAGACCCAAAGCTTAGCGTCTCTCTTTCAGAAGCATCCCTGACTCAGCTAGGAGATCAGCATCTTACATCACTCCTACACCAGCCAAATAGCCAGCCCACTATGCTTCTGCTTTATCACGGTGCCAAACAGAAGTTGGCTGCAGGGTATTTTATTTGACAATTACACTGCTCCAAAAAACTTAAAGGAACACTTTTTATTCAGAGTATAGCATCAAGTAATTTAAACTCTTAGGATATTGATCAGGTCAGGTAAGTAGCAGAGGAGGTTGTTAATCACTTTTAGCTGCTTTGTTGTTTATGAAATTAACAGGTGCACTAGATGGGCAACAATGAGACGACCTCTATAACAGAAATGGTTTTACAGGTGGAGGCCACTGACGCTTTTTTCCCCTACTCCTCTTTTCTGATTGTTTGTTTTTCACTAGTTTGGCATTTGGCTAGGGTCAGTGTCACTACTTGTAGCATGGGGCAATACCTGGACCCTATAGAGCAGTGGTTCTTAACCTGGGTTCGATCGAACCCCAGGGGTTCGGTGAGTCACTCTCCGGGGTTCGGCGGGGGGGACAAAGGGGCAATTGCTCCCCCCGAGAAAATATTATTGATTGTGAGGTCGAGCGCACCCCGGGAAATAAGAGCTGCAGTCGGGACAACTCACAGCCATTACACATAGACACTTGACACTCCGCCCCCTGTACCTCCCCCAGCAGGTTTCCAGCCTATCTCCTGCAGGCTGCTTGCTGCGTGAGTGGGCTGGATGGGGATGTACCTGACCACGGAGATCGCGCCGCCTGGAAGAGGGAAGTGTGAGCAGATGAGCAGAGGGAGCCGAGTGAATGTTCCTGGAGGTAGGCTCAGCTAGCTGTACATGGTGGATTCGTTTACAAGGACCTCTATGCTACGTCACTGCAGCTTAGCATAGAGGTGCTGTTAGCTGACAGATGTAAATGCATGTCCTTTTCATTTAGCTCAATAAAGCATTGTGAATACCCCCTGGTGTGTGCCCTCCTGATACCCCATGGAATGCTCTCCCAACACCTCCCCCCAATGTGTGCCCTCCTAACACCCCATGGTATGCCCTCCAAACACCTCCCCAAAGTGTGTTCCCTCCTGACACCCCATGCTATGTCCTCCTAACCCCCCCAGTGTGTGCCCTCCTGATACCCCATGGAATGCCCTCCCAACACCTCCCCCCAGTGTGTTCCCTCCTGACACCCCATGGTATGTCTTCCCAGCCCCCCCAGTGTGTGCCCTCCTGATACCCCATAGTATGCCCTCCCAACACCTCCCCCCTCAGTGTGTTCCCTCCTGACACCCCATGGTATGTCTTCCCAGCCCCCCCAGTGTGTGCCCTCCTGATACCCCATAGTATGCCCTCCCAACACCTCCCCCCTCAGTGTGTTCCCTCCTGACACCCCATGGTATGTCTTCCCAGCCCCCCCATAGTATGCCCTCCCAACACCTCCCCCCCCCCCCGTGTGTGCCCTCCTGACACCCCATGTTTTAATGGTTTTGTTCTTAATGGTTTTGTTTTTTGAGATACAGTCACCAACACTTGCAGGGAGGCCCCAGCGAGATTTGAACTCGCGACCCCTGGTTTACAAGACCAGTGCTCTAACCCCTGAGCTATGGAGCCTTTTTTTTTTTTTTTATGGTTTTGTTCATTTTGTGCACCTATGTATAAATATATACCTAAATATATACCTATGTTTTGAATTTGAAAAAATCATATTTTATTTTTTCAATTAAGAATGGTTCAGTGAATGCGCATATGAAACTGGTGGGGTTCAGTACCTCCAACAAGGTTAAGAACCACTGCTATAGAGGTTGCACAGGCAGTCCAACTTCTCCAGGATGGAACATCAATACGTGCCATTGCCAAAAGGTTTGTTGTATCTCCCAGCACAGTCTCAAGAGCATGAAGGAGATTCCAGGAGACAGGCAGTTACTCTAGTGGGCCCTCTAGTGGGCTCTGTGCTCACTGCACGGCATTGTAGCGTTCGATTGCCATTAAACACCAGAAATGGGCCGGTTCGCCACTGTCGTCCTGTGCTTTTCACATATGAGAGCAGGTTTACCCTGAGCACATGTGACCGACGTGAAAGGGTCTGGCGAAGCCGTGGAGAACAGTAAGCTGCCTGTAACATCATTCAGCATGACTGATTTGGTGGTGGGTCAGTGATGGTCTTGGGGGGGGGTAAACCATGGAGGGACGCAAAGACTTCTACAGTCTAGAGACAATGGGACCCTGACTGCCATTAGGTATCGGGATGAAATCCTTGGACCAATTGTCAGACTGTACACTGGTGCAGTCGGTCCTGAGTTCCTCCTGGTGCATGACAATGCCCGCCCTCATGTGGCACGAGTATGCATCCAGTTCCTGGAGGATGAAGGAAATTATATCATTGAATGAATACAAAGAATTTTGGTGCTGTGCTGTCAGATACCAGCTCATAACAAACTACCAAGCGCATATAGTAGAAACGGTAATAAATATAATTAAATGGCCCCTACGCTCGCCTGACCTAAATCCAATATAACACCTCTAGGACATTATGTTTCGGTCCATCTGACGCTGCAAAGTTGCACCTCAGTCTGTTCAGGAGCTCAGTGATGCCCTGGTCCAGATCTGGGAGGAAATACCCCAGGACACCATCCGTCGTCTCATTAGGAGCATGTCCCAATGTTGTCAGGCATGCATACAAGCATGTGGGGGCCATACAAACTACTGAGTACCATTTTTGGAGTTGTTGCAATATTTAAAAAAAAATGGAGTAGCCTGCTGCATCATTCTTTCACTTTGATTTTCTTTTGAATTCAACCCTCTGTAGGTTAATTATTTTCATTTCCATCAAACCATGTGGCATTCTTTTGTTCCTAACACATTACCCAGTCCAGAATAGATATCCAGCATAATATTTTTCCCCATTGAGATCTAAAGTATTTTCAAAGTGTCCCTTTCATTTTTTTGAGCAGTGTATATTGTTGCTGCTGTGTTTACTGCACAGTGGTTTATTTTCTTTTTATTTATTCTTATGAAAAGTCTGGATTTGTCAGCTGAAGTGATTATACCTTTGAACCCTAAAAATACAAATACAATTGTAAAGTATTTAACCTGTCCAGAATTTTCACTTTTTAGGGCTTGTGTACATGGGCATTTATGTGTGAACTACTTTCCTTTTCCATACAATATGAATATAAAAAAAGCTTGAAACAACTCCCAATGATTCAAAAGCTGACTACAAACAACACAGAAGCAAATCAAATCAACACAAATCATATTGAATTTGACTCGCATGCCCTAACATTTCTATTTTGATGCACATCTGTTTCTCTTTTTTCTGTTTGCTTAACCCAGAACAGTAGCAGTACTCCGTGAATACCCCACATAGCAGATATATCTCAGCGCAGACAGACAATGCTGTGAGTCATCTTTGTGCTCTTCTAGTAGTTCCTACCTGAACACCGAGCAAAGGGATGACTCATTGCTGCATTAGGACACAGGTGGCAGGATTTCTTTCCCGTTAAATATTAAATATTCCAGTTTTTTTTTTTTTTTTTTTTTCTATTTGCTACATTTCAGGAGTTCATCATTGTTATAGTGGATTCATGTATAAACATATCTATATGCAAAAAAAAGGTGTCTCGATTGATCAGAGCAGCCAGGCACTCTTGTTTCGGTTTCCAGATTGGGTTATTAAACAGTGTGGATTCTGAGAGGCTGTTGTAGGAAACCTACATTTTCTATTCAGATTCCTATACTGGGCAGTGCAGTATGCAGCACTGCATTCTGGGAGAAAGGGAAGAATCACTTGCCCACCACTTCACTCTGGCAAATGAATAGGGCAGTGGGGGAGGGAGAGGGAGGTGAGCATTAAAGTGGAAGTTTAGTCAAAACAAACTAAAGCCTAGTATACACTGACCGAATGTCGGGCGGTATCGGCCGGTTCAATGGAAACTAGCCGACATTCGGCCCGTGCGTTTGTACTGCAGCCGGTCCAACAGAAGTCTGCCAAATGGCTGGCTTTTGTCGTAAGGGCATGACCAAAAACAATGTCTGCTGATCAGCTCCCGATCACCGTTCTCAACCAATGACTGGTGGGGGGTGCTGTCCCACTTGTCAGAACCCCATAGCACAGCCGGGGGTCTCTATACTAACATCGCATAGTTAGTACAGCGGCTCCTTTTGAGCTGTCAGGTATTTTTTTCGTTCAGCCCTCCTGGGTTGAACGAAAAAAAAAAAAAAACTAGTAGTGTTTACTAGGCTTGATTCTAAACCTATTGTATCTAGCCCTGTAAAGAAAAAAAAAACACTATACTTACCTGTTCTGCAGCTGCTTTGGTCTGGTCCTACGCTCAGCTGTCAGCGGAAGCTTCTCTGTGTAGGCGGGTGCAGGAGATGCAGCTGACAACAAAAGCCCCATAGTACCTTTATGGTTTTTCAGCCATTGTCGATTCTCTCCTGCACACAACAGCTACTGCTGGACACTGGACTGGAGCGCCTGTAGAACAGAAAAGTACAGTGATTACTTTCTTTACAGGGCTAGATATGGCTAAAATCGCACCACACAGATATTGCATGTGATGTGCACAGGATTTAGGTGCGAATCGCATGCGATGTCTGCAATCGGAACAAGTGTGAACCTAGCTTAAGTGTTTTTTCACCTTTTTAATTCGATTTTGTTTAAGTAGTATAGGTCTGTTTTCCGAATTGCAGCTTCAGTTTTCATTGATAGAAAAGTTTATCAGTATCAGTTGCTAGATGTGTTTGCAATAACAAGAAATGCTAGTAGGTTGTGCTTTAAGTTCATAATCTGTTATATTCATATTAGTTGTATGCCTAGTTGTTTTAGCAAAGGTTTTTAATAACTGACAGAACGTTTTTACACAATGATATACTGTATACACATTTTCAGAATCAGAGGGCAAAATGGGCATCTGCAACACTAATAAATAAACAAAATCCACTTTGTCAGCAAACACAACCAAGCAGGCTTTGCCTTCTGTATCGATGCCAGCAAAACATATCAAATATACTCACAAAAAAATATGAAAATCACTGCATATCAAAGGAAGCATCAGCTTCCAGGTTCTACAGTCCACTCAGCACACTCCAGACTTCAGGAGGGCATCACCAGGATCTTAGCTAGTTTACGCGTTTTAGAGGACATTTCAGTGATTCTTGTGGTTCCGAACTGGCCCAGAAGAGTTGGCTCTTTAGCCAATCTTTGTTTTTATATATTTTATATATTGCTTTTGGGCATCCAAAAGCTGTGTTTGTGTCTGGTGCGGTAAGTTTAAAAAAAAAAAAAAAAAAAAGTTTTGACTTACTAGTAAAATCTGTTTCAGATACAGATCACAGGTCCCTCCCCTCTGCTTCTGTGGATTCTTTATTGCTTGCTTAAAAAAAACTTTTTTTGTGAGTGGAAGAGGTTAAATGGGGGTTTTAACAGTTCTGTTTGCCATTGTGCATGTACAGTACATGTACATTGTGCATGTATGTGCATGGTCAGATTTGACTATGCCTATATCCTGTACTATGTTCCAAGAAACGTATTTTACAGGTAATTCAAAAATCCTTTTTTTTTTTTTTTTTTACAGCTAAACAATGTTTACCCAGGGTACTAATTGTGCTGAGAATTGTTGGGATTAAGGGGTCGAATTACTAATGTTTACCGCATGCAATAGGGGTATCGTGTTACTCATTTGCATAAATTATTGCATGCAGTAAGTTAAGTGCTATTAACTAAAAACCAAATAACGATTTTGCAGTAAATAACGTAAAAATTGCAAAAAAAAAAAAAAAAGGCCAATTCACAAACGAAACCAGAACTAAAAAAAAAAGGCCTGGTATTTAACACTTCCCTTTTGCTGGCAGTAACCAGTGGGGTATTTGGTTTTGGAGTGAGAGGTAGTGGAGAGAGAGAAAGAGAGTTGCTGGTGTTTTGTCCCTAATTGAGGTATTTGAGAGCAACCTATTCCAGTTTAATCTACCGAGGAGGCGGAGGGTTGTGCTGATGACTCCCTGTCAGTTTTCTGAGAGGACCCTGCTGGATGACGTCAGTGAGCGTGATTTGCTGAGGAAGTTCCGAAAACCGAAAATGACTTTTTCCCCCAAAAAATTTTAAAATAGATAGAACAGGGGCATACACCCAAAAACAGGCAGCGACGTACACCTGTCGCTGCCACCCTGTCACAGTATATGTACTGTGATGGGTTGGCAAGAGGTTAATTTAATTACCAATGGTATTTGTATTATGCAGCATGAGGGGGTTAATGTATTGCCACTGCAGGTCACTCATCTATTAGTGACCGACCAGTGGCAGTTAATTAACCCCTTTGTGCTGCATTAGTGCAACCAGTATCAGTGCAACCAGTGTTAATTAACACTGATACTGGTTGCACTAATGCAGTACAAAGGGGTTAATTAACTGCCACTGGTCGGTCACTAATGCATCAGTGACAATACATTAACCCCCTCATGCTTCATAATACAAATACCATTGGTAAGCTGCCTCAGCGCCCCCCTCGGCAGTACACCCTCCCCCCCTCTGGCTCAGCGTCCCTCCTCGGGTGTCCTTCATTCAAAAGAAGCGCCTCTGGCCGGCGGCCCACCTCCCTGTGATGTCACTACTACGATCTGTGTACGAATGAAGTGACACACACCGGGCGGGAGGGCGGGGTGAGCGGCCGCTAATGGATATAACTATGTGAGCCTTCACTTCCCTGTCAGCGGGACTGTGTGTGAATGAACTGACCTGACACCGGGCGGGGGGGAGCGGCCGCTAATAACTATAACTATGTGAGCCTTGGGGGCGTGTCCAAGATGGCGACTTGAGCAGACGTGCCTGCTGAGAGCTCCGAGAGCGATTTATCCTGACTGTACTCCGTGACTCCTTTTCCTACTTACCTTGGCCGTTTCGGTCCTCTGCATGCCCAGCCGATCATCCGCCCGACCGCAGCGGGCGAAGAAGCTCCGTTTTCCGCAGCCGGTGCAGTCCCCCGAGGCGCCCGCTCCCGCGCAGACTAGGCCGCAGCCGCCTTGCCCTTCCTGCAAAATGGCCTCTCAGATGGAGCAACACCCTGCTGCCGAGGTCCCGCTGCCTGGCATCCCGGAGGTCATGGCGGCCATAGTGGCCTGCCAGACGGCACTCACCACGAAGATCGAGGCGGTGCAACTGGATGTCTGTCTGATGCGGCAGGACTTTGACAAGATCTGGTCCCGTCTCACGGAGGTGGAGCAGCGTGTTGGCCCGGTGGAGGATGTGGTGGCTGAACATACGGCCTCCCTGCGGGTCCTGCATACCAAGGTGAGGGCCCTGGAGTTCCGCGCTGAGGACGCCGAGAATCGCAACCGGCGCAACAACCTCCGGATCGTGGGACTCCCGGAGGGGGCGGAAGGTAGGGACCCGACGCTGTTCGTGGAGGAGCTGCTCCGGTCCTTGCTGCCTGCGGCCCGCTACTCCCAGCATTACACCGTAGAGCGGGCTCACCGGGTCCCTCCTCGCCCGGGCCCGGAAGGCTCCCCCCCTCGCACTCTGATCCTTAGACTGCTGAATTTCAGGGACCGGGATGAGACCCTGCGGGCGGCTCGGGCGGCGGGGTCTCTGTCTTATCAGAATGCCAAGCTCATGATCTTCCCAGATTACACCGTGGAGACACAGAAGCAGCGCCGTTCCTTTGATGCTGTCAAGGCTGCGCTCCGGTCTCGGGGCATCAAGTATAATATGCTGTTCCCGGCTAAACTCCGAGTGATTGATGGTGAATCTACACGTTTTTTCACGGATCCTAGAGATGCATCGGACTGGCTGGAGCGCCTTCCCCCCCGTGGCTGAGTGGGTATCTGTTGCCCAGCGATGTTTACATCACCTATATGTCACCGCTGGCTTGTTTGCTCTACCCTTCCTGGTTTTTTCCATGAGCCCTGGCTGCCATGTTGGCGGTGACTTGCACCACCCTTGTTGGATTGATTGCGGCCCTGCGCCTGGACGCCCAAGGATTGCTGTCTACACCTGCGGTCGAATGAATGGCTGGCTGACTTGAACTCATTGGACCTACAGATTTGGATCCGGTTTGTGATGCTCTCGGCTGCACCATGCAGCTGCACTTCACTGGTACCGGTTGTGCCTGCCTTACCTGAGAGCCCGTTGGCCCTTGGTATCACGTCACCTGTTTGACTTGTTTGTTGTGGGGTGTTAGGGGATCCATGCCTGCCCTTGTTTTTGGGTCTGGCGGGGTGGGGGGGGGGACCGTGGGTTGTTTTGTTCTGACTCGCATGCTGCATTTTTTTTTGTTGCTCATTTTTGGATAAACTGCGAGCTCAGGGGTTTGTATGTACAAGGTTGTGTTTTTCTGGTTGCTCTTTATTTTGTGCCTGGTGTGGCTCCGGCCCTCTGTGGGACCCTTGAGGGGGTCTGGATGGTGTGCGGGTGGCCTGGCCCCCCGGCTTTCGGTGGAGTGGTGGTGTGGGCCTATCCTTCCTTACTGGTCCCCTTGGGTGATAATGGCGAAGGTTGATGTGATTTCCTGGAATGTGCGGGGTATGAACTCTGCGGTTAAACGCTCCTTGGTTTTTACCTTTCTGCGCAGGTATGCCCCGCACATTTGTGTGTTGCAGGAAACCCACCTGTTGGGATCTCGTACTCGGGGTCTTAGGCGGGCCTGGGTGGGCGCCCACTATCACTCCACGTATTCATGCTACGCCAGGGGGGTTAGCGTCCTCGTGCATCGATCCCTGCCTTTTCGGCTGCTGGAGGTTAGGACTGACCCGGCCGGGAGGTATGTGCTGCTACATGCTATCATACATTCTGTGCCCTTTTTGTTGGTGGGTCTTTACTTGCCTCCTCCGGTTGATCATGCCTTCCTCTACACTCTCATGCAATTGATTGTCTCGTATGATGTGGTTAATGTGCTATTGCTGGGTGACTTTAACATGTCTCCCACTCCGGATCTGGATCGCCTTCACCCTCCCTCGGTCTGGTCTGACGCCTTGGCCCGTTGGATGTCCACCTTTTCTCTGGTGGATGTCTGGCGGAGCTTACACCCGTCGGATCGGGCGTTTACGTGCCACTCGGCCTCTCATCGGACTTTTTCCCGCATATATTTGGCGCTGGCCTCTATGGAGGTTGTTGAAAAGGTTGCGGCTGCCTCTATTTTGCCCCGAGGCATCTCTGACCATGCTCCCTTATTGCTTTCTCTCCGGTTGTCTGATGGGAGGCCGAGTGGAGGGTGGCGGCTGTCTAGATATTGGATATCGGAGCCCTCTATTATGGAAGTTATGCCGGTTGAATTGTCCACTTTTTGGTCGCGCAATCTCGAGCACCCTGACCCTCTGGTCCTTTGGGATGCCTTCAAGGCCTGGTTGAGAGGAATGTATATTACCCGTATTGCGGCAGCTCGTAGGAATTCTGTGCAGTCTCTGGAGCAGCTGGAGGCATCCCTTCGCTCGGCGGAGGAATTATATGTAGCGGCCCCTGATGCGGCCCGTTATTCATCCTTCCAACGTGCGTTGCGGGAGCTCTCGGTTTACAGGGCTGCTGCCACGGAGAAGTCCCTTCTCTCGACAGCTCAACGGATTTTTGAACATGGGGACAAAAATGGCCGTCTGTTGGCCTGGTTGTCGAGGGAACAGACTCCGGTCACGCATATAGGTCGGATCCGATCCCCTTCGGGCGACATGGTATCTGATGTTTCTGATGTAAATTCTTGTTTTCTAGATTATTATCGGACGCTATACACCTCTAGGGTGAACTATGCTGATGTTGATTTGGAGAGTTATCTGGATGGTGTCTCCCTCCCGGAGTTGGATGCGGAGACTAGGGCACGCTTGGATAAACCCATCACCTTGGAGGAGGTTCAGTTGGCGTTGTCGAGGATGCAGCCTGGCAAGGCTCCGGGCCCAGATGGTATCCCAGTAGAATTTTATTCTACGTTCCAGGAACCCCTGGCGCCTCGCCTGGTGGATCTCTTGACTAAGTTTGCGGACCTGGGTGCCTTGCCGGACTCTTTCTCCGAGGCCCTCATAGTGCTCATCCTTAAGCCTGGTAAGGACCCGGAGGACTGCTCCTCGTATCGCCCTATATCCTTACTGAACGCTGATGCCAAGCTTCTGGCCAAGGTCTTGGCCATTCGCTTGTCCTCGGTCATTGAGGACCTTGTGCATGTGGATCAGACTGGTTTTATGCCGGGGAAGGGGACGGACATTAATCTCCGTCGTCTTCACCTCAACCTTTCTGCTCCCCATCTCAATCCTGGGCAGCGGGTGGTGGCCTCTCTGGATGCGGAGAAGGCTTTTGATTCGGTCGAGTGGCCGTATCTCTGGTCGGTGCTCCGTCGCTTCGGGTTTGGTCCTCGCTTTCTGGGTTGGTTGCGCCTGCTCTATCGACGACCGTCGGCTCGGGTCCGCACGAATGGCGTCGCCTCTGCGGCTTTCCCTCTGGGCAGGGGGACGAGGCAGGGCTGCCCGCTTTCCCCTGGGCTATTTGCCCTGACTTTGGAGCCGCTGGCGGCCCTGGTTCGCTCCTCGGAGGATGTTCGCGGTTGGAGGCTGGGCTCCCTAGAGGAGAAGGTGTCCCTCTACGCCGATGACACCTTGCTGTATCTGGCGGATGCGTCCTCGTCCCTGCAGGCCGCTCTGGCCATTTTCAAAACATTTGGCAGGTTTTCGGGGATATGTATTAATTGGTCCAAATCGGTGCTGTTCCCCCTCGATTCGGATGCGCGGGCCTTGGCGGCCCCTTCTCCTTTGATGTGGGTGGACGAATTTAAATATCTGGGGATCCGGATTACCAAGAACAGTGGCGACTATCTCTCCCGCAACGTTACCCCTATATTGGACCGTCTTCGCGACCGCTGCGCAGGTTGGGGATCTCTACCATTGAACCTACTGGGCCGTATTAATATCGTTAAGATGATTTTTTTGCCAAAATTCCTGTATGTATTTCGCCAGTCCCCGGTGTGGATCCCGGCCGGTTTTTTTCGTGCCCTCGACGCTTGCGTCGGCTCCTTTTTATGGGCTGGTTCGCATCCCCGGTTGGCGCGGTCTACATTACAACTGCCAGTGTCGTCGGGGGGTTTAGCTCTTCCTCATTTTAAGCTTTACTTTTGGGCGGCAGTCCTGGTCACTGTCCATTGGTGGTTCGCAGGCTCCCGATCTAATGCAGCGACGTGCCTGGAGGCTGCTTGCTTGGGCTCCCTGGCGGGCCTCGGCAATCTGCCGTATCGGGGGGTGCGGGCATACCCGTCTCTACCACTGCCTACTAGATCTACCCTCAGGGTTTGGACGGCGGCTCGTGCGCGGTTTCTCCAACCTAATACTTGGTCCCCCTATCAGCCTTTGTGGGGCAATCCCTCCCTCCCTCATCTGCGGACGCTTCCGGATCCGCAGGTCTGGGCTGACCGTGGAATTCGCAGGCTAAGGGATATTATGCCAGTTGGCGAGTTGCGCACGCTTCAGGACTTGCGTGGCTCCTTTGACCTCCCCCGTTGGATTGGGTTCCGCTATCTTCAATTGCGCCATGCGATCCGTGCCCAGTTCCCGACCACTCCAGTTCTCCAGACTGACCGCCTGGAGGATGTCCTCGCGCAGGCTGTGCTTCCCAAACCGTTATCCGTCCTTTATTCCACCCTCCTTGTTGAGGCCTCTCCGGCCCTGGAGCGCCTGTGGCGGCGTTGGTCTGCGGATATACCTGGCTTGGATAGGGAGGATTGGGACGACTGCTTGGGACGGGGCTCGAGCTCAGTTATAGCTGCCAGAGACAAGCTCATCTACACTAAATTTCTGCATAGGGTTTACTTCACTCCTTCGAGACTGCACAGAATGTATCCTGCACGTTCGGCTGACTGCCCTAAGTGTCTGCTGTCTGAGGGCTCCTACATGCACATGTTCTGGGACTGCCCGCGCGTGGCGGAGTTCTGGGGTGAGGTGTGTGAAGTTCTGAACACCCGCCTAGAACTTAGGGTTGTGTGCACCCCGGAGCTGGCGCTTCTGGACATCCCGGACCGGGTCAGGCGCTCTAAATACTCGAGGTTAATGCTATCTTTGGTACTGTATTATGCCAGGAAAGAGATAATTCTGCGGTGGGGTTCCCCCTCCCCTCCCACGCTGTCGGCGTGGAAGGTCCTGGTTAACGGGGCCCTCCCCATGTATAAACTTACCTACATTGCTAGAAATTGCCCCCGCAAATATGATAAGATTTGGCAACCATGGGTAGATAATGTAACTTGATTTCCTATTCACTGGTTGTGTATTGCATACTGATCTACTGGTTCTCTCAGGGATCTTACTTGACCTCCTTGTATCTTGCTGTCGTATCACTGTATTGTGCTCCCACTGTGCCTTGTTGTTGCCTACTCTCAATGTACTGATGTTTTGGGATTGCTACTTCCCGTTTGCTCTCATGGTGGCCATTGTCTACACACTTACTGTATACTGTTTTTACCTTGTTTTTTTTTCAATAAAGAGCAACCTTGTTTGTAAAAAAAAAAACTATGTGAGCCTTCACTTCCCTGTCAGCGGAGATACATGCCTAAAAGGGAAGTGAAGGCTCACATAGTTATATCTATTAGCGGCCGCTCCCCCCGCCCGGTGTCGGGTCAGTTCATTCACACACAGTCCCGCTCTCCCGCCTGGTATGTCACTTCATTCATACACACATCGTAGTAGTAGGGACGTCATTGAGAGGCGGGACTTTTAAAACCTGCCCTGCGCTTCGCCCTCCTCCTTCCTCACGGCGGCCATATTAATTTTGGCATTGTTAACCCATTATCGGCCGAAATGGGATAGGCTCATTTTCGGCCGATAATTTCGGTGGCCGAAATTTCGGTGCATCCCTACAGAGGAGTCATGCAATCCCAGGCATTGGCCAAATTGCTGGCCGTACTGCACTTCCTGGGCAAGGCATCATACCAGATGATTTCTGGCAATTCAGTTGGCGTTTCGCAGGCATCCTTTTTAGGGGTTTTTGGAAGCCTTTTGGAAGGATTTCGTGAGGTCGCTCCCTCCATCTATATGCCTGCATCTCGCCAAGAGTAGGATCGTATGAAAGGAGGCTTCTGTGGCATGACTTTAATCCTCAACATAATGGACGCTATAGATTGCACCCATTTCCCCCCTCTTTCCCCCAAGCACAAAGGAGTATTCTTAACAGAACTGAAAGGGCTACCAAAACGATGAACCTACAGGTGATGTACGACAGCCAAATGCTCATCAGAGATGTGGAAACCCGGATTCCTGGGGTCAGTGAATGATGCCCATATTCTCTGACAGTCACAGCTGTTTGAGAACTTTTAAAGGGCTCATTCGCCCATGGCTGGCTACTTGGTAAGTAGTGGAAAATCCTCATATATGTTTTATTGCATGCATGTTTGTTTACATACCTGTAAGATCCTTTCATGGCTCAACTGTGACTGCTCAGTAATGTGCCCCTCTTTACAATTTATTTCCTCCTACACGATTGTTTTGGCAAACTTAAGGCCCCTTTCACACTTGTGCGACCTTAAAGTTGCTAGATTTTTCTGCGATTTTGCCTGGACTTTAAGCAATGCCTGTGTAATGGACCTCAAAACGCATCAGTCGGACCAAAGTAGTGCAGGGACTACTTTGAAGTCTTGCGACTTGAAGTCACACAGATATGAATGGTACTCATTGGAAATCATAGAGTACTACTTGTCATGCGACTTTGCAGTCCCAAGTCACAGGACAAGTCGCACGGGGCTCTAATGCAGCTTTCATTTTTTTGTTTAACCACTTCAATACAGTGCACTTTCACCCCATTCCTGCCCAGGCAAATTTTTAGCACTGACTGGTGTCACTGGTGGGCACTGACTGGTGTCACTGATGGGCACTGATTGGTGTTACTGATGTGCACTGTTCTTGCGTTACTGTAATCAGGGCACTGATGATCAGTGCCCTGATTACTTGTCCTGGACTCCCCTTTGAGGAGGAGCTGCTGATCGTCTCTCCTCTCCACACACTCAGACAGTGTGAGGTGAGAAGCGCCGATAAACAGCACTTCAGCATTTACATGTGACCGGCTGTGATTGGACACAGTCTATCACATGGGTAAAGAGCCACATCGTTGGCTCTTTACCAAGATTTGGGTCGCACCGTGTCCTAGGAACAAGGCACGGCGGCGATCGCCGCGCTACGTGCCCCTGCAGGTGCGCTAGAGCAGCCCTTCTTGGGCGCCATCATATGACATCCTCCCAGGACGAGAGCCACACCGCTCTGCCCTCATTTGACGGTAGGCAAGTAGTTAACAGTAACGGTGATTCCGAATATCCATGTCTCCCCTGGCTTTTCACACCTGTCACCTACTGTACCTCTGGAGCCCAGGCATGGTACAACAAAGCCCACTCCAGGACCCTAGTAGTGATAGAGCGGACCTTCAGTGTCCTGAAGAGTTGGTTTCACTACATCTCCTTATCGGGTGGGTTCCTGAAGTATGCTTCAGGAAAAGTGGGGGACATGTTCCCTGCCTGCTGCGTCCTCCACAACATCGCCCGGCATGCAGGTTTGCTTGAGGGTATAGATGTGGAGATTATGGAGGATGAGGTGGCAGAAATCTCACCAAATCCTCGTAGCAATGCCTGTCCTCAGCAGCTGATCAATCAGTATTTTGCCTGGTGATTTAGAATTTAAATAGGACATGTCTTGCAAAAGTGTGATTTTCCCCAATGTAAAAATGTACATTGTCCACCTTTTTGATAGGATGCACATGGACACATGCCCTTCTGTATTTTTTTGGGTTTGGTGCTGTGGGGTGGTGCTAGGTGTTTATTAGAACCCTGGGTGTCCCGTAACTGGAGATGGAGCCTGACGTGGAGAGGAAGGCGATCTCTTACACCTCCGGCCTGGTACCCCTGATAATGTAAACGGGAGGCACGGAAGCCTGAAGTAGCACGAGTGTCTAGAAGTTCAGATGGTGAAGGCTGCAGATGTGAGGTCTGTGCATACTTGGATGCAGGCTGGATCGTGACACAGGAAAGCAGGTACTTGGCAGGCTGGCGGGTGGCAGACAGCAGGTACTTGGCAGACTGGCTGGTCAAAGGCAGCAGATGCATGGCAGGCTGGCAGGTCACAGGCAGCAGACACTTGGCAGGCTGGCAGGAAGCAGACAGCAGATAAAAGGATGGCCGGTTACACAGCAGTTCCAGGCAAGCCGGGTCAGTAACTAGCAGGCATTTCAGGAACAGAGCAGAAGGCAGCAGAGTAGTCAGGTTCAGGCTGGAGTTGGCAACGGCAAACAGGCAGACAGAGGGATAACGCAGAGACGTTGTCGAAGAGCAAGCCAGGGGTCGGTTCAGGCAGAGTACAAGCGTGTTCAGACAGATCAGGACGGCAACTGAGTTTAAACACCAGGAACAGGTAGCAGGAAGCAGAACGCAATAGACCATAAGGCAAGGTCCTAGTGCAGAAGAGGTGATTTATATAGCCTATTTGGCGACACTTAGTGGTGGGCATGAACGCTGGTGCTCACACGCATTCGCTTATGCGCATGCGCTAGTCATGTGAACAGTAATTCTCTGTCCATAGGTTTGGCTAATAGGCTTTTTCCTTTGGCTAACAAACATTCTCCGTCTGCATGTAACTTTGTGCCTTGGATTACTTCTTCTTCCCTGACACTGGCTCTACTTATGTGATGCCAACACCAGTATAAACACACAACACATTTTAATAGCAAAGTACACTTAAAATAAAAAGGTCAAATTCTTTTCTTTCGTTCATTGACGGACACAGCTCCTGGTATTCATAACCATTGGGTTACACTGCCCCCTACAGGAGTAGGAAACTAGGCAGAAAAAAAATTCTGGCTACACCCATGGGCAGTCCCAGGGGGTATACCCCCTCTCTCTGCTATGGACACTAAGGTTTTTCTGCCTAGTCCGGAGTAAGGACCTAGTTCCTTGCTGGGATCTTTAGTCCTGGCAACATTTTTTTAGATAGGAATTTTTTCCTCTTGTACTTTTCCTGTGAGATCTACAATCAAAGTGGTCACCCTGGTCTGGCCAGCAAGCGCATGCAGACCTCAACTCCGCTCTAGGTCCACCGCGACATAGCCCCACTGGACGGGGGCTGGCCTGGGAGTTGGCGAGGTCGCATACGACTGGGCCTTGGCCTGAGTCGCAGCGTTCCTCCTCGCCAACAGCCCACCATTTCGATGGAGAGGGGTTCTATCTGGAACGGTGCCTGCCTGGTTCCTTGTATGGTGAGTAGCTGTCTCCCCTCTCCCCCTGGAGGTTTTTGGGGTGGACGTGGGCCCCTCCTTGGGATGGTCAGACCCCCCCCCCGGACCACCCGGATTCCCCTACTTCCTTCCCGCAGGCACCCCCCTTTTGCCGAGTCCCTCATCCTGCCCCCCCTTCCTCATATGCTGGGGCTGTTTGGGTGGTTTGGCCACTTTCCTGGGGTGGGGGCTGGCGATGGGGGCCAGGGGGGTGCGCTGCCGGCTACCAGATGGACTGTGCGGGGGGGGGGGTTGTACCCGGTGGGGGCCACTGCCAGGGCCCCCCGGCCTGCCTGGATCTGTCCTTGAGGACTCGTCTCCCAATCCTGGGTTTCTTTATGCCATGTGGTGCCGCCATTTTGCTGTAGCCTGTGTGTTCTGCGGGTGCTGAGTCTGGTGCGGTCCTCTCCCTCTCTGCTGAGAATCGCTAGTGGTTTGGCTTTGGCGGGTGGTGCTGCCAGCGCAGTAGGGGTTGTCCCTTAGGAGTGTTTTACATTTTTCTGTGGGGTTCCCCTGGTGACTCATGGAGTCTTTGGAGCACATTTCCCCACCTGACTCCCCTCTCTAAAGGCTCCGGGTCCCAACCATCCATCCATGCACTGACGGCGGTTCTTGAGTCCCGTTTGTTCCAGTTGAAGGTGGCTTAGGGGCTAGCAAAAAGCGCCTCTGGCTTCCTCTGCCTCATTTTTCCCATCAGATCCTGAATCTGATTCGGCCGCCCTGGATGTGGGTCACCCTGCTGGGTCTGCATTGCGCCTGGAATCCTCCTGATAGTGAGGATGAATGCTCCATGTCTGCGACCGCGCATGAAAAGGCACTGGTGGATGCACTGATTGGATCTGCGTGAGATTCTTAAGTTGGAGGATGCAGCTGAAGCTGTGATGGAGGTGCAGGTACCCTTTGGCACTCACAAGCCATCCAGAACGGCAAAGGTGTTTCCTTTCCCTGCCTATTTTGACAGAATCGTCATTAAAGAGTGGGGACAACCAAAGCATCCCCGTGGGGTCCCCTAAGCGCTTTACTAGGCATTACCCCTATGAGGCGTCCCTTCTTAAGATTGAACAAGGCAACCATGATTCCTAGGCAAAGGCTGTGGCCCCCCATATGTACTCTCTGGCTGGTTCGGCAATGAGGCCGGTATTCACTATTGCCCTAGTGTCGCAAACTCTAAGTGGGCTAAGCTTTTACGCCGTGACCTGGAGGGGGAACGGCCCCTCCCCCTGCCTTTGCCAAGCTGGCGGACCAGCTGGTCCAGGGGCTGCAGTTTCTGTGATTGATGTTCTTTTCCAAGGAGATCGCCTGTTTGGCGCAACCCTGGATGACCTCATTAAAGGTCTCACGGATAAAGAGTACTTTTCTTCGGCAGGCTACTAAGGGCGGGAAACCTCATCGTAGACATTGGCCCTCATTCTCAGCTCCTATGATGTTTTTTTATCCCTCAGGGACGACTGCCCAGGGCTCATAGCCTTTCAGGGCCTGTTCAGGATTATCCAAACGAACCTAGTCTGGCAAGCCAAGATTGGGCTTCTCCAGACCCGTGGACAAGGCTCCTTCAGCATGAAGATGTGCCCTTACCTGTTGTAACTGTTCAACCGACACCCGAACCGGGCACCTCTGTTGACGGATGCTCCTAGTACTTCCCGAGGGCTCCAAGCACACCACCAGACACCGTAACCACTTCAGACCCCATGAACCGCCGCAGCTTGGTTAGGGTCTCGCCGTCTTCTACCCACCCTGGACCTACGACAAGGCTCCAGGTTCCCGTGGGTGAACCTCTTTCCCCAGAGAGTGCAACAGGAACAAGTTCTTACAAGAGCTTAGTGATTATCCAAGGGAGTATGAAGGACATGGCAATCCCTTGTAGCATATTCCCCCAATAAGAGACAGGACTCTAGATTGAGGGTGAAGTATAACTCAACTTTATTGAACAAGAAACAGACTTTTATACAGTTTTCCCCCACAAGGTTACCGCCCAGGTGGACCTTGTTGAAAACAGGCCCTGACATTCACAATCCAATGAAAACAGAGTTTTACACTCCCATACAAAGATATACACTGTGGGACAATCCCCCCTCCCCCTTAGCAGCCAATCCACATACACATATACATCCCATAATAAGCTTTTCTTAAGGCAGACAGAACAATGTGAGGTTATTAACATTTAACAATGAGACAGGCACCATCCACATTCCCTCCCAATACACAAACAATAGGGAAGTCTGCCAATGACAGTCTGTGTGTCTCTCTCACAGACAAGCACATGGAATACACCGTGTAAGGTGGTATTAAATCTTCATATTTCTATACGAAGATATGGTTGACAAAGATTACTGTCCCACTTGAAGCAATCCAAACCATTAATTATCTGTCTTTCACTCATAGTGACGGTTAGTACCGTCACATATCTTCCCCCCAAAGGTAGACCAACCAAGTACCAGACCTTCAATCGGTCTTTGCCTGAGTTAGTCGGGTAACAAGTCCCAAAGAGTCAATCCATCATGGCAGCTTCCTTGACAAAGTTCCACATAGTTTGTAAGTTTGTCCTGGCAAGGTGCATGGAGCTCTCATAGCTGATCATTCTGTGAAAGTCTGGTTTGGGCAGGCCAGACTGGGCTTCTTGGGCACCCTGTGTCCCTAATAGACACAGGGTGACTTAGACATAAGAGAGGCCTAGGGGGCTTAGAGAGCGCTTTTCCATCCTCTCTAAGGTAGATTGTGTTCCACGGGCCCTCCCAATGTCTGCACCCACCCAGTACCCCAAACAAATTGTCTGGAAAACAGCGTTACTCACCCAGTCAACCTCTGCCTCTCTTGTAACACATACCCGCCGCTGGGAATAAGTGTGGACTGGCCCTTCTCCTGGGAGTCCTTTCAGCCACTGGAGAGAAGACAGGATGGTGGTGCTCACTTCGTCAGGCTGTTGGGGATCTAGGCCGACTGTCCAGCATCCTTGGGATATAAACATGAAGATTGCAGTCCTGTCCACTACCACAGGAACTCCATCTTTTGTATGTTGAGGGCAGAGGCCAACCGCACTCTGCTCTGTTGCCAGCTCTTCTGCTGGGTTGGTGTAATCATTCTGGGGCACCAACTGCTGCTGGAAAGGGCAGTCGGCTGTTCCATCTTCCTTACCCTCATCTGGCGGCTGGGACAACCTTTCACCGGTAATGTCTCCCAGATGCACAGATCCTGGCTTTGGAGGGAAGACAGTTACCACCGCTCTGACTGACTGTTGGGGAGAGAGGACAGCAACCTCCTCTCCCTTCTCACCCTGGGCCTCCAGAACTGCCACAGGTGTGGGTCAGAGGTGGTTCACTCTCTGTCTGGCTGCCTGCGCTTCAGCTGGGTGTAGAAGCTTCACTTCATCAGCTTGTTGCTGGAGCAAGGGGCCAATTTCCCCAGCTTCCTGGAACTCTGTAGCTTTTGCGGGTGCTGGGCAGAGGTTCGTAGCACTCTGCTCTGTTGCCAGCTCTTCTGCTGGGTTGGGGTTGGCGAATACTACCCACAGGACCTGGTTGGGGGTCTGCTGTAGAGAGGAGGGATCGCCCACCTCCTCCTCCTGGTATTGCTGCGGGGTAGGTTGGGGATCTGGACCGGCCATCCAGCATCCCTGTAGGTCTGGTGCAGAGACCGCAGTCCCATCTGAACCATTGGGGTCAGGGCTGCTGTCTCCCTGTGGTTGGGGAATGAAGATGGCTTCCTCTTCTCCCATACCTTTATCCAGTGGCTGGACAGACGCATTCCTCCATCCAAGCTCATCCCGTGCAGAAACAGGTTCGTCCAGGTGAGTCAGCACTTGCTGCATCCGCCATAAGACATCAGCATCCAAGACCGCGGGTGCAGGTGAGCAAAGCACACTACTACGTGCCATATTGTTGATTCTTCAGTCAGGATTTCTGGACTGTCTGCTGGTTCTTCTGGATATTTTCAGGCAAGGGGAACCCAGCCCTGGCGCTAAAAAGAGTCCAGCAGCCGTCTGTAGGCGTTCTCCAGCTCCTATTCTTGAACGGTCAGAAACGCCACATCTTCCAGTGCCAAGAGCACTTCTGAGATATTCAGAATCCTTTCTCTGTAATTCATAATTTCCTCTAACCGCCACTCCAAATCGACCCCAAAGTTAGGGTCCCCTGACAGCTTCTTGTACAACAGTCCCCGGCCGCCGTAGCCAAAGCCTTCCATTGGGCTGTCATCCACTATCCAAGGGCATGTTTGGGATACATGCCACCGGAGGGCTCTATAGCTCTCTTCCAACCGCATATATGCCCAGACCAGCCTGCTTAACACAGCTGTCTGCTCCTTGTGCGGTGTATTTCCCAAAAAAAGCTCCCGCAATCCATACTGCGACCAATACCTTTTCTGGATGGAGGGGAGGATTTTTCCCTGGTGGCGCTGCTCACGGGCTAGCGTTTCCTTCCAGAGATCCAAGCGCACAGAATCATGCCATCCTAGCAGGACCTGGTATGACACTGGTCCCCTGTGCTGTATCTGCATCTCTCGCAACCTCCTTACGAATTCCTCTTCCATGGCAATGCTGCACGGGTGTTAGCTCGCTCATAAACGTTACCGGTGTCTCCAAGCTGCTTCTCCTCGCACTAGGACGCCATCCCACCGCTTGCCACCAATGTAACGAATCAACCGGCACCCCGACCGGGCACCTCCGTTGATGGAAGCTCCTAGTGCTTCCCGAGGGCTCCAAGCACTCCACCAGACAACGTAACCACTTCAGACACCACAAAAACACCGCAGCTTGGTTAGGGTGTCACCGTCTCCTATCCACCCTGGACCTACGACAAGGCTCCAGGTTCCCGTGGGTGAACCTCTCTTTCCCCGGAGAGTGCAGCATGAACAGGAACAAGCTCTTACAAGAGCTTAGTGATTATCCAAGGGAGTATGAAGGACATAGCAATCCCTTGTAGCATATTCCCCCAATGAAAGACAGGACTCGAGATTGAGGGTGAAGTATAACTCAACTTTATTGAACAAGAAACTGACTTTCTCTTACGTCCTCCGACAGTCGCCGCCTCTTCATATTCGTCACAATGGGGTTATTAGACTTTGCTTCCGTAGGAGTAGCTAGGTAACAGAATATGTCAATAGTAAAGCTTTTAACATATCCCACCCCCAGGGGGTGGTCCCCTCAGTCTATACCCTCCTGCTTCCTGTTCCATACCTCAGTTTTCAATGTCTAGCTTTCAGGAGTTAGCTGGCTGTTTCTGTGCTGGGGCATTTTGTCTCAGCCTTTATCTTCTTTTTTGATTTTATTTGAGTTTTTTTCTCTTTCTTTACTTAGCTGTTACTTTTGTCAGCATTAGTTAGTTCTTCTGATGAAGAGGATCATGCGGGCTGGGTCTCGGGCTGGCCCCCCTGGTCGCAGGTTGAGGGCCAGTGGCTTCCCAGCCTGCCATCGAGCGTTCAGTCAGGTATTTTTCCTGGCACATGTGAACGACCCATCCCTGTTCGCTGCAGGGATGCTATGGTGAGGTGGCTACCTCACTGGACGCCATGCGGTTTTCGCACCGCAGTCCTCCTGCTTCCTGGCTGCGACTCTCCCTGTCACATGTGCAGTGGCTTGATCGCTTGTGCGGGTTCCCCACGCCACTCGGCAGGTAAGTGTACTCTGTGTGGGGACCTGTCTGTTTAGTGGGTGTCAGTCTGGGACTGTGTAACCCTGCATGTCTGTTTCACACTATGGGTCTCCCTGTCTGGATGCTGCTGTGGGCTGCAAGGAGGGGGGCTGTGATACACTGTTCTGTGTGCATAACTGTGTGATTTCTCTGTGTGACATGCTATGTGTTGTAGGACATGCTGTGGATCATGTTTTGTGCAACATGCGGCGGCCGCTGCTGCGGTCCGCCATTTTAATGATGACTACAGGCAATGAGGGCTTCTTCTGTAGCTGGGAGCGGCGTTTTTGGCGCCAAGCGCCGCCATTTTGGCGGCGATCGCTCCGACCTCATGTAGCACTGCATTTACCTCCTCCCCGGCGGCCATTTTTTTGTAGCCTTCCATAGGCTTTATAGGAGCGGCTTCTTTTGCATCACTTCCTTTTCCCTGGGCACACCGATCGATACAGCAGCAGCAGTGTTCTCTCCAGGTTTTTATCCTCCTTAGTCCTGTTTTCCTTGCCTGAGTTTGTAGTTTTCCCTGTGGGGGTCGCATTGTGCTGGTGTGTGTGTGCGGTGGGCTGCGCTAGCCGCGTTTTTAAAGGGACAGTTACCCTTTTTTTCTCCTGCACACTTCTGGGGGCATGGATTCTCAGGAAAGCAAATTTCCTTCCACCTTACTGGGTGGACAAGGGGCTGCTGCTGTTTCCCCTGAGGGGGGCGATTTGGCCACCGTTGTGGCTAACCTGGCTGCTCAGGTGCAGATGCTTGTGGCTGCTCAATCCACTAAAAGGCCCAGAGTTTCAATCTCCTCTGATTCAGAGGGCGAAGGTGATGGGGCTGCTATGGCTGGGGTCCCCTTATCGGGGTCCCGTTCGTCCCTGGACTTTGCAGGGTCAGAGGGGGATGCAGAGGTTGAGGGGGTTGATGATTCTCCCCCTGGCTCGTCTGAAGAGCTTGCAATCATGGATGAATTGGTTGCTTCTATCAAACAAACGCTGCATTTACAGGATGCACCATGTCCACCTGCCGTTCTGGCTTCTTATGGGACACAGCGGAGGCGCAAAACATCACAGGTTTTTCCTTGCACTGAGGATTTTCAGCGCGCTGTTAGTGAACAATGGCGCAATCTCAAAAAGCCTTTTGCTGTGCCAGGTAAGTTCAAGCTGCGTTATCCCTTCACACCCGCCACTGATGAACGTTGGTGTGGATCACGCGGTGGCGGTTTTGAATAAATCCACTGCGATTCCGGCAGAGGATACCCCGGTGTTCCGGGACGCTACGGACAGGAGACTGGAGTCTCTCGCCCGTCATACTTACTCGGTTACCGGTTCCATGCTAAAAGCTATTTTTGCTTCCCTTATGGCAGCTCAGGCTGTTGCGGATTGGACGCAGGTACTCAGGCGCGTCCTGGTGGCTGATTCTGCCCCGCCGACGACGTTGGCTATGGTGGATCAGATCCATCAGGGTGTCATGTATTTGTGTGATGCGGAATTGGATGTAATTCCTTTGGCTGCACGTGTGCACAGCGTGGCGGTGTTGACACGCCGTTTGATTTGGCTAAAATGTTGGTCTGTGGACCAATCGTCTCGCAAGACCTTGGCTAATTTGCCCTATTCGGGATCTCGCCTTTTTGGCGACTCACTGGATACGCTGATTAAGGGGATCTCTGGGGGTAAGAGTACGCTCTTGCCCCAATCTCACAAGGCTAAGGGAGCTCAAGGTAAGAAGCACGCTTCATTTAGGCCCCCTCAGGGGTCCTTTCGTGCCTTTCGGTCGCACTATAAGGGCAAGCCCTTCAAGGGTCAAGGCTCCCAAAAGAAACCGTGGGCAGGTAAGCAGAAGTCCGGCCAGTCCGGATCCGCTGCCCATAACAACGCGGCCTGAAGGGACGCACTCACCCAGTTCTGGGGTGGGGGGACGTTTGCTCGGTTTTCTTCAACCCTGGCTGGCCCGCGTTCGGGACAGGTGGGTTCAGGAGATCGTTCAGTCTGGATACAAGATCGAGTTCCTCTCTCGGCCGACGAACAGGTTTTTTCCATCAAACCTTCAACTGTCTCCGGAGCGTTTGCGGGATCTGCACCTGGCAGGGCAGGGCCTGCGGGCTCAGGGAGTGGTGGTTCCGGTGCCTCATCGGGACAGATTTCGGGGGTTTTATTCAAATCTGTTCACTGTGCCCAGAAAGGAGGGCAAGGTTCGTCCAATTCTGGACTTAAAAGCTCTGAACCGCTTTGTGCGGGTTCGCAAGTTCCGCATGGAATCCCTGCGCTCGGTGGTGGCTGCCCTGGTTCCAGGAGAATTCATGGCCTCCATCGACTTGAAGGATGCGTACCTACACATCCCCATTTTCAAGGGTCACCAAAAGTACCTTCGATTTGCCATTGCGGAGGATCATTATCAATTTGTGGCGTTACCCTTCGGTCTCGCTTCGGCTCCGCGGGTTTTCACCAAGGTGCTTGCGCCGGTTCTGGCCTTATTGAGAGCCCAGGGTATCTCGATCCTGGGGTATCTGGACGACATTCTGGTCCGGTCTGCGACCAGTCAGGGTCTGATGAAGGACCTGTCCGTCACGATGCAAACTCTGCAGGAGTTTGGTTGGACGATAAACTTCCCAAAATCGACGCTGTGCCCGTCGGTTCGTCTTCCCTATCTGGGTATGATTCTGGATTCGGTTCAGGCAAAAGTCTTCCTGCCGGAAGACAAGCTCAAGACGCTTCAGGACGAAGTCGGGTCCCTTCGGGTCGTTCCGTGCTCATCCCTCCGGACGGGCATGAGGTGTTTGGGTTTGATGGTCTCGGCTTTCGAGGCGATTCCCTTCGCCCAGTTTCACACGAGGCGGAGATCCTGTCCAGGTGGAACGGGCGACCACAATCTCTGGATCTTCAGATCTCGTTGAGTCTTCGTACGAGAAGGAATCTTCTATGGTGGCTGCAGTCCCCGGCGGTGTCGGGGGGCAAGTCTTTTCGTCCATTTTCGTGGACGGTGATCACCACGGATGCCAGCCTGCCGGGCTGGGGCGGTGTTCTGGGCATTCTGTCCGCCCAGGGTACTTGGTCGGAGGAGGAATCCTCCCTTCCGATCAACATTCTGGAATTGTGGGCGATAAATCTTTGCCTTCAACGTTGGACGGACAGGCTACAGGGCTGTCCGGTTCGGGTTCAGATTGACAATGCCACAGCGGTGGCCTACATCAACCACCAGGGGGGCACCAGGAGTGCCCGAGCGGCTCGGGAAGTGGCCGACATTCTGTTTTGGGCCGAGACACACGTCCCGGCGATAACGGCAGTTCACATTCCGTGGGTGGAGAACTGGCAGGCGGATTATCTGAGCCGTCAGACACTGGACCAGGGGGAATGGTCGCTCCACCCGGAGGTTTTCCAGATGTTGTGCGCGAAGTGGGGTCTTCCGGATGTGGACCTGTTCGCGTCTCGTCTGAACAACAAGGTGGGAAGGTTCGTGGCAAGGACGTGCGATCCTCGGGCAGACGCGTCAGACGCGTTAGTGGCACAGTGGCATCAGTATCGGCTGATGTATGTATTCCCACCAATTCAGTTGCTGTCCCGGTTCCTTCGCAGGTTGTCCTCGGAACCAAGAACGGTGATTCTGGTGGCGCCAGACTGGCCCCGCCGGTCTTGGTACGCAGACCTCGTGAATCTGGCGGTCGTCGCTCCATGGTGTCTGCCTCTTCGGGAAGATCTTCTATCTCAAGGACCGATATTCCATCCTGCTTTACAGTCGCTGGCTTTGACGGCCTGGCTGTGGAGACCGAGGTCCTGAAGGATAGGGGTCTCTCTCCGGAGGTCGTTCATACTTTGATCAATGCTAGAAAGGCCTCTTCGGGGAAGATATACTACCGTACTTGGAAGGCCTACTTTACCTGGTGTGAGTCCAGGGGGTATTCCCCTCGCTCATATTCGGTTTCGAGAGTGTTGGCTTTCCTTCAAACGGGCGTGGACCAGCGTTTGGCGTTGGCCACGATTAAGGGTCAGATTTCTGCTCTGGCCGTTCTTTTTCAGCGCCCAGTGGCGTCTAATTCTCTGGTTAGCACCTTTGTTCAAGGGGTGCGACACCTGGTCCCTCCTCGGAGGGAGCCTTTGCCTCCATGGGACTTGAACCTTGTTCTGTCCGTGTTGCAACATGCTCCCTTTGAAAAGATCAGGGAGATCTCGTTACCTCTGTTGTCCAAAAAGGTCGCCTTTTTGGTGGCGATCACTTCGGCTCGCAGAGTTTCGGAGCTGGCAGCTTTGTCGTGCAGGTCTCCGTATCTGGTACTCCACTTGGATAAGGTGATCTTGCGACCTAATCCTTCTTTTCTTCTGAAAAGGATTTTGGAATTTCACCTCAATGAGGACATTGTCTTGCCTTCACTTTGCGCGAAGCCTGAGCATCCGAAGGAGGTGGCTTTGCATTCCTTGGATGTTGTCAGGGCGATCAGGGTTTACCTGAATTCGACAAAATCCTTTCGTAAGACGGATTCTCTCTTTGTCCTTCCTGAGGGACCTCGGAAGGGCATGGCGGTGTCTGCTTCTACCATCGCCAAATGGATCAGACGGACCATTGAGCAGACATTTGCTTTGAAGGGAAGGTTCCTCCTATGCCTGT
Source organism: Pelophylax lessonae (assembly GCF_965119305.1). Lineage (NCBI taxonomy): Eukaryota > Metazoa > Chordata > Amphibia > Anura > Ranidae > Pelophylax > Pelophylax lessonae. Next base: position 168,879,346 of record NC_138774.1, on the reverse strand, counting down.
GAAGGCGCACTCTACCAGATCTCTGAGTACGTCTTGGGCCTGTCATCATCGGGCCTCTGTGGCCCAGGTGTGTAAGGCGGCGACTTGGTCGTCCGTTCACACCTTCTCAAAGTTCTACAAAGTGGATGTTCAGGCATCGGCAGATGCTTCCTTTGGCCGCAAGGTTCTTAGTGCGGCAGTACCTTAAGGTCCCTTGTTTTTTGGGCCCTTGGCTGTTTGGAATGTTTTTTTATCCCTAGGTTATTTGTTCTTCCTGGGTTGTTGCTCCTGTTGAGCAAGCTTTTTTTTCATGTTGCCCAGTTGGTTTCCTTCCCTTAGTAAGGTTACTTTCTCTGATGTGGAGACTGCGTTGCCTTAGGCGCGGCTGCGTTTCCCACCCTTCATGTTTGCACTGCTTTGGGACGTCCCCATTGTGACGAATATGAAGAGGCAGCGACTGACGGAGGACGTAAGAGAAAACAGAATTTTTGTAAAATCTTACCTGTAAAATTCCTTTCTCTGAGTCCTCCGACAGTCGCCGCCCCCGCCCCTCTTATGGGGTTTGTGTATGTACTCTACTGCTATTCTACTGAAACTGAGGTATGGAACAGGAAGCAGGAGGGTATAGACTGAGGGGACCACCCCCTGGGGGTGGAATATGTTAAAAGCTTTAATATTGACATATTCTGTTGCCTAGCTACTCCTACGGAGCAAAGTCTAATAACCCCATTGTGACGAATATGAAGAGGCGGCGACTGTCGGAGGACTCAGAGAAAGGAATTTTACAGGTAAGATTTTACAAAAATTCAGTTTTTATACAGTTTCCCCCACAAGGTTACCGCCCAGGTGGACCTTGTTGAAAACAGGCCCTGACATTCACAATCCAATGAAAACCGAGTTTTACACTCCCATACAGTGTACACAAAGATATACACTGTGGGACAACCCCCCCTCCCCCTTAGCAGCCAATCCACATACACATATACATCCCATAATAAGCTCATCTTAAGGCAGACAGAACAATGTGAGGTCATTAACATTTAACAATGAGACAGGCACAATCCACATTCCCTCCCAATACACATACACAAACAATAGGGATGTCTGCAAATGACAGTCTGTGTGTCTCTCTCACAGACAAGCACATGAAATACACTGTGTAAGGTGGTATTAAGTCTTCATATTTCTATATGAAGATATGGTTGATAAAGTTTTATTGTCCCACTTAAAGCAATCCAAACCATTAATTATCTGTCTTTCACTCCTAGTGACGGTTAGTACCGTCACACCTGTATTGGGGGTGGGGGGACGTTTTCGCTGGTTTCCGGACCCGTGGACTTCCCTAGTGCAAGACAAGTGGGTCCACAAAGTCATTCGGTCCGGCTACAAGATCGAGTTTTGCTCTTGTCCCCTGGCAAGGTTTTTTCCTTTCAACTTGTGCATATCCCCAGACCGCTTACAGGGCCTATTTGGGGCAGTACATGACCTGTTCCTTCAAGGGGTGATTGTCCCTGTTCCAACTTGGGAATGTTTTCAGGGTTTTTACTCAAACCTTTTCACAGTCCCCAGGAAGGAAGGCAAAGTGTATCCAATCCTGGACCTCAAGGTGCTAAACTGCTTTGTGCGGGTACAGAAGTTATGAATGGAGTCCATTCGAACGGTGGTGGTATCCCTGCATCAGGGGGATTTCCTTGCCTCTATCGATATCAAGGATGCCTACCTTCACATTCCAATATGTGCCATTCACCAGCGTTTTTTCCTCTTTGTTGTGGGAGAGGAGCATTATCCATTTGTGGCGTTACCCTTTTGACCTCACCTCTGCTCCTCGGTTCTTCACAAAAGTGTTAGCCTCGGTGCTAGCCTTGCTACGCCAACGGGGGATCATGGTACTGGGCTACCTGGACGATCTCCTTCTGCGAGTGGAGTCTCCCTCTGCTCTGTTGGACAACCTGGAGATCACAATATGAACTCTAGGGTAGTTCGGCTGGATTTTTTTGCTCTGGTTCTGTCCACAAAGCTGGACTATCTGGGCCTGACTCTGGACAAACTCCAAAAATTGCAGGCTGCAATTCACCTCCTGTTGTCCAACAGATGGTGGTCCCTATGGATTTGCATGCGGATGCTGGGCCTGATGGTGTTTACCTTCCAGGCGGCTCCGTTTGCACAGTTCTATACGAGGTCCCTGCAAAGGGAGATTCTGACCAAATGGGACAAGTCTCTGGAAAATCCGATCCGGCTGAGTGGGGAAACAAGGGAGTCCTTGATATGGTGGCTTCATTCTCTTGTGCTTTAGCTGGGAAAATCCTTTCTCCCCTTGTATTTGACAGTGGTCACCATGCATGCCAGCCTGTCCAGCTAGGGAGGCATCCTCGGAAAGCATTCTGCTCAGAGGATCTGGACGCTGAAAGAGTCCAGACTACCAATCAATGTCTTAGAACTAAGAGCAATCAGATTGTGTCTGGATCATTGAACGAATCTTCTTTAGGGTTGTCCAGTGCGCATTCAGTCGGACAATGCCAGGGCCAAGGCTTATGTCAATCATCTAGGGGGCACAAGAAGTGTCCTAGTGGCTCTGGAGGTAGCCGGTATTCTAAGGTGGGCAGAACGGTTGGCAGATTATCTCAGTCGGCAGGTTTTGGACCACGGGTAGTGCTCTCTTCATCCGGAGGTGTTTAATCCGCTGTGTCTACAGTGGGGCACCCCTGAGTTTGATCTATTGGTGTCTCAACTCAACAGAAAGGTGCAGAGGTTTGTAGCTCAGTCAAAGGATCCTCTGGCGGACGCCACAGACGTGCTGGTGGCCCTGTGGGGTCAGTATCGACTGATTTACGCCTTCCCTCCTCTCAAGCTTCTGCCCAGACTTCTAAGCAGGATGGAGGCAGACGGGATTGCTGTCATCTCGGTGGCTCCGGACTGGCTTTGCTGGGCTTGCTACACTGATCTGGTGCTGCTGGCCGCTGATGTTCCTTGGAAGCTTCATCTCAGGGAGGATCTTCTGTCCCAAGGGCCTATCTTCCATCCTGCTTTACAGTCACTGGCTTTCAAGGCTTGGCTGTTGAACGCCAGGTGCTGAATGATTGGGGTTTATCTGAGTCAGTGATTCCTACCCTGTTGAAAGCTAGGAAATCTACTCTAGGAAGATCTACAATCGTATGTGGAAGACGTGCATTGCGTGGTGTGAGTCTCTTGGGGTTCCTCCTTGCTCCTTCTTAGTGGCTCGGATCCTAGCCGTCCTTCAACACGGGGTTAAACCGAAACTGGCATTGAGAACCATCAAGGGCCAGGTGTCTGCCTTGGCGGTTGTCTTCCAATGATCTTTGGCCACAAACTCCCTGATGCGTACCTTTCTTCAGGGTGTCCGAAATTTTGGTTCCTCCAGTGCGGGCTCTGTTGCTGCTTTGGGATCCTAATTTGGTGCTTTCAGCTCTGCAAAAGCCTCCCTTTGAAAATTTTCGGGGGATTCCCCTGCTTACGTTGTCCCAGAAGGTGGCCTTTTTTAATGTCTATCACTTCTTCACGCAGGATGTCGGAACTGGCGGTGTTATCCTGTCATTCAGCTTACCTGGTGATTCACAGGGATAAGGTAGTTCTTCGCCCCAGTCCGTCGTTCCTTCCTAAGGTTGTCTCTAACTTTCATTTGAATGAAGACACTGTGTTGCCTTCCCCGTGTCTCAGGCCTAAACATCTGAAAGAAATAGCTTTGCATGCCTTGAATAATCCAAGCAACCTTTGGTCTGGTAAGCCTAGAGCTAGCTTCTCTGGACCAGCAGACAAGACCCCTTTAGCATGAAGATCTGCCCTCGCCCATTATTGGGGTGGGGGGACATCTTCGCTGGTTTCCAGCCCCGTGGACGACTTTTGGGAGCGTCAAGGAGATCCACGAAATGTTTCTTTTGGGGGTATCCAGAAAGGGGGGCGAAATTTTGTTCTTTTCAGGTTTTTTAGGTCCCAAGTCTCCTTGTGCGGATTTAATTCCTGCAAAGGTTCAGGTATTGTCCGAACTACCTAAGGTCCTCCCTGTCCAGGGAATTTAATTACCTAGGTCAGATTTTATTTCTGACCAGGGTGGTCCTTCCTCTGGAAAAATTTCAGGAACCACAGGTCATGATTCACTGGCTGCTATGTTTTCTCTCCCGATTTGCATACAGGTTCTTGGTCTGGTGGTATCCACATTCAGGACAGTTTTGTTTGCACAATCCTACATTCAGCTCCTTTAGCAGGATACCGAAGTTTGTGGCGAGATCACAGGTTCCTCTGGCAGACGCTGCAGGCATCCAAGGGCCATGGTAAGGCCAGTATCCTCCTCGGCTCAGATTTCTTCCTTTGAGGAATCAAGAGTGAGGATCTTCCAATCATCCTGGTGACCATAAACGTCCCTTGGGGGCTTCCTCTCAGAGAGAAGACCAGTTGTCCCAAGGGCTAATCTACCATCCTGCTTTAGAGTCGCTGGTTTTAATGGCTTAGCTATTGAAAGCCAGGTATACAGGTTTGTCTGGATCAGTGATCCCTACTATGGTAAGGAAGTAGTCCTCCAGCAAGATATATTTTTGTACGTGGAAAGCATACATTTCTTGGTGTGAGTCGATTGGCGCTCATCCTCAGTCCTTTTCTGTGGCTTGGATCTTAACCTTTCTTCAACGGGGCGTTGTTCAGGTGTTGGCCTTGAGTACCATCAAGGGCCAGGTGTCTGCCTTACACATATATAGTGTGTGCTACAAAAGCAATAAAATTGCTAGCCATGGACCTTCGTCCTAATATATCTATCTCCAAACCTAAAGAACAAATGGTCTAGAGGACTTTCATGGTACAGTATAAACTCACAAAATGTTATAAAAAATGCAAAAATGTATTGGATATACATAAAAAGAGCCCCATAAAAGGTCAAACCTGACAATACAAATGTGTCAACCTAATCAACTGGAAGGCAGTCAGTAAGATTAAAAAGACAAAATATTTCCTCTTTAATAGATGGGGTATTCACTGTAGGTGTGTCCCCCCATTGGGGGGCCCCCCAGAGAGGTATCTCCAATCTTACTCGACATATTTCGCAGTTTTTCCGCTTCTTCAGGAGTTTGACTCGAGGAAAATAAGATCTGTAAAGAAATACAAACCCAGAAATAATAAACAGATAGTATGTAATCATGTAAAATTCACCAGCACAGAAACAATAAAATAGTATCAAACCAAATAGAAATGTTAGACAAACAAGAGAATAAAACGTGAGCCAAGACGTTGACCTCTTGTGTCAGAAGAAGCGAAAAACCCGCAAAACCTGTAGAGTGAGATTGGAGATACCTCTCTGCCCCCCCCCCCCCATGGGGGAGACATCTACAGTGAATACCCAATCTATCATAGAGGAAATATTTTGTCTTTTTAATCTTATTGACTGCCTTCTGGTTGATTGTTGACACATTTGTATTGTCATGTTTGACCCTTTTATGGGGCTTTTTTTTAATGTATATCCAATACATTTTTTATACCATTTTTGTGAGTTCATACTGTACCATGAAATTCCTCTAGCCTATTTGTTCTTTAGGTCAGGTGTCTTCCTTGGCAATCTACTTTCAGTGACCCCTAGTGCATGCACTCTTTTGTTCGTACCTTCATTCAGGGGGTTCGACATGTGGTTCCACCTGTACGGTCTCATTTGCCGCAATGAGATTTCAATTTCATGTTTTCGGTTCTCCAGAAACCTCCATTTGAGAATATTTGGGAGATTTACTTGTCTACGTTATCCCAGAAGGTGACATTCTTGGTGGCTATTATCTTGGCCCGCAGGGTATCTGAATTGGCGGCATTATCCTGTCGCAGTCCCTATTTGGTGGTCCATAGGGATAAAGTGGTTCTTCGTTACTGTTCATCATTCCTGTCCAAAGTTGTGTCTGACCTCCATTTGAATGAGGACATTGTGTTGCCCTCCTTGTGTTTCAAGCTGGCTCATCCCAAGGAATTTGCTTTGCATACATTGAATGTGGTTTGTGCGATTCGGGTGCATCTGACTGTCCTTTCGGAGGTCAGACTTGCTTTTTGTGGTTACGGATGGACCAAGAAATGGGCTGGCCGCTTCTCTGGCTACCATCTCCACATGGATCAGACAGACGGTGCCTCAGCCCCATTCCATTAAAGGTCTGGTTCCGCCTTTCCCTGTCACGGCGCATTCTGCTCGGGCGCTGAGTGCTTCTTGGACCTTCCGTCATCGGACATTAATATTGGAAGTTTGCAAGGCGGCCACTTGGTCATCAGGGCATACCTTCACAAAGTTCTATAAGGTAGATACTTTGGCATCTGCGGATGCTTCTTTTGGGCACTAAGTTTTGCAGGTTGCTGTTTAAGAGGAGCTGTTCCCTCTTGAGGGGTGTTTTTTTCTTTAAACTTTTATTTTTTCAGGTCTCCTGTGTCCTGGTTAAGGGCACTTATGTTTAGCCTTGGGTTATTTTCCCACACCTAATTTTTCTTTTGCCACGGCTTATGGACCTCCCTGTAGTTATGCTATATGGAGCGCTGTGTCCGTCGATGAACGAAAGAGAAAATGGGATTTTTTACTCACCACAAAATCAATTTTTCTGAGTTCGACGGACACAGCACCCACCACTTTATGGCGTTCTGATACTTCAAATACTGCTACTAAACTGATTACCTAGAGCAGAGAGGGGGGGGGGGTATATACTAAGCTGAGGACAACACATGGGCGTAGCCAGGTGTTTTTTTTGTTCTGCCTAGTCCTACTCCTGGAGTAGGCATCATAACCCAGTAGTTATGATTTATGGAGTGCTGTGTCTGTCTATGAACTCAGAGAAATGGATTTTACGGTAAGTACAGAAATCCCTTTTTACTAGAGATCCGTGGTCAAATTATGCACTTTATAATGTGTTTAGTTGTAGAATTTAAAAGTAATAATTATTGCATACTGACCAGTTCTTGCCCATAATTTCCATTTTCATAAGCTGCGTGACATTTTAAATGTTTTTTTTTTTTTTTTTTTTAAGCCCTTGAAAACAATTCTGTTTTGCTGTGGATAAAAATGATTTCTGAAGTGGATAAGGGTGAGCTGCTTTTTTATTGATGTGCAGTTTGGGCTACATTGAGAAAACATGATTACTCTGCATGATGGTATCTGTCTTAAGAGTCAGTCGTGACTTTCATAAAAGGGAGTATTTAGGTAGAAAGGTTTGGTTGCTAAGCATTAGGCGTCTGTATCGCCCCCTCCCTGCTCCCAGTTTGTAATGTCCATTATTAAGAAAACACTACCTTTCCAGAGAATGGTGAGCATGCTGTTTTGCTAGAGATGTGCCATTCATCCTTTTTTTTTTTTTTTTTTTTTATTCTTTCAGTTTACTGGCCCATTCATAGCTGACATTATTGATCATTTTCATGTCTTTTCAGGCGGTGATGTCACAGCCCTGGTGTTTGTTGATAATGTGTCTCATACCAGTTTCTTCTCATCTGTAAAATGTTACCTTTGTATCATGTTAAAAACCAGTATAAAAAAGGTAATATTAGGTCTTCTGCATTGGTTTTTTACATTGACATTTAAGTAAACAAACCTACTAGGAAATAATTGTGATCATTCCTAACTTCACTCCTTCCTCTCTGCTTGGCATCCTGCTGTATTTCATGCTGTACTCTAGCTTTTAAAAGGCTTCTACAAGTGTCATCTTAGTTCTTCAGCTGAATTTTTTTTTTCTCTATTTTTATTTTTTTTATTTTTGAATTGTTCCACAACTGCAGACACAAGATTATATAAAGTGAAAGGCAACACGTTTGACACTTTTTAGTGTGCACTAAGGTCTCTCTCTCTTTTTTTTTTTTTTCATACCTATTCAATTTGGGATTTATTTATTGGCAATAATTATGAATACTAAAGTGCTTTTACTAGTCTTCTTCATAAGTTTCATTGTATGTAATAAAAAAAAAAAAAAAAAAAATATATATATATATATATATATATATATATATATATATATATATATATATTTTATCCTGAAGACCGCACTTTCTACTAAATAATACAATAGGAAAGCATGGAATGGAGGGTGTGGGGCAGAGGTGATCATCCTGCTGGAATTTTTGGCTCTGCTGCCCCATGTCCTAAAGTGTGGCCTTGCTATATATTTGTTTTATGGCCAAGTTAAATAAACAGAACTGGAGACTCAGACATATATTGTACAAGTGAGCGAATGTCACGATTATCTTTCCAAAAAATGTTTTTTCTAATAGTTTCAGGAAGCTTGACCGTTTACACACAGGTAATGGCAATAGCGGGATTCAGCAAAATGCCAATGCACCGTATATGTAGTTTGTCTTTAGGTATACTTATGATCTCTAAACTAAAGTGGCCCTTATATTGTATAGCAGAGGAACCTCCCAGATGGTTGTGTGTCATCCCTGTTTTCTTCTAGTGCATTGTAATCAAAATCTTGACCAAGCTACCATAATTTCCCCCTCTGGTCCCCACCTTCTGTCTTATGCATATTACTACCCCTCCCCCCCCCCCCCATCTCTGTGATTGGCAACATCATGGACCAATAGTGTGGCAGGCAATCTGTGAATGAAGGAAGTGCAGATAAATATCACAATCTCCTTACTCCCATCACAGAATGCTGTGCATTCAGTGAGAAGAATGTAAGACTTTTTATGAATGGAGGAGGTGCTGGGCATATGACCTGTGATATATGTACTGCAGCCAGAACTACAAGTCTCAGTGCCAATAGGGGGGTGTGGGCTTAAAAAAAGTATACGTTATAACAAACACTGATGTGCCAGAGATGGAGCACACTTCTTTGGAGGGAACTTATTTTTCTCTTACGTCCTCTGACAGTCGCCGCCCACTCATACAGTCTTCACTATTGGGTATTGGCCTTCTCCGCAGGAGCAAGCTAGGCAGTAATTTTGTTAATACAAACAAACTTTAACACACAGACACACCTACAGGGGGCCGTCCCTCTGGCCAATATCCTCCAGCCAGTAACACTCTAATCCAGTTCTTTGCTGCCTAGCGGCAGGAGTAGGCTCTGGGACCTAGTGTCTGTTTTTTCTTTGTGTTTCTTTCTGAAAAGTGATTTTTCTTTTGAAATGGCTTTTTATTTTTTCTCCCTGCGCAAGTTAGTCAGAATTTGGAGCACTACAAGCGTCAGCAGAACTGGGCCTAGCACTGGTTGATATAGAACCTTATGGAGTCCCAGTCTGCCATCGAGCATCGCAGACTTTTGGTACGCCCAGGCCTCGCAACGACAGTGCCCCTGGAAGCGGGGACGAGCCTGCAAAGTTTCCTATCTTCACTGGGATGTCTCAACTTTGGAACGCCCGGGTGTTGCTAGCATCCTTCCTGGCTGATGGCACCCCCACCCAGGTCGGAGGTCTCCCGTGTCTGATCGGTGCCCACGTTCGCTGGATGGTGAGTACGATTGCCCCTCTATCCCTGGGAACAGGTATGGAGTGGGCCCACTCTGGAGATGGCGGTACATGTACAGTTTGCTGTAATATCCCCCTCATGGCCATGGGATGGCCCCCTGTGTCTTACCTTCCCAGCCCCTGTGGGGGCGCTTCTGCTGTGCGGACCACCATGCGGGGGGTTGTGGGGGCTTCCTTCTCCCTGGGGGTGCTCTGTGGGGGCCAGTGCGGGTGTTTGCTGCGGCGTTTGGCGCGGTTCGCCCGGCCGCCATTTTGGGTGAGGGCTGGCTGTTTTGGCCTCAGAGTGAGGGCAGCTGCCATTTTCTATCATCATTGTTGGCGCCGATTGGGCACCATCTTTAGTATGGACGGATGTCCTGTTCTGGGCAGCGGCCATTTTTCCTAAGTGCTTTTTCTCCATTGACTTATATCCGGTACCATTTTTTTGTGGCTCAGGGCTTGCTTTTTCCTCTAGGGGTGTGAGGTCACTTCCTCCTTTTACATCAGCCTTCTCAGCAGCGTGGCAAGTATAGGGACACTGTGGGGGGATTTTACTGTTTTTCTCTGGCTATATTCCTGCTAGCACTCTTTTTCCAGGGTGACTTTAGTTAAGGGAAGGGTCTCCACCTGTAGTGCAGTTTGCGATCGGGGTCCACGGGAACCGCCGTTTTAAAGAGCCAGTGTCATTATTTTTGCACTTTAATAATATAGAGTCCCAGGATAGCAAACTCCCCACAGACCTAGTTGATGGTTCAGGTACCCGATTCCACTTCCTTAGCCTCTTTATCTTCTGCACTTGCGACTTTAGCGTCAAAAGTTGATCTGCTGATGTCTGACCGTGTTACAAAAAAAACGGCCTATGCCCTCTCAGTCTTCTGACAGAATCCAAACAGGGAAGACCGCTCCAGGTGAGTCTGGGATCAGGTGCTGGTCGGATCCGCAATCCAGGATAGCTTCAAACAAAAGGAATGACCGCATTTCCGATAAATTTCAAAGAAAGGAGTGTCTTTATTCCACATCAATCGAATTGGCAAATACACACTGTGAGTGCAGGACAACCGGTGGACGCGTTTCACGACTGGATATGCCGCTTATTATTTTTTAATAATATATTTTCAATATTATTATCACTTTACATTTTTTATTTTTATTTTTGAGGTCACTCACAAAGGATTCTAATACATATTCTTTTCATTTATACTTTACATCTTTTTTATATATATGATAAATGTATTCTAAACACTGAATATGTTTTTATTCTTGATTGTTTCTTTACTTTAGCACTTACCACCTAGGATATTCATTTTGATTGATTTTGATATCCATATATATGTAAAATGTTTTTGCACAAGTGTTTTTAAGTTTGGATTTTGTTGGGGTCACTCTGTCTGTGCAATCTAGCCGTAGATTTCCAACAGCTGACTGATGGGAGGAACAACCAGTTTGATGACTCCAATTGTTGCCAGCTGCATATATGGGGTGTATATATGGCTGATGCACATCCAGAGTGAACTTGGTGATGAATAAGCGACATATCCAGTCGTGAAACACGTCCACCGGTTGTCCTGCACTCACAGTGTGTATTTGTATTTGCCAATTCGATTGATGTGGAATAAAGACACTCCTTTCTTTGGAATTTATCGGAAGTGCGGTCATTCCTTTTGTTTGAAGCTCTCAGTCTTCTGACTCAGAGCCTAAGTTGGTTGCCACGGGCGACACCCCCCTGAGGGGTCCCCGTCCTCTCAGTCGGATGTGGAGGAGGAAAATTCATCCTCTGGGAAAGCACGTGACCGCGCTGCGGTTGTCATCTGACACGCTGCTCCCTGCCTCTCCTCACAGGCTCCTGCAGGCTGCTGTGGGAGACCGAGCAAGCGTCCCTGACTCCCAGAATACTAGACGCGCTTTTCTTCAGTCCTCCTTACACTCTCACAGACTGTCATCGGGTACTTGGTAGGTACTAAGTAACTGCACTACATAAAGAAATGAATGACGAAACGCGTCGGGGCGTGGCTATACGGCGTCCACTGTGTTTGATCGTGAGAAGGGAGAGGAGCCTCTGGAGTCTGTTGTATGCAGCATGTGCCGCAGATTGTGCTTTCAGGCTGTCAGACCCTCACCCAGATTGTTTTGAGCAATGCTTTGAACAGTTTATGAACAAGTGAGTGTGATATTTTATGTTTAAATAAATTTTGTTTTAAAAACGTTATCACGCTATGGAGGTGTTTTTTGCTTTTGTCTTCCACACACTGTGATTGAGAGGAGGAGTTTTACAGCAGTAGCAGATATCTGGAGGCAGTTTAATGTTTTCATGCTGTATCTGCTTATTCCATGAGAGTGGTTAGGCATGGTCTTCTGGTGAGTCTGCACTTTGGCTATTCCTCCCGGCACTGGTGGTGGTGACAATATATGGCGGTTCCTATAACTTTCACCAGCGACCCTTCATCAGTGCACTTTATATTGCTTTGTCATTTTATAAAAAGGACTTATAAGGATTCTGATTTTGTTTTAAACATTTTAATTATTTTTTATTGATGCAACTCATGCACTTTATCTGACCTATTTAGTTTATTTGTGCTATATATTATATATGATAGGAGGTCATCACCACCCCTGTGCTACTGAAATTCTAGTAAAAGAACCTGTTCTTTTTTTTTTTTTGATGAATTTTATTTTATTTATATAAAGAAGTTAATGTTTACAGACAATATCTGATGCACTATTGATTTTTTGCAAATGCCCATAATAAACATGGACCTAAACAATAAAGTGACCATGCATGCATGGCAGGGATGAATAAAACCATAAAGCATACAAAAAAGGTATTAATGAAGTGTTTGTGAATTGATAAATAAGACATAAACCATAATTAATGAAAAGGCATATGTTTGGGGATTATATGGGGACATCTGTAGCTTTGTGGAATATATATTGGCGCACTGATTCAGGATGGATTTGTAACTGCAATATCTTTTATATCTATAATACATGTAATATATTGTTTGTTTTTACTTAATTTAATTATGATTTATGTCTTCTTGATCGATTCTCAAATACTTCATTGATATATTTTTTGTATGATTTATGGTTTTGCTTATTACTGCCACGCATGCATGGTCACTTTGTTTGGGTCCATATGTTTATTACGGTAATAATTTGCACATAAATAACTGGTGTGTCAGATATTGTCTGTTTAAACTTTTACTTTTTGTATTATTTAAGTGTGATTTGTTAAAGTGATACTAAAGGGTATTATTTTTTCTAAAAATAAAGAAGATAATATACCTGCCTGCTGACTCTTTCCTGTAGTATCTCTGCATTCTCTGACCCTTTCTTGTAGTATATCTGCATTCTCGGACTATCACCTGTAGTATGTCTGCACTATCTGGCACTCTCTTGTAGTATATCTGCAGTCTCCGACTCTCTCTTGTAGTATGTTTGCAGTCTTTGACCCTCTCTTGTAGTATGTCTGCAGTCTTTGACCCTCTCTTGTAGTATGTTTGCATTCTTTGACCCTCTCTTGTAGTATGTCTGCATTCTTTGACCCTCTCTTGTAGTATGTCTGCATTCTTTGACCCTCTCTTGTAGTATGTCTGCATTCTTTGACCCTCTCTTGTAGTATGTCTGCAGTCTCTGACCATCTTTTGTATCATGTCTGCAGTCTCTGACCATCTTTTGTATCATGTCTGCAGTCTCTGACCATCTCTTGTATCATGTCCGCAGTCTCTGACCATCTTTTGTATCATGTCTGCAGTCTCTGACCCTCTCTTGTATCATGTCTGCAGTCTCTGACCTTCTCTTGTATCGTGTCTGCAGTCCTGACCCTCTCTTGTACCATGTATGCAGTCTCTGACCCTCTCTTGTACCATCTCCGCAGTCTGACTTTCTATTGTATCATCTCTGCAGTCTGACCTTCTATTGTATGATGTCTCTAGTCTCTGACCATCTCTTTTATCATATCTGCAGTCGCTTGACCCTCTCCTGTAGTATGTCTGCAGTCTCTGACCTTCTCCTGTAGTATTTTTTTTGGGGGGGGGGGAACCTGGAGTGACTGCTGTGTTTAGACTTTGGTACATGCAAGGAGTGTTGTCTGTTTTTTTAAGAATAGATAAAATAAAAAACAAGAGTTCGCTTGACTGCTTGAATTTTTTTTTTGATGAAAACCATTGGCAGTAATTGTGCTGCATTGTGAAATCGAATCGTTCACATGATAATCATAATTGAAATGTGAGACCAGTGAAGATGTGCACCTCTAGTATTTAATTACCACTGGGGTTTTTATTTTTTGTGCTATAAATAAAAAAAAAAGACAGAAATTTTGAAAAAAATGCGCTTTTCCTAGTTTCGGTTATAAAATGCAAAAGATAATATAATACCCACATTTTTGGTAAAATATAAAATATGGTGTTGCGCCGGGTAAATGGATACCAAACATATGCTTTAAAATTGTGCACACTTTTGAAATGGTGCCAAACTTCTGTGTTTAAAGATCTCCAAACTTCTGTGTTTAAAGATCTCCATAGGAAACGCTTTATAAGCCTTTATTGGTTACCAGTTTAGAGCTATACAGGAGGACTAATGCTAGAATTATTGTTCTTGGGGTAACATTTGTGGTGATACCTCACAGGTGTGGTACGATCTCGCTGTTTATGTATGCTTACGGCACCAATGTGCGAGTTCGTCTTTGCATGCAAGCGGGGGCGAGGGGGTGGGATGAGTGGGCGGGCGCTTTAAATGTTTTATTCATTGTTGGGACACTGGTACACTAACAGATGTTTTTATGCACTTGTACACTATGACAGATGTTGATGTCATAATGAAACACTATTGCAGATGTTTTTTGCACTGGTACATATGTTCATGGGGACACTGACATGTTTTGAGCACTGGTACAGATGTGATGGGGCATTGTGACAGATGTTTTGTGCACTGGTACAGATGTGATGGGGCACTGTGACAGATGTTCATGGAATAGGGACAGTGATGCTGGGTGTACTGTGTGTGGGGATCTGTGACAGCTCTATGTGTAAAATCATCCCTTAAAAACAGAGCTGTCACAGAGGCTGCAGCTTCCCCCCTTCGCACTGAGCTCTTACTGAGCCCAGCTGGAGAACCATCACAGAGACACGTGTCTCTGTTTACACTGTGAAGGCTGTGATTGGGCACAGTCATCACGTGATCGGGAGGGCCAATCCTGTCTTAGCTGTGTCCTGTGGTCACAGCCATCACAAGATTGTGCAGCTGCACGGCCTCGCGACTGCTGCTTTGAGTGGACATACCCATACGTCCCTCAGAACGGGGAAGCTCCCACCCAGCCATTTATGTAAATGGTCCGTGTGGGAAGCGGTTAATATAATAAGGCCATCACAAAAGGGCTTATTTTACTGCTATTTAATAAATTGATCTCACAATTATTTGGCACTTTCTCTAAACAAAAATTTACATGTACAAGCTACAGAAAATATAAAATAGTATGTATGTGGTTTTATACCTTTTTGAAATTACATTTTTCTGGGCTTAAAATAAAAGTATGGGATTGTTTATTTTATTTATATTTACCTAGGTAGATGCTGCATCTGTCCCCTGCCATGAGAACAAAGTGATCAAACACTGTGATCGCTCGTTTATGAGAGTTCCCTGAGCAGAGAGCTGGTGGCTGCCAGTCACTGCTGTCTGCTCTGCCCCGTGCTCACTAAAGCACTGGGCCGTGGAGGGGGCTCTCTGAGAGACTGAGCCAGGTGCTGCTCCAGGTATGTGGACAGATCCTGATATGGTCGCAAGCTTTCCTGAGCTTAGATGGGCTCTGTGACGTCAGCCGACAGCGGACTTCAGACCGGTGTCTGCTGTAAACGGGTCACAGGAGGGCAGAATGAACTGCACTCCTATGATCAACAAGATAAGTACAGCCAAACGAGCTTTGGCTGTACTTCTCCTTTAAGTCTTTAAATACAATTCTAGAAGTATACGTCCAGATTTATTTCAGTGTTTATTATCTTTATTTTATGACTCACTATCTAACTATAATCAAAAATTGATTAACCATATTCATAAGGCAGCCCACTGCTTATTCTCTTTCCACTGGAAGAGTATCTGTTCACCCACACTTTTTGATTTATTCCAAATTGTTAGACGGTATGACAGCTTGGATGAATAAACAAAATAAGCAAACTGTTTGCATACAAAAGGACTAAAAATACCTTATGTATGGTGTTTGAAACTATATTTTGTTTATAAGGTAGGTTTTTTGCAGACTTGGCCACCTTCCCACTGCCTGACCTGATCAGTGAAGGAGTAGTGATTAGTTCATGCTGCTATTCTGGAGTCTTCTTCTAAAATGTCACAATTCCTCTGCCATATCAAATAATGGATGCCCTGGCTAAATTTGCCAAGCTAGAGATGGACTTGGCCATTATTTCCAACAAGCGTGTTTACTACTGCATGATGTTGTAGTCCAAGCCAGTGAGAAGAGCTTGCATCTTATTCTGTAATTATATTTAGGAAATTATCAGGAAGGTGGAAGTATATGGTTTCTTTACAGTTATCCTTGTGAAGGCTGTGATTGGACACTTGCCGACTGCTTTAAATAAGAGGTTCTCAACAAAAACCTTAAAATGGCTCCACTTTCAATGCTCCGCACAAATGGGTATAATATGCCTCAGAGACAAGAATAGCCAACATAGCTTAACCTAGTGGTGCACCAAAACAAAAATGTTGGTACTGAAACCAAAATTTCAGGTTGCACTTGGTTGAAACTCAAATTTAAGTTTTAAAAAATATATATATTTTTTTAAATGTATTCTAATCTACTTTTTGATTCATATCATGAATTTAAATAAATATTTATTTATCAGCTCCGTTTGAAGTGGTGTTAAAAATCCTTGCTGCATTTTTGTTGCATGTTTGGTCAGTTAAAAAAAATAAACGCACCAAAAATGCACCTCCCCATTGAAAGAATGCATCAAAAATGCTCCCGTATTGGGTTTTTGATGCATTTATTGAATCATATGACCTATTAAAAACACAGTAAGTAAGGTAAAATCACAGCAAAAAAAGTGGCAAAATAGTGTGTGTTTTCGGGCAGCCATTATCGGCACTTATAATTTAAATTTAATAATTTTCTGTGGCCAAAATTTTAGTTCATCAGTGTAATCCCCTTTGTTATGACGGTAGAGAGCCGGAATGGCCTTACGCGAAAAGAAATGCCTTTTTGGGACCTGCCACTGTGGTGCAGCACATTCCACAAATTTGCGAAAGGGAGCCGAGTCTACCAGATGAAAAGGCAGCAACTGTAATGCTAGCAATTTGGCCAAGGTAGCATTAAGACGCTGAGCATGTGAATGGCTGGGACAGTATTTCTTTCTACGGTTCAGCAACTGGGGTAGTGAAATTTGCCTGCTGCTCAAATCAAGTGGTGGTGTACTGCTAGCAGATTGGGTGCAAGTCTCTGTGCCACTCATTGCTATACCATCATCCCTCTCAATGCTGGTATTTGAGAAGGCATGAGGTATAGTAAGTAGGGTTAGAGATCGCAGATGAGGAGCAAGGTGATGTATGCTTGTTTTGATCTGGTGCCTCTTTCAGGTGCTGTTGCCAACGGACTACATGGCAGGTCGTCATATGCCTTGTCAAGCATGTGGTGCCCAAGCGGCTGGTGTTCTGGCCACGCTTGATCCGCTTTAGACAGATGTTGCAAACAGCAATGCTGCGATCAACTGCACAGGTGCTGAAAAAAGCTTACACTAATGAACTTTTTGGAGTCCGGGGGGATTTTGTAGCACCCTGCACCTGTGGAGCTCTGTGCTGTGACGCAATAGGTTGGCTACTGCTATGGCGGCCCCTGGAGCACATCCTGCCTCATTGGAGTTGTATGTCCTCCTCCTCCTCCCCCATCCTGTCAGGCACTCAAGTACAGTCAGTGACCTCATCATCCCCTCCCTCATCGTCACTGGAGCAAACTTGGCAATATGCTTCAGCTATGGCAACATGACTGCTGGTCTCTTGTCCGTCATTGTCACCCTCTCTCTCTAGGCTCATGTTATTCCCTTCATCAACCTGGGAAACAACATCACAGCTTTCAAATTGCTGCGCATCCTCCAGGAGCATGTCACTGACACTATGATCGAATAGTTCAGTTGACTCTTCCATGCATGATGGTGGGGCGACTGAAGGAGTAGCTGTGGAGAAGGAGTCTGTGGAACGGGCCGCTTTGGCAGCTGCGGTGGAAGGCAAACTATTGGGAGCGTGGGTGTCAGAGGAAGAGAAGGATGAGGATGGCTTATTGATCCACTCCACTAACTCTCCCACATGTTGTGGCTGAATAGCACAGGCAGCACCGGAAATAAAGGACGGGCGTGCCTCGCCTGCAGAGGATGCACTATGTCGACTGTGACCACCACTTTTCACAATGGACACAGAGGCTGCTTGCCCTCTTTTCGTGGCCTGTGAGTGCCGGCCTCTCCTTGTCGTCCTTTCGGAAATGATGTTGATACAGATCAATATAGGGGTATACGCAACTGACCAATAGATACTCAATGACCTGATATGATGTAATTGATAGCCCTATAGATGAGCTGTGGTGGTTATAGATGTACGCAAATGACCGATTAATAATACTCTCACTGTTATCTGATGTACTCTATAATCCTATAGATAGATGATCTGTGATGCTCATAGAATGTTCCACAACTGACCAATGAATACTCTGGCTGATATCTGAAGTGATCTCTATTCCTAGAGGTCTTTGATGCCTATAGAATGTTCCACAACTGAGCAATGATTACTCTCGCTGATATCTGAAGTGATCTCTATTCCTAGAGGTCTTTGATGCCTATAGAATGTTCCACAACTGAGCAATGATTACTCTGGCTGATATATGAAGTGATCTCTATTCCTATAGGTCTGTGAATATTATAGAATGTTGCAGAAACTGACCGATGAACAATACTTTGACTGGTATCTGATGTAAAGAAAGAAATCTCTCCCTACCTCGCACAGGAACCTGGCCCTCCCTACACTGCTTATCACTCACTGGCGCTATACTGTCTGATATGATGTAAAGAAATAAATCTCTCCCTACCTCACACAGGAACCTGGCCTTCCCTACACTGCTAGGAATGTGTCTCTGCACTGTCTGACTCAAAAAAACGACTCTCTCCCTGCACAATGACACTACACGCTGCGGCTGTGCGAGCAGCCTTTATTTAGTGTGGGACGTGTACTTGAGATCATTTGATTGGCCAAACCATGAGGTCAGGGTGCATGCTTCGGCCAATCGCATAATGCGCACACTTTTGACGAACGACCGATGTTCAAGTCGAACTTAGCCTCGACTCGAACTCGAAGCTCATCCCTAATGGTGGATTTGTTGGTGTGCTTTTACAATTAAAAGCTAGTCAAAATTGCTAGGAAATTGTTGTGCGTGTAGCCAACCTGCTTGTAGAGCCAGTGCCAGCTTTGCGTTACTGCTTTGTCCTTTATTTATATATATATGTATATATAATATATATATATATATATATATTGTATGTGTGTGTGTGTATATATATATATATATATATATATATATATATATATATACATACAGTATATGTGTGTGTATGTATGTATATATATATAGTGAGGGATTAGCTCAGTGGCGGGCGTGGATGACCCCTTTGTGGGGGTTCGTTACAGATAGCCGAGAGGTGGTTGCAAACAACAGTTTGGTTTATTCTTGCAATTTACTTCACACAAGTGCAAGCCTCAAAAACAGCAAAATAAAAATAAAACACAAAATAAATCCTTGCCACTGTGGGCGGCTACCTTCTCACATACAGGAACCTACCTACGGAGTCTGTCTCCAACCTACTGTTGGGCAAACTTTACTGATCCTACAGCAGACACTCAATAGTCCATGTTTTTTCTTCACACAACAAATGTCCATTGATCATGTCCCTTTTCCTCTTCACATTGAACATGTCCCTTTGCTTGTCTCTTCACATAGCAAACAGTTCATTTATTTCTTCCACATAGAAATCGTTCATTTTCTCACCTTGAGAAGTCTTCACACTTTTTACCCTCCTCAGCGCACATCGCTCCAGGAGGTCTTCTCCCATGCTCACACAGCGTCGGGAGGCACACATCTGACTGTCCTCCTCTCCCCAGCTTCACACAGCGTCAGGAGGCAGCAATCCTTCTCCCAGGCTTCACACAGCGTCGGGAGGCACACATCTGACTGTCCTCCCCTCCCCAGCTCACACAGCGTCAGGAGGCAGCAATCAATAGACTTCCTTTGGACAAATTATAGAGGCCTTAACTTCCTCATTCCGAACAGCTGAAGGCCTTTCAACTTCCTTAAGCCGTCCTGGCTACCTTTTCAGCCGACACCCTATAGTAATTGGTGAATAGTTTAACCCAAGCAGAAGTGTATCTCCTGTCTGTGACAACATTCACAGATTTACCTGACTTCCTGTCACAATATATATATATATATATATATATATATATATATATACACAGTGCATTGCGAAAGTATTCGGCCCCCTTGAACTTTTCAATCTTTTGTCACATTTCAGGCTTCAAACATAAAGATATAAAACTGTAATTTTTTGTGAAGAATCAACAAGTGGGGCACACTCATGAAGTGGAACAAAATTTATTGGATATTTCAAACTTTAACAAATAAACTGAAAAATTGGGCGTGCAAAATTATTCAGCCCCCTTAAGTTAATACTTTGTAGCGCCACCTTTTGCTGCGATTACAGCTGTAAGTCACTTGGAGTATATGTCTATCAGTTTTGCACATCGAGAGACTGAAATTTTTGCCCATTCCTCCTTGCAAAACAGCTCAAGCTCAGTGAGGTTGGATGGAGAGCGTTTGTGAACAGCAGTTTTCAGTTCTTTCCACAGATTCTCGATTGGATTCAGGTCTGGACTTTGACTTGGCCATTCTAACACCTGGATATGTTTATTTGTGAACCATTCCATTGTAGATTTTGCTTTATGTTTTGGATCATTGTCTTGTTGGAAGACAAATCTCCGTCCCAGTCTCAGGTCTTTTGCAGACTCCATCAGGTTTTCTTCCAGAATGGTTCTGTATTTGGCTCCATCCATCTTCCCATCAATTTTAACCATCTTCCCTGTCCCTGCTGAAGAAAAGCAGGCCCAATCCATGATGCTGCCACCGCCATGTTTGACAGTGGGGATGGTGTGTTCAGGGTGATGAGCTGTGTTGCTTTTATGCCAAACATAACGTTTTGCATTGTTGCCAAAAAGTTTGATTTTGGTTTCATCTGACCAGAGCACCTTCTTCCACATGTTTGGTGTGTCTCCCAGGTGGCTTATGGCAAACTTTAAACTACACTTTTTATGGATATCTTTAAGAAATGGCTTTCTTCTTGCCACTCTTCCATAAAGGCCAGATTTGTGCAGTATACGACTGATTGTTGTCCTATGGACAGAGTCTCCCACCTCAGCTGTAGATCTCTGCAGTTCATCCAGAGTGATCATAGGCCTCTTGGCTGCATCTCTGATCAGTCTTCTTCTTGTATGAGCTGAAAGTTTAGAGGGATGGCCAGGTCTTCGTAGATTTGCAGTGGTCTGATATTCCTTCCATTTCAATATTATCGCTTGCACAGTGCTCCTTGGGATGTTTTTTTTTTTTTTTAAATCAAGAAAAGCTTTATTGAGAAAAATTCACACCATTACAGTCAGAAAGAAAAAAAAAACTTTCGGATGGTAACATCAAACTATAAACATTACACAATCCACGCGACACCACATTCCCCCCAAGGTTATCATAGTCAAGCACATTGCGACAAACACACAGCATTGTAAAATATAAGAAAGTATAGGGAACACCACTACCCCTCCCACCCGAGCCAAGATTGAGCATATACATCTCTCAAAAAATTACCATAACAAACGGTCCAGGATAAGATCATCAGGGGCCATGCCTGGGCTGTTCAGCCACACATTCCATACCTTAGAGAATTTCTGAGGCACCCCCCTATGTTGATATATAACCTTCTCCATACATAAAGTAGAAGCCATCTGTGCCAGCCACATCCCATACGTGGGTGGCTCCTGCGCTATCCAGTGTCTCAGGATCAGTAGACGGGCCTGAAAAAGTGCCCGACTGGCGGCCTCTCGGAAAAACTTATCTTCCACTACCGCTTCCAGTATCCCCAAAATGCAATGTCTGGGATCCCCAGGGATAGCCACCCCCAGAGTTCCATTAATGGCAGACAGCACCGTGGACCAGTATCTGTGCAGCTTTGGACATCGCCACAGCAAGTGAACCAAGTCCCCCACCTCTCTCCGGCATCGTCCACAGAGGTCATCGTCACGAAGACCCATGGCATAGAGTTTCCGGGGAGTGTGATGCACTCTTAGCAGGATGTAAAGCTGCGACACCTGGTGTGAAGCATTGAGAGAGCAGCTACGGACTACCTCCAAGGCCTCCTCCCACTGTTCCCCCGGGATCTCCCCCACATCCATGCTCCAACGGTCACAAGCCTGGCTCGGGTACTTTTCCAGGAAAGATCCCAGAAGAGAGGCATATCAGCCTGATATGAATCCCTTGGTGTCCTGATATTGTTGCATAAGGAAAAAAACAGGGGTCGGGGACAGAAAAAGCTGTCCCAGAGTTGCCTGTGCCCTCCATGCGTGTTGCAATTGGAAATAATAAAATCTCATACTGTCCGGGAGCGAGAAGCGCTCCTGAAGCTGTTCAAAGGTCAACAGGGACCCCTCCCGCACAACATGTGTAAGGTGTGTCACCCCATATACTCGCCACCTGTCACCCTGGTCCAACTTGCATAGTTCCGGATAAGTCCTATTGTCCCATATCAGGCTAAAGTTAGTATAACCCAATGCTTGCTGAAGTTGTTTAGTTTTGTCCCATATTTTTTGTAGTAATCTATATGTCGGGAAGCGCTTATTAGGTTTAGAAAAAAGTTGCGCCTCAAGTCCCTCCGGCACCCCGCGCGCGCCAACAAACCACTGCATAACCATCAGTGCCGCGCCCGTACGTGACCCGGATACCGCCCCCACCAGATGTTGCAACTGTGAGGCCAAACAGTACAACCACGGATTAGGAAGGGCAAGGCCCCCCCCTCACGTGGCTTCTGTAGCTGCTCCATACGTACTCTAGCTGCCTTACCCTTCCACATAAGAGTCCGGAAAAGGGTGTTAACTATGCGGAAAGTTTTCAGTGGAATAACGATAGGAGAATTATGGAGGAAATATAGCAATTGTGGCATCAAAACCATCTTTATAAGGTTCACCCTCCTGGCTAGTGATAGCCAGAGTTTGTTCCAAGTCCTGATTTTGTCCCGAAACCTGGTAAGAAGGGGGCTAAGATTGAGTAAGCTATACTGGGTCGGGTCCGCTGAGACCACGACCCCCAGGTATTTAAACTGCTGAATCGAGGGGACCGGGCAGTGTGGACCCAAGGAAGGAGCAACGGTCCTGTCCAGTTGCAAGAGGGCGGACTTGGACCAGTTTATAGTGAGTCCGGAAAACCGACCGAACTCCGTAATAACTGACATAGCCGAGCTCAGGGAAACATCAGTGTCACCCAATGTCAGGAGCATATCGTCCGCGTAGAGCAGGACTTTATCCTCAAATGGTCCATACCGGAACCCCACAATGGATTGCTGAGCTCTTATGCGCGTCGCAAGAGGCTCTATCGCTATGGCAAACAATAGGGGTGATAGAGGGCACCCCTGTCTCGTCCCCCTTCCCAGTGAAAAACGTGTGGATACCCTGCCCCCCTCCCTAATGGTAGCCGTTGGTTGAGAGTACAATAACTTCACCCACGACAGGAATATAGGGCCAAAACCAAATGATTCCATGGTCGCCCAGAGGTATCCCCATTCCACACTGTCAAATGCCTTATTGGCATCCAGGGACAGCAGTGCCCTCTCCCTCGCGTTATCCGCCGGCGTCTGGATCGCAACAAACAGGCGACGTAAGTTAAGGGCCGTAGATCTATTGGGCATAAAACCCACCTGGTCTACATGAATGATATGCGTTATAACTTTGTTAACTCTACGCGCCAGAACTTTAGCCAGTAACTTGACATCCGCCTGGAGCAGAGAGATGGGCCTGTATGATCCCGGGTCCGTAGGGGATTTATCTGGTTTGAGTAATAATATGATGCTAGCCCTAGTCATAGACTCCGGAAGGGTCCCCACCTCCCTCGCCCTCTGGAACACCTCCAACAATCTTGGCAGTAACAGCCCAGAGTAATTCTGGTATATTTCAGCAGGAAGGCCATCATCCCCAGGAGCCTTAGATCCCGGAAAGAGGGCCACCGCTTCCAGCAACTCCTGCTCACTCCGTAATCGGGGCCTCAAGCTGCAGCCGCTGTTCCTCTGTCAACTGCGGTAGAGGAGTGGCACCCAGAAAGTCCTGCAGCTCCTCCGGACTGTAGTGAGCCCGCGAGGAGTACAGGTCCCTGTAAAACCTCACCAGCTCAGCCATAATGTCATCCTGTTTATTAACCAAAGCACCACCCGGTATCCGGAGAGCCCCTATGGGAGGAACCGAAGGGCGTGTCCCCACCATTCCTCGACAGCATACGGCCCGTGCGTTCCCCTTCTTCGTAAAATGCTGTTTTGGCAAAAAAACGCTTTTTGTCTGCCTTCGAGCGAACCTCCCCAACCTACACCGACTGAGCCGAGAGCCATGCCGCCCTCGTATCATCAGTGGGGTTGTTCAAGTATTCCTGCTCCAGTCACTGTGCGCACTGGGACAGATGTTCCTCAAAATCTTCAGACTTGGTCTGGACCCTCCTAACATTAGCAATGAGGACCCCGCGGAGAAAGCTCTTAAAAGCCTCCCATCTCAGGAGCACATCCCCGAAACGGTCATACTCCTCAAAAAAGTTTGCGATGGCTGCTGGAATGTCATTGTCCGGCGGAAACAGTTTCAGCCAGAAGGCATTTAAGCGCCAGGGAGCTCTACGCAAGTCCACCCGAGGGCGGACCTGCAATCTGACCACCAGCGGGGAGTGGTCCGAGATCCCCCTACGGGCATACCCAATGTCCTCCACGATGGCCACGGCCTCCCTGTTACCCACACATAAATCTATACGTGACAATGCAGAGAGTTTTTTGGAGAAACAGGAAAACTGCACCGTGTCAGGGTTTCTAAGGCGCCACACCTCACACCAATCCACCTCCGTCAAAAAACGGGAGAGCGCCGTACCTCTGGCAACACCCCCGGAGGGCGGTGGAGGGTGTCTGTCCCTGGCAGGGTCCAGTACCCCATTAAAGTCCCCTATAACAAACAATGGCAATCCAACCTTGTCCATAGTAAAATTAAGGAACTCCCTGAGCACCCCAGAGGAGAATGGGGGTGGAATGTACACTATTGCTATCACACACATAACTTGAAAAAGCATACAATTTAAGAACACATACCTCCCCTCAGAGTCCACCTGGACCCCCAGTTCCCGGAAGGCCAGCGACCCGTGAATCAGCACACTGACCCCCCGGGAATATGAGGAGTGGGTGGAGTGATAGCCCCATCCCACCCATGCATATCGTAGGCATCCAACAGAGTCCCCCACCAAATGAGTCTCCTGCAAGGCAATAATGGCCGGGTGGTACTTTCGTAGCTGATGGGCCATCATAGCCCTCTTGAGTGGGCAGCCCAGGCCACGAACATTCCAAGAGACTACCGGTATCCCTGCCATGAGAAAAACCAACGAAGATAGCCGAGTGAAGACCGGAGGCCCCCTCCAAGGCAACCAAGGCAAAGACATAGAAGGTCCCCTGAGGAGTCCTGGTGTGGAAATGTGGCAGCTTGATAGTGTCCAGTGAAACATGTAGTGTGAATCTTCCCAAAAACAAAAGTCAGTGAAACTGAAACTCAGTAGGTCAAGGCACAACGGCACCCTGACAAAGAACCGTCTGAAAACTGGCGGCTCACTCCAGACGGGTTCGACCGCAGCCCCACCGTCCAGATGGGAGCCACCCGGCCAACATGCACAACATAAAAGCAGGTTCCAAAGCAGAGCCATGGAAAAACACATCTTCGCTCGTCCACACTCGTCATAGTCGGAGCTGTAGATTCCAAATCAAACTCAGTAAACGTCCCCGGCCGGGTCAAAAGCAGACAGCGTGCAAGGACACGCGCAAAATGTAGGACAGCCCCACTCCGGATAGATGCGGTCACTGAGGAAATCCGGATCACTCTCCAGGCTCATCCCCCCCCTCCTGCGACCGAGAGCCGGTTCGTGGACATCCAGCCAGCTCGCCGCATCCGCAGCAGTGTCAAAAAAGTGCGCCCTGCCCTCCGCCGTAACTCTCAAACGGGCAGGGTACAGCATAGCATACACCAGGCCAATTCGACGGAGTCGTTTCTTCACATCGATGAATTTAGCCCTTTGTTTTTGTACATCCGCCGAAAAGTCCGGGTAAAAGGACACCCTGGCACCATTATATCTGATTTCTGCCTTTTCACGGGCAAGACGTAATATCTTCTCCTTGTCCCGGTAATGTAAAACCTTAGCGAGCATGGGCCTGGGAGCATTGCCGGGCAACGCCCTGGTGGGAACACGGTGTGTGCGTTCCACCGCGTATAAAGAAGAAAAGGACTCCCGTCCGAAGATCTCACATAGCCAGTTCTCAACAAAGTCCGTGGGGTCCCTTCCCTCCACCTTCTCAGGTAACCCCACAATACGAACATTATTTCTGCGCAGGCGGTTCTCAATGTCATCTGTCTTGTTCCTGTTAGCCTGAGCCTGCCTGGCTGTTTCCCTGGATTCCGTTATTAAAGTGGGCATCAGGTCCTCCAAGTCACAGATGCGACTTTCGGCAGCTGTGGTGCGTTCCCGCATTTTTTGTAAATCCTGACGCAATAGGGCTACTTCCTCTATGAGACCCCCCAGTCTGTCCTTGACAATGTTCACGGAGGCTGTGCATTGCTGCACAGCCTGAAGAATGCGACTCAGGGTGGGCTGAGTCCCCGCCAACACGTCTCCCTCCAGCTCATCACTGAGCTCAGACTGCTCAGGTACCTCCACATCCCCCGTGCCCTGCTGAATGTCCCCGAGTACCTGTGCCCCTGCCAAGGGTGGAGTCGTCACCTCGCTTGTGCCCGGGAGGTTGCACAGCTTCTTAGCATACAGCAGGATGTCTCCAGCACTGTCCTTTCCCCCTGAGCGCACCGTTTTGGGCTTTGTGCCCATGTCCTTCTGCCTTTCAGGGCCACAGGATGATTGCTGCGGAGTCCCCAGGCCGGCACCCTCCTGACCGGCCGAGCCAGGGACAGGGCCATCCTTTTGCTTGCTCCCTCTGGTCATGGCTGCGCCCGAACGGGACATGCAGAGCGGCAACAGAGTCTGTGTGGGTCAAGGGCGATGGGCAGGTCAGGGAGAGCAACAGGCCAAAGAAATAGGGGCAACAGCTCACCAAATCCACGTCCGCCAAGGCGCCGCCGCGATCGGCCGCCCGCCGTAGGAAAGGCCGCGGCTTCAACTGAAAACTAGGCCTCAGCCCGGATCTCCGCGGATCGTGGTCCCCCACGGAAAATACAGCCAGATATCAGCAGCAGGGATGAAGGAGAGTCCCCCCTAGGCGAGCTGGAGCCAGATGATTTAAGGTAAGGGCAGGATGGCAGCCGATTGCAATCCGGGGGAACGGAGCTCTCCCCACGGTCCCGGACCTCAGGTTATCCGGCACCCATCCGACATCCAGAGGCAGCAACAGACTCAGGGCACTTTCCTAAGTATTATCAGTCCACAATTTACGATCGTCCGGCCGGGGAAGGATGAAATTGCAGGATTAAGACTGGGAGCTCCGTGAGCTAGGTCTGCTCACATGCC
Source organism: Pelophylax lessonae (assembly GCF_965119305.1). Taxonomy (NCBI): domain Eukaryota; kingdom Metazoa; phylum Chordata; class Amphibia; order Anura; family Ranidae; genus Pelophylax; species Pelophylax lessonae. The sequence goes on along the minus strand of NC_138774.1, from coordinate 168,852,165 downwards.
CGGTCCGGCCACGCCCCCCCCAAACATCTCTCCTTGGGATGTTTAAAGCTTGGGAAATCTTTTTGTATCCAAATTCGGCTTTAAACTTCACAACAGTATCTCTGACCTGCCTGGTGTGTTCCTTGTTCTTCATGATGCTCTCTGCGCTTTAAACGGACCTCTGAGACTATCACAGTGCAGGTGCATTTATACGGAGACTTGATTACACACAGGTGGATTCTATTTATCATCATTAGTCATTTAGGTCAACATTGGATCATTCAGAGATCCTCACTGAACTTCTGGAGAGAGTTTGCTGCACTGAAATAAAGGGGCTGAATAATTTTGCACGCCCAATTTTTCAGTTTATTTGTTAACAAAGTTTGAAATATACAATAAATTTCGTTCAACTTCATGATTGTGTCCCACTTGTTGTTGATTCTTCACAAAAAATTACAGTTTTATATCTTTATGTTTGAAGCCTGAAATGTGGCAAAAGGTCAAAAAGTGCAAGGGGGCCCGAATACTTTCGCAATGCACTGTATTAAAAGAAGTATGGTCAAAGCTTTTTGGCGATACTTCTCTTGTGGGCCACAGGAGTGCACTTGCGATTCTTGTGACCCAGAATCCGCCGACAGCAGGCGAAGGTCCACTGTTGGCTGATGTCACTAGGCCGCTTCAGGCTCTGGAACGATTCCGACAATAATAGATCCACCCAGATGCCTGATTGCCAGCTGGCTCAGCTTCTCATCGTGTGGCTGAGAGCCAAAGCCAGCTGCACCTGCCCTCACTCCAGCGTGGTGCTCCAGTGAGTGTTGGAGGAGCATTACAAAGAACAGTGACTGACAGTCACTGCTCCCTACTCAGAGCGTATCAAGAACCGAGCAATCGTGATCACTTAGTTCTTGTGCATAGAGGCGGAAGGGGTCAGCTGCAGAATCAGGCAGATTATGCTGCGTGTAGATTTGTATGTGTGTGTGTATGTACACTGCTCAAAAAAATTAATGGAACTTTCTCTTTCGTTCATTGATGGTCACAGCTCCTGATTCTTCTTTAACCATTGGGTTATACTGCCCCCAATGGTTAGGAGTAGGACACGAGGCAGGAAAAAGCTTGACTACGCCTATGGGCAGTCCCGGGGGGTATACACCCACACTCCAGCTATAGGCACTCAGTTTTTTTTTCTGCCTAGTCAGGAGTAAGGACCTAGTTCATGCTGGGAACTCTGGTCCTGGCAATATTTTTTTCTTTTAAATGGATTTCTTCCTTTGTTATTTTGCTCCTGTCAGAATCTACTATTAACTGCTGGCCTGGGCGACGGACTGGATAATCTTCATCCAGAGGGTCCCCACAGTCTAGACAGCGGGCGCGCGCAGGCCTCAGCTCCATGCTAGGTCAGCCGCGACATAGCCCCACTGGACAGGGGATGGCCTGCGAGTTAAATGTCTCGCGAGGGTGCATATGATCTGGCCTCGGCCTGAGTCACAGCGTTCCTTCTGGCCATCCACGATGGAGCGGTGGTCTGTCAGGCGCGGTGCCCACTCTGTTCCTGGTATAGTAAGTAGCTACCCCCCCCCTCTACCCCTGGAGGGTTTTGGGATGGATGTGGGCCCCTCTCTGGTACGGTGGACCCCGAGTTCCTGTCCCCCCAGCCCTCTAAAAATTTGGTGGTCACTGTGGGTCTTCAGTTTGTGGCGTTCACCTTTTTTGTCTCTCCTCCGTTCCTCGGGTCTTCACAAAGTCAAAGTGTTGGCCCCGGTGCTAGCATTGTTGTGTCAGCAGGGGATCCCGGTCCTGGGGTACCTGGACGATCATCTTCTGCAAGCAGAGTCTCAGACAGCTCTGATGGACACCTTGGAGATTACTCTGCGATCTCTGAGGAAGTTTGGTTGGATTCTGAACCTTTAGAAGTCTGCTCTGGTTCCGTCCACAAAACTGGACTATCTGGGTGGATTCGGCCTCAGCCAGAGTGTTGCTTCCTCTGGAAAAACTCCCACAAATTGCAGGAGGCAATGCAGGTTCTGTTGTCCAGCAGACGGTCATCCCGGGTGCTGGATCTACCTACCTTTGAGACGGTTCCGTCTGCACAGTTCCACATGGGATCTCTGCAAAAAGAGATTCTGCTGAAATGGGACAAGAATACACAGTCTCTAGAGGTGGTTTCGTTCTCAGGCACTTCTACAGGGAAATCCTTCTACTCCCTGTACTCCTCCTGTCACCACGGATGCCAGCCTGTCTGGGTGGGGAGGCGTCCTCGGCATAGCTTGTGCTCAGGGAGTCTGGACTCGGGAAGAGTCCAGACTGCCGATCAATGTACTGAAACTCCAAGCGATCAGTCTTTGTCTGGATCATTGGACAATTCGTCTTCAGGGGTGTCCGGTACAAATTCAATCGGAAAAAACACCATGGGGGCACAAGAAGTGATTTGATGAAGTGAACATGGGTGAGGGCCGACCATTATGCCTGACATTCTTTGGACCATTAAAATGAAATGCAAATAAACAATTTTATGCCACGTTTATTGCAAACGGGATACTTTTCATTTCGTCACATGAATGACAAATCTAAACAGGTGTTAAATCACTCTGCCTTTCATATCTGAAGGCCAGATGAAAAAAAAAATCCAGGAAGCTGAAATATATGTCGGGAACATTGTAAAGTACATTAAATATTGGTAAGAAAAGTTGTCTGTCAACTTTTAATTTAAAAAAAATATGAACAGGAACATAACACCAAGTATACATGTGTCCAAATATATTTATAACTGATTTAGACCAACTGACATTAACTGAGATTATACAATGTATTCATCTCAATTCGGAGCAGGCATGCTCCCTAATCAGTCACACAAGGGTTAACCACATATAAGCGCTATATGAACCCACCGATGATGGTTAATGATGGCAGCAATAATAGTCATGAATGATGCCAATGTAGTAAATAGAACATTGAAAATTTGTATTTAAAATCAGTTCCATGTATGTATAAAACCGCAGTACACCTTGTACAATGACTCCTGCTAGATCTGCATTGGTGAAGCCAAAATAAGGGGATGAAAAGTGTGTGTGAAGGCATAAAACCAGCCAGGAACAATGCAGCAGTGTGGACAGTGGTGCCTTGCTCGGGCTGTGAGGTGATAACAGAATGCCTCAATTCTGGACAGGGAAGGGTAGAAAAGGGTTCACAAAATGCACGCTATAGAAGACAAGGAGGATTACCGTCTGTGGCTGCTCCAATCACCCACGATGAGTGCCGACCGGGAAAGGGACCTGGACCTGATGTCAGACTCTGGGGGAAGGACCAAAACGAGGCTTTAACCACTATAGAACTGCTGGTGGTGAGTGGCATGTGCGGTGACCCAATGCAGGGGAGCAGGAGGAGTGCCTGCTTCTCTTATGGTTGTCCTGACAACTTTTCAATGTTTTATTTACTACATTGGCATCATTCATGACTATTATTGCTGCCATCAGTAATCATCATCGGTGGGTTAATTTAGTGCCTATATGTGGTTAACCCTTGTGGGCCTCATACGTTTGAACATCATTCCTAGTGTGTTTTGTTCCCACACAGCTGCTACTTGACCCCCAGGTGCTATGCCAATTTGTCATGGAGAGGGCGCTGGTCCTGTCATACTAGCACCGGATTTATTTGTGTTGTTTAGTGCTCCCTTATCAGGCTAAGTCCGAGGCCATATTGAGCAAGGGATATAAAGCTGGCGGGGGCGGGCGGTGGGCGTTAACAATAGTGTATTCACAAGTAACAGGAAAAAACGGAATTGGATGCAGCGGGTCGGGATGTACCATCATTTTGAGTATGTCATTCAAAACAGTAGCATATATAAGAGGATGTATAAAATTAATGGTAGAAGAACTAATATGGCATAAGAGCATGCCATTTTATCCCGTATTAAAGCGGCCCGAGAGCCGGATTTTGGACATGCCTGTATTAGTGGCTTCTTGGCATCAATATTATCTGATTTATGCCTTTCTCCCTCTCAAACTTCTGCCAAAACTCCTATGCGGGATCGAGGCAGCAAGAGATTCTGATCTTTCTAGTGGCTGCAGACTGGCCTCGCTGGTCTTGGTACGCCGATTTGGTACGGCTTGTCGCCGATGCTCCTTGGAGACTTCCTCTTAGGGAAGATCTGCCGTCCCAAGGGCCAATCTTCCATCCTGCTTTACAGCAGGTTTTAATGGCTTAGCTGTTGAAAGCCAGATGCTGAAGGATAGAGGTTTGTCTCAATCGGTGATTCCTACGCTTGTAAAGGTTAGAAAATCTACCTCTAGGAAGATCTACCATCGTACTTGGAAGACGTACGTTGCATGCTTTGAGTCTTTTGGGGTTCTCCCTCGTTCCTTTTCGGAGGCTCAGATCTTGGCTTTCTTACATCGGGGGAGTTGAGCTGCGCTTGGCCTTGAGTACCATTAAGGGCCAGGTTTTCGGCCTTGGCGGTTTTTTTTTTCTTGGCGCCTATCTTTATCCAGGGAGCTCGACACTTGTTTCCTCCAGTGCGGTCTCTATTTCTGCTGTGGGTCCTCAAATTGGTGTTGTCAGTTATCCAGGAATTCCCCCTCGAAAATATCGGGAGGTTCCCCTGCTTACGTTGTCCCAGAAGGTGGCCTTTTTGGTAGCTATTACTTCTGTGTCCAGGTTGTCGGAGCTGGCAGCGTTGTATTATCGTTCACCTTACCTGTTGGTTTACAGAGCTGAGTTGGTTCTTTGTCCCTGCTTGTTGTTCCTTCCAAAGGTTGTCTATTATTTCCATTTGAATGAAGACATTGTGTTACCTTCCCTATGTCCCAGGCCTAAAAATCCTAAGGAATTTGCTCTGCATTCCTGCATTCCGTGGATGTGGTTCGGGCAATTAGGGTGTACCTGGCAGCTACGGAGTCTTTTAGGGAGTCAGACTCTCACTATTTGTATTCACGGTTGGACCTCAAAGGGTTGGCCGCTTCTGCTGTGACCATTTCCATATGGATCAGACAGTGATTCAGGCCTTCAAATAGGGGTCAGGTTTCTCCTTTCCCTGTTAAGGCACGCTCTACTCGGGCGCTTAGTGCCTCCTGGGCCTTCTGTCATCAGGCATCAGTGATGCAGGTGTTCGTTTGTGCACACTTTTACAAAGTTTTAGAAAAGGGTTGTGTTGGCACCTGCGGATGCTTCTTTTGGCTGCAAGGTTTTGCAGGCTGCTGTTTATAAGACATGGTCCTCTTTGAGGGTGTATTGTTTTTTTTGTTTTTTTTTTCCGGTTGAGCTCCATGTTACCTGGTTGGCTATGGTTAGCCTTGGGAATTTTTTTCTGCTGTTCCCCCCCCCCCCCCCCTCATGTTTGACACTGCTTTGGGACGTCCCAATGGTTAAGAATCAGAAGCTGTGTCCATCAAGGAATGAAAGAGAAAATTGGGATTTTTGACTTACCGTAAAACCCATTTATCTGATATTCGTTGACGGACACAGCACCCACCTCTCTGTGGAGTTGGCTTTATTCTGACACTGCTTGTAACAAAACTGAGTGCCTATAGCTGAGTGTGGGTATATAACCCCTGGGACTCAAGCTTTTTCCTGCCTAGTGTCTTACTCCTGTAGGGGGCAGTATATTTATTTTTCGGTCAAAAATCCCATTTCTCTATCATTCATCGACAGACGCAGCTCCATCTTCTTTAGACCAATGGGTTATTCTCCAGGCAGGAAAAAAAACATTACCACGTCTATGGTGCTGTCCCTGCAGGCATAACCCCACACACTCTGCTTCAGCCTGCAGTTTTGTTTCTGCCTAGTTTAGGAATAGGACCTAGCTACCTGCTGGGACTTTGGTCTTAGCTGTTAATAGGGATATTTGTGTTATTTTATGATTTTTTTTGTTTTCACTAGTTAGTTCCTGGAGAACTACAAGCAACAGCCAGCTGTGGTTTTGGACTGGATAATCTAGATCCTTAAGGTCTCCCAGCCTGGCCAGCGAGCATGAGCAGGTTATAGTCCAGAACTAGGCCTCGCCAGGACAGTGCCCCGAAGGGTTGGGACGAGCCCACGAGTGGACAAGTCTCGTTGGGACGTGATCGACCTGGAAGGCCTTGAGTCGCAGCATACCCCCTGGCTGGCAGCACCCCCACCCTGTTTGGAGTGGCACCCACCTGGTACCGTGGTATGGTGAGTAATACTGTCCCCCCAATCCTCTGGCAGTCTCGGGGTGGACGTTGGGCCCCTCCTTGGGATGGTCAGACCCCTGGGTTCCCTTTCATTCCCTCAGCCTCTCTTAACAGTCACAGTGGTCTTTTGGCCCCATCCTACCCCCACGCCCCCCCCCCCTCCAGGGGTTAGATAGGAGCTGGCTTTACCACTCGCTCCAGTAAGGAGGGATGGATGCGGTTGTTGCTGACCGGGCTGTCCGGATTGCATCTGGGGGTCTATGAGCAAGTTCCCAGCCCCCTGGGGATTAGGGGCTGGGGCGGTGATGTCTTTTAGGCTCCCTGCAGCAGTTAAAGGCTTGAGGGGGAGCGGCTGTTTCTTCATCTACGGCTCTGCGCCTTACGTGGCTGGATCGGGCCGAAAATTGAGGCCTCGGCTTGCTGCCTACTCGGGGCTGTCTGGGTACCATGCTAGGCTGTCCGAGTACCATGTCAAGTCTGAAGTGCCTGACTGAGCTGACCAGCCGATGCCAACGGATCGCCTGACAGCTGGATCAGGCCGAAAATTGAGGCCGGTACAATGCCAAGCTGTCCGAGTACCATGCCAGGCAGTCCGAAGTGACTGACTGAGCTGACAGGCAGATGCCAATGGATCGCCTCATGCAGCCGGATTGGGCCGAAAATTGAGGCCACGGCTTGCGGCCTACTCGTGGCTGTCTGGGTACCATGTCAAGCTGTCCGAGTATCATGTCCAGCTGTTCGAGCACCGGGTCAGGCTGTCCATGCTTTCCGAACTGCTGATCAAGCTGGTAGAGCTGATGGCGGACCCGCGACCGTATTGGGCCCCAAATTTAGGCCACGGCTTGGGGGCCTACTCGAGGCTGGCTGACCGAGCTGCTGACCAGGGTGATAGAGCAGCAGATGGGCATCCACTCTCCCCCCTCCCTTAGGGGGTGGACATATGGACTGCCTAGCGCCGTGAGGACATTGTTGTGTAGGGGGTACTCGGCCTGCGCGTCTGTATCACAGCTGACCCCCTCTTCCCTTTTATAGGGGGCTTTAGCCGGCGTCTCCTTGTGGGACTGCGGTCAGCGACCTCCCCTGCTTGTTAGGCTCCCAGGGTGAGCTTAGCATATAGCGACTCTAATGGGTCTGCGTCCACGCACTTCAGGTGCTCTGCAGTGAGGATGATTCCTTTTTTACACATGTGCCTGCAAGGGCGCTGGTGGATGCACTAATTGTATCGGTGCAGAACATTTTAACATGAGGGCACCAGTTCCCTCGGGGCCTGCAGATACCCTAAAGGCAGCAAGGGTACTTGCTTTTCCTGCCTACTGTGACAAATTTGTCGCGCGTCAGTGGCGTTGTTCTAAATAGTAACCACACTTGGTGTGGCTAAAAAACTGGTCTGCAGATCAGGCTTCTAAAAAGGCTCTACAGATCTCCCCTTTACGGTGGACTGCCTATTTGGGTCCTTTTTGGAATCCGCTAAGGGCGAGTCACCGTGTAATAGACGGGGCCCTTATTTTTCAGCACACAGGCGTGATTGTGACGTTCCCTTTTGGGAATGCTTTCAGGAATTCTATTCAAACCTGTTTACTGTGCCCAGAAAAGAAGGCAAAGTACGTCCAATTCAGGATCTCAAGGTGAACCGAGGTACAGAAGTTTTGAATGAAATCCATTTGAACAGTAGTGGCGTTTCTCTACACCAAGGAGACTTTTTGGCCTCTAAAAATATCAAGGACGCATATCTACACATCCCTATCTATGCTGGACACCAGCGTTTTCTTCGCTTCGCTGTAGGGGAGGAGCATTATCAATTTGTAGCGTTACCCTTTGGTCTCGCCTCTGCCCCCATGGTCTTTACCAAGGTGCTGGCTCCGGTGTTGGCATTACTGCGCCAACAAGGGATTTCGGTACTGGGATACCTGGACTATCTCCTATTGAGGGTGGACTCTCATTCTGCCCTGTTGGGCAACTTGACGATCACTGTACGGACTCTGCAAGAGTTCGGTTGGAACATCAATTTCAAAAAATCTGGCCTGATACCTTCATTAACCTCCTTGGCGGTATTCCCGAGTGTGGCTCAGGGTTAATTTTCAGTACCAAAAGCGGTAACCCTGAGCCACACTCGGGATTACCCCACAATGTTACTCCCCTTCCCTGAGATTCCCAGCCTCCCCCCCCCCCGTCCTCCCCGGCGTCCTCGCACTCTCTCCCTGCTCTGTGCACGGCTGATTGCCGGCACTTGCCTTCCGGTTCTCTTCCTTGCGAGTGTTGCAACGCAGGGGGGAAGAAATAGGCGGCAAATTTAAAAGTGTAAATACACTAAATGACATGATACAAAGCTGTGATTCTAACAGATTACACTGTATCATGCCATTTCACCACAGGATTGCACCTGGATACTTTTCCAGTGCCCTGCCTGTGCTTTTTCAGTGCTTTTTGCCTGGAAAATTTTGAACAACCATGGCGTCCAAAAAGCGTTTTTTTTTTTTTTTGCGCAAAAGCACTTTTAGACAAACTGGAAAACGGCGACAGGGAAACTGAGTTACTTGAAGAACTGAGCGATAGCGATTTGTGGGAAAATTCGTCATCAGGTACAGAAAGTGACGACAGGGAAGATTCTGATGTCTCTTTCTGGCACATAGCTTATGGAATTTGGGAAGTATATCAAATGATTCTTCACAATTTCCAACGGAGCGATGTGCCAGAAAGAGACAGAGGACGGCGGGGGATCGCAGGGGAAGGTGAGTTTTAAAATGTACAGAACAGATTTGTAGGCAAAATAATGGTACCACTTTCAGCTCCTAAAATCTGAAATAATCAGACCACCAGGGAGGTTAAGACTGGATAATCTGGGCCTGACTCTAGATTCTGCTTTGGCGAGGGTCTTTCTTCCTCCGGACAAGATGCACAAGTTGCAGGGGGGCCGATCTGTTTACTGTTGGCAAGCAATCTGTCCTCTCTGCGGACTTACATGTGGGCCTTGGGTCTAAAAGTGTCAACCTTCGTGGCGGTTCCGTTTGCTCAGTTCCACACAAGACCCTTACAAAGGGAGATTCTCGTGAAATGGAACAAAGATCCAAAGTCCTAGGATGCTTTGATTCGGTTGAGTCACAACACAAAGACTGCTTTACTATGGTGGCTTCACTCGTTCGCACTACACCAGGGAAAGTCCTTTCTTCCGTTATATTGGATGGTGGTAACCACAGACGCCAGCCTGTCAGGCTGGTGAGGAGTGCTGGGGAAGTTCTGTGCCCAGGGGTCCTGGACAGAAGAAGTGTCCAAAACTTCCGATCAAAATATTTTGGAGCTCAGAGCGATAAAGCTTTGCCTTAGCCACTGGACATATCGTCTGCAAGATTGTCCTGTCCAGATTCAATCGGACAATGAAGAGAGATAACACTGCTCAGGCTAGTCAAAGTCCACGATTCAAGGTGGGTGCTGAACCTCGGCTCGCCACCAGAAGCATTAAAGAAGAAAATGGTCGCACACCACCACGGAATCCAAGAAGGTTGCCTTTTTGGTGGCTATTACTTCTGCCCGCAGAGTATCTGAATTGGCGGCGTTGTCCTGCCGCTCATCTGATCTGGTGGTCCACAGAGATAAAGTGGTACTCCGACCTAATCAGTAGTTTCTTCCTTTGGTGGTTTCTGATTTTTCATTTGAATGAAGACATTGTGCTGCCTTTACTTTGTCCTAAGCCCAACCATTCCAAGGAAATGGCTCTGCATTCTTTGGCTGTGGTGCGGGCGATTAGGGTTTACCTGGAGGCCACTGAGTCTTTTTGAAAATCAGATGCTCTTTTTGTTCTTACCAAAGGACCTTGTAAAGGATTAACTGTGTCTGCTGTGACCATAACCAGATGGATCAGGCAGAGGGTAGTTCAGGTTTATTCACTGAAGGGTCAGGTTCCTCCTTTCCTAGTGCAGGCGCATTCTACTAGAGCGCTGAGTGCCTCTTGGGCTTTTCGCCATCAGGCGTCAGTGCAACTTTGTCGTCTGTGCATACGTTCACAAAATTCTACAAAGTAGATTTGTTGGCATCTTCAGATGCTTCCTTTGGCTGCAAGGTTTTGCAGGCTGTTTAAAGAGAATCTTTTTTTTTTTTTTCTCTTTGAGGGGGTATGTTTTTTTCAAGGTGAGCTCCAGTTGTTCCTGGTTGAGCTTCAGGTTACCTATTGGGCTAAGTTTAGCCTTTGGTGAATTACGTCTTCTTGCATTGTCTTCCCACCCCTCATGATTATACTGCTTTGGGACATCCCATTGGTCTAAAGAAGATGGAGCTGCGTCTATCAATGAATGATAGAGAAAATTGAATTTTTGAAGGACCTACCGTAACATCGATTTCTCTGAAGTTCATTGACAGATGCAACACCCACCCCTCTACTTCTGAGTGTATGGGGGGGTTTGTCTTCTAAACACTGCTTGCAACGAAACTGCAGGCTGAAGCAGTGTGGGGTTATGTCTGCAGGGACAGCCCCATAGGGGGGGTAATGTTTTTTTTCATGCCTATTCCTGATAGGAGGACCATAACCCATTGGTTTAAAGATGGAGCTGTGTCTGTTGAACTTAAGAGAAAAGGATTTTACAGTAAGTTCTTACAAAAATCCATTTTTTTTATTTTTAAGAGTATAGCATCAAGTCAGTTGAACTCCTGTGATATTGATCTGGTCAGTTAAGTAGCAGAGGGGGTTGTTAATTAGTTTCACCTGTTTTTTTCTTAATGAAATTAACAACAGGTGCACCAGATGGGCAACAATGAGACAACCTCCAAAACAGGAATGATTTTACAGGTGGAGGCCACTGACATTTTTTCCCTACTTATCTTTTCTGACTGTTTTTTACTAGTTTTGCATTTGGCTAGGGTCAGTGTCACTACTGGTAGCATGAGGGGATATCTGGACCCTATAGTTGCACAGGCAGTCCAACTCCTCCAGGATGGCACAATAATATGTGCCATTGCCAGAAGGTTTGCTGTGTCTCCCAGCACAGTCTTTGGAGCATGCAGGAGATTCCAGGAGACAGGCAGTTACTCTAGAGCTGGACAGGGCCGTAGAAGGTCCTTAACCCATCAGCAGTACTGGTATCTGCTCTTTTGTGCAAGGAGGAACAGGATGAGCACTGCCAGAGCCTTACAAAATGACCTCCTGCAGACAACTGATGTAAATGTCTCTGACCAAACAATCATAAACAGGCTTTATGAGGGTGGCCTGAGGGTCTGACATCCTCTGGTGGGCCCTGTGCTCACTGTCTGGCAACGTGGAGCTCGATTGGCATTTGCTACTGAACACCAGAATTGGTAGGTCTGCTACTGGTGCCATGTGCTTTTCACAGATGAATAGGTTCACCCTGTGACAGACATGAAAGGGTCTGGAGAATCCGTGGAGAATGTTATGCTGCCTGTAACATCGTTCAACATGACCAGTTTGGTGGTGGGTCAGTGATGGTCTGGGGAGGCATATCCATGGAGGGACGCACAGACCTCCACAGGCTAGGCAATGGCACCCTGGCTACCATAAGGTATGAGGATGAAATAATCGCTGGACCCATTGTCAGACCCTACGCTGGTGCAGTGGGTTCTGGGTTCCTCCTGGTGCTCAACAATGCAGGCCTCATGTGGCGAGCATATGCAGCCAGTTCCTGTAGGATGAAGGAATTGATGCCATTGGATGGCCCCAAGCTTGCCTGAACTAACCCTTATAAAACACCTGTGGGACATTATGTTTCGGTCCATTCGACACTGCCAGGTTGCACCTCAGTCTGTTCAGGAGCTCAGTGATGCCCTGGTCCAGATCTGGTAGGAAATACCCCCGGACACCATCCATTGTCTCGTTAGAAGTATGCCCCAACGTTGTTAGGCATGCATACAAGCAAGTGGGGGGCCATACAAATTACGGAGTAACATTTTGGGTTGCTGCAATTAAATTTCACCAAAATGGACTAGCCTTCTGCATCATTTTTTCAATTTTATTTCCGGGGGGGGGGGGGGGGGGCATTGAATTCAGCCCTCTGTAGCTTGATCATTTTCTTTTCCATCAAATGATCCTTTTCGTTCCTAACACATCACCCAGTCCATATCATTATAGTTATCCACCATGATTTTTTTCTCTCCATTGAGGTCTGATGTGTTTTCAAAGTGTTCCTTTAATTTTTTTGGAGCAGTGTGTGTGTATATATATATATATATATATATATATATATATATGTATGTAAGTATATACAGTATCTCACAAAAGTGAGTACACCCCTCACATTGTTGTAAATAATTATATCTTTTCATGTGACAACACTGAAGAAATGACACTTTGCTACAATGTAAAGTAGTGAGAGTACAGCTTGTATAAAGGTGTAAATTTGCTGTCCCCTCAAAATAACAACACACAGCCATTAATGTCTAAACCGCTGGCAACAAAAATGAGTACACCCCTAAGTGAAAATGTCCAAACTGGGCCTAAAGTGTCAATATTTTGTGTGGCCAATATCTTGGGCATGGTATTCACCAGAGCTTCACAGGTTGCCACTGAAGTCCTCTTCCACACCACATCACGGAGCTGGTGGATGTTAGAGACCTTGTGCTACTCCACCTTCCATTTGAGGATGCCCCACAGATGCTCAATAGGGTTTAGGTCCAAAGACCTGCTTGGCCAGCCCATAACCTTTACGCTCGGCTTCTTTAGCAAAGCAGTGGTCGCCTTGGAGGTGTGTTTGGGTTTGTTATGTTGAAATACTGCCCTTCAGCCCTGTCCCTGAAAGGAGGGGGGTCATGCTCTGCTTCAGTATGTCACAGTACATGTTGGCATTCATGGTTCTCTCCATGAACTGTAGCTCCCCAGTGCCGGCAGCACTCATGCAGCCCCAGACCATGACACTCCCATCACCATGCTTGGCTGTAGGCAAGGCACACTTGTTATTGTACTTCTCACCTGGTTTCTGCCACACACGCTTGACACCATCTGAACCACATAAGTTTATTTTGGTCTCATCAGACCACAGAACATGGTTCCAGTAATCCATGTCCTTAATCTGCTTGTCTTCAGCAAACTGTTTGCGGGCTTTCTTGTGCATCATCTTTAGAAGAGGCTTCCTTCTGGGAAGACAGTCATGCAGACCAATTTGATGCAGTGTGCGGCATATGGTCTGAAGACTGACAGGCTGACCCCCCACCCCTTCAATCTCTGCAGCAATGCTGGCAGCACTCAAACATCTATTTCCTAAAGACAACCTCTGGATATGATGCTGAGCACGTGCACTCGACCGCTTTGGTCTGTTCTGAGTGGAACCTGCCCTGTTAAACTGCTGTATGGTCCTGGCTACCATGCTGCTGCTCAGTTTTAGGGTCTTGGCAATCTTCTTATAGCCTATGCCATCTTTATGTAGAGCAACAATTTTTTTTTTCAGGATCCTGAGAGTTCTTTGCCATGAGGTGCCATGTTGAACTTCCAGTGACCAATATGAGGAGAGTGAGAGCGAGGACACCAAATTTAACACACCTGCTCCCCATTAACACCTAAAACCTTGTAACACTGAGTCACATGACACCGGGGAGGTAAAATGGCTTATTGGACCTAATTTGGACATTATAAATTAGGGGTGTACTCGCTTTTGTGGCCAGTGGTTTAGACGATAATAGCTGTGTTTTGAGTTATTTTGAGGGGACAGCAAATTTACACTGTTATACAAGCTGTACACTCACTAATTTACATTGTAGCAAAGTGTCATTTCTTCAGTATTGTTACATGAAAAGATATAACATAATTACAAAAATGTGAGGGGTGTACTCCCTTTTTTGAGATACTGTGTGTGTGTGTGTATGTATATATGTATATACAATCAGGTCCATAAATATTGGGACATCGACACAATTATAATCTTTTTGGCTCTATACACCGCCACAATGGATTTGAAATGAAACAAACAAGATGTGCTTTAACTGCAGACTTTCAGCTTTAATTTGAGGGTATTTACATCCAAATCAGGTGAAAGGTGTAGGAATTACAACAGTTTGTATATGTGCCTCCCACTTTTTAAGGGACCAAAAGTAATGGGACAATTGGCTGCTCAGCTGTTCCCTAGCTAGGTGTGTGTTATTCCCTCATTATCCCATTTACAATGAGCAGATAAAAGGTCCAGAGTACATTTCAAGTGTGCTGTTTGCATTTGGAATCTGTTGTTGTCAACTCTCAATATGAGAGCTGTCACTATCAGTGAAACAAGCCATCATTAGGCTGAAAAAACAAAACAAACCCATCAGAGAGATGGCAAAAACATTAGGTGTTGCCAAATCAACCTGTTTGGAACATCCTTAAAAAGAAAGAACCCACCGGTGAGCTCAGGAACCCCAAAAAACCCGGCAGACAACGGACAACAACTGTGGTGGATGACTGAAGAATTCTTTCCCTGGTGAAGAAAACACCCTTCACAACAGTTGGCCAGATCAAGAACACTCTCCAGGAGGTAGGTGTATGTGTGTCAAAGTCAACAATCAAGAGAAGACTTCACCAGAGTGAATGCAGAGGGTTCACCACAAGATGTAAACCATTGGTGAGCCTCAAAAACAGGAAGGCCAAATTAAAGTTTGCCAAACAACATCTAAAAAAGCCTTCACAGTTCTGGAACAACATCCTATGGACAGATGAGACCAAGATCAACTTGTACTAGAGTGATGGGAAGAGAAGAGTATGGAGAAGGAAAGGATCTGCTCATGATCCAAAGCATACCACCTCATCAGTGAAGCATGGTGGTGGTGGTAGTGTCCTGGCGTGGGCATGTATGGCTGCCAATGGAACTGGTTCTCTTTTATTTATTGATGATGTGACTGCTGACAAAAGCAGCAGGATGAATTCTGAAGTGTTTCGGGCAATATTATCTGCTCATATTCAGCCAAATGCTTCAGAACTCATTGGACAGCGCTTCACAGTGCAGATGAACAATGACCCAAAGCATACTGCGAAAGCAACCAAAGAGTTTTTTAAGGGAAAGTGGAATGTTATGCAATGGCCAAGTCAATCACCTGACCTGAATCAGATTGAGCGTGCATTTCACTTGCTGAAGACAAAACCGAAGGTAAAATGCCCCAAGAACAAGCAGGAACTGAAGACAGTTGCAGTAGAGGCCTGGCGGAGTATCACCAGGGATGAAACCCAGCGTCTAGTGATGTCTCTGCGTACCAGACTTCAGGCTGTAATTGACTGCAAAGGATTTGCAACCAAGTATTAAAACGTGACAGTTTGATTTATGATTGTTAATCTGCCCCATTACTTTTGGTCCCTTAAAAAGTGGGAGGCACATATACAAACTGTTGTAATTCCTACACCGTTCACCTGATTCGGATGTAAATACCCTCAAATTAAAGCTGAAAGCCTGCTGTTAAAACACATCGTGTTTGTTTCATTTCAAATCCATTGTGGTGGTGTATATAGCCAAAAAGATTAGAATTGTGTCGATGTCCCAATATTTACAGACCTGACTGTAGATTGTAGCAGGGTGATGGTAAAACAGCTCCAAATGGCAGGGGAAGTGGTTGATGGGATGGATCTATGTTCCTCCACGGTTTCTTAGATTTTTCGATCGAAGGTAAAAAGACGTTATGGTAAAGAGTGCTAGTTCTTTACCCTTTATTAGCAAAGTCTGTTCCAGGGCTGGTTTTACTGGGAATCTGATAGTGCTCTGGGTGGGACAGATTCCTAATTCCGTGGACCACAGTTTGATGGTCTCTGGCTAGGACTTGATTAACCTCTCTGGCGGTATTCCCGAGTGTGGCTGGGGGTTAATTTTCAGTACCAAAAGCGGTAACTCCAAGCCACGCTCGGGATTACCCCAGAACGTTACTCACCTTCCCTGCGCTCCCCCGCCATCCTCCCCGCCGTCCTCACATTCTCTCCCTGCTCTGTGCACGGGCGATTGCCGGCACTTGCCTTCCGGTTCCCTCCCTGCGCTCGTTGAGACGCAGGGGGGTGGAACCGGCGGCAAAGTCAAAAGTGTAAATACATAAATGACATGATACAAAGCTATGATCCTAACGGATTACACTGTATAATGCCATTTCACCACAGGATTGCACCTGGTGACTTTTCCAGTGCCCTGCCTGTGCTTTTCCAGTGCTTTGTGCCTGGAAAAATTTGAACGACCGTGGCGTCCATAAAGCATTTTTTTTGTGCAAAAGCGCTTTTAGACGAACTGGAAAACAGCGAAACTGAGTTACTTTAAGAACTGAGCGATAGCGATACATCGGAAAATTCGTCATCACGTACAGAAAGCGACGACAGCGACGATTCTGATGTCTCTTTCTGGCACATAGCTTGTGGAATTTGGGAAGTATATCAAATGATTCTTCAGAATTTCCAACGGAGCGATATGCCAGAAAGAGACATCAGAATCATCGCTGTCGTCCCTATCTTGTTTGTAACCTAGGGACCGCCTGTGTATGTAATATATATATATATATAAAAGGTAACTATCAAGCTCCCAGAGGTCAGTAGTGGGCAGTGTCCAGAGGTCAGTAAGATGTATTGCAGTGTCCAGCGGTCAGTAGAATGTAAAGCAGTGTACAGGGATCCATGGGGCAGATGACAGCAGTGAGCAAGACCAGGGTTCTCAGAGCAGGGATTAGGGCAAAGGACAAGGGGTCAGCAAGACAGTGTAAAGGGGAGTCCGGAAGGCACTGTATAGATTGGTAAGAAGAGAATGGTACTGGTGGGGGGGGGCGGAGGGCACGGTATTGGGGGTTAGGAAGGCACAGCTCTAGGGGGGAGGGTTTAGGAGGGCACATTACTGAGATCTCAGGAGGACATGGTTGGTACTGGGGGTCAGGAGGGCATGCTACAGAGGGATTAAGAGGTCATAGTACTGAGAGTGAAAGTCCATAAGTGAAGTTGATGTGGCAGATCTATGTGTTCTGGTGGGCTGATCTCTTCTGGCTCTCCTTTCTCGTCACATTGTCACCTATAAGTGCCCTGAATGAACTGAAGAGGAAGGGCTGGTGGGGATCAGCAGCACATTGCACACAGGAGGTCAAGAGTCTGAGCGCTGTCAAAGCCAAAAGCAAATCCTAGGTGACAGAGGCATTCCCCACCCTTCAGCTGCACATGGAAGGGGCAAGACTTACTTTGACTGCTTCCCAGCTTGAGAGGTCAGGAGATACGATGCCTGAGCTCATCACTTCTCTGCTCTGCCACTCAGAGGAGGAAAGAAGGAGCACTTGAAGGTTGGCAGAGCAGGCACTCAAACGCAATCTACCGGTCACCCGCTGGCGGTCAACAGGTAGATTGGGATCAACAGGTTACTTCACTTAAGACCCTGTTCACCCCTGAGCAACGTGGGAGTGTTGCTTTTTTGAAGCGTCTCTTTTCACTTAAATAGGATGCCCTCCATTCTAAATATGTGCCAAAGTAGCTCTTGTACTCTTCTTTGGAGCCAACTTTAGCGTGTTTTTAGTCACACAACAAAACGCCAGTTTCTTTAATGCCTTTAGGATTCCATTAACAATGAATGGGACCCAAACACGTGTTATGTTTTTAGTGCGTTCCACCATTACGGGCAGAGTTGTGATTCTGCTACGCTAAGATGTGAATGGGGCCCTACCTTGACTATATGAAGGTTTTAGTGCAGGGCACTCAGGGTTCCCCTTAAGCCCAATTCTTACAGATCATTACATAATCCAAAACTGCGTTTTGTCCCTTTCCTGGGGAGAGGAAGTTCTTCCTATGACATAAAGAGACAATCATGTGTAATAGTCATGAGTGAGCTTTATCAAAACTGGGCGAGGATCGTGCAGGTCACGAGTGCATCTGCTGAATTTCCCAGCTTCTCCTCTCCCGGTTACGTCATAGAGAAGGCTGGTCTACAACAGAGTGATGTCAGTCCATGCTGTGTAATGTCATCAGTGCCTCAGCTTCTACCTATCTGGTTCCCTCCGCTCAGAGGTGTTGTCATATGGGAGGCGCTGGGGGATTTCACGGTTTATGAGACTGTGTAGCGGCAATGTAAGGATCTGAACATGGGAAAGAGAGGGGGCGATAACCTTTCCAGTGATAGGGTCTAGGCATCGTCCATCAGCTCACAGAGCCGCCCGTCCTCTCTAGCTCCTCCCTCTCTAGGGCTGCACGACTGCGGAGGAGTATGGGGAAGGCAGGATCAATGACAGTTTCCTGTTCCTCCCAGAATCCCTTCGTCTGTGTGACTGCAGAAAGAGCTCAGTCCAGCCACAGAGGGAGAGCAGGCAGGAGCTATACACAGGAAGGAGCAGGTAAACCCGCTGACCTCCTAATACACGGTTACCCTATAGAGGAGCCGAGCTGGGTATGTCATGTGACCCGATCACTGACACTACCGTACTTCTGGGAGGGTTGTCCCTGGTGATGCTCCCACTACAGTAGCAGTATATGGAGTGTATAGATAGAAATAACACTGTTTGCTCATGGAAGACATATATTTTTGCCAGAGTTTCAGGCTTTTATTTTTTTCACACTGATTCAGAAAACTATATTCCATCTTATTACAGCAGATTGTCCATAATAATATCTGCTGTAGTAATTCTACCGTGGGGAAGTCCCAACAAAACAATGAGCTGGTTGCATAGTGCTATTGGCCAATACTACAGTGAGTGAAAATGAGGATACATTCGAAATTTTTTAAATGACATAGTGACAACTCTCAATCACTGTACTGTATCTATCTGTGGAGGAGTTGTGTTGTCACCTAGGCTGCCGTCTGCTGATTTTGGTGGTGTCACCGAGGCTGCAGTCTGCCGATTTTGGTGGTGTCACCAAGGCTGGCCAATGCCGATTTTGGTGCTGCTGTCGGCTGATTATTTGCTGCCACCGAGGCTGCCGTCTGCTGATTTTGGTGGTGTCACCGAGGCTGCCGTCTGCCGATTTTGGTGGTGTCACCAAGGCTGACCAATGCCGATTTTGGTGGTGTCACCAAGGCTGGCCAATGCCGATTTTGGTGCTGCCGTCGGCTGATTAGGTGCTGCCGTCGGCTGATTAGGTGCTGCCACTGAAGCTGCCGTTGGCTGATTATTTGCTGCCACCAAGGCTGCCGTCGGCTGATTAGGTGCTGCCACCAAGGCTGCCGTCGGCTGATTAGGTGCTGCCACCGAGGCTGCCGTCGGCTGATTAGGTGCTGCCACCGAGGCTGCCTTCGGCTGATTAGGTGCTGCCACCGAGGCTGCCTTCAGCTGATTAGGTGCTGCCACCGAGGCTGCCTTTGGCTGATTAGGTGCTGCCACCGAGGCTGCCATCGGCTGATTAGGTGCTGCCTTTTTGCTGATTTAGACTACAGAACATCTTTTCCTCTTCTTATCTCCGTAACGAGGGGGTAGGGGGGTTCTGTAGTCCACAGATAAAACTTAGGGCTGTTAAGGCCCCTTTCACTCATACGGACTATTCATTTCATCAGTTCAGTCACATTTTTTTGTCATCAGTTTATTTTTTTTCCAGTCAACATCAGTTTCAATCAGTTTTTCATCCGTTGTCTGTGTTTCATCCGATCTGTTTTTTTAATGGATGAAAAATGGGGCTTTCATCCATTCAAAAAAACAGATGTTGACTGGAGCGGTTGAAAACGGGTGTAAATTAATGATCATGCGTTGTCATCCGTTTTTCCATAGGAATGCATTGATGTTCATTTTTCATCCGTCAACGGATGGATAAAAAACGGACGAATGGTCCTTATGTGTGAAAGGGGACTAAGTGTCGGTTCACACTAGGGCTACACGACTTCGGGTGACTATTGCCGTCGCCCGTGCACCGCGACTTCGGCGCGGCTTGCAATGACTTCACATAATGGAAGTCCCTGCAAGTCGCTCCTATTAGAACGGTTCCAATTGCACACCATGGTCTGCTACTTGTCAGGCGACCAAGTCGCCTGACAAGTCTGAACAGTGTGAACCGGTGTTCCGTGAGAATTACCTACCCGTGAGAAAAACCTACCCCTCGTCACTTCCGGTACTCGGCACTGTATGTAACGCAGCGGTTACATTAAAACAGCTGTGCTGAAATACGAGTCATCTCCGCTCCTGTCCCTGCCTCTTCCCTGATCTCGGATAGTAAATATAAAAGCGGCGGCGGCTGTATGAAAACATAAATCACGGAGCCGAGAGCCGCTTTTATATTTACTTGCCGAGAGCAGGGAAGTGACAGGCACAGGAGCGGAGATGACTCGTATTTCAGCACAGCTGTTTTATGTAACCGCCGCGTCGGTAGGTTTTTTTCACGGTACACCGTGATCGTTTCATACTACTGCTCATGCGCACTAGTAAGCTCCGCAGTTCTTCCATTAGGTATCCGGGGCTCTGAGCATGCGCACTGCTGCGCTGCTCAGCTGTTCCTGGCTGGAAGTGACGAGGGTAGGTTTTTCTCACGTTACACTGGCACTAAGTGTTTTTTAGATTTGTTTGTATTGTCAGTTAAATACAAGAAGTTACAAGTTGACAGAATCTCTGGTAGGAAGCAAAGGGGGTTTTTTCTGTTTTGTTACCAGAGACAGGTTCTGTGATTCTGTGAAGCTTGTGCTTCTATACAAATGGTTGTATAAATCTTCCAGTTTTGTTTTCTTGTAGCAGGAAATAGTTTCCTGTAAGTGTACGGGGAAACTTTTTATTATTTCTGTGTACATGGTTGTCCATTGCTTTGAAGATTCATTTTTATTCTACATGCAAATTCTGTAAAAATTCCTCGCAGTATGTGTTTACCTGGGAGAAGTGATAAATTATCCATTAGTGGTTGTCATCCTTGTTATTGGGAACCTGTGATGAGGACAGTGGGGTGCTATTGCTTGCTTCGGAAATTGGGAGTTACCTGGCTGCCTTGCCGATCCAGTGTATTTTATTTCTTTGAGTCATTCATCCCAAATATGTATACATGCCAGGATTAGCAACTTCATTGTGATGGATGCTAGTTCTGGTTTAACAATTCAGAAAATACTAAAGCCAGAGCCAGACAATGTGCATTTTCTGTAAGGATGGACTGCAGCATTTTCTCTTCCTCCATAAGTGATGCTGTCTGATATGAACTCTGTAACTGTAGTCCTATAGATTCCCTTTAAAGGGTATGTTAATCTAAAAACAAAATTGTAATTGCATCTAAACCCAAAAAACAAAATTGTAATAAATTGTGGCTTAAAAGTCCTTTTAGATTCGTTTTTTTTTTCCCTTATCACCTGGTGATCCTGCAAATGACACACTTCCTGTCCTAGGGTGACAACACTCACTTCCTCCACTGTATCTATGGGTAAGCAGCGTTGTCACTCTAGGCAGCTCATCAGATATGGATCCCAAGCATATCGTCTTTTCCTCATCTCCATTACATGGGGGACAGGGTAATCTGTCATTTTTACAGGATAGCTTGCAATGAAGACAGCACTGTTTGTGATTTCAGTTCAGCTCACAGGAAGTGACAAGGACACTGTGTTTCTTGCATGAGCAATGGGTATTTGCTAAAAAATGTTCTATGTCCGAAGAAAAGTAAAGTAATGCAGGCAGCACATTGAAGGATTGGTAACCAGCCATAGATTACATTTTTGTCCTTTTAGGTTTAAATCTTTTAAAATATTGAATAACCATGAAATATTAAGAGATGCTTACTCATTTGGTAATAATAAAGTGTATTCTCCATATTTTGAGCACTAAGGCTAAATGTACACGGGACGTTTGCAAAACTCCTTTGAACGCTGGAATTTAATTGCTATGTAAACGACGTTTAAAACGTCCGTTGTGTCGCGTTTGCATGCAGCGTTTAGCGGGCGTTTGCGCTCAGATCCGTTTTTGGAGGTCAAAAAATAATTCCCCTTTTAAACAGTAAAAACGCAAGCGCTAAAGGCGGGTGACCGCGTTCATCGCGTTTGAAACGCCAGTAACCACACGTTCTGAACATCCTGAACACAAATAATTGCTTTCCAAAAACTACACTGAACTCAACTGCCTCTAAATGACTGTAAACGACTCGGTGTACATGGACAGATAAGATAACATAGAGGAGGGTTTAGGGGCTTCTGAAAAAAACGCCCAACTGCTCCTAAACGTCTTTTTATCAGCAGCAGTGTACATGAGGCGTAACTGTGAAGAGTATTTCATCTTATAATATTTTGCACATAAATTCACGAAAAGTTATGCTAATTTGAAAAAGTTTCACTGTCCACAGTCCAACTACACCACTTTTAGCAGATCTTGGCATACATTTTTTTGCACACACATCACACTGTTCAAGTTTTTCTGTCTTTGCTGTTAGGGCAGATACTGCAACGTGCTTTCTTTCTTGCTGGTTCTTCTGATGTAGAAGTTTGAGGAACATCAGACCCTTCAGGAAACTCCAGCCAGTGCTTTCCAAAGATGATATGTAAGGAAAACCTTCCTTTTGTGCGATTTACTTGCATTCCAGTCTGGCTTTAGTAACCTCCAGATAATGTAGGCGTTGATAGCACTGACATTCTTTCTATCATAAAATATAACCATTGTCTATCTTCTGGTCATTCGTTTAGTGCTATAAGTACCAACCATCTGATCCAATGTATCAACGCCTCCTTTTGTCCTATTGTATGACTGAATTATCTCTGTTTTTTTTTTGTCTTCTTTGTTTTTAACAGTAGGTTGGGAATGCATAGAGCTCAAGAGGGTAACAACTTTTCTTTTCTTGGGACAGTATAATGCAATTATCACGTCTTTCTGAAAACCAGTAGACATTTCGTTTTTTTGTGATCACAGCTTCTTGGGGCAGTCCTTTTTTTACAAATTGTTCCAACAACTGTGATTTTCTTCTCCAGTAAGTTTTTTAGCTAACTTCAGGCTCGTGAAGAATTTATCACAAGTGATGTTTGTTCCAGAATTTAATATTCCTTAACCTCCCTGGCGGTCTGATTATGTCCAGATTTCTTTGCTAAAAGCGGTACATTCTTTTGCATGGAATTTTCCCAGGAATCGCTGTCGCTCTGTTCTTCAGGTAACTCAATTTCGCTGTCACTGTTTTCCAGTTCGTCTAAAAGCTCTTTTGCACAAAGAATGCTTTTTGGGCGCCATGGTCGTTCAAAAATTTCCAGGCACAAAGCACTGAAAAAGCACAGGCAGGGCACTGGAAAAGTCACCAGGTGCTATCCTGTGCTGAAATGGCATGATACAGTGTAATCCATTAGGATCACAGCTTTGTATCGTGTCATTTGTGTATTTACACTTTTGAATTTGCCGCCGGTTCCACCCCCCTGCGTCGCAACGCTCGCAGGGAAGGGAACCGGAAGGCAAGTGCTGGCAATCGGCCCTGCACAGAGTGGGGAGAGAGTGTGAGGACGGCGGGGAGGATGGCGTGGGAGCACAGGGAAGGTGAGTATGATTCTGGGGTAATCCCGAGTGTGGCTCGGGGTTACTGCTTTTGGTACTGAAAGTTAAGCCCTAGCCACACTCGGGAATACCGCCAAGGAGGTTAAGCCAAATCTATTACCACTCTCTCCCCCTGATTTACTTCCCTTCCTTGGCCTTGACATTTCCTGGTGTACACCTCCTTCATATCGTATGCATAGGAAGTTCTGCTGTCACATATTGCCCATATTTTTATGCCATTGTTCCCTGGCTTCAATGGAATATATTAAAAGGGCAACGACCAAGAAAGGTTACTAGTTGTTGATTCTCCAGGAACAAATGCTTCAGAGTTTTTACCCACAGATCGAAGCATTCTCGAATGGGCTGGAACTTATCAGAACGATTTTGTCGTTTGAAAAGAAGCAGCATCAAATCTCAGAACTCTGGAAATGTTCTGAAAGTGAGTTCTGCTCATTGATTTGTTAAATATTGGGCGACCATGTTCTCTGCTCCATAAATGAGACACTTCTTCATTCTTACTCTTATAGACGCTGATCAAAATGAGTACACCAATGAACTTGTACAATTAATTTGTAATATGATTAGACCATTGAGCTCCATTTACAGCCAAACCTTTTTTTATTGGTCTATTTACAGATGATTTCAACAGGGTTTCCGGAAAAAAAGAACAAATTATGATTCGATTGTGTCTGTCTTTTTGGAAAAAGGGCTGGTACCTGCTGTTTCTCAAATGATGTTCACTTGACTCGTTCTGCCTTGTGGATTGTTGATAGGCACAGAATTCCATTTTGCATTCTTAGCTTTTGAATAGTAAAAAAAATCTATTGGCAGAGGAAGACGGGAGATCGGTTTGGGTGGTACAGTCAGATCCATAAATATTGGGACATTGACACAATTCTAATATTTTTGGCTCTATACACCACCACAATGGATTTGAAATGAAACAAACAAAATGTACTTTAACTGCAGACTTTCAGCTTCAATTTGAGGGTATTTACATCCAAATCAGGTGAAAGGTGTAGGAATTACAACAGTTTGTATATGTGCCTCCCAGTTTTTAAGGGACCAAAAGTAATGGGACAATTGGCTGCTCAGCTGTTACGTGGCCAGGTGTGTGTTAGTCCCTCATTATCCCATTTACAAGGAGCAGATAATAGGTCCAGAGTTCATTTCAAGTGTGCTATTTGCATTTGAAATCTGTTGCTGTCAACTCTCAATATGAGATCCAAAGAGCTGTCACTATCAGTGAAGCAAGCCATCATTAGGCTGAAAAAACAAAAACCCATCAGAGAGATAGAAAAAACATTAGGTGTGGCCAAATCAACTGTTTGGAACATCCTTAAAAAGAAAGAACGCACCGGTGAGCTCAACAACACCAAAAGACCCAGAAGACCACGGAAAACCACTGTGGTGGATGACCGAAGAATTCTTTCCCTGGTGAAGAAAACGCCCATCACAACAGTTGGCCAGATCAAGAACACTCTCCATGAGGTAGGTGTATGTGTGTCAAAGTCAACAATCAAGAGAAGACTTCACCAGAGTGAATACAGAGGGTTCACCACAAGATGTAAAAGATTGGTGAGCCTCAAAAACAGGAAGGCCAATTGGAGTTTGCCAAACAACCTCTAAAAAAGACTTGTACTAGAGTGATGGGAAGAGAAGAGTATGGAGAAGGAAAGGAACTGCTCATGATCCAAAGCAAACCACCTCATCAGTGAAGCATGGTTGTGGTAGTGTCATGGCGTGGGTATGTATGGCTGCCAATGAACTGGTTCTCTTGTATTTATTGATGATGTGACTGCTGACAAAAGCAGCAGGATGAATTCTGAAGTGTTTCGGGCAATATTATCTGCTCATTTTCAGCCAAATGCTTCAGAACTCATTGGACAGCGCTTCACAATGCAGATGGACAATGACCCGAAGCATACTGTGAAAGCAACCAAAGAGTTTTTTAAGGGAAAGAATTTGAATGTTATGCAATGGCCTGATCTGAATCCGATTGAGCATGCATTTCACTTGCTGAAGACAAAACTGAAGGGAAAATGCCCTAAGGACAAGCATGAACTGAAGACAGTTGCAGTAGAGGCCTGGCAGAGCATCACCAGGGATGAAACCCAGCGTCTGGTGATGTCTATGCGTTCCAGACTTCAGGCTGCAATTGACTGTAAAGGATTTGCAACCAAGTATTAAAAAGTGAAAGTTTGATTTATGATTGTTAATCTGTCCCATTGCTTTTGGTCCCTTTAAAAACTGGGAGGCACATATACAAACTGTTGTAATCCCTACACCGTTCACCTGATTTGGATGTAAATACCCTCAAATTAAAGAGGAAAGTCTGCAGTTAAAGCACATCTTGTTTGTTACAAATCCATTTTG